>NC_133141.1:551627-1155377 GCF_048418815.1 Hemitrygon akajei | reverse complement strand
GGGAGACAGATAAATGGGTAACAGTTAGGAGAGGGAAGGGCAGAAAGCAGATGCTAGAGAGTATCCCCATTAACAATAAGTTCTCCTGTTTGAGTACTGTTGGGGGAGATGACCTACCTGGGGGAAGCAACAGTGGCCGTGCCTCTGGCACAGAGTCTGGCCCTGTGGCTCAGAAGGGTAGGGAAAGGAAGAGGATGGCAGCAGTGATAGGGGACTCTATAGTTAGGGGGTCAGACAGGCAATTCTGTGGACACAGGGAAGAAACACTGATGGTAGTTTGCCTCCCAGGTGCCAGGGTCCGGGATGTTTCTGATCAGGTCCACGATATCTTGAAGTGGGAAGGAGAACAGCCAGAGATTGTGGTACATATTGGTACCAACAACATAGGTAGGAAAAAGGAGGAGGTCCTGAAAGCAGACCACAGGGAGTTAGGAAGGAAGTTGAGAAGCAAGACCTCAAAGGTTGTAATCTCAGGATTACTGCCTGCACCATGTGAATATGAGTATAGGAATAGATTGAGGTGAAGGATAAATGTGTGGCTGAAGGCTTGGAGCAGGGGGCAGGGATTCAGATTTCTGGATCAATGCGACCACTTCGGCAGTAGGTGTGACCTGTACAAAAAGGACAGGTTGCACTTGAATCTGAGGGGGACCAATATCTTGGCGGGGAGGTGTGCAAAGGCTATTAGGGATAGTTTAAACTAGAATTGCTGGGGGATGGGAACCGAACTGAAGTAACAGAGCAAAGGGAGATTGGCTCACAAATAGAGAAAGCTTGCAGACAGTGCAAGAGGGAGGATAGGCAGGTGATACAGAAGGGACGCGCTCAGACCGATGGTTTGAGATGTGTCTATTTTAATGCAAAGAGAATTATGAATAAAGTGGATGAGCTTAGAGCGTGGATCAGTACTTGGAATTATGATGTTATGGTCATTACAGAGACTTGGATGGATCAGGGACAGGAATGGTTACTTCGAGTGCCAGGCTTTAGATGCTTCAGAAAGGACAGGGAGGGAGGCAAAAGAGGTGGGAGTGTGGCACAGTTGATCAGAAATAGTGTCACAGCTGCTGAAAAGGAGGAAGTCATGGAAGGGTTTTCTACGGAGTTTCTGTGGGTGGAAGTTAGGAATAGAAAGGGGTCAATGACTCTACTGGGTGTTTTTATAAACAGGGATATCGAGGTGCAGATAGGGAGACAGATTATGGAAAGGAGTAATAACAGGGTTGTTGCGGTGGGAGATTTTAATTTCCCAAATATCGATTGGCATCTCCCTAGAGCAAGGGGTTTAGATGGGGTGGAGTTTGTTAGGTGTGTTCAGGAAGGTTTCCTGACACAATATGTAGATAAGCCTACAAGAGGAGAGTCTGTACTTGATCTGGTATTGGGAAATGAACCTGGTCAGGTGTCAGGTCTCTCAGTGGGGGAGCATTTTGGAGATAGTGATCACAATTCTATCTCCTTTACCATAGCATTGGAGAGGGATAGGAACAGACAAGTTAGGGAAACGTTTAATTGGAGTAAGGGGAAATATGAGGCTATCAGGCAGGAACTTGGAAGCATAAATTGGGAGCAGATGTTCTCAGGGAAATGTACAGAAGAAATGTGGCAAATGTTCAGGGGATATTTGCGTGGGGTTCTGCATAGATACATTCCAATGAGACAGGGAAAGGGTGGTAGGGTACAGGGACCGTGGTGTACAAAGGCTGTTGTAAATCTAGTCAAGAAGAAAAGGAGAGCTTATGAAAGGTTCAAAAAATTAGGTAATCATAGAGATCTAGAAGATTATAAGGCTAGCAAGAAGGAGCTTAAGAATGAAATCAGGAGAGCTAGAAGGGGCCATGAGAAGGCCTTGGTGGACAGGATTAAGGAAAACTCCAAGGCATTCTACAAGTATTGAAGAGCAAGAGGATAAGACGTGAGAGAATAGGACCAAGCAAGTGTGACAGTGGAAAAGTGTGTATGGAACCAAAGGAGATGGCAGAGGTACTTAATGAATACTTTATTTCAGTATTCACTATGGAAAAGGATCTTGGCGATTGTAGGGATGACTTGCAGTGGACTGAAAAGCTTGAGCTTGTAGATAGAAAGGAAGAGGATGTGCTGGAGCTTTTGAAAAGCATCAAATTGGATAAGTCACTGGGACCAGCTGGGATGTAACCCAGGCTACTGTGGGAGATGAGGGAGGAGATTGATGAGCCTTTGGTGAAGATCTTTGCATCATCAATGAGGACAGGAGAAGTTCCAGAGGATTGGATGGTTGCAGGTGTTGTCCCCTTATGCAAGAAAGGGAGTAGGAATAGCCAAGGAAATTATAGACCAGTGAGTGTTACTTTAGTGGTTGGCAAGTTGATGGAGTAGATCCTGAGAGGCAGGATTTATGAACATTTGGAGAGGCATAATATGATTAGGAATGGTCAGCATGGATTTGTAAAGGGCAAGTTGTGCCTTATGAGCCTGATTGAATTTTTTAAGGATGTGACTAAACACATTGATGAAGGTAGAGCCGTAGATGTAGTTTATATGGATTTTAGCAAGGCATTTGATAAGGTACCCCATGCAAGGCTTATTGAGAAAGTAAGGAGGCATGTGGATCCAGAACTGGCTTGCCCACAGAAGATAAAGAGTGGCTGTAGACGGGTCATATTCTGCATGGAGGCCGGTGACCAGTGGTATGCCTCAGGGATCTGTTCTGGGACCCCTGCTCTTTGTGATTTTTATAAATGACCTGGATGAGGAAGTGGAAGGATGGGTTAGTAAATCTGCTGATGACACAAAGGTTGGGGGTGTTGTGGATAATGTGGAGGGCTGTCAGAAGTTACAGCAGGACATTGATAGGATGCAAAACTGGGCTGAGAAGTGGCAGATGGAGTTCAACCCAGTTAAGTGTGAGCTGGTTTATTTTGGTAGGTCAAGTATGATGGCAGAATATAACATTAATGGCAAGACTCTTGGCAGTGTGGAGGATCAGAGGGATCTTGGGGTCCGAGTCCATAGGACACTAAAAGTTGCTACGTAGGTTGACTCTGTGGTTAAGAAGGCATACAGTGCATTGGCCTTCATCAATCGTGGGATTGAGTTTAAGAGCTGAGAGGTAATGTTGCAGCTATATAGGACCCTGGTCAGACCCCACTTGGAGTACTGTGCTCAATTCTGGTCGCCTCACTACAGGAAGGATGTGGAACCCATAGAAAGGGTGCAGAGGAGATTTACAAGGATGTTGCCTGGATTGGGGAGCATGCCTTATGAGAATAGATTGGGTGAACTCAGCCTTTTCTCCTTGGAGAGACAGAAGGTGAGAGGTTACCTGATAGAGGTGTATAAGGTAATGAGAGGCATTGATCATGTGGATAGTCAGAGGCTTTTTCCCCAGGGCTGAAATAGCTAGCACGAGAAGGCTTGGAGTTAGGTACAGAGGAGATGTCAGGGTAAGTTTTCTTACGCAGAGAGTGGTGAGTGCGTGGAATGGGCTGCCGGCGGCGGTGGTGGTGGCGAAAACGATAGGGTCTTTTAAGAGACTCCTGGATGGATACATGGAGCTTAGAACAATAGAGAGCTATGGGTAAGTCTAGGTAATTTCTAATGTAGGGACATGTTCGGCACAGCTTTGTGGGCCGAAGGGCCTGTATTGTGCTGTAGGTTTTCTATGTTTCTATGATTCTATGATGTATTCAAGTTGTACCTTTGCTGAAGTTTTATTTGTCACAGTAAAAGATAAGAGCATTAACAGAGAAGTACAGCACAGAAATAGGTCCTTCAGTTCAACTAGTCCATGCCCAAACAATTTAAGTTTCCTACTTGCATCAACCTGCATCGGAACCATAGCCCTCCAAATCTCTACTATCCATGGACCCATCCAAACTTCTCTTAAACATTGAAATCAAGGTCGCATGCACCACTTCTGTTGGCAGCTCATTCCACACTCTCACAGCCCTCTGAGTGAAGAAGTTTCCCCTCATGTTCCCCTTAAACTTTTCACCTTTCACACTTAAGCCATGACCTCTGGCTGTAGTCCCACAAAACCTCTGTGGAAAGACTGCTTGCATTTACCCTATCTATGCTCCTCATAATTTTGTATACCTCAATCAAATCTCCCCTATATTTTCTACGTTCTAAAGTCCTAACCGATTCAAACTCCCCTTATAACTCAGATCCTCCAGACCCAGCAATGTCCTTGTAAATTTTCTCTGTACTCTTTCAACCTTGTTTACATCTTTCCTGTAGGTAGGGGACCAAAACTTTACACAATGCTCCAAATTAGGCCTCACCAATGTCTTATACAAATTCAACATAACATCCCAGCTTCTGTACTCAATACATTGATTATGAAGTCAAATATGCCAAAAGGTGTCTTTATGACCCTATCTACATGTGACACCACTTTCAATGAATTATGGACCTGTATTCCCAGATCTCTTTGTTCTATCACACTCCTCACTGCCCTATCGTACACTGTGCAATATCTGCATTGGTTGGTTCTACCAAAGTGTAAAACCTCACACTTGTCTGCATTAAGTTCCACCTGCCGTTTTTCAGCCCATTTTTCCAATTGATACAGATCCCTCTACAAGTCATGATAGCCTTCCTCACTGTCCACTACACTCCCAATCTTGGTGTCATCCACAAATTTGCTGATCCAGTTAACCACATTATCATCCAGATCATTGATATAGATGACAAACAACAAAGAACCCAACACCGATCCCTGCGGCACACCACGAGTCACAGGCCTCCAGTCAGAGAGGCAACTCTCGACTACCACTCTCTGGCTTCTCCCTCAAAGCCAAAGTCTAATCCAATTTACTACCTCATCCTGAATGCCGAGCAAATGAACCTTCTTGACCAGCTTTCCATTCGGGACCATGTAGACAACATCCACTGCCATTTTCATCCATTTTTTTGGTAGCTTCTTCAAAAAGCTCTATAAGATTGGTTAGACATGATCTACCATGCACAAGGCCATGCTGCCCATCCTCCAATCCTCTGGTACTTTCCTGTCACTAAGGATGATTTAAATATTTCTTCTAGGGCTCCCACAATTCCTGCACTTGCCTTCCAGACAGACAGACAGACATACTTTATTAATCCCAAGGGAAATTGGGTTTCGTTACAGCCGCACCAACCAAGAATAGTGTAGAAATATAGCAATATAAAACCATAAATTATTAAATAATTAAATAATAATAAGTAAATTATACCAAGTGGAAATAAGTCCAGGACCAGCCTATTGGCTCAGGGTGTCTGACCCTCTGAGGAAGGAGTTGTAAAGTTTGATGGCCACAGGTAGGAATGACTTCCTATGACGCTCAGTGTTGCATCTTGGTGGAATGAGTCTCTGGCTGAACGTACTCCTGTGCCTAACCAGTACATTATGGAGTGGATGGGAGACATTGTCCAAGATGGCATGCAACTTGGACAGCATCCTCTTTTCAGACACCACCGTCAGAGAGTCCAGTTCCACCCCCACAACATCACTGGCCTTACGAATGAGTTTGTTGATTCTGTTGGTGCCTGCTACCCTCAGCCTGCTGCCCCAGCACACAACACCAAACATGATAGCACTGGCCACCACAGACTCATAGAACATCCTCAGCATCGTCCGGCAGATGTTAAAGGACGTCAGTCTCCTCAGGAAATAGAGACAGCTCTGACCCTTCTTGTAGACAGCCTCAGTGTTCTTTGACCAGTCCAGTTTATTGTCCATTCATATCCCCAGGTATTTGTAATCCTCCACTATGTCCACACTGACCCCTTGGATGGAAACAGGGGTGACCAGTGCCTTAGACCTCCTCGTCCACCACCAGCTCCTTAGTCTTTTTCACATTAAGCTGCAGATGATTCTGCTCGCCCTGTAGGGCCCTTCTGTAGGGCCCTGGGAATTTATCTATCCTGATTTACTTCGGGGGGGGGGGGGGTAACACCTCCTCTGTAATCTGTATAGGGTCCATGAAGTTGATGCCACTTTGCTTCACTTCTATAGATTCTGTATACATCTCTTAACTAAATACAGACGCAAAAAATGTATTTAAGATCGCCCCCATCCGTTTTGGCTCCACATATGGATTAATATTCCTGTCTTCCAGAGGACAAATTTTGCCCCTTGCAATCCTTTTACTCTTACCATATCTGTAAAATCCTTTAGGATTCTCTTTCACCATGTCTGCTATGGAAACTTCAAGCCTTCTTTCAACTTTCCTGATTTCTTTCTGAAGTGTTCTCTTGCATTTCTTGCACTCCGTAAGCACCTAATTCGTTCCTACTTGTGTATACCTGTTGTGCTCCTTGCTTTTTCTCTAAACTTTGGCCTGAATATCTTTTGAAAACCAAGGTTCCTTGAACTTGTTAACTTGACCTTATATTCCGACAGGCACATACAAGCTTTGTACTGTCAAAATTTTGTTTTTAAAGGCTTCCAACTTTCCAAGTACACCTTTGCCAGAAAACAGTCTGTCCCAATCCACACTTGCCAATGTTACACGAAGCGACTGGGGACAAACCCAAGTGCTGGACACAGACACGGAGATAGGGGTGAGAGGTGCTTGCACACTTGCGAATGTGGAACAGATAACCAGGAGGAATCTTGACACGGAGCACTGATATGGAGTCTTGACACAGAGACTGGGTTTTCATGGAATATCTTGAAACTAGAGCTGAACCTAGAACTCACGGTCCTAAGTGAGTGGGAAACAAGGTTAACATACGGGAATCACCCAACGAACTGGAGACCCATGGTTGTGACGCTGGGGTTCTTATCCTACAGTCTCTGATGGAAACCAGGTGTGCTGTAATTAAGTGAACTAGCAGCAACTGGGAATCAGATGACGGGAATTAAGGTATAATCAAGGAGATAGGAGCAAGTTGGGGGACAGCCAGACGGGACCATGACAGTACTCCCCCTCTCAACGGGAGCCTCCAGGATGGCAGGCGAAACGAGATGTGTGCCCCCACGGGAGAACCTGAGATCGAACGGAATCAGGCACAAAGAGGTGATTGGCGGGTCCGTTGCTGGGGTCAGGTTCAGCCTATTAGGCCTCTTTTACTATGGACTCGATTTCCCAGGTGAGGGCAGCCACTACACAGGATGGCAGAAGGATGGTCTCCGGGCTAGAAAGGTCCTCCTCGGAAATCTATTGACGGGAGAGCACGTCAGGTTTCCTGTTCTTGGACCCCAGACCATAGGTGAGTGTAAATCTGAACTGACCAAATAATGCCCAATGGGCTTGGCAGGAATTCAGGCGTTTGGCGGTTTGAATATATGCAAGGTTCTTGTGATCGGTCCAGATGATGAATGGGTGTTTCACTCCCTCCAGCCAGTGCCTCCATTTTTCCAACGCCAGTTTGACCGTCAGTAGCTCCCAGTTCCCACGTCGTAATTTCGTTTAGCGGGGGACAGCCAGCGAGAAAAGTAGGCACAGGGATGAAGTTTTTGATCAGGTCCAGAGCATTGGGACAGGACCGCTCCCACTCTGGAGTCGGAGGCGTCGACCTCCACAATGAATTGACAGGAGGGGTCCAGTTCGACCAGGATGGGGGCGGAGGTGAAACACCTCTTCAGTTCAGCAAACACTGAGTCAGCCTTGGAGTCCCAAAGAAAAGGTGTTGAAGGTGAGGTAAATCGGGTAAGGGGTGCCGCCACCCGACTGTAATCCCTGATAAACTGGCGATAGACGTTCACAAACCCCAAAAATTGCTGGAGTTGCTTGCGGGTCATGGGTCTGGGCCACTCCGTCACCACCTGGATCTTCTCAGGATCCGTTCTCAATGATGTAGCCTAAGGAGCTGACCGAGAGGTCGTGGAATTCACACATCTCAGCCTTCACGAATAATTTGTTCTCCCACAGCCTCTGTAGAACTTGACGGACATGATGAATGTGGTTCTAGAGACTGCTGGAGAAGATCAGGATGTCATCCAGATAGACAAACATGAAGCGGTTAATAAAGTCTCTCAGCACATCGTTAATCAAGGCTTGAAAAACGGCGGGGGCATTGGTGATGCCAAATGGCATGACCAAGTATTCGAAGTGGCCTAGAGGGATATTAAATGTCGTCTTCCACTCGTCCCCTCACTTATTCTGACCAGATGGTAGGCGCTTTGTAGCTCTCTGGCTGGTTATCCCAAATCGCGGTGGCTCATACTAAGGCATTCCCTCACAACAACCCCATGATGTACGCTATCTTTGATCTGTCCATGGGGTACATACATAGCTGCTGCTCAAAAACCAAGGAGCATTGCAGTAAGAAAGCCTGGCATTTCCCTAGGTCCCCAGCGTAGGGTTCCAGTTCGGGAATGTGCGGCTCTCTTGGTGATCGTGTTGCCGACTCATCGGGTGTTGCCATCCCAGGCTGTGCGGGTTGGTCAGACTGGGTTCTCAGAAGGGACGGAGTAAGAGGAGCGGATACTCGGTCGAGCTGCTCACTGAGCTTCTTTACATTCTCGGACAGGGCACGGAGATTCTCCATGACGTCTCTGAGCAGTTGATCGTGTAGGCCCAGTAGGGTATTTGTATCTGAATTCTGTCTGTCTGAATATTAACTCTGCCTGTTTCCTGATTCTGGTTTTTGGACTTCTCTGGATGTTTTGATCCCTGACTGAACTTTGATACCTCCTCCAGAAAAGTACTCAGGTGAGCCAGGTTCCTCCCTCTTCGGTTGGAGGAACAACACCTCATCTACCGTCTAGGTAGTCTCCAGCCCCTTGGTATGAACATCAAATTCTCCAACTTCCAGTAATTCCCTCCCTCTCCCTTCCCCCATCCCACCTTCACTCTGTCTCCTCTTCTAGCTGCCTATCACCTCTCATGACTCTGCTTTCTTCTACTACCCATAGTGCTTTCCCCTTAGATCCCGTCTTCACCTCTCCTGCCTATCCCCTCCCTGCTTCCCCTCCCCCACCCCTTGATCTTTCCTCTGATTGGTTTTCCATCCTACTCCCACCTTCTTTATAGGGCCCCTGTCCCTCCTCCTTTGGTCCTGACGAAGGGTCTTGACCCGAAACATTGACTGCATCAACGGATGCTGCCTGACCTGCTGAGTTCATCCAGCTTTTTTGTACGTCTTGATTTGACCACAACATCTGCAGTGCACTTTGTGTCTCCATGTAAACTCTCTTATCCTTTCACCAGCTACTAATCTGGACATCGGAAGTTTTGAGAGGAGGAGATTTCACTCAGGTTTACTATCCTAGTAGAAAAGGGAGCATTGGTGGCTGCAGCATAATAGAGCTTTGGTTGTGTTGTACTATTCTATGTTCTACTACTATGATGCTGGAATCTTATCCAGACATCTACAGTGCAACTAACTCACACTATGAAATCCTCACTGATTGTGCAGATACATGAAGGAAATCCTCCTTGTTTTAGAGGTTGGTGTATTAAATGGATGGGCACAGCAAGTATAGGCAGACATGGTGCCAAGATTCTAACAATGCCTGTTTTTCTTGATGGCTTCTATTAAAAGACAGAATATTGTGTCACTCCTCACCAGAACTACATAGAATTTTCTGATTCTCCCATCCTTCCTATCCCTTCAATTTCCTTCACACTTCCAACTGCTAAGGTCTCTACGTTCCTCAAATTCTGGTCCCTTTTACATCTCCAACTTCTGAAGTGTGGTCTAACCAGAGTTTTATAGAGCAGCAATATTACCTCACAGTTCCTGAACTCAATCCCCTGAATAATGAAGGCCAAAGCACCACACACCTTCTTAGCCACACTACCAACTTGTGCAGCTACTTTAAGGGATCTATGGACTTGGACATCCAAGATCTTTCTGTTCCTCCACACTGCTTATAATTCTGCCATGTACCCTGCATTCAATTTTGACGTTCCAAAGTGTATCAATTCACACATTATTGAATTGAATTCTATCTGTCACCTTCTCAGCTCTGCTCTGCATCCTATCAGTCCCAAAGTAACCTATGGCAATCTTCTACACTATCCACAGCACCACCAATCTTCATGTCACCAGCAAACTTACAAATCCACCCTTCCACTTCCTGATCCAAATCATTAATAAAAATTGGCAGGGATCCCAGGACAGATCCCTATGGAATACCACCAGTCACCAGCCTCCAGACAGAATACCATGCATCTACCTATGGAATAAAGGGACAGGTGTTTTGTGTAGGGAAGTGATGCTGAGATAAGATATCAGCTATGATCTTAAATGGTGGTGTAAACAAAGTGGTCTACCGTACTATTTCTAAAGTGTTTGAATTAAGATACTAAGAAAGGGTAAAGACCTTGAAATATAAACATAGAAACATAGAAAATGTACAGGCTCTTTGGCCCACAAAGCTGTGCCGAACATGTCCTTACCTTAGAAATTACCTAGGGTTACCCATAGCCCTCTATTTTTGTAAGCTCCATGTACCTATCCAGGAGTCTCTTAAAAGACCCTATCGTATCCACCTCCACCACCGTTGCCAGCAGCCCATTCCATGTACTCACCAATCTCTGCATAAAAAACTCACCTCTGACATCTCCTATGTACCTACTTCCAAGCACCTTAAAACTGTACCCTCTTGTCCTAGCCATTTCAACCCTGGGTAAAAGCCTTGGGCTCCAAGGAGAAAAGACTGAGTTCACTCAACCTATTTTCATAAGGCATGCTCTCCAATCCAGGCAACATCCTTGTAAATCTCCTCTGCACCCATTCTATGGTTTCCACATCCTTCCTGTAGTGAGGCGACCAGAATTGAGCACAGTACTCCAAGTGGGGTCTGACCAGGGTCCTACATAGCTTTAACATTACCTCTCAGCTCTTAAACTCAATCCCACGATTGATGAAGGCCAATGCACTGTATGCCTTCTTAACCACAGAGTCAACCTACGTAGCAACTTTTAGTGTCCTATGGACTCGGACCCCAAGATCCCTCTGATCCTCCACACTGCTATGAGTCCTACCATTAATGCTATATTCTGCCATCATACCTATCTAAAAGTCTCTAAAAAAAACCCTATTGTATCCACCTCCACCACCATTGCCGGCAGCCCATTCCACACACTCACCACTCTCTGAGTAAAAAACTTACCCCTGACATCTCCTCTGTACCTACCCCCCAGCACCTTAAACCTGTGTCCTCTTGTGGCAACCATTTCAGCCCTGGGAAAAAGCCTTTGACTAGCCACATGATCAATGCCTCTCATCATCTTATACACCTCTATCAGGTCACCTCTCATCCTCCGTCACCATAAGGAGAAAAGACTGAGTTCACTCAACATATTCTCATAAGGCATGCTCTCCAATCCAGGCAACATCCTTGTAAATCTCCTCTGCACCCTTTCTGTGGATTCCACATCCTTCCTGTAGTGAAGCGACCAGAACTGAGCACAGTACTCCAAGTGGGGTCTGACCAGGGTCCTATATAGCTGCGATATTACCTCTCGGCTCCTAAATTCAATCCCATGATTGACAAAGGCCAATGCACCGTATGCCTTCTTAATCACAGAGTCAACCTGCGCAGCTGCTTTGAGCATCCTATGGACTCGGACCCCAAGATCCCTCTGAACCTCCACACTGCCAAGAGTCTTACCATTAATACTAAATTCTGCCATCATATTTGACCTATCAAAATGAACTTTACACTTATCTTGGTTGAACTTCATCTGCCACTTCTCAGCCCAGTTTTACATCCTATCAGTATACCACTGTAATCTCTGACAGCCCTCTACACTATCCACAACACGGCCAAACTTTGTGTCATCAGCAAAACTTACTAACACATCCCTCCACTTCCTCATCCATGTCATTTATAAAATTTAGGAAGAATAAGGGTCCCGGAACAGGTCCCTGAGGCACTCCACTGGTGACCGACCTCCATGCCACATCTACAACCACTCTTTGCCTTCTGTAGGCAAGCCAGTTCTGGATTCACAAAGTAATATCCCCTTGGATCCCATGCCTCCTTACTTTCTCAATAAGCCTTGCATGGGATACTTTATCCAATGCCTTGCTAAAGTCCATTTCTAACCATATAATAATTACAGCACAGAAGCAGGTCATCTCAGCTCTTCTAGTCATGCTGAACACTTACTCTCACCTAGTCCCAATGACCTGCACTCAGCCCATAACCCTCCATTCCTTTCCTGTCCATATACCTATCCAATTTTACTTTAAATGACAATACTGAACCTGCCTCTACCACTTCTACTGTAAGCTCATTCCACACAGCTACCACTCTCTGAGTAAAGAAGTACCCCCTCGTGTTACCCCTCAACTTTTGCTCCTTAACTCTCAACTCATGTCCTCTTGTTTGAATCTCCCCTACTCTCAATGGAAAAAGCCTATCCACGTCAACTCTATCTATCCCTCTCATAATTTTAAATACCTCTATCAAGTCCCCCCTCAACCTTCTATGCTCCAAAGAATAAAGACCTAACTTGTTCAACCTTTGCCTGTAACTTAGGTGCTGAAACCCAAGTAACATTCTAGTAAATCTTCTCTGTACTCTCTCTATTTTGTTGACATCTTTCCTATAATTCGGTGACCAGAACTGTACACAATACTCCAAATTTGGCTTCACCAATGCCTTGTACAATTATAACATTACATCCCAACTCCTGAACTCAATGCTCTGATTTATAAAGGCCAGCATACCAAAAGCTTTCTTCACCACCCTATCCACATGAGATTCCACCTGCAGGGAACTATGCACCATTATTCCTAGATCACTCTGTTCTACTGCATTCTTCAATGCCCTACCATTTACCATGTATGTCCTATTTGGATTATTCCTACCAAAATGTAGCACCTTACACTTATCAGCATTAAACTTCATCTGCCATCTTTCAGCCCACTCTTCTTACTGGCCTAAATCTCTCTGGAAGCTTTGAAAACCTACTTCATTATCCACAACGCTACCTACCTTAGTATCATCTGCATACTTACTAATTCAATTTACCACCCCATCATCCAGATCATTAATGTATATGACAAACAACATTGGACCCAGTACAGATCCCTGAGGCACACCACTAGTCACCGGTCTCCAACCTGACAAACAGGTATCCACCACTACTCTCTGGCATCTCCCATCCAGCCACTGTTGAATCCATTTTACTACTTCAATATTAATACCTAACAATTGAACCTTCTTAACTAACCTTCCATGTGGAACCTTGTCAAAGGCCTTACTGAAGGCCATATAGACAACATCCACTGCTTTACCCTCATCAACTTTCCTCGTAACCTCTTCAAAAAATTCAGTAAATTTTGTCAAATATGGCCTTCCATGCACAAATCCATGCTGACTGTTCCTTATCAGACCCTGTCTATCCAGATAATTATATATATAATCTCTAAGAATACTTTCCATTAACTTACCCACCGCTGACATCAAACTGACAGGCCTATAATTGTGTTTAGTCACATCCTCAAAAAATGCGATCAGGCTGGTAAGGCATGACTTGCCCTTCACAAAGCCATGCTGACTATTCCTAATCATATTATGCCTCTCCAAATGGTCATAAATCCTGCCCCTCAGGATCTTCTCCATCAACACTTACCAACCACTGAAATAAGACTCACTGGTCTATAATTTCCTGGGCTATCTCTACTCCCTTTCTTGAATAAAGGAACAACATCCACAACCCTCCAATCCTCTGGAACCTCTCCTGTCCCCATTGGTGATGCAAAGATCATCACCAGAGGCTCAGCAGTCTCCTCCCTCACCTCCCACAGTAGCCTGGGGTACATCTCATCCGGTCCTGGCGACTTATCTAACTTAATGCTTTCCAAAAGCACCAGCTCATCCTCTTTTTTAATATCTACATGCTCAAGCTTTTCAGTCTGCTGCAAGTCATCACTACAATCACCAAGATCCTTTTTCATGGTGAATACTGAAGTAAAGTATTCATTAAGTACCTGTTGCATGGGGCGACTGAGGACAACCCAAGTGCAGGACACCGGCACATCAACTGAGTTGGGGATGCTGGCATGGATGTGAATGTAGAACAGCAAACCAGAGGAATCTTGACAAGGAGATAGGATTTACAGGGACTATCTTGAAACTGGAGCTGACTTACAACTAACGGTTTTAATCGGACAAGAGAACGAAGTATCACATGAGAATACACCAACAAACTGGCAACCTGTGATAGTGATGCCATCGTATTTATTTCTGATGAAAACCAGGTGTACTGTAATTAAGAAAACTAGCAGCAATTGGAAATCTAATGACTGAAGTTAGGGCATAATCAGGGAGAAAGGAGTGTTAAAGGGAAACAGCCAACTGGAACCATGACAGTACCTCTGCTATTTCTTCTGGTTCCATACATACTTTTCCACTGTCACACTGATAGGTTCTATTCTTTCATATCTTATCCTCTTGCTCTTCACATACTTGTAGAATGCCTTGAGGTTTTCCTTAATCCTGTCTGCCAAAGCCTTCTCATGGCCCCTTCTGGCTCTCCTAATTTCCTTCTTCAGCTCCTTCCTAGTAGCATTATAATCTTCTAGATCTCTAACATTACCTAGTTCTCTGAACCTTTTATAAGCTTTTCTTTTCTTCTTGACTAGATTTATTACAGCCTTTGTACACCACGGTTCCTGTACCCTACCATAACTTATCTATCTCATTGAAATGTACCTATGCAGAATTCCACACAAATATCCCCTGAATATTTGCCACATTTCTTCTGTACTTTTCCCTGAGAACATCTGTTTCCAATTTAAGCTTCCAATTTCCTGCCTGATAGCCTCATAATTCCCCTTACTCCAATTAAATGCTTTTCTAACTTGTCTGTTCCTATCTCTCTCCAATGCTATTGTAAAGGAGATAGAATTATGATCACTATCCCCAAAATGCTCTCCCACTAAGAGATCTGACACCTGACCAGGTTCATTTTCCAATACCAGATCAAGTACAGCCTTTCCTCTTGTAGGCTTATTTACATATTGTGTCAAGAAACCTTCCTGAACACACCTAACAAACTCCACCCCATCTAAACTCCTCTCTCTAGGGACATGCCAATCGATATTTGGGAAATTAACATCTCCCATCACAACAACCCTGTTATTATTGCATCTTTCCAGAATCTGTCTCGTTATCTACACCTCGATGTCCCTGTTACTATTGGGTGATCTATAAGTCAACACTTTTTATAATTTGGTAAGTAATGCAGAGCAGCAAGATGGCATGAATTGAAATCAATTGTACTAATTTACTTCCAACCTTACAAGCATTTTCTTTTATTGCACGATCTGTCACTTTTAATGAATATTTTTGAATAGATTCTTGAGTTCCTGAACATTTGTTCTGCTGATTGACTCAGTTCTGTGAAGGCATTTGGAGAATATTCCAAGATCTAACTAACCCCGAGAAATTTGTCGCAATTAATATTGATTAATTACATCAACAGGCACATAGTTTGCTTATTGTAACCCATATTATGTTAAAATACCATGGTGAATTTACACATTCTTTTCTGAAACGTGAGAAAATGGCAATAATCTCAGCCAAATAATCTGCATCAAGAACCACAGAATCTTTATGGTCTTTAAATTTGGTGATTTTTGAATGCCTGACATTCTGATTTCCCCTCTGCAAACATACATCTTTTTTTGTCAAAAACATCCTGTAAGACCTCAAATTAGACCTGCGGCAATAGGAAGTCTAAGCATAGAGCATGAAAGGAGGCCCAACTGCTATTTTCAACACAAACTATTTGTTCTATTCCGGTTTCTCTAGTGCACATATACTTCAGTAAACTGAGTAAGAATTTTCAGATCATGCACTGAGCCTACCACCCAGCCTACAGTTCCCTACTGAATATTTGCAATGAGAGCATAACTACTGAACAAACCAGCATTCCACATGTCAATAACCCTCTGGGAAAGAGTAAACCTCCTGATGTCTAACTTAGTTCTGTGTTCATGGACCTTGTACAAATGCTGCCTTCATTGTCCCTAACTTAAGAGCATAAGACATAGGAGCAGAATTAGGCCATTCAGCCCATCAAGCCTGCTCCGTCATTTCAACATTGCTGATCACGGATCCCTCTCAACCCCATACATATACCTTCTCACCATATCCTTTGACACCCTGTGTGTCCTGCACTTGGGTTGTCCTCAGTCGCCCCATGGAACAGGTACTTAATGAATACTTTACTTCAGTATTCACTATGAAAAAGGATCTTGGTGATTGTAGTGATGACTTGCAGCAGACTGAAAAGCTTGAGCATGTAGATATTAAGAAAGAGGATGCGCTGGAGCTTTTGGAAAGCATCAAGTTGGATAAGTCGCCAGGACCGGACGAAATGTACCCCAGGCTACTGTGGGAGGTGAGGGAGGAGATTGCTGAGCCTCTGGCGATGATCTTTGCACCATCAATGGGGATGGGAGAGGTTCCGGAGGATTGGAGGGTTGCGAATGTGGTTTCTTTATTCAAGAAAGGGAGTAGAGATAGCCCAGGAAATTATAGACCAGTGAGTCTTACCTCAGTGCTTGGTAAGTTGATGGAGAAGATCCTGAGAGGCAGGATTTATGAACATCTGGAGAGGTATAATATGATTAGGAATAGTCAGCATGGCTTTGTCAAGGGTAGGTCGTGCCTTATGAGCCTGATTGAACTTTCTGAGGATGTGACTAAACACATTGATGAAGGAAGAGCAGTAGATGTAGTGCATATGGATTTCAGCAAAGCATTTGTTAAGGTACCCCATGCAAGGCTTATTAAGAAAGTAAGGAGGCATGGGATCCAAGGGGGCATTGCTTTGTGGATCCAGAACTGGCTTGCCCACAGAAGGCAAAGAGTGGTTTAGATGGGTCATATTCTGCACGGAGGTCAGTCACCAGTGGAGTGTGTGGAATGGTCTGCCAGCAACAGTGGTGGAGGCAGATACGATAGGGTCTTTTAAGAGCCTTTTGGATAGGTACATGGACTTTAGAACAATAGAGGGCTATAGGTAAGCCTAGTAATTTCTAAGGTAGGGACATGTTCGGCACAACTTTGTGGACCAAAGGGCCTGTATTGTGCTGTAGGTTTTCTATGTTTCTATGTCCACAGAATCTCCTGTCTGCTCCCCTGACTATTCAATCCCCTATCGCTACCACTCCCTTCTTCTCCCTCTTTCCCTTCTGCTCCACAGACCCATATTCAGTGCCAGTAACCCAGTCTCTGTGGCATTCCCCTGGGAGGTCATCTCCTGCAACAGTATCCAAAATGGTTTTCTTATTATTGAGGGGAATGATCACAGGGGTGCTCTGCTCTAACTGCCTGTTCACATTTCCATTTCTCCTGACAATCACGCAGCTACTCACCTCCTGCAACCTAGGGGTGACTTCTTCCCTGTATCTGATCGATGATCTCCTCACTCTCATGTACAAGCCTGAGATCATCCAGGTGTTGCTCCAGATCCCTAACACAGTGGTCGAGGAGCAGCAGCCGGATCCATTTCAGAGTGGGAGACTCTGATACAGCCATTGTTGGTAGAATCTCAGGTGGTGACGAGAGGATGTACAGGAGTGAGATATGCCAACTAGTGGAGTGGTGCCACAGCAACAACCTGGCACTCAACGTCAGTAAGACAAAAGAGCTGATTGTGGACTTCAGGAAGGCTAAGACAAAGGAACAGATACAATCCTCATAGAAGGATCAGAAATGGAGAGAGTGAGCAGCTTCAAGTTCCTGGGTGTCAAGATCTCTGAGGATCTAACCTGGTCCCAACATATCGATGTAGTTATAAAGAAGGCAAAACAGCAGCTATACTTCATTAGGCGTTTGAGGAGATTTGGTATGTCAACAAAAACACTCAAAAACTTCTATAGATGTACCATGGAAAGCATTCTGACAGGCTGCATCACTGTCTGGTATGGGGGTGGGGAGCTACTGCACAGGACCGAAAGAAGCTTCGGAGGGTTGTAAATCTATTCAGCTCCATCTTGGGCACTGGCCTACAAAGTACCAAGGACATCTTCAGGAAGCGGTGTCACAGAAAGGCAGCGTCCATTATTAAGGACCTCCAGCACCCAGGGCATGCCCTTTTCTCACTGTTACCATCAGGTAGGAGGTACAGAAGCCTTAAGGCACACACTCAGTGATTCAGGAACAGCTTCTTTCCCTATGTCATCCATTTCCTAAGTGGACATTAAACCTGTGAACACTACCTCACTTTTTAAATATATATTATTTCTGTTTTTGCATGATTTTTAATCTCCAATACACATATACTGTAATTGGTTTATTTACTTATTTGTTTCTTCTATATTATATATTGCATTGAACTTCTGCCTTTTAAGTTAACAAATTTCACGACTCATGCCGGTGATAGTAAACCTGATTCTGATTCTGATTCCAAATCTTTAAAAAGTATTCACCCCCTTGGAAGTTTTCATGTTTTATTTTTAACAACATTAATTACATTTTTCAATTGATTGTAGTAAAAATACACCTGTATCTGGAAGGTTCAACTGCTGGTGAGTCAGTATCCTGACAAAAACTATCCCATGAAGACAAAAGAACACACCAAGCAACTCTGCGAAAAGGTTTTTGAAAAGCACAAGTTAGGAGATGGATACAAGAAAACTTCCAAATCACTGAATATCCCTTGGAGAACAGTTCAGTCAATCATCAAGAAATTGAAATAATGTGGCACAGCTTTAAATCTGCCTAGAACAGGCCGTCCTCAAAAGCTGAGTGACCGTGCAAGAAGGGGACTAGTGAGGGAGGCCACCAAGAGACCTATGACAAGTCCGGAGGAGTTACAAGCTTCAGTGGCTGAGATGGGAGAGTCGGCGCATATAACAACTGTTGTCCATGTGTTTCACCAGTTGCAGCTTTATGGGAGAGTGGCAGAGAGAAAGCCTCTGTTTGAAAAAAAATCACATGAAATCTTAGCTAGAGTTTGCCAGAAGGGAGACTCTGAAGTCAGCTGGAAGAAGGTTTATGGTCTGATGAAACTAAAATTGAGCTTTTTGGCCATCAGACTAAACGCTATGTTTGGCATAACTCAAACACCACACATCTTCAAAAACACACCATCCCTACCGTGAGGCATGATGGTGGCTGAATCATGCTGTGGGATGCTTCACTGCAGCAGGCCCTGGAAGGCTTGTGAAGGTAGAGGGTAAAATGAATACAGCAAAATACAGGGAAGTCCTGGAGGAAAACCTGAAGCAGTCTACAAGAGAACTGCGACTTGGGAGAAGATTTGTTTTCCAGCAAGACAATGACCCCAAGCATAGAGCCAGAGCTACACAGGAATGGCTTAAAAACAATGAAGTTAATATCCTGGAGTGGCCAAGTCAGAATCCAGACCTCAATCCAATTCAGAATTTGTGGCTGGACTTAAAAAGGGCTGTTCACTCATGATCCCCATGCAATCTGACAGAGCTTGAGCAGTTTTGTAAAGCAGAATGGGGAAAAATTGCAGTGTACAGACGGGCAAAGCTAATAGAGACCTATCTACACAGACTCAACGTTGTAATTGCTGCCAAAGGTGAATCTACTAAATACTGACTTGAAGGGAGTGAATTCTTATGCGATCATTGAAACACCTTGACTGCACACAGGTCTCCAAAACAGATCTCCATTTAACTAATTATGTGACTTTTAAAACCAATTGGCTGCACCAATGATGATTTGGTGTGTCATATTAAAGGGGGTGAATACTTATGCAATCAATTATTTTGTGTTTCATATTTGTAATTAATTTAGATCAGTTTGTAGAGATCTGTTTTCACTTTGACAAGAAAGATTTTTTTTGTTGATCAGTGTCAAAAAAGCCAAATTAAATCCACTGTGAATCAATGTTGTAAATCAATAAAGCATGAAAACTTCCAAGTGGAGTGAGTACTTTGTATAGACACTGTCAGTGTGATGTGATGAACTTTGAGAGGACTTATAAGGGTAGGAAATACACAATGAATGGAGTACTGTCATGAGTCCTGAGGACCAATGTAGCAAACCTACTGTCACCGGGAGTTTCAGTAGCAGGTGTGTGGCTTGTGTGGCTAGCTCACAAACAAAGCAAACTTTTCACACCTGTCAAACTTGTTTCAGGAGGGCGGAGCTTAGTTATGATGGTGCCTAATGACGGCTCACGAGGAAATCTGCAGATGCTGGAAATTCAAGTAACACACACAAAATGCTGGTGGAACGCAGCAGGCCAGGCAGCATCTACAGGGAGAAGCACTGTCGACATTTTGGGCTGAGACCCTTCGTCAGGACTAACTGAAAGGAAAGATAGTAAGAGATTTGAAAGTAGGAGGGGGAGGGGAAAGTGCGAAATCATAGGAGAAGACCAGAGGGGGTGGGGTGGAGCTCCTTCGTCTTCCTTTTTTAAACAAAGGGCCTTCCCTTCTTCCACCATCAACTCTGCTCTCAAACGCATCTCTCCCATTTCCCGCACATCTGCCCTCACCCCATCCGCCCACCACCCCACTCGGGATAGGTTTCCCCTTGTCCTCACCTACCACCCCACCAGCCTCCAGGTCCAACATATAATTCTCCGTAACTTCCGCCACCTCCAATGGGATCCCACTACCAAGCACATCTTTCCCTCCCCCCCTTTCTGCTTTCCACAGGGATCGCTCCCTACGTGATTCCCTTGTCCACTCGTCCCCCCCATCCCTTCCCACCGATCTCCCTCCTGGCACTTATCCTTGTAAGTGGAACAAGTGCTACACCTGCCCTTACACTTCCTCCCTCACCACCATTCAGGGCCCCAGACAGTCCTTCCAAGTGAGGTGACACTTCACCTGTGAGTCGGCTGTTGTGGAATACTACGTCCGGTGCTCCTGGTGTGGCCTTTTATATATTGGTGAGACCCGACGCCGCAGACTGGGAGACTGTTTCGCTGAACACCTACGCTCTGACCGCCAGAGAAAGCAGGATCTCCCAGTGGCCACACATTTTAATTCCACGTCCCATTCCCATTCTGATATGTCTATCCATGGCCTCCTCTACTGTCAAGATGAAGCCACACTCAGGTTGGAGGAACAACACCTTATATACTGGCTGGGTAGCCTCCAACCTGATGGCATGAACATTGACTTCTCTAACTTCTGTTAATGCCCCTCCTCCCCTTCTTACCCCATCCCTGACATATTTAGCTTTCCCCCCTCCCTTTTTTCTCTCTCTCTCTGTCCATCACTCTGTCTGCTCTCCTCCCCCTTTCTTTCTCCCTAGGCCTCCTGTCCCATGATCCTTTCCCTTCTCCAGCTCTGTATCCCTTTTGCCAATCACTTTTCCAGCTCTCAGCTCCATCCCACCCCCTCCGGTCTTCTCCTATCATTTTGCATTTCCCCCTCCCCCCACTACTTTCAAATCTCTTACTATCTTTCCTTTCAGTTAGTCCTGACGAAGGGTCTCGGCCCAAAACGTTGACAGTGCTTCTCCCTATAGATGCTGCCTGGCCTCATGACTCCTTTGCTTGCATCTTTGGAAACAGCTCTATTTCTATTTTTGATATCGCTTTTTTTCCTTTTCAAGGCTCTTTTGAAGACCCTGATCTGAAGTTACACGCTGACTTTGGTTCTTTGTGGAAATGGGACCCGCTCTCAGGGCCTCAGGACCGGCCGCTTTTCGATATGCCAAGGACGCAGCCTGGAATTTTTGGGTCTCTGGGGATGAGCTGATTCAAGGCTAGTGCTGCTGACTGTTGCGTCACGAGGGAACACAGAAGATCAGAAGCAGCGAGCTGGCTGTGTGCCCAGGGACCCGAGTTCTTTGGGCATGGGGCTCGGAAAAGGCGATGCAACAGACATTTAACAGCGTAAGTCAGTGAATTGTTTGTTATGTCTCCCCTCTTACTGTGAAACAGGGACACCTCTTTTTCCCTTATTAGGGAGAGAGAGAGCCTGTGGTATGTCAAATTACTGGATGAACAAGCAATCTTTAAGGCACTGCAAGTCTGTGTCTTTACTGATGCTTTGCTGAATGCTTGAGTGTTCATTGGGGGGTGTTGTTGGCTTGTTACTGCTTATGTGCGGGAGGGAGAGGGAACTGGGGGGTGCTTTGGGGTTCTAACATTTAACTGTCATTCATTCTTAGGAGCACACCTCTGTTTTTGTGGATGTTTGTGAAGAAAAAGCATTTCCGGATGTATATTGTATACATTTCTCTGACATTAAATGTACCTATTGAGAATAACTTAGTGTCTTCCCACACTAGGAACCTCACTCTTCTTTAACCTGTTGTGTACATGGTTCTTTTTTGAAGCCCTCATCCTTACAACAACTCCACCAAACAATCACCAGCATCCTTAACTACTCATTCCCACCCCAACACTCCATTATCTCTACTTCCCACTGTGCCTTTGTGGCCAATCCTGATCCTGCAAACCCAGCCCCATAATAGCCCTTATTCTGAATAAACACTTCTCGGGCTTCCAGCTGGCTATGAGTATTGATTTTAACCAATGTTTCAATGACAAACTCTGCCATCTTCATCAGAGATGCCTGCCTGGTCCAGTGGTATTTGTACCACTTCTAAGGGGAGATCAATCAGGCCCTTAAAAGGGCCGACAGAAAAACCTGGAAACCTAACAACAAGGAGGAATCTGTAACTACTGCCTGTCTTCCCTATATTTCCACACTCACTGGAAAGAGTGCCAAAATCCTGAGGAAATTCCAGATTAATACCATCCACAAGCCCATGAGGAAGCTTAAATCACAGATTATGAGGGTCAAAGATGACTCGGGACTCGGGACAGTTGACGTTTACAGGATTCCTTGTGAATGTGGAGCAGCGTTTTTTGGCCAGACGGGACCATGCGGTGAAAACCCACATCAAGGAGCACAAGAGGTGTATCTATTTGGGTTACCCAGAGAAATAAGAAGTAGCAGAACATTGCATTCATAATGGCCACAGGATTGACCTCAGCACAAAATTACTGTGTCGCGCCAGTAGCTTTTAGGACCGCCTGAAGAAAGCCATTGAAATACAACTAGAGGGAAAAAATTCCACTTCACTAATGCATTTCACAAGAATACAATTCTAGGATTAATACTAATTCAGTATTATTGTTATTATCACATCCACTCAGTGATTTATTCTTTGCCGTTATGATCTCAGAACATTAATTAAAAATGATTGCCCCATAAATAATGTTTGTGCAGTGGCTCAGCCCTTTACTCGATAATGTTCCCATTGGGAGATGATTACTTTTAAGCATGATGCTCTGCTGATTCCACAGAATATATTTGGTTGTAAATTCACTTTACAGTACAAGTATAATCTCTTCCTGCAATATATCATTTGTTCAAACAGACAGCCCTAATCTGGCTGGGACCCCTCAGTCCTCGCACTCAAAGTGTTAAACGCCTTGACAAACGAAAATATGACAGGAACTGCTGATAACAGGAGCCGAGAAAAGAGGCTATCTGTCATTAATAAAAAAAAACTACATTAAGGAAGGTCTCCCTGAAGGTATGTCCAACTAATTTTCTAATGGATGTAAAGTTATATGGGCAGCGGAAAAAAAATCGAGAGTTCTGATATTGTCAACACCACCAATATGCTTATGAGGGGAAAGCTTGAGAAAGATTGTGAGGTGAGAGGTCAAGAAGAATCCAGTCTGGTTCCATTTATATCTCAAACTTGGATTAGTAATTCAGTTGTTTTGTTCCTACAGAAGGATCCACTGTAAGAATTAAATGTGAATTTAAATATGACAATAAATTGCAGCATATAGTCAAATCTGATTAATAGAGGCTTCAAAAGTCTGAAAGAAAGCAATATTAAGTAGGCAGTCATGGGAAGAGAGTGTTTGCCATAACCATCCTGGAACCCGGATACATTCCTTCCCAGATACTATGGGCTCCTCCCTCAGACAAGTAGGAAACATGGCAGTCACACAGTAGTTTATTTTAAACCTAAGTGTAAACATAAAATTCAGCTGCCCGATATCAGCACATGACTAGTGGATGAATCTACAAACAATCTGCTGGAGGAACTTAATGGATTGAGCACATTGTTGGGAGTAAAGGAATTAATGACATTCGGGGTTGAAATCCAGCTTGAGACCCTGCATCAGGATCAGGAGTTCTTTTCCTGACATGGATGCTGCTTGACCCACTGAGTTCCTCCAGCAGATTGCTTTTTTGCTCCAGATTCCAGCATCTGCAGTCATTTGTGTGTCCACATAAATGGATTTTTTCAGCCTATTAATAGAACAGGTGTTTGTCTCTAGTACAGCAACTGACACTGGGGAAGTTGGAATTTGGGAGCAGCAAAGAGTGTTGAAGAAACAGATACTTGGTTGAAATCTGGGGCCAAGTTATTCAGATGTGTAGCTCCAAATCGGAAGAGATTTGTGGAGGAGTTGTGCATTGTTGTGCAGAGAGATCTAAAGGAGGTGGAAGAATTGATGGGGTAGATATTGACTGGCTGTTTCCATGGACTGAATATTCTAGAATAAAAGGATGTCATTTTAGGATCAATAGTCAGGCATATTGAAAGGTTGAACAAGTTAGGTCTCTATTCATTGGAGCGTAGAAGGTTGAGGGGGGATTTGATCGAGGTATTTAAAATGTTGAGAGGGATAGATAGAGTTGACGTGAATAGGCTGTTTCCATTGAGAGTAGGGGAGATTCAAACGAGAGGACATGATTTGAGAGTTAGGGGGCAAAAGTTTAAGGGAAACACGAGGGGGTATTTCTTTACTCAGAGAGTGATAGCTGTGTGGAATGAGCTTCCTGTAGAAGTAGTAGAGGCCAGTTCAGTTGTGTCATTTAAGGTAAAATTGGATAGGTATATGGACAGGAAAGGAGTAGAGGGTTATGGGCTGAGTGCGGGTAGGTGGGACTAGGTGAGATTAAGAGTTCGGCACGGACTAGGAGGGCCGGAATGGCCTGTTTCCATGCTGTGATTGTTATATGGTTATATAGTTATATAGGATTGAAATGAGGAGAAATTTATTTACTCAATGAATTATACAACTTTGGAATTTTCACTCAGAAATCTCAGATGATCATTTGTTGACCGTGTTCAATGAGAGTTTTAAGAAACAAGAGATCTGGAGATCAGGCAGAAAAGCGGATGAAATTACAGATCAATGACAATATCACTGAACCAAACGGCTGGCTTGATAAGCCACACTGTGGTAATAGAAAAAAGCAATCATATTACTATTGATAAAGTGCAGGTTGTTTGATCATTTATTCAGCTTGTACTATGAGAGTTTGATGTGTATAATCAATAACTGCCTTGGGCTGGTATGACAGGCTGTAACACTAAGGGCTGCAGGGACAAACTAGTGAGCTAGACATCAATGGTGAAAAAACCTACTGAAAGAGATTCTGAAAAGGCAGCAACTATATAAGCAGCATGATTTTATAGAACATAGAATAGTACAGTATATTACAGGCCCTTCAGCCCACAATGTTGTGCCGACCCTCAAACCCTGCCTCCCATATAACCCCCCACCTTAAATTCCTCCATATACCTGTCTAGTAGTCTCTTAAACTTCACTAGTGTATCTGCCTCCACCACTGACTCAGGCAGTGCATTCCATGTACCAACCACTCTCTGAGTGAAAAACCTTCCTCTAATATCTCCCTTGAACTTCCCTCTCCTTACCTTAAAGCCATGTCCTCTTGTACTGAGCAGCGGTGCCCTGGGAAAGAGGCGCTGGCTGTCCATTCTGTCTATTCCTCTTAATATCTTGTACACCTCTATCATGTCTCCTCTCATCCTCCTTCTCTCCAAAGAGTAAAGCCCTAGCTCCCTTAATCTCTGATCATAATGCATACTCTCTAAACCAGGCAGCATCCTGGTAAATCTCCTCTGTACCCTTTCCAATGCTTCCACATCCTTCCTATAGTGAAGCGACCAGAACTGGACACAGTGCTCCAAGTGTGGCCTAACTAGAGTTTTATAGAACTGCATCATTACATCACGTTTCTTAAACTCTATCCCTCGACTTATGAAAGCTAACATCCCATAAGCTTTCTTAACTACCCTATCTACCTATGAGGCAAATGTGTAGAAAATCAAGTCTCACAAATTTTACAAAGAGATGACCAACAGGAGTGATAATGGCAGATTGGTAGATTTTGCTTGCATGGATTTTAGCAAGATCTTTCACAGGATCTCACATGGCAGACTGATCTGAATGGATCCAGGGAGAGCTAGCCAACTTGATACAAAACTGACTTGGTGGCTGGAGTCAGAGGGTAGCAATGAAGGGTTGTTTTTCAGACTGAGGCTTCTGACCAATGGTGCACTGCAAGGATCGGGGTTGGGTTCCCTGGTATTGGTCATATATTGTATATTAACAATTTGGATGAGGATGTAGGTAGCATGATTTTCAAGTGATACCGAAATTGGTGGCATAGTGGGCAGTGAAGAAGGTTATTTGAGGTAACAACAGATGATTTGGGAAAGTGGGCAGATGCCATATACAGTGAGGAGTGGTGTAGAAGAGAGAGGCTTATGAGTGCAACAATGTCATTCTCTGAACTTGGCGACACATTCAGACAGGATGATGAAGCAGATATACATCAGGCTTGCAATGAGTACAAGAGTAAGTAGCAGATAGAGGGATATAGGCCAAATGCAGGCATATGGGACTAGTTCCAATAAACACATTAGTCAGCATGGACAGCATATGAAAAGCCTATTTTCATGTTGTATAACTTTATAACTATAACAATTTCCATCCACTAATCATCTTGAAATTATATCACAAGTTGCAGAAACTTAGATCTATTTTCTAACTTAATAGTTATGTATAAGAAATCTTGTCATTCCATCCAGGGCTCTCTGATGCTGTTCACCATTGCAACATCACTCATTACATCACAGAGCAAAACAATTTCTCTGATCAAATTAGCAGATGACATGACATTGACAGGCCTTATTTCCAACAAAGATGAGACAACCTACAGAGAAGAAGTCACCACCCTGGCACAGTAGTGCCAAGAAAACAACTTCTCCCTCAATGTTGAACGAATGAAGGAGTTGATTGTGGATTACAGGAGGAATAGAGACAGACTAACCCCTATTGACATCAATGGGATTGTAGTTGAAAGGGTGAGTAGTTTCAAGTTCTTTGGTATACACATCACTGAGGATCTCACCTGGACTGTATGTACTGACTATGCGGTTAAAAAAAGCACCACAGCACCTTTCACCTCAAATGGTTGAAGAAGTTTGGCAAGAGTCCCCAAATCTTCAGGACTTTCTACAGGGGCACCATTGAGAGCATCCTGACTGGCTGTGTCTTTCCCTGGTACAGGAACTGTACTTCCCTCAATCGCAGGGCACTGCAGAGAGTGGTGCGGACAGCCCAGTGCATCTGTAGATGTGAACTTCCCACTATTCACAACTTTTACAGCAACAGGTGCATAAAAAGAGCCTGAAGGATCAACAGGTACTCCAGCCACCTCAACCACAAACTGTTTCAGCTGGTACCGTCTGGCAAACAGTACCACAGCATTAAGGCCAAGACCAACAGGCTCTGGGACAGCTTCCTTCACCAGACCATTAGATTTATCATACACATTGATCTGATTGTGTATCTGACTGTACTTACATGTATACAAAACAATTATGTATACAAACTGAGTGTTTGGGCAATATCCTCCCACATTTCCCTTCATTATTGCTTGTACATAGGAACAGTGGCGCAACAGAAAGAGTTTTACTCCCTTGGACGTAAGAAATAAAATTTTCTGTTCTATTCTAAGGTAGGCATGGTAGTTTAAAAGTTAGCGTAACACTATTACAGTGCAACAATTAGCAATTGTGGTTCAATTCCCAACTTTGGCTGTAAAGAGTTTGTACATTCTCCTCTGGGTTCTCTGGCTTCCTCATTCCAAAGGTGTATGGGTTAGGTTTGGTAAGTTGTGAGTATGCTATGGTGAGACTAGCGGGCTACCCGCATCACATCCTCAGACAATGCTGGTTTTTGAAACAAATGATGCGTTTCACTGTATGTTTCAATGATTCAATGTACATGTGACCAGTAGGGCTAATCTTTATTTTAACCTTTACATTGTCCTGCTCCTTAGTTAACCTTAGGGGACTTGGGAATCCTCGTGCAGTATTCCCTAAAGTTTAATTTGCGAATTGAGTCACTGGTGAGGAAGGCACATGTGATGTTAGCATTTATTTTGAGAGGACTAGAATGTAAAAGCAAGGATGGAATATAGAGGCTTTATAAGGCACTGCTGTGGCCTCATTTGGAGTATTGTGAGCAGATTTGGGCCCCTTATCTAAGAAAGGATGTGATGACTTTGGAGTCGGTTCAGAGGAGGTTCACGAGAATGATTCCAGGATTGAATGGCTTGTCGTATGAAAAGCGTGTGATGGCTCTGGGCCTGTACTCACTGGAATTCAGAAGAATGAGGGAGGATCTCATTGAAACCTATTAAGTGGTGAAAGGTCTAGACAGAGTAGATGTGGAGAGGATGTTTCCTATGGTGGGAGAGTCTAAGACCAGAGGTCACAGCCTCATAATAGAGGGGCGTCCTTTTAGGATAGAGATGAGGAGGAATTTTTTTTTTTAGTCAGAGAGTGATGAATCTGTGGAATTTGATGCCATGGATGGTTGTGAAGGCGAAGTCTTCATGTATATTTAATGCAGAGGTTGATAGATTCTTGATTAGTCAGGGCATGAAGGGATATGGGGAGAAAGTAGGAGATTGGGACTGAGAGGGAAATGGATCAGCCATGATGAAATGGTGGAACAGGCTCGACCAAATGGCCCAATTCTGCTCCTATATCTTATTGTCTTTAACTGCAAAAGGAAATCAAAAATGCTTACGCAGAAAATTCTTGAGGACCAACTTGTCATAGGCATTTATAGCTACACTCAAATGTTCTGCTGTTTTTAAAAATATTTTCTTACTTCCTTTGTTGGCAAGGAAGTAGCTAAAATATACAGTCTAAACAATAAGTAGGAGATGCCACAATAACTAAAGTTTATGTTTGACATTCAATATGTAGCCTGAGCCCAGTTTCTGAAGGGGAAAGTGAGGACTAAAGGGAGCAGCAGCCATAGTTATTTTATGTTTGTTTCTGTGATCTCTCCATGGTAACCACTGCATGTTTAGGGTATTTTCTGCATAGACTGAATTTAAAGACATCAAATGTACAAAATAGGAGTGCATATCCCATCAAGCACTCTCCCCTATCAAATAATATTTAGACTAATCTTCCATGACATCTCCATCTTCAATGCTGTCCTGAGATTCCCAATCTTGAATATACTCAATGACCAACCATCTATAGATGTCCATGTAGAAAACTCCAAACACCCTGATTGCCTGAGGAATGGAAAGAAATCTTATCTGGTCCAACTTGTGCAACTGGTCCATAAATCTCTGGAAGAATGTTAGCTGCCTTATGGAACAGCTGCTCCATTATAGAGTAAGAAAGGGTGAGCAATAAATGCAGACATTGCACCAACATTTCCACTCCATGAAAAGGCAAACAGCAAGATATTTGATGGCTGCTAATTCTTCCCACATTTTCTTTTGTTCTCTTGTTAAAATTTATCTTTCAGCTTCACATATCTGGAAAAGTGCTGTATTCATCACATATACCAGTTCCTTCATTTTAATGATGTCAACTGACCTGCAGGAGATTTACTTACAACTCAATTACCTGAAGCTGCTTTGTTTCTTTCACTATTTTCCATCATTTGTTACCTGCAGATTCACAGCCTGACAGTGAAACCTGAGATTCCAAAAGTATGATCAAGTTCATAAGATAAGACCATAAGACATTTACAAAATGCATTATCACACATTTCCCAACACTGTATTCCATCTATCACTTTTTTGCCCATTCTTCCAATTTGTCTAAGTCCTGCTGCAATCACATTGCTTCCTCAGCACTACATACCCCTCCACCTATCTTTGTATCATCCACAAACTTGGCTACAAAGCCATCAATTCCATTATCTAAATTCTGATCACAATTCTATCTCCTTTACCATAGCATTAGAGAGGGATAGGAACAGACAAGTTAGGAAAGCGTTTAGTTGGAGTAAGGGGAAATATGAAGCTATCAGGCAGGAACAAGGAAGCATAAATTGGAAACATATATTCTCAGGGAAATGTGCAGCAGACATGTGGCAAATGTTCAAGGGATATTTGAGTGGCATTCTGCATAGGTACTTCCAACGAGACAGGGAAAGTATGGCAGGGTACAGGAACTGTTGTGTAGAGAGGTTGTTGTAAATCTAGTCAATAAGAAAAGAAAAGCTTATAAAAGGTTCAAAAAAACTAGGCAACAATAGGGACCTAGAAGATTATAAGGCTAGCAGGAAGGAGCTTAAGAATGAAATTAGGAGAACCAGAAGTGGCCATGAGAAAGCCTTGGTGGGCAGAATTAAGGAAAACCCCAAGGCATTCTACAAGTATGTTAAGGGCAAGAGGATAAGACATGAGAGAATAGGACTAATCAAGTGTGACAGTGGAGAAGAGGAGATAGCAGAGGTACTTAATGAATACTTGGCTTCAGTATTCACTACGATACTTGGCGATTGTAGGTTGCGGATGTCGTTCCATTATTCAAGAAAGGGAGTAGAGATAGCCCAGGAAATTATAGACCAGTGAGTCTTACTTCAGTGGTTAGTCAGTTGATGGAAAAGATCTTGAGAGGCAGGAATTATGAACATTTGGAGAGGCATAATATGATTAGGAATAGTCAGCATGGCTTTGTCAAAGGCAGGTCATGCCTTAAGAGCCTGATTGAATTTTTTTAGGATGTGAGTAAACATGTTGATGAAGGTAGAGCTGTAGATGTAGTGTATATGGATTTCAGCAAGGTATTTGATAAGGTTCCACATGCCAGGCTTATCGAGAAAGTAAGGAGGCATGGGATCCAAGGGGACCTTGCTTTGTGGATCCAGAATTGGCTTGCCCACAGAAGGCAAAGATTGGTTGTAGACAAGTCATATTCTGCATGGAGGTCGGTCACCACTGGAGTGCCTCAGGGATCTGTTCTGGGACCCTTACTCTTCGTAATTTTTATAAATGACCTGAATGAGGAAGTGGAAGGGTGGGTTAGTAAGTTTGCTGATGACACAAAGGTTGGAGGTGTTGTGGATAGTGTGGAGGGCTGTCAGAGGTTACTGTGGGACATTGATAAGATGCAAAACTGGGCTAAGAAGTGGCAGATGGAGTTTAACCCTGATGAGTGTGAGATGGTTCATTTTGGTAGGTCAAATATGATGGCGAAATATAGTACAGGTATTAATGATAAGACTCTCGGCAGTGTGGAGGATCAGAGGGATCTTGGGATCTGAGTCCATAAGACACTCAAAACTGCTACACAGGTTGACTCTGTGGTTAAGAAGGCATATGGTGTATTGGCCTTCATCAATCGTGGGATTGAGTTTAAGAGCCAAGAAGTAATGTTACAGCTTTATAGGACCTTGGTCAGACCCCACTTGGATTACTATGCTCATTTCTAGTCACCTCACTACAGGAAGGATGTGGAAACTATAGAAAGGGTGCAGAGGAGATTTACAAGGATGTTGCCTGGTTTGGGGAGCATGCCTTCTGAGAATAAGATGAGTGAACTTGGCCTTTTCTCCTTAAAATGGCAAAGGATGAGAGGTGACCTGATGGAGGTGTATAAGATGATGAGAGGCATTGATCATGTGGATAATCAGAAGCTTTTTCCCCAGGGCTGAAATGCTTAACATGAGAGGGCACAGTTTTATGGTACTTGGAAGTAGGTAGAGATGTCAGGGTTAAGTTTTTTTTTTAAAAACTGTCATAAGGGGACAGGAGGCTGGACCCAAGCACAGGATACAGGCACTGAAGTACTAGGGGCAGGACGGGAACAGCTAAATGAGAGACAAGACGTGGAGACCGTGCTGTGTGTGAGGGACGTGACGTTCAAGGTGATGCTGGGGTTCCGAGAGAGTCTTAGAGTTCAGGCAAGGAGGATCCCAGATTTCAAGCAAGGCAGGATCCCGGAGTTCAGGCAGGCAGGATCCCGGAGTTCAGGCAAGGCAGGATCCCGGAGTTCAGGCAAGGCAGGATCCCGGAGTTCAGGCAAGGCAGGATCCCGGAGTTCACCAGGCAGGCCACATAACTCCTAGGCAGGGCCCAGACCTCCCAGGCAGGAACACAGGGGCCTGGGCAGGTCACAGGACACCTGGATAGGTTGCAAGGCACAACCCATCAGCAGCGAGGGATGGAAAGGGGCAGAGTTCCCCACCGGGCAACGGCAGTCCAGCCAGGCTTGCCCGACAGAGACAAGGGATAGGAAGGGAACTAGGTCCAGGGTGACTGCCAGACCTACTCAAAGAACTCATCTTTAACAAGGGGAACTCCAAGCCAGGGCAACCAGAGGAACAGGATAAGCAGGATGACCCCCCTCCAGTCCCAGAGCCCCCTATGTACACCTGCCAGCCAATGGGCATCAGGTGCACCTCCTTGAGCCCCAACAAGCCACGATGATCTGGGTTAATACAAAACATCCAATCTAAGATAGCCTTTCCCTGAGTAGGCTTGAGCACAAGCTGCTCTAAAAAGCCATCTCATAGGCATTCAACAAATTCCCTCTCTTGTGCTCCAACACCAACTTGATTTTCTCAATCCCCTTTCATATTGAAGTCCCCCATTACAATTGTGTCATTACCCTTATTACGTGCCTTTTCCAGCTCCCTTTGCAACCTCCAAACTCAACCCCACATCTTGGCTACTATTTGGAGGCCTATATACGATTCCCATAATCGTTTTTTACCCTTGCAGTTTCTTAACTTCACCCACAAAGTATCGACAATCTCTGACCCTATGTCACCTCTTTCTAAATATGTAATTCCATCTCTTACCAACAGAGCCACACCACCACCTATGACTCCCTGCCTGTCCTTTTGATACAAAGTATATCCTTTGATGTTAAGCTCCCAACTATGGCCTTCTTTCAGCCACGATTCAGTGATGCCATTTATGTCATACCGACAAATCTCTAGTTGCACCATAGGTTCGTCCACCTTATTCCAAATGCTACATACATTTAAATACAGCACCTTCAGTCCTGCATTCTTCACACTTTTGAATTTTGCCTCTGTGGTACAATTTAACACTCTGCTTTGTCTGTATTTGTACCCAGTCATTGGCTTGTCCTTCCTTACATCCATGTTACACCCATCATCTGCTTGTAAACCTGCTGGCTCATCCTCAGCTCTATCATCCTGGTTCCCAACCCCCTGTCATATTAGTTTAAACCACTCCCAACAGCTTTAGTAAACTTGCCCGCCAGAATATTGGTTCCCCCTCAGATTCAAGTGCAACCCGACCCTTTTGTACAGGTCACTCCTGCCCCAGAAAAGGTCCCAATTATCCAGAAATCTGAATCCCTGCCCCCTGCTCCAATCCCTCAGCCACACATTTATCCTCCACCTCATTCTGTTCCTATACTCACTGTCACGTGGCACAGGCAACAATCCCGAGGTTACTACCTTTGGGATCCAGCTTCTCAGCTTCTTTCCTACCTCCTTTCTCACTTTTTCTACCTCTGTCATTGGTACCAACATGTACCACGACTTCTGGCTGCTCACCCTCCCTTTTCAGGATATTGTGGATGCGTTCAGAAACATCCCACACCCTGGCACCTGGGAGGCAAACTACCATCCGTGTTTCTTTCCTGCGTCCACAGAATTGCCTGTCTGACCCCCTAACTATAGAGTCCCCTATCACTACTGCCTTCCTCTTCCTTTCCCTACCCTTCTGAGCCACAGGGCCAGACTCTGTGCCAGAGGCACGGCCACTGTTGCTTCCCCCAGGTAGGTCGTCTCCCCCAACAGTACTCAAAATGGAGTACTTATTCTTTCTTTTTCTTTTTCAATCTTTTTATTAGTATTAATAATATTATGAACAAAATACAATTGATATATTAATAAAGGGATTACAAACGTACAAATTCCCATTACACATGAAAGAATACATAAGCAATGATTACAGTATAAATAAGTTTTCCCAAAACATGAACCATATAGTATATGTATGAACAAGGTAAATCTGGATATTTCATAATATATAATATAAAAAAAGAAAAAAAAATATTTGCAAATTGACTAACCTACTAATCTAATCTCTAAAGAAAAAAAGGAAGCAAAAAAAGAAAAACTAAAAAAGAGAAAAAAAAGGGCTGTTTATAATATCTCACAAGAATACATAAACATCAATGTCATCAATTCCGATCCTCTCAACATAAATACGATTAAAGCTGAAAAAACCAATAAGCTTGGAACAGGGTCGTATTACATCATATGAAAATATTGAATAAATGGTCTCCATATCTTTTCAAATTTAATAGAAGTATCGAATACACCACTTCTAATTTTTTCTAAATTTAAACATAACATAGTTTGAAAAAGCCAATGAAATACAGTGGGAGGATTAATTTCCTTCCAATTCAACAAAATAGATCTCCTAGCCATCAAAGTGAGAAAAGCAATCATTCGACAGGCGGAAGGAGATAAATGAAGTGAGTCCATCATCGGTAAACCAAAAATTGCGGTAATAGGATGGGGTTGTAAATCGATGTTCAGTACCGCAGAGATAATATCAAAAATATCTTTCCAATATTTTTTCAAAAGCGGACATGACCAAAACATATGAGTTAAAGACGCGATTTCCAATTGACATCTGTCACAAATACGGTTTATATAAGAATAAAAATGAGCTAATTTATCCTTGGACATATGGGCCCTATGTACAACCTTAAATTGTATTAATGAATGTTTGGCACATATAGAGAGTACTTATTGTTGAAGGGGATGGCCACCTGTGTGCTCTCTACTATCTGATGTTCTCCCTTCCCTCTCCTGACAGTTACCCATTTATCTGTCTCCTGTAGCCTTGGGGTGACTACCTCCCTGTAGCTCCTGTCTGTCACTGTTTCACTTTCCATAACAAGCTGAAGGTCATCGAGCTGCGGTCCCTAACATGGTCTCTAAGGAGCTGCTTCTTGGTGCACTTGGTGCAGATGTGGCCATCAGGGAGGCTGAAGGTCTTGTGGAAATCCCGCATCTGACAGCCAGAGCAGAACACAGTGGCTTTGTAGACATACCCCCTATTCTCACTGGAGTTAAATAAGAAATAAGGAATGATCTTACCTACTTACCTTGCCTCAGCCTTTTCTCACCATGGCCTTATTGAGCCAAAGCTGCTCCGATGATGACCGCTCTGCTAGGCAGTACCTTGCTTTTATAGAAACTGGGTTTTTAAAGTTCTTTGCCAGACCTGCACAGAAAAGCTTCTGTTGTGTCTGTGCAGTACTGCAATTAATGACTCCTGTCAAAACATTTCCTATTTTTTAAAACTCTTTGCCAGACTTGCGCAAAATGCATAGTTTCAGACAAAATTCTGTTTTATTTTTAAAGGTCTCTGACACGCCACTCTTTTGACAATGCAAGACACTTAAATATCATGCTGTTGTATTGAGCATTTAACCTTTAGTCAAGAGCTGGCATGACTGCATATTTGAGTCTAATAATGAACTACTGCCTCAGCAAACACTTCCAATGTCGTTGATGGAATAGTTCCATTAAACCTTCTTTGGACGCAAAACTCTGGATAATAAGCAGTGCATTTTGAGAAGGGGACAGTGTGGTAAATTGGGAATATGAATAACATTCCCCTGCTGTTGTGTGAGGAAAGTAAAATATATCATTGTTTGGACAGGTGGGCAGTATGCAGTGTTGCTCTCTTGATTACCATCTCCTTCAGTCTTAGTCTGTGGCAGATGGGATACTTTCACGGTGATAGATGTCTATTGGTCAGGTCAAAACCTTAGCAAATGGCTGAGAAAAGAAAATTGTTTCTACATGGGAAAAAAAAATCAAGGGCATTTATTAAACCTTTAGAAGGGAAAGTATTTTCCCTTGAACAATTTGGTATCATAATATCCAGACACATTTAAACAAATGCTCCAACAGTAGACACAGAATCATGCAATTTTCTATTGTTCAGTTGTCTTAAATTTGTGTAACCCCCTGGGAAAGGTTTCTCTGCCAACATAATGGGTCTTTCTGTAGAAGCAGTGTTTGGGTTATGGTTAGAGATAACGGGTGTTTTGGAATGTGAGTCGTCCAATGAAGGGAGTGTTTTTTTGTGCTGTGTGCCTGACACTGGGGTGAGCTGGGTCTTTTGTTCAGCGGGAGATGAAGGGAGAAGATGTAGGAGAGAAGAGGTTATAGGACTCTTCCCAGAGTGGGGTCATGATCCGACGAAGGCCGGGGAGATCGAAGGAGGATCGGTGATGGGGAAACCGTGAGCTCCAACTTGTGCACATTAGACTGTTTCATTAAAATGGGCACTTTTCTTTTTTTTTGCTTTTTCTTTACTACTAACCCTTTAGTCAAGTAAAGAATTATAAAGCTAAATCGCTTAATTGTATGCGGTGTACTGTCTGTTATTTCGTGGTACAGATTCGTAACAGGGAAACCAATCACACAGCATCCACACAAACAGGGGCTTTCAGGGTGGGCTTGCACCTCAATCTCACATGTTTGGTGGGGCCAGAGCCAAACGTGTGAGATTGAGGTGCAAGCCCACCCCGAAAGTCTTCCCTAGACTTATGCAGCCGACAGAACCAGAGTGTTTCATTCGCAAAACACAAAAAGTGTGGCTATTTCGGTGACATGATGTTAAGCTCAACCTAAAATATTGACAATGGAGAACAGAAATAAAACACTCCGTGCTCTTGCACATTGTCTTGCTGCATGTTTTTGTTAGCCACTGCTATTAAAAAATTATGAATCTAAGACACAGATCAGGCAAAATGTAAATAATGGAAAGGTTACGAAAGAGAATGCCTCTTGATTCCATCCTCAGGAGAATTCTGATTTACCAAGTGCAGCAGTGAGACCAAGCTACTAGATTTCCAAGAGAGACTGAGGCATAACTTGGGCTGCAAAACATTGCTGTCCATTTGAAATGGCACATCAGTGCCAGGTGTCACATAATCCAAGACATAATCCAGAGATTTAGATTATGGCATCTCCAACAGGAACAATGGTGATCTGAATCACATTTAATCTAATCATCTATCTCATACCAAGGCATACTTCAAGAAAGAATTGTTACTTGCAGCACAGAAGAAATCTATTCAGCCCACCAAGTCCATGCAATTTCCTAGCAGAACAATCCCATCAGTCCATTTCTCCCTCTTCATATTTCCCTGTGCCTCTGAACCATATTATCTCATGTGTACCCATCAATAGCCTTTGGATTTGTTTGCCACATCAAGGGGTAATTTACATTGGCCAGCTAACCTAACAGCACATTGTTGTAATGAAGGAGGAAGCTGAAGCATCCAACAAAACCCACAAGTCAAGGAAGAAGGGCTAAACACCACTCAGACTGAGCTGAGATCCCTGAAGCTGTGAGATAGTCTTGCTAACTGTTGCAGCAACTTGCCTTCATAATCTCACTGCTGGCATCACACCTGAAAAGATGAGCTATTCAGCAGATGAACTGTGTTTCATTTTTTTCCCTGGGATGGGGCTGAGAGGGTTCAACAAGGAAAATCTGGATACTCTAACATTGACTGCTTCTTGCACTTAGCAAAGTGAAACATTTTGACCACTCTCTGGACAACACCAAAGGTAATCAGACCTATTCCCCTCACAAACTACAAGAGCAATTGCCTAGGTCAATTCAGGGGACTATTTAATTGCCAAAAATTATAAGACCATAAGATGTAGGAGCAGAAATAAGTCATTTGGCCCATCATCTCTGCTCCACTATTCAATCATGGCTGATCCTTTCTCCTTCTGAAGCTCCACTTCCTGGCATTCTCCCCGTTATCTTTGATGCCATAGCCAATAAAGTACTATCAAGCTCTTCCTTAAATACACCCAATAATCTGGCCTCCACAGCTGCCTGTAGTAACAAATACCACAAATTCCCCATCCTCTGGCTAAAGAAATTTCACCACATCTGTTTAAAATGGAAGCCCCACTATCCTGAAGCTGTGCTCTCTTGTCCCAGACTTTCCCACCATGAGAAACATCCTTTCCACATATACTCTGTCTAGGCCTTTCAACATTCAAAAGGTTTCAAAGAGATCCTCCCTCATCCTTCCGAATTCCAGTGAGTACAGACCCAGAGCCATCAAACGTTCCTCATAAGATAACTCTTTTATTTCCAGAATCATCTTTGTAAACCTCCTCTGAACACTCTCCAATGCCAGCATATCGTTTCTCAAATGAGGAGCCCAAAATTGTTCACAATACTCAAGGTGAAGCCTCACCAGTTGCCTTACAAAGCCTCAGCATCACCTCCTTGTTCTTGTATTCCAGACTTCTTGAAATGAATGCTAACATGCATTGCACCACCAACTCAATCTGCCAGTTTAACATTTCGGTTGCTCTGCACAAGGACTCACAAGTCCCTTTGCATCTCAGATTTTTGGATTTTCTCCCCATTTAGAAAATCATCTGCACATTTATTTCTACTAGAAAAGTGCATGACCATGTATTTTCCAACATTGTATTTCATTTGCCAATTTTTGCCCATTCTCTGATCTGTCCAAGTCCTTCTGCAGCCTACCTGTTTCCTCAAAACCACCTGCCCCTCCACCAATCTTCATATCATCTGCAAATTTGGCAACAAAGCCATCTATTCCATCATCTAAATCATTTATATACAGCATAAAAAGAAGTGGTCCCAGCAGCGATCCCTGCGGAACACCATTAGTCACCGACAGCCAACCAGAAAAGGATCCTTTTATTCCCACTTGCTGCCTCCTACCAATCAGCCAATGCTCTAACCATGTTAGTAATGTTCCTGTAATACCTTGGGCTCTTAACTTGGTATGCAGCCTCATGGGTGGATCCTTGTCAAAGGCCTTCTGAAGGTCCAAATATACAACATCCACTACATCCTCTTTTTCTATTCTCCTTGTAATCTCCTCAAAGAATTTCATTCATTCATTCAAAGAATTCCAATAGGTTCGTCAGGCAAGATTTTCCCTGAAGGAAACCATGCTGACTTTGTCCTATTTTGTCCTGTGTCACCAAGTACTCCATCACCTCATCCTTAACAATTGACTCCAATATCTTCCCAACCACTGAGGTCAGGCTAACTGGTCTATAATTTCCTTTCTGCTGCCTTCCTCCTTTCTTAAAGTGTAGAGTGAGATTTGCAAATTTCCAGTCCTCTGACACCATGCCAGAGTCCAATGATTTTTGAAAGATCATTACTAATGCCTTCACAATCTCTAATGCTACATCTTTCAGAACCCTAGGGTGCAGTTCATCAGGTCTGGTTGACTTAAGTACCCTTAAGTCTTTCAGCTTTTTGAGCACCTTCTCCCTTGTAATAGTAACTGCACCCACTTCTCTTCCTTCACACACTACAACATCTGGTACACTGCTAGTGTCTTCCACAGTGAAGACTGATGCAAAACACTCACTTAGTTCATCTACCATCTCCTTGGCCCCCATTATTATTTCTCCGGCCTCATTTTCTAGTAGTCCTATATCAACTCTCATCTCTCTTTCATTGATTACATACTTCAAAAAGCTACCCAATTTGACATTGTTTGCTAGCTTGCTTTCATATTTCATCTTTTCCCTCCCAATGATTCTTTTAGTTGCTCTCTGTAGGTTTTGAATGCTTTCCAATCTTCTATCTTCCCGCTAAATTTTGCTTTGTTGTCTGCCCTCTCTTTTGCTTTTACATTAGCTTTGACTTCCTTTCCCACAGTTGTACTATTTTGCCATTTGAGTATTTCTTTGTTTTTGGAATACAGATATCCTGCACCTTCCTCATTTTTCCCAGAAACACACACCATCGCTACTCTGCTGACAGCCCTATTTCCTGTTGTAATCTGTGGTCCACCTCCCAGCCACTGTTGGGAGGCCTGTATATAACTGCCATCAGAGTCCTTTTACCCTTGCAGTTTCTTAACTCAACCCACAATGATTCAACATCTTCTGAACCTAGTCACATTTTTCTACTGATTTGATGACATTCTTTACCAACAGTGCCACACCACCCTCTCTGCCCACCTTCCTATCCCTCCGATACAATGTGTAGTTGGCAGCCGTCGATCCCTGGGGATCATGGGTTTGCACCTCTGGTGGACTCTGTCTTCTCCAGGGCGCTAGCCTCGGCAGGAAGATCTGAAAAACCGGCTGCTGTCCATGCAGCAGGTTTGTCACAGAGGTTGCCAGAGTGAAGTTGTATACAACATCAAACTGTCTTCGGGACCCCAGCTCCGCATTTTATAGAACATAGAACAGTACAGCACAGTACAGGCCCTTCGGCCCACAATGTTGGCACTGACCTTTAAATACTGCCTCCCATTTATCCCCCCACCTTAAATTCTTCCATATACCTGTCTAGTAGTCTCTTAAATTTCACTAGTGTATCTGCCTCCACCACTGATTCAGGCAGTGCATTCCACGCACCAACCACTCTCTGAGTAAAAAGCCTTCCTCTAATATCCCCCTTGAACTTCCCTCCCCTTACCTTAAAGCCAAGCCCTCTTCTACTGAGCAGTGGTGCCCTGGGGAAGAGGCACTGGCTGTCCACTCTGTCTATTCCTCTTAATATCTTGTACACCTCTATCATGTCTCCTCTCATCCTCCTTCTCTCCAAAGAGTAAAGCCCTAGCTCCCTTAATCTCTGATCATAATCCATACTCTCTAAACCAGGCAGCATCCTGGTAAATCTCATCTGTACCTTTCCAATGCTTCCACATCCTTCCTATAGTGAGGCAACCAGAACTGGACACAGTACTCCAAGTGTGCCTAACTAGAGTTTTATAGAGCTGCATCATTACATCGCATCTCTTAAACTCTATCCCTCGACTTATGAAAGCTAACACCCCATAAGCTTTCTTAACTACCCTATCTACCTGTGAGGCAACTTTCAGGGATCTGTGGACATGTACCCCCAGATCCCTCTGCTCCTCCACACTACCAAGTATCCTGCCATTTACTTTGTACTCTGCCTTGGAGTTTGTCCTTCCAAAGTGTACCACCTCACACTTCTCCATGTTGAACTCCATCTGCCACTTCTCAGCCCACTTCTGCATCCTATCAATGTCTTTCTGCAATCTTCGACAATCCTCTACACTATGCACAACACCATCAACCTTTGTATCGTCTGCAAACTTGCCAACCCACCCTTCTACCCCCACATCCAGGTCGTTAATAAAAATCACGAAAAGTAGGGGTCCCAGAACCGATCCTTGTGGGACACCACTAGTCACAACCCTCCAATCTGAATGTACTCCCTCCACCATGACCCTCTGCTTTCTGCAGGCAAGCCAATTCTGAATCCACCTGGCCAAACTTCCCTGGATCCCATGCCTTCTGACTTTCTGAATAAGCCTACCATGTGGAACCTTATCAAATGCCTTACTAAAATCCATGTAGATCACATCCACCACACTACTCTCATCTATATGCCTGGTCACCTCCTCAAGGAACTCTAACAGGCTTGTTAGACATGATCTGCCCTTCACAAAGCCATGCTGACTGTCCCTGATCAGACCATGATTCTCTAAATGTCCAAAAATCCCATCTCTAAGAATCTTTTCCAACAGCTTTCCCACCACAGACATAAGGCTCACTGGTCTATAATTACCCGGACTATCCATACTATCTTTTTTGAACAAGGGGACAACATTCACCTCCCTCCAATCCTCTGGTACCATTCCCATGGACAACGAGGACATAAAGATCCTAGCACAGAGGCTCAGCAATCTCTTCCCTCACCTCGTGGAGCAGCCTGGGGAATATTCCATCAGGCCCCAGGGACTTATCCATCCTAATGTATTTTAACAACTCCAATACCTCCTCTCCCTTAATGTCAACATGCTCCAGAACATCAACCTCACTCATATTGTCCTCACCGTCATCAAGTTCCCTCTCATTGGTGAATACCGAAGAGAAGTATTCATTGAGGACCTCACTCACTTCCACAGCCTCCAGGCATATCTTCCCACCTTTATCTCTAATCGGTCCTATCTTCACTCCTGTCATCCTTTTGTTCTTCACATAATTGAAGAATGCCTTGGGGTTTTCCTTTACCCTACTCGCCAAGGCCTTCTCATGCCCCCTTCTTGCTCTCCTCAACCCCTTCTTAGGCTCCTTTCTTGCTACCCTATATTCCTCAATAGCCCCATCTGATCCTTGCTTCCTAAACCTCATGTATGCTGCCTTCTTCCACTCACTAGATCTTCCACCTCACTTGTCACCCATGGTTCCTTCACCCTACCATTCTTTATCTTCCTCACCGAGACAAATTTATCCCTAACATCCTGCAAGAGATCCCTAAACATAGTACATTTCCCTGCAAAAACCTCATTCCAATTCACACCCGCAAGTCCTAGCCTTATAACCTCATAATTTGCCCTTCCCCAATTAAAAATTTTCCTGTCCTCTCTGATTCTATACTTTTCCATGATAATGCTAAAGGCCAGGGAGTGGTGGTCACTGTCCCCCAGATGCTCACCCACTGACAGATCTGTGACCTGACCCGATCTTCCTCTCGGGGTTTACTCCCGAAGCCTTTCCCACGGGTGGGTATGGCCACAAGGCAGTGGAGGTTTAAAATCAGAGTTTTCCTTCTTGGCAGGCTGCCATCCAAGGCTAACGAGCCCACCTGCCCGATACAATGTGTAACCACAGCTGTTCAGCTCCCTACTACAACCACCCTTCAGTCATGATTCAGTGATGGCTACATCATACCTGGCAATCTGTAATATTGAAACATCCACCTTATTTCTTATACTCCATGCATTGAGATATAACACCTTGAGTACTGTATTTGCTAACCTTTTTGATTCTGCATCCCTAATACACTGATACTCACCCTGCTGATTGCATTTTGTCCTGTCATCTGCCTGCCCTTCCTGACAGTCTGACTGCATGCTATCTTTGCTTTTTTACCATCCGTCCTATCCTGTGTTCCTTCACTCCAGTTCCCACACACCTTGCCAAATTAGTTTAAACCCTCCCCAACAGCTCCAACAAACCTGCCCACAAGAATGCTGGTCCCCCTCAGTTTCAGGTGCAACTTCCCACTTTTGGACAGGTCATAACTCCCCCAGAAGAGATCCCAATGATCTAAGGGTTGATTGGAGTACCCTGTAAGTCTGGCGAAGAGCTTTAAAACGCCATTTTCTATAAAAGAGAGGTACTGCCCAGCAGAGTGGTCATTGTCGGAGTAGTCTGAGGCAGAGTAGAAAGGCTTTGGCTCATCAAAGCTTCGGTAAGAACCGGTGAGGCAAGATAAGTAGGAAAATTCATTCCTTGTTTCAGCTCGATGACCTTCAGCTTGCTAGGGAAAGTAAAGCAGTGATAGACAGGAGCTACAGGAAAGTAGTCACCTGTTATGAGTGATGAACAGACCTGATGGACAATGGGGTGAAGGATTAACCATCCCCCACCCCGAGAAACACAAACTATTACTGTTGCTATGCTGACCATGAGAAAGAGACGAGAAACAGGCAAGAACATCTGCTACAGATAAGAGAGGGGAGAGAGACTGTTGATTTACTGTATTATGACTTCTGCAAGGGTTATTTATCTTCTACTATTTTGCCCATAAACATTCCTCAGTGGACTGAAGGAGTGGCCTTATTTGATGGACACAGTCATTCAGGAGTGATGGGTAGCTGAGTCCCCGTGAGTAGGGATAAAAGACAGGTCTGGAGAGACACCCTCCAGACACGCCAGTGGACACTGACTGAGTGTTGGAACCCACAGGAAAGGTGGGGGCTTCGGAGACCGAACCAGGAGATCGGTCAGTTGAGCTCACAGTGTTACAGCAGGGCTGGTGGGGACTTGTGTGTGTGTCCACTCATGCCAGAGTGACGAGTCCACCACAGAAGAACGGTCTAGCAGAAGGATGGGCAGGTCATAACTGAATGACCACACCGATACGACGGATTAAGAAAGCAAAGGAAGGTTTGCCTGACTGTAGCTGTTACATCTCGCTCGCTCGCTTTCTCTCTCTCTCTCTCTCTCCAACGATTACAATACAACAACCATAACTACATCAGCACTTATGAACTGAACTGAACTTTATACTTTTCTATGACAATTTATTTACCCCTAGACATCGATAGAGCTTGTTTATTATTGATTATTATTATTCCTACACTTTTAGGTTTATTACTGCTAACTTGTTTTATATGTATATTAGCATTATTGATATGGTTTTGCTTATTTTTATTAATAAACACCTTTAGTTTGGTACCACCAGACTCCAACAGATTCTTCTATCTCTGCTGGTTAGACACCCAGTTACGGGGTTCGTAACAGGCTACAAGGAACAGATAAATGGGTGACTGTCAGGAGAGGGGAGTACGTCAGATAGTGGGGAGCACCCCTATGTTCATCCCTGTCAACAAATGTACTCCATTTTGAGTACTGTTGGGGGGACAATCTACCTGGGGGAAGCAACAGTGAACTTGCCTCTGACTCTGTCAAGTCAGAGTTCTTGTTCTTCCTTGAACATTTGCAGCTTCCCCACTTGAAAGGGATTGAATGCACCTACCTGAAGGTTTTAACCGGATTCCACTCAATGACCAAACAACTTTCCCTTTTTTTTCTCCTTTTATTTTTCACAAGTGCAGCAGTTTGATAGCTCTGTTAGTTCCATTAATCAGTAGTCATAAGTCATAAGTAATCAGTCATAAGTCATAAGTACTCAGCCATTAGTAATAAATACTCAGTCATTAGGCATTAGGTGAAAAACTGTCTTCCTCTCGGACTTTGTAGGTGAATTCGGACCTGCACCTCCATTTCTCTAATGGACTGTTATAGCCTCCAACCATTATCGTTTCAAACTGGGCGAACTCTCTCAAAGGTTCGTGAACACTTCTTAAGCCTCGCGCCATTTCCGAGAAGTGCCTGCGCAAGATGAACCCCGTGACGAAGTTAGCACTAATCCAAACGCAGTGACAGCAGTGCTCTTTTCCATGAAACAGTCTCTCAAGTTATTTAAAGTTCGGCATCTTACCACAGATTCCAACGCTGCTCCCGGTCTGCCACCGTGACCCTGCAGGGTCCGCCCAATGTTCCGGACAGAAGCAGCACTCAGGCAGTGGGTTCCGTCCGGTCTATCCATGAATTCTTGCTCTTACTTTTATATTTTATTTTCTTTTGCCTCTAGGTCCCAATACTTTCTAGAAACTCAAGTTTGACTTGACACCTCCCATGCGATCTTCCCATGGAAGCACTGGGGGAGATCACCAGCTTCAAAGGCAAACTTGGTGGTCCCAGTTTGGTGTTCTTACGATATATTGTTGACTTGACTTTCCATCTGTTCCTGAGCAGGTAGTCAGACAACCAGCCGCCTGACGTCCCTGTGAAGGATGGTGGCTTGGTTCCTGTCTTTTCCTCATCAGAGATTGGATGCCTTGTTGTTACTTTCAGAGCTTTTGTCACAGGAACACTGTAGCTTGGGAAGATCCTGACGTTGACATCCCTCACAATGCCTTTGCTGTCTGGATTAGTCTTGACGACTCTGCCAAGCTTGAAATGTCCTCTCAGTGCATTTTGGTCGCATAACCAGACGATGTCCCCAACAATGACGTTTCTCTGTGCAGTATGCCACTCGCTCCTGACAAACAAATTAGGACCAGCGAGTTGGCTCCAACACCTCCAGAACTTGGTCAACTCTGACTGCATTGCTCGGAGTCTTTCGTAGGGGTAGCTGGAAAAGTCAAAGGTTTTGAAATCCCCGCTTTGAGAAGCTCGACCGAGTAGAAGAGTGCTGGGTGAGACATATTGAATACAGTCTTCCCGGCTCTGTACCCTGGTGTCAATTGGGTGTTCATTGGCCAGGTTGGCTGCTATGTGAAGAGTTGTTTGCCTGGAACTCACTGTAACTGAGCCCAGACTCCTTCCCAAGACTCCGGAGTGCTCTCTTCACAGTGCGTACAGCGGCTTCTGCAGCACCATCCCTATGTGGAGAATCCGGCGGATGGATTTTCCAGATCTACTTCGTTCAATTTCTTGCCACGGTCTCCTGCACGGCTGCTTCGTTCAGGCCGTCCAGGAATCTGTACAGCTCCTCCAAGACTGGTTTTGCTCCAGTGAAATTGGTGCCTGGATCTGACCAGATCTTTCCTGGATGTCCCCTGATTGCTGTGAACCTTTGATAGGCCATCAGGAATCCTTCGGTTGATAGGGTGTTTACCAACTCTGTGTGGATGGCTCTGCTGGCCATGCAGCAAAGGACCACTCCCCAGTCTTCCAGCGTTACTCTTTCCTTGACGTCTTCTTTTACGTGGTAGGGTCTGAAGAGGTCCAACATTGTGAACTGGAACGGTGCAGCAGGTTCAGTTATTTCTGGCGGCAGGTCGCCCATTACTTGTTGATATTTCCTTGCTTCTGCTCTCCTGCAGAGCATGCAGCCATCGACAACTTTTTGGGCATTTTTCCTTCCCCTTATGACCCATGCCTTTCTTCTCATCTTGAGCAAGGTTCTGGCCACTCCGTCATCACTCTCATTATGGTCCTCCTGAGTTAACAGTGTGGACATCCAGGCATCATAGGGCAAGATGGATACACCAACTTGATCTTCTTTGAAGATCTGCACTCGGCCACCACAAACCAACAGCCCAGAGTCTTGGACTTTGTAGACTACCAGCCTGTCTGTAGTGGTGCTTGGGAAGGTTGCGCCCTTTTGTGCTGCTAGAAAAATGTTTCTTAGAGCATCTTCTCGTTCCCTTACTGAGATGACTCCTGCCAAAGAAATTGCCTCCCACATTGGATTGTCCACGGCTTGATTTTGTCCAATGAATTTTTTTGCTGCTCTCCAGACCCATGCAATTGTTTTGACGAGTCGAGTTAGAGCACTGAACCACTTGATGTCCACAAGACTTTGGATGGCTGACGCTGCAGGCGGTCTCCGTTGTTCTGTTTTGACCTGGTACTGTTTTTGTGCTGGTTCTTGTTTCTTTGCCTTGGCCCTTGTCAAAGCAGCAACAAATGCCTTCTTTTGCAACTTGTTGATGTTTTCCTTGGCAGTGGCTGCTAGTTCTTTGGCTGATTTCATCGGCCACTCACTCACTGGCAAACTCAAAAACTTTGGCCCATTTTGCCACTCTGAGTCTTCATCCAGGTCTTGAGGGCTGACTCCTCTGGCGATTACATCAGCAATATTTTATGGACCAGGAATCCACTGCCAGTCCTGGATCCCTGTGCTGTTTTGAATCTCTTCCATCCTATTTGCAAAGAATGTTTGATAGCCATAGCTTTCACACTGATTGCACCAAGGACTGTTTGACTATCAATGAAATGGTACCACCTTCCAACCTGGATTTGGCTATGCAGCTCAAAGTACTTTCTCAGGCGTGAGGCAAACACCGCTCCAGACATCACTGCTTTGACAGCATCACCTTTGTGATCCAAGGGAGTTAATTTGGCTTCAGACTCCACTAGCCTGAGTAGGGGAGATTCAAACAAGAGGACCTGAGTTGAGAGTTAGGGGGCAAAAGTTTAAGGGTAACACGAGGGGGAATTTCTTTACTCAGAGAGTGGTGGCTGTGTGGAATGAGCTTCCAGTAGAAGTGGTAGAGGCAGGTTCGGTATTGTCATTTAAAGTAAAATTGGATAGGTGTATGGACAGGAAAGGAATGGTGGGTTATGGGCTAAGTGCGGGCCAATGGGATTAGGTGAGAGTAAGCATTCAGCATGGACTAGAAGGGCCAAGATGGCCTGTTTCCGTGCTGTAATTGTTATACGGTTATGTGGTTATTAGTACATGGAACTATGATGTTGCGGCCGTTACTGAAACTTGGTTGGAGGAAGGGCAGGATTGGATGATGCAGGTCCCGGGGTTCAGGTGTTTTAAAAGGAATAGAATGGGAGGTAGAAAAGGAGGAGGGGGAGTGACATTGCCAGTCAGGGATAATATCACGGCTATAGAAAGGGTGGATGCTGCAGAAGAAGTGTCCACGGAGTCAGTCTGGGTGGAAGTCAGAAATAGGAAGGGATCAATCACTGTGCTGGGAGTAGTCTATAGGCCCCCAAATAGCCCTCAGGATACTGAGGAGCAGATAAGCAGGCAGATTTTAGAATGTTGCAGGAAATACAGGATAGTAGTTATGGGTGCTTTCAACTTCCCTCATATTGACTGGCACCTCCTGAGTGCAAGGGGGATAGATGGGGCTGAATTTGTCAGGTGTCCTGACACAGTATGTGGACCGGCCGACGAGAGGAGAGGCTATACTGGATCTAGTTCTGGGTAATGAGCCTGGTCAGGTGACAGACCTCTTGGTGGGGGAGCATTTTGGTGAGAGTGACCACAACTCCCTTAGCTTCAGCATAGCTATGGAAAGGGATGAAATCAGACAAAATGGTAAAGTGCTTAACTGGAGAAGGGCTAACTTTGAAGGGATGAGGCAGGAACTAGCGAGAGTAAATTGGAAGCAGATGTTCAAAGCGGAAAGCACAGAAGTAATGTGGGAGAAGTTTAGGGACCACTTGAGCTGGGTTCAGGATAGGTTTGTCCCACTGGGGCAAGGAAAAAATGGTAGGAAAAGGGAACTGTGGCTGATGAAACATGTGAGGCAACTCGTCAAGAGGAAAAAGGAAGCATATGTTAGATATAGGAAGTAGGAGGGGCTTATGAGAAATATAGGGTAGCCAGGAAGGAGCTAAAGAAAGGACTTAGGAGAGCTCGAAGGGGGCATGAGAAGGCCTTGGCATGTAGGATTAAGGAGAACCCCAAGGCGTTCTATGCGTATGTGAAGAATAGGAGGATGACGAGAACGAAGGTGGGACCGCTAAAGGATAAAGAGGGCAACATGTGCCTGGAAGCGGAGGAGGTTGGGGAGGTCCTAAATGAATACTTTGCTTCAGTATTCACAAGTGAAAAGGATCTTGATCAGGATGAGGTTGAAGTAGAGCAGGCCTGTGTGCTGGACAATGTGGAGATTAAGGAAGAAGAAGTGCTGGATCTTCTTAAAAACATTAAGATTGATATATCCCCTGGGTCGGATATGATACACCCCAAGTTGTTGTGGGAATTGAGAGAAGAGATCGCAGGAGCATTAGCCATGATCTTTGAATCCTCTTTGGCTGCAGGGGAAGTGCCGGAGGATTGGAGAATGGCAAATGTAGTTCCCTTGTTTAAGAAAGGTAATAGGGAGAAACCTGGGAACTATAGACCGGTGAGTCTTACGTCAGTGGTATGCAAACTACTGGAAAGGATTCTTAAGGATAGGATCTACGAGCATTTGGAGAAGTACAGTCTACTCATGGATAGTCAACATGGCTTTGTGAAGGGAAGATTGTGCCTCACGAGCCTGATTGAGTTTTTTGAAGAGGTAACAAAAGAAATTGATGAGGGTAGGGCAGTGGATGTGGTCTACATGAACTTTAGCAAAGCATTTGACAAGGTCCCTCATGAGAAACTCATCCAGAAAGTGATGAGGCATGGGATAAGTGGAACCTTGGCTGCTTGGATGAAAAATTGGCTTAAAGGAAGAAAGCAGAGGGTAGTTGTGGAAGGAAAGTATTCTGCCTGGAGGTTGGTGACTAGTGGAGTGCCGCAGGGATCTGTCCTGGGACCCCTGCTATTGGTGATTTTTATAAATGACCTGGATGTAGAGGCGGAAGGATGGGTGAGTAAGTTTGCAGATGACACGAAGATTGGAGGAGTTGTGGATGGAACTGTAGGTTGTTGAAGGTTACAAGAGGATATAGACAGGCTGCAGAGTTGGGCAGAAAAATGGCAGATGGAGTTCAATCCAGACAAGTGTGAGGTGATGCACTTTGGAAGGACAAACCAGAAGACTGAGTACAGGATTAATGGTCAGTTACTTAAGAGTGTGGTTGAACAAAGGGACCTTGGGGTTAAAATCCATACATCCCACAAGGTTGCTGCACAGGTTGATAGGGTAGTTAAGAATGCCTATGGGTTGCTAGGGTTCATTAACAGGGGGATTGAGTTCAAGAGTAGAGAGGTCATGTTGCAACTCTACAAATCTCTGGTGAGACCGCACTTAGAGTATTGCGTTCAATTCTGGTCACCTCATTATAGGAAGTATGTGGAAGCTATGGAGAGGGTGCAGAGGAGATTTACCAGGATGTTGCCTGGTTTGGAGAACAATTTATATGAAGAAAGGTTAGCAGAGCTGGGACTTTTCTCTTTGGAGCATAGAAGAATGAGAGGGGACTTGATAGAGTTCTACAAGATTATGAGAGGCATAGATAGGGTGGATAGTCAATACCTGTTTCCCAGGGCATCAATAGCAAACACCAGTGGGCATATGTACAAAATTAAGGGAGGGAAGTTTAGGGGAGACATCGGGGTAAGTTTTTTTTTACACAGAGGGTTGTGAGTTCCTGGAATGACTTGCCAGGGATGGTGGTGGAGGCTAAAACATTAGGGGTATTTAAGAGCCTCTTGGACAGGCACATGGATGAAAGAAAAATGGAGGGTTATGGGGTAGAGTGGATTTAGTACTTTTTTTAAGGTTTATATGGGTCAGCACAATATGGGGGGATGAAGGGTCTGTACTGTGCTGTAGTGTTCTATGGTTCTATGGTTCTATGGAGCTCTTCTTAAGCCTCGAACCATTTCCGAGAAATGACAGCAGTGCTCTTTTCCATGAAACAGTCTCTCAAGTTATTTAAAGTTCGACATCTTACCACAGATTCCAACGCTGCTCCCGGTCTGCTGCCATGACCCTGCAGGGTCCGCTCAATGTTCCAGGCAGAAGCAGCACTCAGGCAGTGGGTTCCGTCCGGTCTATCCATTAATTCTTGCTCTTACTTTTATATTTTATTTTCTTTTGTCTCTAGTTTGCAATACTTTCTAGAAATACAAGTTTGACTTGACAGGCACAGAGTCTGGCCCTGTGGCTCAGAAGGGTAGGGAAAGGAAGAGAATGGCAGCAGTGATAGGGGACTCTATAGTTAGGGGTTCAGTCAGGCAATTCTGTGGACACAGGGAAGAAACACAGATGGTAGTTTGTCTCCCAGGTGCCAGGGTCCAGGATGTTTCTGATCGCTTCCACGATATCTTGAAGTGGGAAGGAGAACAGCCAGAGATTGTGGTACATATTGGAACCATGGACATAGGTAGGAAAAGGGATGAGGTCTTGGAAACAGACCACAGGGAGTTAGGAACGAAGTTGAGAAGCAGGACCATAAAGGTAGTAATCTCGGGATAACTGCCTGTGCCACACGACAGTGAGTATAGGGATAGAGTGAAGTGGAGGATAAATGCGTGGCTGAGGGATTGGAGCAGGGGGCAGGGATTCAGATTTCTGGATCATTGGGACTTCTTCTGGGGCAGAAGTGACCTGTACAAAAAGGACAGGTTGCACTTGAATCCAAGTGGGACCAATATCCTGGCAGAGAGGTTTGCTAAGGCTATTGGGTTGAGTTTAAACTAGGACTGCTGGGGAGTGGGAACCAAACTGAAGTGATGGAGGAAGGGGCGGTTGGCTCACATATAGAGAAAGCTTGTAGATAGTGCGAGAGGGAGGATAGGCAGGTGATAGAGAAGGGATGCACTCAGACCTGTTTGTTTGGGGTGTGTCTATTTTAATGCGAGGAGTATCATGAACAAAGTGGATGAGCTTAGAGCATGGATCAGTACTCGGAGCTATGATGTTGTGGCCATTACACAGACTTGAATGGCGCAGGGGCAGGAATGGTTACTTCCAGTGCCAGGCTTTAGATGTTTCAGAAAGACAGGGAGGGAGGCAAAAGAGGTGGGGGGGGTGGCACTGCTGATCAGAGATAGTATCATGGCTGCAGAAAAGGTGGAAGTCATGGAGGGATTGTCTACTGAGTCTCTGTGGGTGGAAGTTAGAAACAGGAAGGGGTCAATATCTCTACTGGTTGTTTTTTATAGACCACCCAATAGTAACAGGGACATCGAGTAGCAGATAGGGAGACAGATTCTGGAAAGATGCAATAATAATAGGGTTGTCATGGTGGGAGATTTTAATTTCCCCAATATTGATTGGCATCTCCCTAGAGTGAGTGGTTTAGATGGAGTGGAGTTTGTTAGATGTGTTCAGGAAGGTTTCCTAACACAATATGCAGATAAGCTGACAAGAGGAGAGGCTGTATTTGATCTGGTATTGGGAAATGAATCTGGTCAGGAGTGAGGTCTCTCAGTGGGAGAGCATCTTGGAGATAGTGATCACAATTCTGTCTCTGTTACCATAGCAATGGAGACGGATAGGAACAGACAAGTTAGGGAAATGTTTAATTGGACTAAGGGGAAATATGAGGCTATCAGGCTGGAACTTGGAAGCATAAATTGGGAACAGATGTTTTCAGGGAAATGTACGGAAGAAATGTGACAAATGTTCAGGGAATATTTGCGTGGAGTTCTGCATTGGTACATTCCAATGAGACAGGGAAAGGATGGTAGGGTACTGGATCCATGGTGTACAAAGGCTGTTGGAAATCTAGTCAGGAAGAAAAGAAAAGCCTTGGAAAGCTTCAAAAAACTGGGTAATGATAGAAATCTAGAAAATTATAAGGGTAGCAGGAAGGAGTTTAAGAATGAAATTGGGAGAGCCGGAAGGGATCATGAGAAGGCGTTGGTGAGCAGGATTAAGGAAAACCCCAAGTCATTCTACAAGTATGTGAAGAGCAAGAGGATAAGATGTGAGAGAATATGACCAATCAAGTGTGACAGTGGGAAAATGTGTATGGAACCAGAGGAGATAGCATAGGTATTTAACGAGCACCCCTATGTCCGTCCCTGTCAACAAAAGTACTCCATTTTGAGTACTGTTGGGGGGGGGGGGGAACAACCTACCTGGGGGAAGCAACAGTGGTCGCGCCTCTGGCACAGAGTCTGGCCCTGTGGCTCAGAAGGATAGGGAAAGAAAGAGAATGGCAGCAGTAATAGGGGACTCGATAGTCAGGGGGACAGATGGACGATTCTGTGGATACAAAAAGGAAACATGGATGGTAGTTTGCCTCCCAGGTGCCAGGATCCGCGATGTTTCTGGACACATCCACAATATCCTGAAGAGAGATGAGCAGCCAGAAGTCATGATACATATTAGTACCATCGATTATAGGCAGAAAAAGGGAGGAAGACTTGAAAGAATAATGGGAGTTAGGAAGGAAGCTGAGAAGCAGGACCTCAAGGGTAGTAATGTCGGGATTGCTTCCTGTGCCATGAGACAGTGAGGTTAGGAATAGAATGAGGGTGGCAGATAAATGTGTGGCTGAAGAATTGGAGCAGCAGGCAGGAATTCAGATTTCTGGATAATTGGGAACTCTTCCGGGGCAGGTACAACCTGTACAAAAGGGACAGGTTGCACTTGAATCCGAGCAGGAGCAATATTCTTGTGGGCAAGTTTACTAGAGCTGTTGGAAGTGGTTTAAACTAATATGACAGGGGGATGGGAACCAGGATGATAGAGCCGAGGATGAGCCAGCTGGTTTAAAAGTAGATGATGGATGTATCATGAATGTAAGGAAGGACAAACCAATGATTGGGTTGATGCACTATCAATAACTCCAAAAGACTGGAAATAGAGTAAATACTGAAAGGCTTGTATTAGCAGTAAAATGGAGCACGTCCATGCCAGATGACTGTGGGAGGAGCAGTGACACAATCACCTTTATCCAGGGGTCTGTGGGAGGAGCCACAGGAGCAGTCAGCAGAGGGGCGTGTCCAGACAGATATACATGATTTACCACATTCACCCCTCCTTTTTAAAAACAGAGTCCCATGGGGTAAAGTGACTGACAATATTTAAGACAAGTATATTTACAGGTCAAGTCTATCAGGCGGTCGAGTCCATCGCTACGTAGCACCGGTGGTGATTGCACCGGTGACGGTGGTTGTGCTGGCTCCGGCCTGACTTGAGGTGCCAGCCCATTAGGCATCAGTAACCCCTCATGCGTGTGCGTCGCACCCGATATGGGACTGTCATGAGGTGTCTGCGTATTGGCTTGGAGTGTGCGGTGTCTAGTGGGTATATGTATCGATGGGTACAAGGTTCATAGTCACCATGGAGTGTTCAGGGTAGGGGTCTGGTGCTCCTGCGGGCGCCAGGTCGTGGATGGAGACCGTGTCCTCCCGCCCATCAGGTAAGACCACGTAGGCATACTGGGGGTTCGCATGAAGTAGGTGAACCCTCTTGACCATCGGGGAGTATTTATTGCTCCTCGCATGTTTCCGGAGCAGCACTGGCCCTGGGGATGTCAGCGAAGTCAGTAGGGTGGTCCCAGCAGTTGACTTCCTGGGAAAAGAAAAGAGTCGCTCATGAGGGGTGGCATTGGTGGACGTGCAAAACAGGGAGCGGATGGAGTGGAGTCCCTCGGGGAGGACCTCCTGCCAGCGAGAGACTGGCAGTCCCTTTGACCTAAGGGCTAAGAGTGTGACCATCATACTACTGTGACAATTATAGCCACCTGGGCTCGGGAGTACTTCGGAAAACCATTGTCACTTAACACAGTCTGTCACTGCATCCAGAAATGCAACTTGAAACTGTATTACGCAAGGAGGAAGCCATACATCAACTCTACGTAGAAACGCCGGCGAGTTCTCTGGGCCTGAGTTCATCACAGATGGACCGAAAGACTGTGGAACCGTGTGCTGTGGTCAGATGAGTCCACATTTCAGCTAGTTTTTGGAAAAAACAGGCGTCGAGTTCTCCGTGCCAAAGATGAAAACGACCATCCTGATTGTTATCAGCGAAAGGTGCAAAAGCCAGCATCTGTGATGGTATGGGGGTGCATCAGTGCCCACGGCATGGGTGAGTTGCATGTATGTAAAGGTACAATTGACTCTGAGGCATATATTAGGATTTTAGAGAGACATAAGTTGCCATCAAGGTGATGTCTCTTCCCGGGATGTCCATGCTTATTTCAGCAGGACAATGCCAGACCACATTCTGCACGGGCTACAACAGCGTGGCTTTGTAGACACAGAGTGCGTGTGCTTGACTGGCCTGCTGCCAGTCCAGATCTATCTCCTATTGAAAATGGATGGCGCATCATGAAGAGGAGAATCAGACAACGGAGACCACCGACTGTTGAGCAGCTGAAGTCTTATATCAAGCAAGAATGGACAAAATTTCCAATTGCAAATCTACTACAATTAGTATCCTCAGTTCCAAAACGATTAACAAGTGTTATTAAAAGGAAAGGTGATGTAACACAATGGTAAACATGCCTCTGTCCCAACTTTTGTTGAGTGTGTTGCAGCCATCAAATTCTAAATTTGTGTATATTTACAAAATACAATTAAGTTGGTCAGTAAAACTATTGAAAATCTTTTCTTTGTACTTTTGTCAGTTAAATAAAGGTTCACATGAATTAACATATCACAGATTTTTGTTTTTATTGCATTTTGGAAAATATCCCAACTTTTCTGGAAATGGGGTTTGTACTTTGATACTTTGTAGTTTGAAATTACATTATCAATAGGTGACTGTCAGTTTTGGAGGCATTAGAAATTGCATTTCTTATGCCTCTGACAGACAGCCCACGTGTTTATTAATTTTATTCTTCGTGTGGATTTATCTTTGTTGGTTGGTGACTTGACATTTATGAATTGAAATTAATTATTCCCATCCAGTTAATGCTGGTTGACAGAAATATCTTCAGTTCTACATTTTCCCTTTACTGATAAGATTTTGAACATCTAACACCAGAGCAATGCAACTGAACCCTCATGTTTCTAGAGCTGAGGGCATTTCCTGTACATTTATGTGAGGAAGCCTAGTTTGTATCTCTACTGAATGTTTTATTATGGCATTTGTACCAATAAATAACTTTTTCTAAAATCTTCACAGTCAGATTTAATATTTAACTTGTATTGTTACCTGTGCTGTCTTCTCTGGTACCCAGGTGCATCAGGAGAAATGACAAGTGAACCACACCCATCAACCTCTCTTCATCCTTGTCAAAAATGATTGATATAAAATGGTCATCACCCAGCCTTTGCTAATGCCATTGTTTTGCAGTGGCTGTATGATATTCAATCATTTCATTAGGTGGAGCTCTGTTCCATTTTCTGTTGATGAATCTGCCTGCATCTCATCAATGGTTCAGTCCCACAATAGACATACAAGCACACACTTCCATAAGAAAATATAACATTTTAAGTCAGATTTGTGAGCAGAGTTGTTTTATTTTCCATAATATATTTAAAAAGCTAGTAAGCTGAATGTATTTGATATCTGGATTCAGTTTCTGTATTAAATTACTTTGCTTTGATCAGGAGCTTTAAATTATGGTAATATTTGGGAAGTAGTTTTCAATAGAAATTAATGGGAAATCGTTTAGCACATTGGAATTCCTTGCTAATCTAAATTCTCCTTGGGCCAGGTAAACTTTTGTCTGGAGTTAATTATGTAACTAGTTCCATTATTGCAGGCCTCTTATTTTTGCAGACATTTCCCCTCTTCTACCTTAGGGATTGTTTATAGCTGAAGGAGCAGTCTAGACTTTGATGGGTTCAGCTTCTGATGTAGGCCAGTGTTTTTTCAGTCTACTTGATGGAATGGGAATTTCAATATACATGTCAGGAAGGATCATTTTAGTCATTTATTTTCATCATTTGTAAGACACTTAATTTTTGCCTCATCTATATCTTTCATTTTCATTCCCTTGTGTTTACGTATCATTGGTGAAATCCACCCCGCCTCTTCAGTTTTATTTGATCTGCTTACTGTTACCTTTGCAAGCAAAGTTAACATTTTCCATGGAAAGTTTGTGCCTTTTGTCAAAAGAAAATGTGCTGTTAAAAGGCACTTTGTCCAGTGTTGTTAATTTTGTTGTGTCCACTTTAGACAATGTCACTCTAGTTAGTTTGATGATGAGAATATATAAAGAACACCTTTTCTTCTCCTTTGTGGTAGAATTGTAATTATACAGTTAAAACAGAAATTTTGATTATGTACAATCATCTGATCAGATATAGCAGGCCACAGTAACAAGGTTGGTGACGCTTGTTTAAAAGAAGAGCTTCAAGTGTGTTTGGGCTCGTTCCAGCAGCATGATCAGTGGCAGGAGCAGGTCACCGATGCTTGTGCAGTGCCCTGGTTCATGTCTGTACTGTTCTGCTGTAGGTGTTTCATTTGGCAGCTCTGTGGGAGCAGCTTGTTCTGCTTTCAGCCTGATTGGGTTATTGTTGAAGATGAGGGAAGATGTGGAATGTGTGCCATCCCATTAGTGGGAGGTTTTCCTTGGTGAGGGACAATAAGGCAGGTCTTGGGCTTGTGTTTGGAGGGAGATAGAGTAGACGCTGGAGAGAACCAGTCGTAGAATACGATCTGATGGGAGACACGTTTGTTTGAGATGGATTGCAAGCGATGTTTGGAAGGTGCTTTCATGCAGACCAAGGGTCCAGCGTGTGAGTGACAGAGAAGTTCAAGATGAGTTCCAATTTGTGCACATTTAACTGCTTAATTAAAATGGGCTCTGTTCTTGTTATTCTTTATGAACCCTTTAATTAAGTTAAGATTCTTAAGTCAGAATCAGTATCAGGTTTATTATCACAGGCATATAATGTGAAATTTGTTAATTTAGCAGCAGTTCAATGCAATACATAACATAGAAGAGAAAAAATAATAATAAGTAAATCAATTACGTGGTAGGTCATGTTTAACCAATCTATTAGAGTTTTTCGAGGAAGTTACCAGGAAAGTGGATGTTGTCTACATGGACTTCAGTAAGGCCTTTGACAAGGTCCCGCATGGGAGGTTAGCTAGGAAGATTCAGTCGCTAGGTATACATGGAGAGGTAGTAAATTGGATTAGACATTGGCTCAATGGAAGAAGCCAGAGAGTGGTAGTGGAGGATTGCTTCTCTGAGTGGAGGCCTGTGACTAGTGGTGTGCCACAGGGATCAGTGCTGGGTCCGTTGTTATTTGTCATCTATATCAATGATCTGGATGATAATGTGGTAAATTGGATCAGCAAATTTGCTGATGTTACAAAGATTGGAGGTATAGTGGACAGTGAGGAAGGTTTTCAAAGCTTGCAGAGGGATTTGGACCAGTTGCAGGAATGAGCTGAAAAATGGCAGATGGGGTTTAATATGGACAAGTGTGAGGTATTGCACTTTGGAAGGTCAAACCAAGGTAGAACATACAAGGTAAATGGTAGGACACTGAGGAGTGCAGTAGAACAGAGGGATCTGGGAGTACAGATACATAATTCCCTAAAAGTGACGTCACAGGTAGATAGGGTCGTAAAGAGAGCTTTTGGTACATTGGCCTTTATAAATCAAAGTATTGAGTATAAGAGTTGGAATGTAATGGTGAGGTTGTATAAGACATTGGTGAGACCGAATTTGGAGTATTGTGTGCAGTTTTGGTCACCTAATTACAGGAAGGATATTAATAAGGTTGAAAGAGTGCAGAGAAGGTTTACAAGGATGTTGCCGGGACTTGAGAAACTGAGTTACAGAGAAAGGTTGAATAGGTTAGGACTTTATTCCCTGGAGTGTAGGAGAATGAGGGGTGATTTGATAGAGGTATATAAAATTATGATGGGTATAGATAGAGTGAATGCAAGCAGGCTTTTTCCACTGAGGCCAGCGGAGAAAAAAAACAGGGGTCATGGGTGAAGGGGGAAAAGTTTAAAGAGAACATGGGGGGGAGGAACTTCTTCATGCAGAGAGTGGTGGGAATGTGGAATGAGCTGCCAGATGAAGAGGTGAATGTGGGCTCTCTTTTGACATTTAAGAAAAACTTGGACAGGTATATGGATGAGAGGGGTTTGGAGGGATATGGCCCAGGTGCAGGTCAGTGGGACTAGGCAGAAAAAAATGGTTTGGCTCAGCCAAGAAGGGCCAAAAGGCCTGTTTCCGTGCTGTAATGTTCTATGGTTCTAATTACAGTATACGTATATTGAATAGATTAAAAACGTGCAAAAAAACAGAAATACTGTATATTAAGAAAAGTGAGTTAGTGTCCAAGGGTTCATTGTCCATTTAGGAATTGGATGGCAGAGGGTAAGAAGTTGTTCCTGAATCACTGAGTGTGTACCTTCAGGCTTCTGTATCTCCTACCTGATGGTGACAGTGAGAAAAGGACATGCCCTGGGTGCTGGAGGTCTTTAATAATGGATGTTCCCTTTCTGAGACACCACTCCCTGAAGATGTCCTGGGTACTTTGTAGGCTAGTACCCAAGATGGAGCTGACTAGATTTACAACCCTCTGTAGCTTCTTTCAGTCCTGTGCAGTAGCGCCTCCATACCAGACAGTGATGCAGCCTGTCAGAATGCTCTCCATGGTACAACTATAGAAGTTTTTGAGTGTATTTGTTGACATGCCAAATCGCTTCAAACTCCTAATAAAGTATAGCTACTGTCTTGCCTTCTTTATAACTGCATCGATATGTTGGGACCAGGTTAGATCCTCAGAGATCTTGACAACCAGGAACTTGAAACTGCTCACACTCTCCACTTCTGATCCCTCTCTGAAGATTGGTATGTGTTCCTTTGTCTTAACCTTCCTGAAGTCTGCAATCCACTCTTTCATCTTACTGACGTTGAGTGCCAGGTTGTTGCTGTAGCACCATTCCACTAGTTGGCATATCTCACTCCTGTACGCCCCCTCGTCACCACCTGAGATTCTACCAACAATGGTTGTATCATCAGCAAATTTATAGATAGTGTTTGAATTATGCCTAGCCACACAGTCATGTGAATGCAGAGAGTAGAGCAGTGGGCTAACCACACACCCCTGAGGCGCACCTGGGAGATCCCAATTCTTCTGGCAGACAGAGCTTAGGTGCTCAGCGAAGTGATCTCACAATCTATCCTGGTGTTATAGTTTGTCTAGCACCACTTGCCCGATTATTTAATCTGTTTGTAGCTCCTTGCAGCCTCTGTACATGCTTCTTTCAGCTACTTTTATTCTCTAGTGTTTACCGAGAATGGTGTGATAAACAGAAGGCATCCAGTGAGCAGCAGTTCTGCGAGTGAAAATGCCTTGTTAATGAGAGAGGTCAGAGGAGAATGGCCAGACTGGTTCAAGTTGATGGAAAGTCCATGAGACATAAGTCCATTCAGCCCATCGTGTCTGTTCCACCATTCCATCATGGTTGATCCCAAATCCCACTCAACCCCATGCACCTGTCTTCTCGCCATATCCTTTGATACCCTAACTGATCAGGAAACAATCAACTTCTGCCTGAAATATACCCACAGACTTGGCCTCCACCACAGTCTGTGGCAGAGCATTCCACAGATTCACCACTCTGGCTAAAAAAAACCCTCTTTACCTCTGTTCTAAAAGATCACCCCTCAGGTGCTGTGTTCTCTAGTTCTGAATACTCTCCACCACAGGAAACATCCTCTCCACATCCTCCTTATCTCGTCCTTTCAACATTCGGTAGGTTTCAGTGAGAGCCCCCAGCTCCCTGTTGACAATACTCCAAATGCATCCTGACTAGTGTCTTATAAAGGCTCAGCATTATCTCCTTGTTTGTATATTCTATTCCCCTTGAAATAAATGTCAGTATTGCATTTGCATTCTTTACCACAGACTCAACCTGTAATTAACCGTCCTGGAGTCTTGCACAAGGACGCCTAAATCTTTCTGCTCCTCTGTTTGAACCTTCTCCCCATTTAGATGATAGTCCACACAATTATTCCTTTTACCAAAATGCATTATCATACATTTCCCAACACTGTATTCCATCTGCCACTTTTTAGCCCATTCTTCCAATTTGTCTAAGTCCTGCTGCAATCGCATTGCTTCCTCAGCACTACATACCCCTCCACCTATCTTTGTATCATCCAAAAACTTTGCCATTAAGCCATTAATTCCATTATCCAACTCATTGACAAACAATGTGGAAATTTGCAGTCTCAATACTGAGCCCTGAAGAATGCCACTAGTCACCAGCAGCCAACCAGAAAAGGTCTGTTTTATTCCCACTCGCTGCCTCCTGCCTGTCAGCCATTCCTCTATCCATCCCAGTATCTTTCTTGAAATGCCATAGGATTTTATCTCATTAAGCAGCCTCATATGTGGCACCTTATCAAATGTCTTCTGAAAATCCATTGCCTCTCCTTTGTCCACCCTGCTTGTTACTTCCTCAAAGAACTCTGACAGATTTGTCAGGTAAGATTTTCATTTAGAGTAGAGTAGCATTTTCAATCTTCCAGTCCTCCGAGACCATGCCAGAATCAAGTGATTCTTTAAAGATCATGACCAATTCATCTGTTATCTCTTTAACAACCTCTCTCAGGACTCTGGGATGTAGTCCATCTGGTCCAGGTGACATCCACCTTCAGACCTTTGAACTAGCCTGACACTTTTTCCTTTGTAATTGCAATGGCACTCACTCCTGCTCCCTGATACTCACAGACCTCTGGCGTACTGCTAGTGTCTTCCACAGTGAAGACAGATGCAAAGTTTCCATTAAGTTCATCTGCCATTTCTTTGTCCCCCATTACTACCTCACCAGCATCATATTCTAGTGGTTCAGTATCGACTCTCATCTCCCTTTTACTCTTTATATAACTGAAAAAACTTTATATTATTGGTTAGTTTGGCCTCACATTTCTTAGAAATATAGAAAACCTACAGCACAATACAGGCCCTTCAGACCATAAATTTGTGCGGAACATGTCCCTACCTTAGAAATTCCTAGGCTTACCTATAGCCCTCATTTTACTAAGCTCCATGTACCTATCTAAAAGCCTCTTAAAAGACCCTATCGTATCCGCCTCCACCACCGTTGCCAGCAGTCCATTCCATGTATTCAATGCTCTCTGAGTGAAAAAACTTATCCCTGACATCTCCTCTGTACCTACTCCCCAGCACCTTAAACCTGTGTCCTCTTGTGGCAACCGTTTCAACCTTGGGAAAAAGCCTCTGACTATCCACACGGTCAATGCCTCTCATCATTTTATCAGACTTTCCACTCTCTTTTGCTACATTATATGCCCTTTCCTTGGCTTTTATGCAGTCCTTAATTTCCTTTGTCAGCCATGATTGCCTACCCCTGCCATTTGAGAACTTCTTCCTCTGTATCTATTCTCAGAAATTTCAGTCATCTTTGTTTTACCGTCATCCCCGCCAGTATCCTCCTCCAATCCACCTGGGCAAGCTCCTCTCTCATGCCTCTGTAATTCCCTTTATTCCATTGCGATACTGATACATGTGAGTTATGTTTTTCCCTCTCAAGTTGCTGTATGAATTCAATCATATTATGATCACTGCCTCCTAAGGGTTCATTTTGTTAAGCTCCCTAATAAGATCTGGGTTATTACACAACATCCAATCTAAGATAGCCTTTCCTGGAGAAGGGTTAAGCAAATGCTGCTCTAAAAAGCCATCTCATAGGCATTCAATAAATTCCCTCTCTTGTGATCCGACATCAACATGATCTTCCAATCCCGTAGCATATTGAAGTCCCCCATTACAATTTTGTCTTTACCTGTATTACATGTCCTTTCCCGATCCCTTTGCAATCTCAGCCCCACATCTTGGTTGCTATTTGGAGGCCTATATATGATTCCCATAATGGTTTTTTACCCTTGCAGTTTCTTAACTCCACCAACAAAGATTCAACATTCTCTGACCCTATGTCACCTCTTTCTAAAGATGTAATTCCATCTCTTACCAATGGAGCCACACCACCGCCTATGGCTTCCTGCCTGTCCTTTCAACACAAAGTATATCCTTTCATATTAACTCCCAACTATGGTTTTCTTTCAGCCACAACTCCATGATGCCCATAACGTCATACTGACCAATCTCTAATTGTGCCACAAGTTCATCCACCTTATTCCGAATGCTACATGCATTTAAATACAGCACCTTCAGTCCTGCATTCTTCACACTTTTGAATTTTGCCTCTGTGGTACAATTTAACACTTTGCTCTGTCTGCATTTATACCCATGTGGTAAACCATGTATCGATGAAGGGTTTCGGCCAGAAACGTCGTCACTACCTCCTCCCATAGATACTGTCTGGCCTGCTAAGTTCTGCCAGCATTTTGTGTTTTTAACAATGTATACCTTTCTGGACACGCCCCTCTGCTGACTGCTCCTGTGGCTCCTCCCACAGACCCCTGTATAAAGGTGATTGTGTCACTGCTCCTCCCACCGTCCAGGGCAGTCATCCGGCATGGACGTGCTCCATTTTACTGCTAATAAAATCCTTTCAGTATTTACTCTACTTCCAGTCTTTTGGAGTTATTGATAGTGCATCAATTTTATTAGCAGTAATCTTAAAGCATGGAACACATTTTGAGGCCCGACAAATTGGACATCGACCCGCTAACACCTGAGGCCAACAATGCTTTCGAACTCTGGCTAGCCTGCTTAAGATCATTCCTGGAGGAGATTGAAGTGACTGAGTCTGCTGCGAAACACAGAGCTCTCCTCTCCAGGGTCAGTCCACGGGTCTACTCAATGATTTGAGACCAGCCGAGTTACGACTGCGCGATGAGCGCCCTCAGAAGACAATACCCGTGGCCGGTAAATACTGTCTATGCAAGACATCGCTTAGCGACACGGCAGCAGCGGGCAGGAGAGTCGAGCGCTGAGTTTGTCCGGGCCCTACAGACACTCCTGTGGGCCTGTGACTGCCGAGGGCTGATGGCCGAACAGCATGCGGAGCTCCTAGTAAGAGACGCCTTCGTCACAGGGATCAGGTCAGTGTATGTGTGCCAATGGCTGCTGGAACATGCTGAATCTTACCTTACATTCAGCGATTGAACTGGCCGACACGCTGGAGGCCGCTCTGCACAACTCTGACACTCTCCAGGCGCGCGATCTCCTGACGGCCTCGTGGATGCCGCAGACCCCGCAACCCACCGACGAATCGACCATGGCTGCTGCCAGTCACGAGTCCGCGAAGTGTTACTTCTGCGGACTCGAGAAGCACCCCCGAAAACGCTGCCCAGCCCAAGAAGCTACCTGCTCCATTTGTGGAAAGAAGGGCCACTTCGCCAAGGCCTGTAAGTCCAAACCATGAGCGGGGTCGAGCAGCGCCATGTGCGAGGCACAGGGGCGGCCATCTTGGTCGGCGGAATCTTGCACCGCCTACGACCCATGGGTGCTTACCGGGCACCCCACCGCGCCAGACCAAGACAGCGATTCAACCCTGGCCTCCGTGACCCTCGACCAAAGCGCCCCACACCAGCTTGCAAGGTCAATGATGGACATCCTGGTGGAGGGGCACAGGACAAGCTGCCTGTTTGACACGGGCAGCACTGAGAGTTTTATCCACCCAGACACAGTGCAACGCTGCGGACTTGTGACACGGCCGGTAAGCCAGATGGTCGCCATGGCTTCTGGGTCGCATACAACAGACATCCGGGGGGAGGGGCGTGGTGGTTGTGAAGCGACAGTAGTAGTACAGGGCACGGAATATCGAGACTTTACATTACTGGTTATGTCTCAACTGTGTGCCCCTATGCTATTGGGGCTCGACTTCCAGAGCCACCTGAAAAGTGTGACAATAGAGTATGACAGGCCTCTCCTACCAATCACTGTCAGAAAATCCAGTTCTGTGGGAATTCGTCACATACCCCGCTACTGACCACCCCCACACACCGACCCGCACATCCCACCCAACACCATGCCAACAGACGCGCTACCGACACCACTTGCAGCCTCTCCACCCTCAAGATCCCTCCCCCACCGCTGTTCACCAATCTGACCCCCGACTGTAAACCTGTGGCAACTAAAAGCAGGAGGTACAGCGCGGGGGACAGGGCCTTCATTAAGTCGGAGGTGCAGCGGCTGCTCAGGGAGGGGATCATAGAGCCAAGCACAAGTCCTTGGAGGGCCCAAATGGCCATTGTTCGGAAAGGAGAGAAAAATAGGATGGTCGTGGACTATAGCCAGATCATCAATAGGTTCACGCAGCTTGACGCACACCCCTTACTCCGCATCGCGGATATGGTCAATCAGATAGCTCAGTACAAGGTGTACCCAAGCATAGACCTAAAATCTGCTTACCACCAGCTCCCCATCAGCCCGGAGAACCGCCCCTACACTGCCTTTGAAGTGGCCGGCAGGCTCTATCACTTCCTGCGTGTCCCCTTCAGTGTCACGAATGGTGTCTCTGTCTTCCAGAGGGAAATGGACCGGATGCTGGACCAGTGCCAACTGAAGGCCACATTCCCATATCTGGATAACATCACCATCTGCGGTCACAACTGGCAGGGTCATGACAACAACCTCCAAAAATTTTTCCAAGTGGCCAAAGCTTTCAATATTACCTATAACAAGGACAAGTGTGTGTTCGGAACCACCCGACTCGCTATCCTTGGGTGTGTCGTGGAGAACGGAGTCATTGGCTCGGACCCTGACTGTATGCGCCCCCTTTTGGAACTCCCTCTTCCCAACACCCTCAGAGCCCTCAAAAGGTGCCTGGGCTTCTTTTCCTATTACGTCCAATGGGTCCCTAACTACGCAGACAAGGCCCGCCCCCTGGTCAAGTCCACCACATTTCCCCTCTCAGCCAAGGCCCGAGCGGCCTTCATCCATATTAAAGGGGACATTGCCAAAGCAGCATTGCATGTGGTGGATGAGGCCATTCCCTTCCAAGTGGAAAATGACGCCTCCGACTTCGTGTTGGCTGCTATCGTCAACCAGGCGGGAGGACCGGTGGCGTTCTTCTCCCGTACCCTTCAAGGTCCTGAAATTTGGCACTCTGCGGTGGAGAAAGAGGCCCAGGCCATAGTGGAAGCTATTAGGTACTGGAGGCACTATCTCGCCGGCAAAAAGTTCACCCTGCTGACTGACCAGCGCTCAGTCGTGTTCATGTTTAGCAACCAACAGCGGGGCAAAATCAAAAATGATAACATTTTGAGGTGGAGAATCGAACTCTCCACTTACAACTATGACATCATGTACAGGCCTGGAAAGCTCAATGAGCCCTCTGATGCCCTATCCTGGGGAACATGTGCCAGCATGCAGATCAACTGGCTATACGCCCTACATGCAGATCTTTGCCACCCGGGGGTCACCTGACTTTTCCACTTGGTGAAAGCCCGGAACCTGCCTTACTCCCTTGAGGAGATCAGGATGATGACCAGGGCATGAAGAGCTTTTTATTGAAAACTGCAATGTAAATGCTGTAAAAAAGTGTGAATATATCAAGAAATATATTACATCGACAAACCCGACAGAGAACAAGACAGCATTTGAAAGAAAAAGTCATGTGATCACTGTGCACGGGAACATTGTCCAAATCAGTGTCCCGCATATGGCAAAATGTGCAACTGTGGTAAAATTAATCATTTTTCACGTGGTTGTAAAAGTAGAAAGTAATATAAAATGAAACAAGTAAATGCTGTAATTGAAGATGAACATGAGGAATTTTATATAGATGTGTTTTGTGAAAGTAAAGTAAGTAAGAATGACTGGACTATTCCACTGCAAGTGAATCAAAACAATATTTTGTTTAAGCTTGATACTGGAGCGCAAATAAATGTTTTTGCAGAATCTGAGTTTAATGCTTTAAAGCCAAGACCGAAGTTACATCAGACAAATATAAAAGTGACTGGGTATTCAGGTGCAGACATTCCAGTTAAAGGAACATGCGTGACAAAAGTATAACACAAAAATATTGTGCACACGCTTTCATTTGTTGTCGTGCCAAAAATGAACTGTCAATTCTGAGTTTATCTGCCTGTGAAAGACTTAATTTGGTGAAAAGAATTTTAGTCCTGGATAGTGACACAGAGACAGAATACAGTGACTTGATGAAAGAGTATGAAGGCTTGTTCAAAGAGCTTCTTGTCTTCCAGGAGAGCACTCGATTAAAATTGACAATACAGTGCAACCCGTAATACATCCATGCACAAAATTACCTTTTGCATTACGTTAACAACCAAAAACAGAGCGAGACAGAATGGAAAGGCTAGGAGTCATAAAAAAAAATTGCTGAAAAAACTGAATGGGTCAAATCGCTTGTCATTGTTGATAAGAAAAATGGAAAACTGAGGATTTGTTTAGATCCAAGAGACTTGAATCAGGCCATTAAAAGAGAGCATTTCAAATTGTCTACTCATGAAGAAATTATGTCACAGTTTGCTAATGCAAAGTATTTTAGTAAATTAGATGCATCCTCTAGATTCTGGCAACTTAAATTAGATGAACCGAGTTCAAAATTGTGTACCTTTAACACTCCTTTTCCCAGATACTGTTTTCTTAGGCTTCCTTTTGGAATTGCATCAGCTCCTGAAGTGTACCATAAAACCATTCACATGTTATATGAACACACTGAGGGCATAGATACATCCATGGATGATATTATTATTTTGGGATCGACTAAACAAGAGCATGATGCCAGGCTCAGACAAGTCTTTGAGGCAACACGCAAAGCAAACCTGAAATTGAATAAAGACAAATGTCAGCTAGGAGTGACTGAACTTACATTTGTGGGTGATGTCCTCAGCAAAGAGGGTGTGCGTCCTGATCCATTGAAGGTTTCTGCTATTGAAAACATGACAAGACAGCAATGTAAAAAAGATGTTCAGAGGTTTATGGGAATGGTTAACTATATGGGAAAATTTATACCTAATCTCTCGGAACAAGGTCCTACAAGGTGAATGTAGGGAGTTAGGAGATAAACTAAAGGACCACAAAGGTAATAATCTCTGGATTACTACCAGTGCCACGTGCTAGTCAGAGTAGAAATAGGAGGATATTTCAGATGAATACATGGCTTGAAAAATGGTGCAAGGGGGAGGGATTCAAATTTCTGGGGCATTGGAACCAGTTCTGGGGGAGGTGGGACCGGTATAAACAGGACGGTCTGCATCTGGGCTGGACTGGAACCAATGTCCTAGGGGGAGCGTTTGCTACTGCTGTTCAGGAGGCTTTAAACTAATGTGGCAGGGGGATGGGAACAAGTGCAGAGAGACAGAGGGGTGTAAAATGAGGGTAGAAGCAAAAAGTAGTAAGGTGAAAAGTAAAAGTGGCGGTCAGGCAAATCCAGGACAAAAAGCAAAAAGAGCCACTTTTCAACATAATTGTATAAGGGCTAAGAGTGTTGTAAAAACAAGCCTGAAGGCTTTGTGTGTCAATGCGAGGAGCATTCGTAACAAGGTGGATGAATTGAATGTGCAGATAGTTATTAATGAATATGATATAGTTGGGATCCAGAGACATGGCTCCAGGGTGACCAAGGATGGGAGCTCAACATCCAGGGATATTCAATATTCAGGAGGGATAGACAGGAAAGAAAAGGAGGTGGGGTAGCATTGCCGGTTAGAGAGGAGATTAACGCAATAGAAGGGAAGGACATTAGCCTGGAGGATGTGGAATCGATATGGGTAGAGCTGCATAACACTAAGGGGCAGAAAACGCTGGTGGGAGTTGTGTACAGGCCACCTAACAGTAGTAGTGAGGTTGGGGATGGCATTAAACAGGAAATTAGAAATGCGTGTAATAAAGGAACAGTAGTTATAATGGGTGACTTCAATCTACATATAGATTGGGTGAACCAAATTGGTAAGGGTGCTGAGGAAGAGGATTTCTTGGAATGTATACGGGATGGTTTTCTGAACCAACATGTCGAGGAACCAACTAGAGAGCAGGCCATTCTAGGTTGGGTATTGAGCAATGAGGAAGGGTTAGTTAGCAATCTTATCATGCGAGGCCCCTTGGGTAAGAGTGACCATAATATGGTGGAATTCTCCATTAAGATGGAGAGTGACATAGTTAATTCAGAAACAAAGATTCTGAACTTAAAGAAGGGTAACTTTGAAGGTATGAGATGTGAATTAGCTAAGATAGACTGGCAAATGATACTTAAAGGGTTGACGGTGGATATGCAATGGCAAGCATTTAAAGATCACATGGATGAACTACAAAAATTGTTCATCCCAGTTTGGCAAAAGAATAAACCAGGGAAGGTAGTGCACCCGTGGCTGACAAGGGAAATTAGGGATAGTATCAAGTCCAAAGAAGAAACATATAAATTAGCAAAAAAAAGTGGCACACCTGAGGACTGGGAGAAATTCAGAGACCAGCAGAGGAGGACAACGGGCTTAATTAGGAAAGGGAAAAAAGATTATGAGAGAAAGCTGGCAGGGAACATAAAAACTGACTGTAAAAGCTTTTATAGATACGTGAAAAGAAAAAGATTGGTCAAGACAAATGTAGGTCCTTTACAGTCAGAAACAGGTGAATTGATCATAGGGAACAAAGACATGGCAGACCAATTGAATAACTACTTTGGTTCTGTCTTCACTAAGGAGGACATAAATAATCTTCCGGAAATAGTAAGGGACCGAGGGTCTAGTGAGATGGAGGAACTGAGGGAAATACATGTTAGTAGGGAAGTGGTGTTAGGTAAATTGAAGGGATTAAAGGCAGATAAATCCCCAGGGCCAGATGGTCTGCATCCCAGAGTGTTTAAGGAAGTAGCCCAAGAAATAGTGGATGCATTAGTGATAATTTTTCAAAACTCCTTAGATTCTGGATTAGTTCCTGAGGATTGGAGGGTGGCTAATGTAACCCCACTTTTTAAAAAAGGAGGGAGGGAGAAACCGGGGAATTATAGACCGGTTAGTCTGACATCGGCGGTGGGGAAAATGCTAGAGTTGGTTATCAAAGATGTGATAACAGCACATTTGGAAACAGGTGAAATCATCGGACAAAGTCAGCATGGATTTGTGAAAGGAAAATCATGTCTGACGAATCTTATAGAATTTTTTGAAGATGTAACTAGTAGAGTGGATAGGGGAGAGCCAGTGGATGTGGTATATTTAGATTTTCAAAAGGCTTTTGACAAGGTCCCACACAGGAGATTAGTGTGCAAACTTAAAGCACACGGTATTGGGAGTATGGTATTGATGTGGATAGAGAATTGGTTGGCAGACAGGAAGCAAAGAGTGGGAGTAAACGGGACCTTTTCAGAATGGCAGGCAGTGACTAGTGGGGTACCGCAAGGCTCAGTGCTGGGATCCCAGTTGTTTACAATATATATTAATGATTTAGACGAGGGAATTAAATGCAGCATCTCCAAGTTTGCGGATGACACTAAGCTGGGCGGCGGTGTTAGCTGTGAGGAGGATGCTAAGAGGATGCAGGGTGACTTGGATAGGTTAGGTGAGTGTACAAATTCATGGCAGATGTAATTTAATGTGGATAAATGTGAGGTTATCCACTTTGGTTGCAAGAACAGGAAAACAGATTATTATCTGAATGGTGGCCGATTAGGAAAAGGGGAGGTGCAACGAGACCTGGGTGTCATTGTACACCAGTCATTAAAGGTGGGCATGCAGGTACAGCAGGCGGTGAAAAAGGCAAATGGTATGTTGGCATTCATAGCAAAAGGATTTGAGTACAGGAGCAGGAAGGTTCTACTGCAGTTGTACAAGGCCTTGATGAGACCGCACCTAGAATATTGTGTGCACTTTTGGTCCCCTAATCTGAGGAAGGACATTCTTGCCATAGAGGGAGTACAACGAAGGTTCACCAGATTGATTCCTGGAATGGCAGGACTTTCATATGAAGAAAGACTGGATCGACTAGGCTTATACTCACTGGAATTTAGAAGATTGAGGGGGGATCTTATTGAAATGTATAAAATTCTAAAGGGATTGGACAGGCTAGATGCAAGAAGATTGCTTCCGATGTTGGGGAAGTCCAGAACGAGGGGTCACAGTTTACGGATAAAGGGGAAGCCTTTTAGGACTGAGATGAGGAAAAACTTCTTCACACAGAGAGTGGTGAATCTGTGGAATTCTCTGCCACAGGAAACAGTTGAGGCCAGTTCATTGGCTATATTTAAGAGGGAGTTAGATATGGCCCTTGTGGCTAAAGGGATCAGGGGGTATGGAGAGAAAGCAGGTACAGGGTTCTGAGTTGGATGATCAGCCATGATCATACTGAATGGCGGTGCAGGCTCAAAGGGCCGAATGGCCTACTCACGCACCTATTTTCTATGTTTCTATGTTTACAACTTGCTCCATTAAGGCAGCTAACAGAAAAGAGAAATGAATGGAGCTGGAATCATGAACAGGAGAAGGCATGGCAAAATCTCAAGAAAGTGCTCACTAAAGAACATGTGTTGAAATTCTATGATGCTGAGACACCCATCAAAATCTCATGTGATGCATCTCAAGCAGGCTTAGGGGCAGTATTACTCAAAAACATGATCAGGAGTGGCTACCAGTGGCATATGCATCTCGTTCTTTAGCTGATCCAGAAACAAGGTATGCCCAAAGTGAAAAAGAATTGCTCAGTATTCTGTTTGCTTGTGAGAGATTTCATCAGTTTGTGTCAGGGCAATCTATTGATGTTGAAACTGATCATAAGCCTTTGATTGCATGTTTCACAAACATGCAAAGTGACTGTCCTTTGCAAATTCAGCAAATGATGATCAAATTGCAAAGATATGCATTGAATGTGTCATACAATGCCATTAGGCTTTACAATTCAACCGCCAGGAGTAAGATATGTTAAAGTGCCGGGGTTGATTGTATTTAATGTATTTAAGTAAACTACTTGAGAACTTTTTAAAAGCTATTATTAATGCTTTTTGAGAGAGTGATTTAGATGCATATCATATTTTTACTGAGTTAAGTATTGTATGTAATTAGTTTTGCTACAACAAGTGTATGGGACATTGGAAAAAATGTTGAATTTCCCCATGGGGATGAATAAAGTATCTATCTATCTACACACCTGGAAAATTCATGTACACGGCTGACACATTTTCCAGAGCTGTGGATCCAACAACAAAAGACAGTCACAGGAACGTTATCGATGTTCAGGTATTCATTGATATGGTCACAGAAACTGTACCTGTTGCTCCCAAAAAGTTGGAACTGCTGCGTCTTGAGACAAAGAAGGAATTCATTTTTGGTCAGGTAATACAAGAGATAGATGGATGGCCAGATAATAGGGATGACTGTACCTCAGAAGTACAAGAATATTGGAACCACAGATCAGAACTTTCTGTTGTGGATGGGATACTGTACAAAGGTAACAGGATTGTGATTCCTAAAAGTCTCCATAAAGAAATGCTTGATAAAATTCATGAAGGCCACCTAGGTATTGAAAAATGTAAGAGGAGGGCACGGGAAGTGATATTTTGGCCCAGGATGATTCAAGAAATTGCAGAATTTGTGTTCTCTTGTCAAATATGCTTTAAATACCAACCTAGCTTCCCTAAGGAGCTACTACATCCACATCCTAGCCCTCAGAGACCTTATCGGAAGGTAGGCGTTGCTCTGTTTGTAACTGACAACAAAGATTATCTATTAATAACAGATTACTACTCATTGTATCCTGAAGCGTGTTGTCTGGGCAAAACAACTGCAGAAAATGTAATTTAATGCATGAAATCAGTTTTTTCAAGACATGGTGTACCTGATGAAGTTTTCACAGACAATGGTCCACAATTCAGTAGTGAATGCATGAAACATTTTGCTCATGAATGGGGCTTTGTTCATACAATATCTAGTCCATTTTTCCCTCAGTGTAATGGATTAGTTGAGAAATTGGTAGGAATTGTCAAGAAACTGATGTACAAAGCAAAAGATAGTGGAAGTGATTTTTGTAAAGCTTTTTTAGCCTATTGCAGTACTCCACTTGAATGTGGTTTTTTGCCTGCTCAGCTCTTGATGGGACGCCGTTTCAGATCCAATCTGTCAATAGATGAGAGCTTTTTGAGAAAAGAGGAAGGTGAACAAGTGAAAAGATGGAAAAATGAACACAAAGCAAAGCAGAGAATATAATTTGTCAGATGTTCTCGTCCATTTCTTGAACTGCACCAAGATGAAGTGAGTATACAAGACAAAGTGAAGACATGGACACAGAAAGCTACAGTATTTGAAGAAGTACAACCCAGATCATACATGGTCCAGAGGATGGAGCAGTGTTAAGAAGAAATTGCAAAGACCTCAAGAAAGAGCCAATTTCAGAGATTCAGTTATCTGATGAAGACAAGACAAAAAACATGTAAATAATAACAAAGAAACACAAGAATTGTGTATAGAAGATCTACTCGTGTTCGTAAACCCACAGAGAGACTGATAGAGACTTGTCGAATTATGTATTTGCTTTGATTAATGTTGTAAATTGTTTTTCTTTTAAGGAAAGGAAGATGTGGTGATATCACATGCAATGATGTGCCAGTACGTGATTGGGCAGAGCACTGAGCGTGCGCAGGATTGCTAGAATGTTCCAGCACGTGGCTGGGTTAAGACATGTTTGCTTATTACTGTAAATAGAAGTTCTCTAATTCTTCCAGAATATGATTCTTTATTGTTAACCTACAGTATGTTTAAACGGAAGTAACATAACAGACTGCACTCAACAGGATGGACAACAACCAATGTGGAAAAAAAAATTGGAAGCCAGGTTTAATTGGTCTGTCAAAAAACAGAAATCTATTAGAAACTAAAGGAGATAAGAATAATTTTGAAAATCTGCAATGACAATGGATGATGTTGCAAAGTACATACTGCCAAGCACTGTGTGTAAGGAAAATAACTTGGTCAATTTCAGAACTTGAGAGAGAGAGATTTTGACAGGGATGCAGAAGAAAGAAAATGGCTAAACAAAGCTGAATAGGCTTGTGGCTTGCTGTCCTGGAAGTTACAATATCATACGATTGTTCAATGAAACGCAATGATTGTTCATATCAAGCTCCCAAATCCACAATTTGAAGATTTTTCAATTGTGGCCAGACCTATACTGATAATCTAATTCAAAAGGCTAAAGGATAACTATGAAAAGTGGGATTAAGGTACATAAAGTCCAAATTACGGTGACAGACTTCCTGTTCCAATGGATTTAAAGAACCAATGGGTTGCTAAGCAAAACTTGTAGCTTCCTTGGTCTTAACCTTGTGGTATCTGCTGAAAATGACAACATTTATAAATCAGTTTCATAACTGAAATTGAAGTGGAACCTGTTTTCACAATCTCCAGGTTGATGTGAAACAACCACCATTAGAATGTCTAACTAAGAACCAAAGAAGCCTTACACCTAAAATCCCTCAACATAATTTCCAGGTGACAGAACACTTGAGTAGAAAATAAAGTTAAACATAACTGAGGTAACCAGGAAAACCATTGCACATTCCCCCATCTGCTTCCCAGTGCCAGGCACATTGTGAGCTGGAAATGTGTTCACTTATCAACATCTAGTGAAAAGAGAAGATGCTGAAACCACTGTTCTGATGAAGAAATTTGGCCCGTCAAGTCTACACCACTATTCAATCATGGCTAATCCTCTTTTCCCCCCTCAGCCCCACTCCTCAGCCTTCTGTCCGTAACCTTTGATGTCATGTCCAATCAAGAACTGGAGAAAGGTGCACTGTTTATCATGGACTCTTTTGTGCTTGGAAATGTGATGTCCAATGGTCTCTGATACTTGACGCTTATTGCAAATGATGGTTCTTGTAACTTCATACATTTAGTTAGTTGACAGTATGTCACCTAAAACTCCAGAATTTCTACAGATGTACTGTGGAGAACATTTTGACCAGTTGCATCACCACATAGTATGAAAGCTCCAGTGAACAAGATTGAAAAACAAATGCAGAGGAGCAGGTGTAGAACCACTTGTCCAAATTTGCAGGAGTAGATGCCAGGAGGAAGAGGGACAAATAGATAAGGAAATCATGTCAAGAGCAATCCTTGCAAAAAGTGGAGAATTGGGGGTTAGGGAATGATGTACTTTGTGGTAGGATCCTGTTATAGATAACAGAAGCTGCAGAGAATGATGAGCTGGCTACAGATGCTTGTTGGGTTGTAGGTAAGGGCACAGGAAAGCCTATCCCTGTCATGAAGGTGGGAGGATGGTGTGAGAGGAGATGTGCAGGGAATGGAGGAATTATGGGGAAGGACATCATTGGTTATAGTGGAAGGGAAACCTCTTTCTTGGAAGGAGGAGCACACCTCTGATGTATGACATATGTCAGTGTTAATAAACCTAATTCTGATTCTAATTCCAGCAGAGACCACTATGTTCAGCATTGTAAACATGGAACTTCAATTCATTCTTACTTTTCATTGCTGTTCCCAGTGTTAGAGCATTGCAAAGAGATAAGTCTGGCCCATTACTTGAGATTCTAAATTAGAGAAAGGCCAATTTTGATGGCATCAGAAATGATCTGGCAAGTGTAGATTGGAACAGGCTGTTTCCTGGCAAACGTGCGCTTGGAAAGTGGGAGGCCTTCAAAAATGAAATTTTGAGAGTATAAAGTTTGTAGGTGCCTATCAGAACAAAATATAAAGATAACAAGTGTAGGGCACCTTGGTTTTCAAGAGATATTGAGGCCCTGGTTAAGAGAAAAAAAGGAGTTCCATAGCAGGCAGAGCAAGTAGAAACAAATTAGAGAGAAATGCAAGAAAACACTTAAGGAAGAAATCAAGAAGGCTAAAAGAAGTCATGAAGTTACTCTAATAGACAAGGTGAAGGAGAATTCTGAGGGATTATACAGGTATGTTCAGAGTAAAAAGGATTGCAAGGAACAAAATTGACCCTCTGGAAGACCATAATGGTAATCCATGTATGGAGCCAAAACAGATGGAGGAGATCTTAAATGCATTTTGAGCTTCTATATTTATTTGGAAGATGGATGCAGGGTTACAGATGAGACGAAAAGCAGCACCAACCTCATGAACCCTGTACAGATGGCAGAGGAGGAGGTGTTTACTACCCTGAGGCAATTGAGGGTAGATAAAATTTTAGGGTAAATGCGATCATTTTTTGATCACTCACCCATAAGGGGGTTTTTACCTTAGCCTCTCTGATCAATTCTGGTTCATTGCACATCACCCAATTCAGAATAGCTGATCCTCTAGTGGGCTCGACCACAAACTGCTCAAAAAAGCCATCTCGTAGGCACTCTAGAAATTCCCTCTCCTGTAATCCAGCGGCAACCTGCATATTTTTACATTGCCCTTTTGGCATTCATGTTCTGTCTCCTGGTGTAATTTGTAGGCCACATCCTTACTATTGTTTGCAGGTCTGTGTACAACTGCCATCAGAGTCTTTTTACCCTTCCAGTTCCTTAGCTCTATCCAAAATAATTCAACACCTTCTGACCATATGTCATCCCTTTGTAATGATTTGATTTCATTTTTTTACCAATAGAGTAATGCTGCCCCCCGCCTTACTGCCTATCCTTTCAATACAATGTAAATCCTTGAACATTAAGTTCCCAGCTATAATCTTCCAGCCATGATTCAGTGATGCCTACAACATCATACCTGCCAATCTGCAACCATAATACAAGTTCATCTACCTTATTCTTTGTACTGCATGCATTCAGATACAATACTTTCAGTTCTGTATTCACTCTTTTTGATTTTGTCCACTTTTACATGGCAACTAATCCTGTTGACTGAAATTTTGCCATATCCACAGCCTCTCCTCACAACACGTTGTCTCTCTTTGCAAACCAGCAACCCCATCTTCAGCACTATCACCTGCCTTTCCTACGATCTTTCTTGCATTGAAATATAGGCAGCTGAGGACACTAGTCGCACCATGCTCAACCGTTGTCTGAGGTCTTACCAACATCTGCCTCCACAACCTCTCCACTAACTGTTCTGGCACTCTGGTTCCCATCCCACTGTGCAGCATTATCAAACCTTCCTGCTATGATATTAGTCACCCTTCAGTTCAGGTGCAAACTATCCCTTCTGTACAGGTCCCATCTTCCCTGGAAGAGAGCCAAATGATCCAAAAATCTTCTGCCTTCTCTCCTACACCAACTCCTTAGCCACATGTTAAACTGACCTCACTAGTACATGGCATGGGTAGCAATCCTGAGATCACAACCCTGGTGATCCTACCCTTTAACTTAGCACCAACTCCCTGAACCCCCGATGCAGAATCTCAACACTCGCCCTACCCATGTCATGGGTATCTACAGGGACCACGACTTCTGGCTGTTCACCCTCCCACTTAAAAATACCAAGGAATCAATCTGAGATATATCGGACCTAACATCCAGGAGGCAACATACCATCTAGGAATCTCGTTCTCACCCACAGAAGCTCCTGTCCGTTCCCCTAACTAATGAATGCCCTATCACCACAGCGTGCCTCTTCTCCTTCCTTCCCTTCTGAGTCACAGAGGCAGACTCAGTGCCAGAGACCCAACCACTGTGACTCTCCTCTGTTGGGTCATCCCTCCCAACAGTATTCAAAGTGATATATCTGTTGTTGAGGGGGATAACCACAGGGATACTCTGCCTTTTCCCCTTCCTGACTTTCACCCAGTTTCCTGTGTCCTGCACCTTGGGTGTAACTACCTCTCTATATGTCCTGTCATTTTTTTCAGCCTCCCAAATGATCCAGAGTGCATCCAGTTCCAGCTCTAACTCCTTAACACAGGTAGTCAGAAGCTGCAGCTGGATGTACCTCTCACAGTTGTTCTCATCAGGGACACTGGAGGTCTCCCTGTTTTCACACATCCTGCATTCAACTATCCAGCATGGCATCTCTACTGTCCTAACTGAGCAGATATAAAGAAGAAAAGAAAAAATATGAGCTTTTCTTTCCTTTGCTTTCTCTGAGTGAAGCCTCTCTTCACTGAAGCCTTGAAGAGCTAAAAGCTTAAGATGACCACTCTGACTCTGTCCATACAGATGATGGCTGCTACACTTGCCCCACCTTCCTTCAATTTGCTCTTACTCATCAATCCCAAACGCTGATGGGTCACTGGTCAAAGCTCTATAATGCTGCCGCCACCCACTCCTGCCTTTTACCTCGGTCAGTGGATCTCACTGAAGTCCCTCCTCTCCAAACTTCCAATGTCCAGATTGGTTGCTGGTCAAAGTTCTGTTATGTACCATGACCCACTGCTGCCTTTTGTCCTTGGCCAGTGGACCTGATTGAAGTCACCACCTCTCCAAACTTTCAATGTCTGGATTGGCTGCTGGTCAACCCTCTATTAGATGGACCAAAGGCCTGTTTCTGTGCTGTGCTTCTCTATGATTCTAATGCTGCATTCCAACTCAGATGATACACTGTATTTTACCAGGTGTATTGCATCCTTTCTACTTCATGGTGTTGCTGAATGCTTTGCAGCAGTTCTCATCAGTTTGGCACCCTCCAGTGCCACATCAGCCTTACATTAAGAGCCACCTTTATGCATGAAAATGATTACAAAAGATGTTGCAGGATGAGTTCAGCCAAGCACGAATAATTGTGCACAAATCTTCTTACCTTGCCCCATACACTCTACTATTTCCACCTTAATTTTAGCAATCAAACTTTAGACTCTAGTTCTATAGAGTGAATCTACCTCCTACTACCCTCCCATGTCTTTTTATTCTGGTATCTTCCCCCTTCTTTTCCAGTCCTGAAGTAGAGTCTTAGCCCAAAACTTTGACTGCTTATTCTTTTCCATTGATGCTGCCTGACTTGCTAAATTCCTCCAGCATTTTGTGTGTTGCTCTGGTTTTCCAGCATTTGCTGATTTTCTCTTTTGTTTATGGTTTGCTGCCTCTTATCTTCCTCACCACCAACAACCACCCCCATTTGTGCAGAAGGAGAAAATGTGCTCTGTTCAGAAGCAGAGCATGCATGAGCTGGCATAACTGAGAGAGATGGAGGCCATTCACCAATCATGTCTAAGTCTGCTGTCAGAGCATTCCCATCACCGCCATTCTTTCATCTATTGTCTTGTACCTAATACTCTCTCATATAACCATCAACTCCTCTGTGATTCTTCTACTGACCACTTACTCTAGGGTTCATTTACAGTGTGGCTAAGAAGCCCACCAGCTGACCTTGGAATGTGAAAGGAAACCAGAGTAGGGAGAACATTCAAACTCCACACATTATCTGTGGTCAAGATCGAACCCATGTCATTAGAGCTGTGGAGTTTCTGGCAGTATCAGGCACCATATTGACTAACAGAACAGCTCCTGATGGTTTGAGGTAGGATTTTGGAAGTAGTTGCCATTTTCACTGAACATATTGATTACTGCCTATGCTTAAACATTTGCAACATAGGGCATAGATTCAAGCCAATTCTCCTACACATCTGAGGATTTCAAACATTACTCTGAGTGTGGCTGAGGACTCACATTGTATGAAAATGCATTCAAAGTCTAGAGTCACAGGTGGACAGAAAGAATTAAAAAAGGTAGAAAGCCCAATGCACACTGCACTGGCCTTTATTCAGCTCAGATAGTTCCTCAGTAATCAGGTTTCTCAAAATATCTGCTTCATATTTCAGGAAAAATTCTCTCTCCACTGGGCACCTTCCAGCAACATCTCCTGTTACATTTCTTAAACTTTAGAAATTAATAGAATCCCTGTTGTATATCATTGTACATGTCTGTCACATTAACTTGAAAGGAAAATGTAAATACAATGTGTATTGGTAGAAGATTTTATTTTCCAAAAGTGATACATTCTTTTCTAACTGGGTTCATTTGCAAAAGGAGCTTAATGTTTGTGATCCCCTTGAGCACTGAGATTTAACGTTTTCAAATTTCCCTTCCCTCTGCACTGTGCCAACATTTTTGATGGTATAAAGCTGAACTGCAGATCAGAAATCTGTGGTTTAAGAGAATAGAAAGGCTCTGATAAACTCATATGATTTATGTTTACATACAGTGCCTATGAAGAGTATTCATCCCTTTAGGAAGTTTTATTATTTTGCAACATTGAATCACGGTGGATTCGACAGAAAAAGTCTTTCATGTCAAAGTGAAAACAAATCCCTACAAAGTGATCTAAATTTATTACAAATATAAAACACAAAATAATTGATTGCAAAAGTCAGTGTTTAGTAGATGCACTTTTGGCAGCAATTACAGTCTTGAGTCTGTGTGGATAGTCTGTATCAGCTTTGCACATCTGTACACTGCAATTTTTCCCCATTCTTCTTTACAAAACTGCTCAAGCTTTGTCAGATTGCATGAGGATCATGAGTGTACAGCCCTTTTCAAGTCTAGCCACAAATTCTCAATTGGATTGAGGTCTGGATTCTGACTTGGCCACTCCAGGACATTAACTTTGTTGTTTTTAAGCCATTCCTGTGTTTTTAGTCTGATGGCCAAAAAGCTCAACTTTGGTTTCATCAAACCATAGAACCTTCTTCCAGCTGACTTCAGAGTCTCCTACATGCCTTCTGGCAAACTCTAGCTGAGATTTCATGTGAGTTTTTTTTTCAAACAGAGGCTTTCTCTGCCACTCTCCCATAAAGCTGCAACTGGTGAAGCACCTGGACAACAGTTGTTGTATGCGCAGACTCTCCTATTTCAACCACTGAAGCTTGTAACTCCTCCAGAGCTGTTGTAGGTCTCTTGATACCCTCCCTCACTAGTCCCCTTCTTGGACGGTCACTCAGTTTTTGAGGACGGCCTGCTGTAGGCAGATTTACAACTGTGCCACATTATTTCCATTTCTTAATGATTGACTTCACTGTTCTCCAAAGGATATTCAGTGCCTTGGAAATTTTCTTGTATCCATCTCCTGACTTGTGCTTTTCAAGAACCTTTTAGCGGAATTGCTTGAAGTGTTCTTTTGTCTTCATGGTGTAATTTTTCCAGGATACTAACTCACCAGGAGATGGACCTTCCAGATACAGGTGTATTTTTACTACAATCAATTGAAACACCTTGACTGCACACAGGTCTCCAAAAACAGATCTCCATTTAATCAATTATGTGACTTCTTAAACCAATTGGCTGCACCAATGATAATTTGGTGTGGCATATTAAAGGGGGATGAATATTTAAGCAATCAATTATTTTGGGTTTGACACTAAAGAGTCTTTTTCTGTTGATCAGTGTCAAAAAGCCAAATTAAATCCATTTGATTCAATATTGTAAAACAATAAAACATGAAAACTTCCAAGAGGGTGAATACTTTTTCTAGGCACTGGACATTCTTTCATAGAGACATACAGTTATACAATATATATATAAAAATCCTTCAGCCCCACCCACATTACATTTTATCCATCTATACTAATCCCATTTCTCCACATTATGTCCAGTCTTTTACATCTACGTAATTCAATCACTTGTCTAGAAGTTTTTTAAGTAAGAGTATTTTCCTCCAGTCCCTCCTTGGGCAGCACATTTCAGTTTTCAACTACTCTCCATATGAAAAAAATTCCCTCTTGGATCTAATCTCTATCTCTTCCCTCATATGTTAGACTTATGCCCCTCTTGTCTTAGATAACAACAAAATTTAAAAAAAGTTTATTAACATCTACCTTCTCATAATTTTGTACACCTATCAGATAACCCCTCCACCTTTCTCACTTCATGGAAAGTAAACCCTGTCAATCTAATCTCTCTTTTTTACCTGAAATGCTCTAATCAAGCAACATCCTGTCAAGCTTCTCTGCACCTCCTCTGGCATTATCAATATCTCCTATATTTTTGACACAATATCCAAGTATGGGCTTCTAATGTTTTATGTACCTGTTACATGTCATTCTAACTCATATTTTATGAAGACAAGCATAACATATCCTTCCTTCACCATCCTATTTACCTATGCCACTACTTTTAGGGATTTATAGTTTTGTAGCCCAAGGTCCTTCTATTTAACCCTTGCAAAGATCATACCATTGACTGAGGATGTCTTGCCCTTGCAAAAGTACATCTACTTGCACTTGTCAGGATTAAATTCCATCTGCCCAGCAAAGAGCTACATAATGCTGCAGCCTTAGATTAACTGTTTTATTTTAAGGGAATACTTCAGTTCACTTGTATAACTAACACTAACTATATCACCTTCTGTAGCTACTTCACTGCAGCAGAACCAATTAACATCCAGTCTTCCACCTGTGTGTAATCAAGTATCTGGTCTTGTTACCATATTTTGCTTGGGTCTTGAGCCATAATTTCTTCATTCCTGCCTTAGAACATGTCATCAGTAGGATGGGCTCTCCATCCTATCAACACCTTTCAAAATCCTAAACATATCAGTCAAATTTCCTTCAATATTTTGCATTTCAGGGTATCCAGCCTCTGATGATGTAACCTGTTCTTACTGAATTTATTCACCTTCTGACTCTGAGTTCTAGAAACACTTTTTTTTGGACTGCTGGTCGATCACTGAGGGTGGTCCCAGGTGCGCGGGTTGTGGAGTTCGGAGAAGATCGAAGAGGGGTCGAAGGATTTGATGGTTGAGCTCTACCGATGTACACAAATTGACTGAACTCTGATAAGTTTTGGCACCTTTTCTTTATTTTCTCTCCCTTCATATATACTGTATCATTATTAGTTACTTAGTTCTAGTAAGATTTATAAAATGTATTCTGTGTGCGCGAGTTTGTATTAGCGTGTATTTCACAGCATCCACGTATACAGGAGGTGTGGTTTTGCAGGTGGACAAATTTTACCCTAGACATACACCAGCCGGTCGCATAAGCATTACATTCAATTAATATCACTGTGTGCACAGTACCGGGTTTGCGATTGGATCCCTGCTCCAGTGCCTTGACATTCCATCCCTCCCAGTTAATAACCTCATCCACCACTCCAGCTCTGGGATCTGAACCCTGCTCATTGTTATCAATTGGTTCTTTTAAATCCAGCTTTTGCTCCACTGACCCCTGAACATGGCCTGGTCCAGCCCAAGTGCCAGATTTACTGCATATTCCACTGAGTCCAATAGTGCACAGAAGAAATAAAGGTGGTGTAAGTAAGGATGGAGGATCCAAAAAGAAAGTTTGAAAGTATCAAGGATGGGCTGAATTTTCAGTCTTTAGCTCAGGACGCCTCTTTAATTACTACTTTTGTACAGGGAGAAGCCCACTGAAATCAATATTGCTCTGAGAGCCCAGCTGAGAACTTGGCATAATTCCCATGCAGTACTCCTGCAAGGACTGACTTGACCTATGTATGATAGACAGTCATAATCATAGAAGTACAACACTGAAACAGGTCCTTTGGCCCATCTTGTCCATGCTGAACCACTTAAACTGCTTACTCCTATCGACCTACAACAGGACCATGCATTTGCTCTTAACACATCTGTAAAACCCCTTGGGATTCTCCTTCAACTTGACTGCCAAGGCAACCTCACGCATTCTTTTAGCCATCCTAATTTCTTTCTTAAGTGTTCTCTTAAACTAATATAGCAGGGGAATGGGGACCAGTATGATAGAGTTGAGGATGAGTCAGCAGGTTTACAAGTAGATTATTGGTGTAACATGAGCGTAAGGAAGGACAAGCCAATGATTGGATATAAATGCAGACAGAGCAAAGAATTAAATTGTATCAGAGGCAACATTTTAAAGGGCAAAGAATGCAGGACTGAAGGTGCTGTATTTAAATGCTCATAGCATTCAGAATAAGGTGGACAAACTCATGGCGCAATTAGAGATTGTTTGGTATGACATTGTGGGCATCACTGAGACATGACTGAAAGAAGGCTATAGTTGAATATTGTCATAATGTGGGCGCTGGGACCAGACCCAAATGCAAAACACAGACATTGAAGTACTAGGAACTGGACTGGACTAGAGTTAGGGATGGGACAGAACACAGACTTGGGCTAGGACTTCAGCTAGGTAAGCGAGACCAGGACAAGGAACTGGGAACTAGGAACTAGGAGCCTGGGCTTGGACTTCAAGCCAAAGACTGGACAAGGACCCAGAACCTGGCTCTTGACTTGGGCTCAGACCCCAGAACTAGGCAAGGACATGACATGGCTACAGGACTAGGCAGGGCTTGGGTTCTTCAAGGCTTGGCTGCAGGACTAGACATGAAACTCCTGCATAGGACAAGGCACATGGACAGGAACACAGAGCCTTGGTCTTGAGAGAGACAGGAACACAGGGGCATGGAACACAGAGCCAGGACTTGGGGCCAGGGCTCTACACAGAGTCAGGACCCCTCCTAGTGAGTAGGACATAGGACCAGGACTCACACACAGAAAACAGAGACAGTTCCCAACACAAGGTAGCAGCAAACAGCCAGACCTACCTAGCAAAGGCATGGACACAGAGACAGCTTCTAACAACAATAGACAGTTCCTTATCTAGACACAACAAGGCTCCAGGCTTGCACCAGCAGTAGAACTTGCCAGCAATACTGGCAAGGCTTCAGGGGGAAGAGAACAGTCCAGCAAATGAAGCTGAAGCTGAACCCAGGAGCTATTTATGTAGCCAGCCCAAAATGAGAATCAGGTGCCTCAATTAGAGCACACAACAGAACAAGGGAAAACCAGAAAACCTGGAAAAAGGAACGATGGACCAGACCATGAACTGGAATGCAGACTTCATGGACTGGACCATTACAGATATACTTTGTATCGAAAAGACAGGCAGGAAAGCACAGGTGCTGGTGTGGCTCTGTTGGTAAGAGATGGAATTGCATCTCTGGAAGGAGGTAACATCGGGTCAGAGAATATTGAATCTTTGTGGATGGAGTGAAGAAACTGCAAGGATAAAAAATCCATTATGGGAATTATATATAGGCCTCCAAATAGTAGCCATAATATAGGGTTGAGATTGCAAAGGGAGCTGGATTGCAATTATGTGCAAAGGCACTTAATAAGGGTAATGACTCAACTGTAATGGGGGACTTCAATATGTGCAAATGGATTAGGAAAATCAGGTTGGTGTTGAACCGCAAGAGAGGGAATTTGTTGAACACCTATGAGCTGGCTTTTTACATTAGCTTGTGCTTGAGCCGACTCGGGAAAAGGATATCTTAGGTTGGGTGTTGTGTAATAACCCAGATCTTATTAGGGAGCATAATGTAAATGAACCCTTAGGAGGCAGTGATCATAATATGACTGAATTCATACAGCAATTTGAGAGGGAAAAACATAAGTCAGATATATCAGTATCATAATGGAATAAAGGGGATTACAGAGGCATGAGAGAGGAGTTTGCCCAGGTGGATTGGAAGAGGATACTGGCAGAGATGATGGCAGAGCAGACATTTGCTGAAGTTTCTGGGAATAGTTCACAATGTGTAGGATAGATATGTCCCACAGAAGAAGTTGTTCTCAAATAGCAGGGCTAGGGAACCATGGCTGACAAGGAAAGTTAAGGACCACATAAAAGCCAAGAAAAGGGCATATAAGGTAGCAAAAGTGAGTGGGAAGTTGGATGATTGGGAAGTTTTTAAAGCCAAAACAACAGGGAACTAAAAAAGCTATGAGATGGGAAAAGATTAAATATGAGGGCAACCTAGCCAATAATATAAAGCGGGATACTAAAAGTTTTTCAGTTATATGAAGAGTAAAAAGGAGTTGAGAGATGATATTGGACCACTGGAAAATGATGCTGGTGATTGGGGACAAAGAAATAGCAGATGAACTTGGGAGTATTTTGCATCCGTCTTCACTGTGGAAGGCACTAGCAGTATGCTAGAGGTTGTGAATGCCAGGGAGCAGAAGTGAGTGCCATTGCTATTACAGAGGAAAAAGTGTGAGGCAAACTCAAAGGTCTTAAGGTAGATAAGCCACCTGGATGTCAAATTTCGCGAACTTCTGGTAATGCCCCCTACTCCTTTCCTCTACTGCTCCTCTTTCTTTCTTCCATGGCCTTCTGTCCTTTCCTATCAGATTCCCCCTTCTCCACTCCTGTATCTCTTTACTTCATCCCTCCCCCTCCCAATTTCACCTATCACCTTGTGTTTCTCTCTCCCCTAGCCCCACCTTTTAAATCCTGCTGAAGGGTCTCAGCCCAAAATGTTGACTGTACTTTTTTCCATAGATGCTGCCTGGCCAGCTGGGTTCCTCCAGCATTTTGTGTGTGTTGGTTATTCTGTCCAATGGCATTAATGATGTTGAAATTCTTCTCTTTTATGCCCATTTGTCTGACCAACTTCATAAACCAATAAATCAAAGTGCTGTTCAACAGAAGCATGGTGCCAATCTCCGTCATGTTGCTAAGCAAACACATCATTCCACTGGGATTGTTGTGACAGCTTAATACAACTTTTCTCATTGCTGCTTTGAAGTGCAAGAACACACTTAGATCTTTGTGTCTTTCTTTGTGTTTTCTCATTTAAGTGTTTGCACTGTCATAAGCGGCTGAGGAAAGTTGAAGGGTACAGTTGTGCCTCCCTGTCTCACAACTGTATCTCAAGCTTTTATTTCAAAACCAATGATGAACGAACAGACTGGTGAATTACTCCAGACTATTTTGTGTCCTTGATTTTTAAATGTAATGGCATAATTCACTTCTTTAAAATTAACTTGATCTTATCACATCTCTCACAAGCATCATAGATTACTTTGCATGAAGTGATCGTATTCTGGTTATGTAGATCATTCTGCAGAGCAGACGAATTCCACGGTAAAAAGACAAAAAGGTGGTTTTAACTATATTTTCTGCCTTTAATGGGGCTTAATATGATGTTGTTGGGGCAGAAGGAAGGAAGAGAGGGAATTAAGGAAGGGCAGTTGGCCAAACAAATGTGATTGGAATTGTTCTGAGCAGGATATAATGGGTCTCCTGGGACCATCAGAATTTTGAGAGAGAAAGATACCTGGTAAAGCCCTGGGGAATGTCATTGAAAAAGTTAACCTTTCTTCAAATGTATCTTACCTTGAACGTGGTGACACAGATAGGCAGAATGCTGAAATAGGCAACATCTCACTGCTATGGGCAGAAGTTTCCATTTGCTTTAAAAAGGCAACAATTATACCAGTGCCAAAGAAGAATAATGTGGGCTGCCTTAATGACTATCGCCCAGTAGCACTCACATTGACAGTGATGAAATGCTTTGAGAGGTTGGTTATGACTAGACTGAACTCCTGCCTCAGCAAGGACCTGGACCCATTGCAATTTTGCCTATCATCACAATAGGTCAATGGCAGATGCAGTCTCCATGGCTCTTCACACAGCTTTAGGCCACCTGGATAAACTCCTACATCAGGATGCTGTGTCATCGACTATAGCTCAGAATTTAATACCACCATTCCCACAATCCTGAATGAGAAGTTGCAGAACCTGGGCCTCTGTACCTCCCTCTGTAATTGGATTCTCGACTCCCTAACCAGAAGACCACAGTCTGTGCAGATTGGTGATAACATATTCTCTTCGCTGACAATCAACACTGCCACACCTCAGGGGTGTGTGCTTAGCCCACTGCTCTACTCCCTGTATACACATGACTGTGTGGCTAGGCATAGCTCAAATACCATCTACAAATTTGCTGACGATACAACCATTGTTGGAAGAATCTCAGGTGGTGACGAGAGGGCGTACAGGAGTGAGATATGCCAACTAGTGGACTGGTGCTGCAGCAACAACCTGGCACTCAACGTCAATAAGATGAAAGAGCTGATTGTGGACTTCAGGAAGGATAAGACAAAGGAACACATACCAATCCTTACACAGGAATCAGAAGTGGAGAGAGTGAGCAGCTTCAAGTTCCTGGTTGTCAAGATCTCTGAGGATCTAACCTGGTCCCAACATATCGATGCAAGGCAAGACAGCTATACTTTATGAGGAGTTTGAAGCGATTTGGCATGTCAACATTTGTCAACAAATATGCTCAAAAACTTCTATAGTTGTACCATGGAGAGCATTCTGACAGGCTGCATCACTGTCTGGTATGGAGGGGCTACTGCACAGGACTGAAAGAAGCTACAGAGGGTTGTAAATCTAGTCAGCTCCATCTTGGGTACTAGCCTACAAAGCACCCAGGACATCTTTAGGGAACAGTGTCTCAGAAAGTCCATTATTAAAGACCTCCAGCACACAGGGCATGTCCTTTTCTCACTGTTACCATCAGGTAGGAGATACAGAAGCCTGAAGACATACACTCAGGAATTTAGGAACAGCTTCTTCCCCTCTGCCATCTGATTTTTAAATGAACTTTGAAGCTTCAGACACTACCTCACTTTTTTAATATACAGTATTTCTGTTTCTGCACATTTTTAATAATCTATTCAATATACATAATTGATTTACTTGTTTATTTATAATGTTTTATTTTATTTATTATTATTATTTTTCTCTCTCTGCTAGATTATGTATTGCATTGAACTGCTGCTGCTAAGTTAACAGATTTCATGTCACATGCCGGTGATAATAAATCTGATAATAATTCTGATTCTGATTCTGAAAGTATGCTTACATTTACAGCATAAGGTCATAAGGCCATAAGACATAGAGCAGACTCAATGGCCCATCAAGTCTTCTCCACCTTTCCATCATGGCCCAATTTCCTGCCTTCTCATGTAACCTTTGATGCCCTCATTAATCAAGAAGCTATCAACCTCCACTTTAAATATACCAATGACCTACCTTCCACTGCCGTCTGTGGCGATGAATTCCACAGATTCACCACCTCCTGGCTAAAGAAATTCCTCCTTTTCTCCATTCTAAATGGACGTTCCTCTGTTCTGAGACTGTGCCCTCTGGCCCTTGACACAACCACTTTTGAAAACATCCTCTTCACATCCACTCTATCTAGGCCTTTCAATATTTGATAGGGTTTAATGAGATGCCCCTTTCATTCTTCTGAACTGCACTGAGTACAGGCCCAGAGCCATCAAACACTCCTCATATATTAGCCCTTTCATTCCTGGGATGGTTCTTGTAAACCTCCTCTGGATTATCTCAAATGTTAGCTCATCCTTTCTTGGATATGGGGCTGAAACTACTCACAATACTCCAAATGTGGTCTGACCAATTCCTTATAAAGCCTCAGCATTACATTCTTGCTTTTGTATTCTAGTCCTCTCAAAATGACACACAGACAGACATACTTTATTGATCCCGAGGGAAATTGGGTTTCGTTACAGTCGCACCAACCAAGAATAGTGTAGAAATATAGCAATATAAAACCATAAATAATTAAATAATAATAAGTTAATCATGCCAAGTGGAAATAAGTCCAGGACCAGCCTATTGGCTCAGGGTGTCTGACACTCCGAGGGAGGAGTTGTAAAGTTTGATGGCCACAGGTAGAAATGACTTCCTATGATGCTCAGTGTTACATCTCGGTAGAATGAGTCTCTGGCTGAATGTACTCCTGTGCCTAACCAGTACATTATGGAGTGGATGGGAGTCATTGTCCAAGATGGCATGCAACTTGGACAGCATCCTCTTTTCAGACACCACCGTCAGAGAGTCCAGTTCCACCCCCACAACATCACTGGCCTTACGAATGAGGCTCTGGACCTGTACTCAGTGGAGTTTAGAAGAATGAAAGGGGCATCTCATTGAAACCTATCAAATGAATGCTAACATTGCATTTTCCTTCCTCAGAAACGACTCAACCTGCAAGTTAACCTTAAGTGAATTCTGACCCCTTGCATCTCTGATTCTGAATTCGCTCCCCATTTAGAACACAGTGAATACTATTATTCCGTCTATCAAAGTTCATGCACACGCACTTCCTCACAATGTATTCCATCCGCTATTTATTTACCCATTCTCCTAATCTGTCTAAGTCCTTCTGCAGACTCCCTGCTTCCTCAACACTACCTGCCCTTCCATCTATCATCTGCAAACTTGGCCACCAAGCTATCAATTCACCCAAATCATTGACACATAATGTGAAAAGAATCAGTCACAACACTGAGCCCTGCACAACACCACTTGTCATCAGCAGCCAACCAGAAAAGGCCTCCTTTATTCCAACTCTTTGCCTCCTGCCAATCAGCCAATTTTCTATCTTTGCTGGTATCTTTCCTGGAATACCATGGGCTCTTAACTTGTTAAGCAGTCTCATGTGTGGCAACTTGTCAAAGGCCTTCTGAAAATTCAAGTACACAACATCCACTGACTCTCCTTTGTCTATCCTGCCTGTTATTTCCTTAAAAAATTCCAACAGATTTGTCAGGCAAGATTTCCCCTTAAGGAAACCATGCTGGCTACAGCCTATTTTATCATTTGGCTCCAAGTACACTGAAACTTCATCCTTAACAATGGACTCCAACATCTTCCCAACCACTGAGGTCAGGCCAACTGGCTTATAATTTCCTGTCTTCTGCCTGCCTCCCTTGTTAAAGAGTGGAGTGACCTTTTCCAGACATTGGGAATCATTCCAGAATCTAACAAGTACAGTACATTCACTTCTGCCCCATGATTCTTTTGAATTTCTGGCATGTTGCTAGTGTCTTCCACAGTAAAGAATAGCACAAAATACTTTTGTGCCATTATTACCTCACTACTATCTCAGTTTGCCCCATTCCTACCTCTCCAGCATCATTTTCCAGTGGTCTGATGTCTGGATTTGCATCTCTTTACTCTTCATATGTCTGAAAAGACCTTTAGTATCATTGGGTGAAGCATTTTAGGAGTTGGGACATTATGTACTTAACATTGAACATGAGTGTCTTGGATCAAAACATGGCTCTGGTGTTGTTCTATACAACAGCTGAATCCTTGTTGCTGTCAAAGTACCCAGCTAGGATGATAAAGGCAAACTTAAAATTAAAATTAAAATTAGAATTAAGGTACGAGGAGTGATTGCTAAGTTCATGGCCTAAGGTAGAAGGAGTCAATTTTAGAAAACTTAGCACATTTATTTTTCAATATAGTCCCCTCCTACATTTACACACTTAGTCCAGCGGTCGTGGAGCATACGGATCTTGGACCTCCAGAAAGTGTCCACTGCAGGGGTGATTGATAAGTTTGTGGCCTAAGGTATATACAGCTCTTGTTATATGCACATGCAGTTCAACTCTTTGAGTGATTATGCACAAAGTTTGAAGTTCTGTCTTGATTTCCATCAGTAAGCCTTTTAGTCTCTTTTATTGTTTCTCTCACTGCTTATCACCCTCCAGCCTTTGCTCGATCACACACATTGTGTTTTTTCAATTTTGTTTTCACTAGTTTCTACTCCTGTGTTAAACTCTTTGCACCTTCGGAACCTGTACCTTTCACTCTTTTTGTTTGCTACCGATTGCAGTGGAGACACTGTGCTTGGGGAAAATGTCTATTTGGTTAATAAATGAGGATGGGACTGCAAAAACACACACACACACACTCACACAGAAACATCTACGCACATGCACATACTCCAATGCACACACTTACACAAACACCCACACAATCATATAAACATCCAGAAACAATACACAGGCAAGAATGACTTTCATTATTGAACAACTCTCATTCTCTCAGGGAACTACATCTGCATGAAGTGCATCCGGCTGCAGCTCCTTGAAGACCGTGTTAGGGAGCTGGAGCAGCAGTTGGATGACCTTGGGCTTGTACGGAGAGTGAGGAGATAATCGATCAGAGTTACAGGGAGGTAGTCACCCCAAAGTTGCAGGAGGTGAGTAGCTGGGTGACTGTCAGGAGAAATGGAAATAGGCGGTTAGTGCAGAGCACCCCTGTGGACATTCCTGTCAATAATATTATTTTGGATACTGCTGTGGGGGATAACCTCCTGGGAGAACGCCACGGCAACTGGGTTACAGGCACTGAACATGGATCCATGGTGCAGAAGAGAAAGAGGGAAAGAGTGGACTGAATAATCAGGAACAGACAGGAGATTCTGTGGACCTGAACAGGACACCCTGATGGTATTTTATCTCACTGGTCAGGGTCAGGGACGTCTCAGATCGCATCCACAACATTTTGGAGAGGGAAGGAGAGCAGCCAGATGTCTTTGTACATATTGGTACTGATGACATAGGAAGGAAAAGCAATGAGTTCCCAAAGAGAGAATTTAGAAAACTAGGTAGAAAGCTGAGAAGCAAGACCGCCCGGGTAGTAACTTCTGGATTGCTGCCTGTGCCCCACGCCAGTGAGGGTAGAAACAGGATGATTTGGCAGATTAATGCATGGCAGAGAAGCTGGTGGAGGGGACAGGGCTTCATGTTCTTGGATCATTGGGATCTCTTCTGGGGGAGATATGATCTGTACAAAAGGGACAGGTTGCACCTGAATCTGAGGGGTCCAATGTTCTCGTGGGCAGGTTTGTTAGAGCTGTTGGGGAGGGCTTAAACTAATTTGGCAGGGGGGTGTGAACTAGAGTGAAGGGACTCAGAATAGGGTGGATGGAAAATAAACAAAGACAGTGTGCAGTCAGACTGTCAGGAAGGGCAGACAAATGATGGGACAAAATTGCAGCCAGCAAGGTGAGTATCAGTGCACTAGGGATGTAGAGTCATAAAAGGGGAGCAAATATAGTATTCAAGGTGTTATATCTCAATGTACTAAGTATAAGAAATAAGGTGGATGATCTTGTTGCACTATTACAGATTGCCAGGTATGATGTTGTGACCATCACTGAATCGTGGCTGAAGGATGGTTGTAGTTGGGAGCTGAATGTCCAAGGTTACACGTTATATCGGAGGGATAGGAAGGTAGGCAGTGGGGGTAGTGTGGCTCTACTGGTAAAGAATGGCATCAAATCAGTAGAAAACTGTGATATAAATTTGGAAGATGTTTAATCCTTGTAGGTTGAGCTAAGAAACTGCAATGGTAAAAGGACCTTGATGATAGTTATATACAAGATTCCAAACAGTAGCTGGGATGTGGACCATAGATTACAATGGGAAATAGAAAAGACATGTCAAAAGGGCAATGTTATGACAATCATGGGAGATTTTAACATGCAGATAGAATGGGAAAATCAGATTAGTAATGGATCTCAAGAGAGTGAATTTGTTGAATGCTTACAAGATGGATTTTTAGAGCAGTTTGTCATTAAGCCGACAAGGGGATCAGCTATACTGGATTGGGTGTTATGTAATGAACTGGAGGCAATTAGGGAGTTTAAGGTAAAAGAACCATTAGGAACCAGTAATCACAAGATGACTGAGTTCAACTTGAAGTTTAATAGGGAGAAAGTAAAGTTTGATATAGCAGTATTTCAATGGAGTAAGGGAAATTACAGTGGTATGAGAGAGGAGTTGGCCAAAATAAATTGGAAGGAGAAGCCGGCATGGATGACAGCAGAGCAGAAATGGTGTGAGTTTCTGGGAAAAATGAGGAAAGTGCAGGATAGATGTATTCCAAAAATGAAGAAATACTCAAATGGCAAAATACTCAAGTGGCTGACAAGGGAAGTCAAAGCTAATGTAAAAGCAAAAGAAAGGGCATACAACAAAGCAAAATTAGTGGGAAAATGAAGGACTGGGAAGCCTTTAAACCCTTCAGAATGGAATTAAAAGAATCATTTGGAGGGAAAAGATTAAATATGAAAGCAAGCTAGCAAACAATATCAAATTGGATAGTAAAAGATTTTTCAAGTATGTAAAAAATGAGAGATGAGAGTGAATATAATGAGGCAGGAGAAATAATAATGGGTGCCAAGGAGACGGCAGATGAACTAAATGAGTATTTTGCATCAGTCTTCACTGTGGAAGACACTAACAGTATTCCAGGTGTTGAAGATTGTGAGGGAAGAGAAGCAAGTACCGTTACTGTTACAGGAGAGAAGGTATTCAAAAAGCTGAAAGACCTAAGGATACGTAAGTCTAGACCAGATGAACTGCACGCTAGAGCTCTGGAAGAGGTAGTGTTAGAGATTGTGGTGGGATGAGAAATGATCTTTCGAAAATCTTTGGACTCTGGCAGGGTGCTAGAGGACAGGAAAATTGCAAATGTCACTCCACTCTTTAAGAAAGGAGGAAGGCAACAGAAAGGAAATTATAGACCAGTTAGCCTGACTTCAGTGGTTGGGAAGATGTTAGAGCCAATGTTAAGGATGAGGTGATGAAGTACTTGGTGACACAGGACCAGATAGTACAAAGCCAGCATGGTTTCCTTCAGAGAAAATCCTGCCAGATGAACCTGTTGGAATTCTTTGAGGAGATTACAAGTAGGATAGATAAAGGGGATGCAGTGGATGTTGTGTATTTGGATTTTCAGAAGGCCTTTGACAAGGTGCCACACACAAGGCTGCTTAACAAGTTAAGAGCCCATGATATTACAAAAAAGTTACAAACATGGTTAGAGCATTGGTTGATTGGTAGGAGGCAGCGAGTGGAAATAAAAGGATCCTTTTCTGGTTGGCTGCCAGTGACAAGTGGTGTTCTGCAGGGGTCGGTTTTGGGACCACTTCTTTTTATGCTGTATATCAATGATTTAGATGATGGAATAGATGGTTTTGTTGTCCAATTTGCAGATGTTACGAAGATTGGTGGAGGGGCAGGTAGTGTTGAGGAAACAAGAAGGCTGTGAAAGACTCAGACAGATTAGGAAAATGGGCAAGAAAGTAGCAAATGAAATACAATGTTGGAAAATGTATAGTCATGCACTTTGGTAGAAGAATTAAATGTGCAGACTACTTAATAAATGGGGAGAAAATCCAAAAATCTGAGATGCAAAGGGACTTGGGAGTCCTTGTGCAGAACAACCTAAAGGTTAACTTGTTGGTTGAGTTGGCGATGAGGAAGACAAATGAAATGTTAGCATTCATTTCAACAGGTCCAGAATACAAGAGCAGGGATGTGATGCTGAGGCTTTATAAGACAATGGTGAGGCCTCACCTTGAGTATTGTGAACAGTTTTGAGCTCCTTAGCTAAGAAAACATGTGCTGACATTGGAGAGGAAGCTCTGGGAATGAAAAGGTTACCATATAAGGAATGTCTGATGGCTCTGGGCCTGTACTCACTGAAATTTAGGAGGATGAGGGGGGATCCCATTGAACCCTTTTGAATGTTGAAAGACCAAGCCAGAGTAAATGTGAAAAGGATGTTCCCAAAGTGGGGGAGTCTAGGGCAAGAGGGCACAGCCTCAGGATAGAGGGGTGCTCATTTAAATCAGAGATGCAGAGAAATTTCTTTCAGCAGCACGTGTTGAATTTGTGGAATTTATTACCACAGGCAGCTGTGGAAGTCTCATGGAGTGTATTTAAGGTAGAACTTGAAAGTTTCTTAATCGGACATGGTACCAAAGGTTATGGATAGATGGCTAGGGAGTGGAGTTGAGGAGGAGTAAAATAGAATCAGCCATCATTGAATGGTGGAGCAGACTCGATGGGCCAAATGGCCTAATTCTGCTCCTATGTCTAATGGTCTTATGGTCATTTACTGTGGTAAAATATTCCAAGGTACTTACAAGGAGGGTACAGTTATGATTTAGCACCTAGCCACATGAAGAGGTGGAGAGATGGGAACATTTGGAAGGGACTTCCAAAGTTTAGGGGTTAAGGAGCTGATGCTCTAGCCAACTGAAAACTTCAAATCAGAGGTGCAGAGACAGTGAAAATTAGAAAGTTGCAGAGAATGTTATCGGGGCTGGAAATGCTACAGTAATAATGAGGAGGAAGACCTCAGAGAGATCTGACATTGATGAGAAGTTTGGAAGTGAGGTCTTGCTAAACCATAGGCAAAGATAAGTTCATCTCTATAGGGGTAAGAGGGAACACGATTAAAGTATTTTCATTATGATCAGCACAGTTCTGTTTGCAGAGTTGCAGGGAAGGCAAAATTTTACTGCTTAACACTATGCAGTGCAGCCAGCATTCAACCTCAGCTTTAGGCACTAACATGAAATTATCAACAGAATGCCCACTTACCAACACAGGACAGTCAATACTGAGAAAAGACAATTTGGCATTGCAAATTAGCCACCTGAAAAGAGAACAGCTGACTTTTTTATTGGTGTTGAAAATTGGATTTTTCTGCATCAAACAGCAAACATTGCAGCATTATTTTAAAACCTGGATCACTTTAGGGTTATTAAGTCTATGGAAATAAGGCTGTCCAACACATCATAAACATGCTGACCATCAAGCACCAATTTACACCCATCCCATTATTTGTCCCATTACATCAATTCTGCCCAGAATCTACAACTCAACTGCACTAGGGAATGTACAAATTGCACACAGAAGGTCAAGCCAGAAGCTGGGTTAGTGGTGTTCTGTTGCTCCTACACCACTGAATTTCTGTTGTGTGTTTACATTTAGGGATGAATTTTTAATCCAAGTGTCTGAGCTGTGACACAGCCACTAAGGCTATCAATGAAGTCCTGCAAGTATATCAAGCCAGCTTTCAAAGTGGACCTTTGCACTGAGTGTACTTTAACTTGTAAAATTGAGCCACTCCCCTTGATAGTGCATGCACGTCCTTTTCAAATGATCAGTTTAGATAAAAATAAGGGAACCCAGAAGATGTGGGTCATCAACGTGAAATGCTACTCCCACAGTTATCTTCAGAGATGCCACTTGATCTGGTAAGTATTTACAGCTTTGTCTGCCTTTAGCTTATCATCTCCAGCATTTTGAATTAAGATTGACATGGATCCCAAAATAATACAGTATTTGTTTTATGATCTCAATGAGAGAAAGAGAGAGAAAGATACTCAGACAAACTGATTTCATATCCTCCCACATTTTTGAGGCTTTGGAGTTTTGTTCCAGCCTTGATTGTCTGTCTGAATCATTTGTTTCTCTTGGCATCAGATTAGCACAATGCGCATGAGAATTATGATGTACTCTCGAACACCCGTCTACCACAGTAGAGAAAATTCAGCACATTCTGTCGCCATGGGGAGTAGGGTTGCAGCACAGATTTTTGCTGGCCTCCAATTTCCTCCAAAAACCACCAGGAATGGTAATAAGAGAGAGGATTAGTTAACTTGTAAATTGCTGAAAAAGAAATCTGAAAAGATTAAATTAAAGTGCTATTGCAGGATAATATTGAAATACTTGCATTAACATAGGGTAATATTAAAATACAAAGTCAATATTAGTGGAACATCCTATAAATACACAAGCTTACTTGTTTGTGAATTTGTATAAGGCTGGCTATTCTAACATTCTTTGACTCCCAGTGTGGATATTGGCAGTCACACAGATTTTAAAGGAATGAGTTTATTAACCAGACTCTCAAAATGTCACGATTTGTAGCCATGTGCAAGTTATTTTAGCCGAAATTACCACACATTCTGAACCAGTGACCCTTGCAGAGAACAGTTCAAAGGATAGACTAAAATCCTGATGTTTGGCCAAGCTTGGGTGAACCAAGTCAGCTCCATGTGTCAGATGGAAATACTTGCATTAATGGCTGTTGGAAATATAATCAGACAGTCTAATTTGGACATGTGCTTGCATGACCAATTCTTTGGAACTCACAGAAGATTAGAAAGAAAAACGAGCTTAGGTGGAAACTGGCGAGGCAGGGTAGGTATAGTCTTCAGCTTTTCCTGTTATTTGAGGAAAGGGGGAAGTATGAGTGTGAGGGCAGCTTGTTGTTCTCGGTGTCGGATGTGGGAGGTCCTGGAGTCTCCCAGCCTCCCGGACGTCCGCATCTGCGCCAGGTGCGCCGAGCTGCAGCTCCTAAGGGACCGTGTTAGGGAACTGGAGCTGCAACTCGATGACCTTTGTCTGGTCAGGGAGAGTGAGGAGTTGATAGTTGATCACATCAGGGCCACGGGAGGCAGACAGGTGGGTCACAGTTAGGAGGGGGAAGGGGAAGAGTCAGGTACTAGAGAGTATCCCAGTGGCTGTACCCCTTGACAATAAGTACTCCTGTTTGAGTACTGTTGGTGGGGGACAGCCTACCTGGGGGAAGCAACAGTGGTCGTGCCTCCAGCACAGAGTCTGGTCCTGTAGCTCAGAAGGGTAGGGAAAGGAAGAGGAAGGCAGTAGTAATAGGGGACTCGATAGTTAGGGGGTCAGATAGGCGATTCTGTGGACGCGATCAGGAGACCTGGATGGTAGTTTGCCTCCCTGGTGCCAGGGTCCAGGGTGTTTCTGATCGCGTCCAAGATATCCTGAAGTGGGAGGGTGAGGAGCCAGAGGTCGTGGTACATATAGGTACCAATGACATAGGTAGGAAAAGGGAAGAGGTCCTGAAAGGAGAATATAGGGAGTTAGGAAGGCAGTTGAGAAGAAGGACCGGAAATGTAGTAATCTCGGGATTACTGCCTGTGCCATGCGACAGTGAGAGTAGGAATGGAATGAGGTGGAGGATAAATGCGTGGCTGAGGGATTGGAGCGGGGACAGGGATTCAAGTTTCTGGATCATTGGGACCTCTTTTGGGGCAGGTGTGACCTGTACAAAAAGGACGGGTTACACTTGAATCCTAGGGGGAACCAATATCCTGGCAGGATGGTTTAATAGAGCTGTTAGGGAGGGTTTAAACTAATTTGGCAGGGGGATGAGAACCGGAATGATAGAGTGGAGGGGAGGGAAAACAGAAATAGATCTAAGGTAGTGAGCAGTAAGGATGTCAGGAAGGACAGGCAGGTGATGGAGCAAATTTGCAGCCATTGGGATGAGGTGCAGTGCAATAAAGTTGCAGTGCAATCAATGCAAAAAGTACCAAATACTGGACTTAAGGCAGCATAAAGGAATAAAGTGGATGACCTTGTTGTACAGTTACAAATTGGCAGGTATGATATTGTGGCCATCACTGAGACGTGGCTAAAGGACGCATGTCTCTGGGAGCTGAACGTCCAAGGATACATGGTGTATCAGAAGGATAGGCAGGTAGGTAGAGGGGGTGGCGTGGATTTAATGGTAAGAAATGATATTAAATCATTAGAAAGAGTTGACATAGGATCGGAAGGTACAGAATCTTTATGGGCTGAGCTAAGAAATCGCAGGGGTAAAAGGACCCTGATGGCAGTTATCTACAGGCCTCCAAACAACTGCAGTGATGTGGACTACAAATTACAACAGGAAATAGAAAAGGTTTGCCAGAAGGGCAGTGTTATGATAATTGTGGAGGATTTTAACATGCAAGTGGATTGAGAAAATCAGGTCAGCACTGGATCTCAAGAGAGAGGATTTGTCGAATGGCTACGAGATGGCTTTTTAGAACAGCTTGTTGTTGAGCCCACTAGGGGATCAGCTGTACTGGATTGGGTATTGTGTAATGAACCAGAGATGATTAGAGAGATGGAAGTGAAGGAACCCTTAGGAGGCAGTGATCATGACATGATTGAGTTCACTGTGAAATTTGAGAAAGAGAAGCCAAAATCCAATGTGTCGGTATTTCAGTGGAGTAAAGTAAATTACAGTGGCATGAGAGAGGAACTGGCCAAGGTTGACTGGAAAGGGACACTAGCAGGAAGGACGGCAGAGCAGCAGTGGCTGGAGTTTATGTGAGAAGTGAGGAAGGTGCAAGACAGATATATTCCAAAGAAGAAGAAATTTTCAAATGGAAAAAGGATGCAACCGTGGCTGACAAGAGAAGTCAAAGCCAAAGTAAAAGCAAAGCAGAGGGCATACAAGGAAGCAAAAATTAGTGGGAAGATAGAGGATTGGGAAGTTTTTAAAAGCTTACAAAAGGAAACTAAGAAGGTCATTAAGAGGGAAAAGATGAACTATGAAAGGAAGCTAGCAAATAATATCAAAGAGGATACTAAAAGCTTTTCAAGTATATAAAGAGTAAAAGACAGGTGAGAGTAGATATAGGACCAATAGAAAATGATGCTGGAGGAATTGTAATGGGAGATAAGAAGATGGCGGAGGAACTGAACGAGTATTTTGCATCAGTCTTCACTGAGGAAGACATCAACAATATAGCGGACATTCAAGGGTGTCAGGGAAGAAAAATATGTGCAGTTACAATTACGACAGAGAAAGTACTCAGGAAGCTGAATAGTCTAAGGGTAGTCTAAATCTCCTGGACCTGATGGAATGCACCCTCGTGTTCTGAAGGAAGTAGCAGTGAAGATTGCGGAGGCATTAGCAATGATCTTTCAAAAGTCTGGCCTGGTTCCAGGGGACTGGAAGATTGCAAATGTCACTCCGCTATTTAAGAAGGGGGCAAGAAAACAAAAAAGAAATTATAGACCTGTTAGCTTGACATCGGTGGTTGGGAAGTTGTTAGAGTCTATTGTTAAGGATGAGGTTACGGAGTACCTGGATGCATATGACAAGATAGGCAGAACTCAGCATGGTTTCCTTAAAGGAAAATCCTGCCTGACAAACATAGTGCAATTTTTTGAGGAAATTACAAGTAGGCTAGACAAGGGAGATGCAGTGGATGTTGTGAATTTGGATTTTCAGAAGGCCTTTGACAAGGTGCCGCACATGAGGCTGCTAAACATGATAAGAGCCCATAGAATTATGGGAAAGTTACATACGTAGATAGAGCATTGGTTGATTGGCAGGAAACAGAGAGTGTGAATAAAAGGATCCCATTCTGGCTGGCTGCCAGTTACCAGTGGTATTCCACAGGGGTCCGTGTTGGGGCCACTTCTTTTTACGTTGTATATCAATGATTTGGATTATGAAATAGATGGCTTTGTGGCTAAGTTTGCTGATTATACAAAGATAGGTGGAGGGGCCGGTAGTGCTGAGGAAACAGAGAGTCTGCAGAGAGACTTGGATAGATTGGGTGAATGGGCAAAGAAGTGGCAAATGAATTACAATGTCAGAAAGTGTACGGTCATGCACTTTGGTAGAAGAAATAAACGGGCAGACTATTATTTAAATGGAGAGAAAATTCAAAGTTCTGAGATGCAATGGGACTTGGGAGTCCTCGTGCAGGATACCTTTAAGGTTAACCTCCAGGTTGAGTCGGTGGTGAAGAAGGTGAATGCAATGTTGGCATTCATTTCTAGAGGAATAGAGTATAGGAGCAGGGATGTGATGTTGAGGCTCTATAAGGCACTGGTAAGACCTCACTTGGAATACTGTGTGCAGTTTTGGGCTTCTTATTTAAGAAAGGATGTGCTGACATTGGAGAGGGTTCAGAGAAGATTCACTAGAATGACTCTGGGAATGAGAGGGTTAACATATGAGGAACATTTGACTGCTCTTGGACTGTATTCTTGGAGTTTAGAAGAATGAGGGGGGACCTCATAGAAACATTTCGAATGTTGAAAGGCATGAACAGAGTGGATGTGGCAAAGTTGTTTCCCATGGTGGGGGAGTCTAGTACGAGAGGACATGACTTGAGGATTGCAGGGCGCCCATTCAGAACAGAGATGTGAAAATTTTTTTTTAGCCAGACGGTGGTGAATCTATGGAATTTGTTGCCACGGGTGGCAGTGGAGGCTAAATCATTGGGTGTATTTAAGGCAGAGATTGATAGGTATCTGAGTAGTCAGGGCATCAAAGGTTATGATGAGAAGGTGGGGGAATGGGACTAAAGGGGAGATTGGATCAACTCATGATGACATGGTGGAGCAGACTCGATGGGCTGAATGGCCAACTTCTGCTCCTTTGTCTTCTAGTCTAACATCTCCACCAGGATTATTCTTGTCACAGCCAAGGAAGCTCAACAATGCCTCAGAGGGTGAAATAAATTCAGCATGTCTCCATTGACTCTTACCAATTTTTATCAATGTACCATAGAAAGGATTCTATCTGGATGCATAATGGCTTGATGTGGCAACTGCTCTGCATGAGGTCACAAGAAACTGCAGAGAACTGTGGACACTACTCAGCACATCACAGGAACCAGCATCCCCTCTGTGGACTCTGTCTAGACTTCTCACTGTCTCAGTAAAGTAACCAGCATAGTCAAAGACCCCACCCACCTCAGACAAGAGAGAAGGTGCTCCAAAAGCTGTAAGACCTTAAAGTACATAAGTCATCCAGACTAGGGTTCTGAAAGAGGTAGGTATATGGAAGGCTATGGTCCAGGTGCAGGTCATTGGGAGTAGGCAGCTTAAGTGGTTTTGGCATGGACTAGATGGGCTGAAAGTCATGTTTCTGTGCTGTACTTCACTAGGAGTCCATGACTCTAACTCACTTAATGAATCTATATTTGGTAGATCCACCATTTTTGTGTGTGTGTTTTTGTGGCAGTTTAGCTTTTATTGGCAAATATGCTGATAACCTGTCCGTAAATTTGTTGGGTCATTTGTGCTGGCAAATGCAGCTCCATTGCCAGATCCCATGTTTCTTCATTGGGACACATTTCAGAATCCTTATGATTACCAGGATACAACACTTAATTTATCATACAAGTATCTACTAGATTTAAAAAAGTCAATTGTATTTTAATTTAATTTAATTTATTTATTGACATACAGCACGGGTCCAGCCTTTCCAGCCATTCGAGACGCTCCACCCAGCAACCCACCAATTTAACCCTAACCACAGGACAATTTACAATGACCAATTAATCTTCTAACCGAAACATCTGTGGACTGCGGGAGGAAACTGGAGCACACATGTACACACAGGTAGGAACATACAAACCTGCTTTCAGTTGCTGGAACTGAACTCCAACACCCCAAGCTGCAATAGAATCATGCTAACCACTCTGTTACTGTGGTGTTCCAACAAATCATTGTATATGATATACAAATGAAGATGCATCATTGGGCAAGAGAACTTAAGTCTCTGGAAAAGAGAAGTCAGCCAATATTCATTTAACAAGGTTTTATACAGAACAGAATGCATGTAGCTTCTGAAAGTTAGATTTCCAGTAGGACCTACTGTACTTGACAAGATCACAAATTATAAGCAATGGAGTATGACAAACTGAGAATAAATCAACATTCGGTAAAGTGGAGCAATGTTTGAGAAGATAAAGTACAGAAATTTAATAAAGATAAACATTTATCATCAAAGCTTGTTCTATGAGGCATTGGTGTTTATGTATGCAGAAGCTTCTTGGATTAGTATTGCCAGTTCTTTTTAATAAGTACTCTTGTGTTCATATTACTAAGTAAAAGTATTATGCAGCAGGAAATTGTTGGCTGATTGACAGCCCCCAGCTTTACCTGTCTCCAGTTAATACTGAATGCCAGAGATCTGAAATTGAAACAGAAAATACCCGTGACATACAGCAGCTCACTCAATACCTTTTTAAAGTTCTGATGCCAGAATAAAACATCATGCTAATCAACTTAAATGAGGAAAGTTGATGCACCAGTACCAGTCTCTACTGATCTGAGCTACAGAGATAGTGTTTATCATTACATTTAAGAGATTTCATACAAACCTGCTGTGTGATCCAGACATATTCAGTTTCTACTCCTGAATGGTGCTGTGTTTTGATACTGTAAGTCTCTTGCATTAAGTATCAGGATAGTTTCTGAGTGGGTACGGGAGGCCTCCCATGGGGAGTGAGTTAAATCCGCGGGTCAGTAAAGTTTCCTCTGTCCTGTGCCTGTTGCTAACACAAGGTAGGCCAAGTTCTGATCCCCAAGGAATGACAGAAGGCTATTAGATCACAATTCTAACATTCTTTTCTTTCTGCTGTGTTTGAAACTCACAGGATGACTGAAGACCCATCAGGCTCAAGGAAATCGTTGTGTTTGCAGAGTTACAATCATAATAAACTAAAATAGCACTCTCTGATGAACAAATCAATGGCTTGCAGCCTTGACTGTCTATTCAGTGAAGTAAACCAGCCACTGGCAAACTTCTCATTTGCAGTCTCTCAAAATCTTGGTCTCGCAGGGAGCAGCTCTTCAGGGGTTCAGCCCTAACATTCTTGGCAAACCTTGGAAATGGAATGAATAGGAGTTGTGTGAAAACGTTCTATAAATGATAGTTCCAAATGATAGTTCTAACTTCCAAAGCTTCCAGGTACTGCAGCTATAACTTGAAATCATTTGAAAATATATTCCATATATTCCTTCCTACCCAGTTAGGAGGGACATTGAATCAATAGCAGCTATCAGGGCTGTGTGCAGGAATATAAATTTGTTGACTTTTTTGCATCCTTAACATTATGGTGTGAACATATGCATACCCGCTTATTAGCATAGTATATTTTTTTAAATAATTATTATGGTTGAAGGACTGTTCCACTCTGTAAGCCCATCTTCATACTAAATGTCATCTTCACTGTGAACTGTAATTATTACTTTAGGACAACTTTCTCTTGAAGATTACCTTAAAATGCAATCTGTGGTATCACTTGAATAAACTACATGCATGCTATCTGAGCTTCTCATGTGTTTGGGTACAAATCTGTACATTCTGAAATGGAGATCTATTAGAGAAGGGGCTCCCAACCTTTTTTATGCCATGGACCCTTACCATTAACCGAGGGGTCCATGGACTTCAGGTTGGGAACCTCTGTTTTAGAGGTACTGTAAGTACCTACTGAGCCTGCATAATTTACACCCTTCCACTTATAGCAAGTAAAGGGAAGTGGTTGTGATGGGAAAAACATGTGCATAGGACTGTTCCTGCAGTAGCTAAAGGGTACACTTGTGCATCTGAACTGCATTTGATTCCTGAGTAAGGGTAAGGAATAAGGTCTGTGCTGCTATCCATAGACTGCAGTGATGCTAATTATGGCCTCTTCAGGTAGTGGAGAAGGAAAGGAATTTATCCTATCTACCAGGCAGAAGCAAACTAGTTGGCACTTAGATTTTTCCAGACTACATCCCTGCTGGAAAGTCAGTAAAATTCTGCAGTTTCTTCTGGGCAATTAGGAATATCCCCCCTGGGCTGCTAATGAAGATTGAGGCCTTAAAGTCTTAACCCTTCCACCACCACCACCACCGCTCCCGCCCCCACCCCCCCCCCCAACCACTACCTCCAACCATTGCAGGTGGGAAGTTGACTCTTGGCCTTCAAATATTCAACTTCCACTGGAAACAAAGACCATAAAGGGTGGAACCAACATTTCTACTGGAAGTGCATTGCATGTTGCTTGTACTTGTGGTGAGGTGGTGGATAGAGGGTGGATTGTGCTAGAGAAAGCAAAATGTCCAGCAAAACTCAAAAATGCAAATTAGTTAAGTGATTGGCAAGTCTAAGATTGTAAACAACCAGTGGAAAGATAAGAATATTGCTTTAACACGTGTGTCCCTCATTAAATGTACTTCAGCCTTTTCCTTAGGTCAGCAATGACAGCAAGCTAACATTTGTAGACATGGCAGAGAATGGGATAAGTATCTCAGCATTCCCATACTAGGCTGCATCTGCCCACTGGAAACTATGGCAGGAAATTGGGGCTGAAGTGAGTGAGATGTTCGTAACAAATCCCCTGCTGCTATTGATTCAATGTCCCTCCTAACTGGGTAAGAAGGAATATATGGAATATATTTTCAAATGATTTCAAGTTAAAGCTGCAGTACCTGGAAGCTTTGGAAGTTAGAAATAAAATAGCTGTCCACTGTAAGAAATGACATTGTACAACCTTTAAATGTTTTGATAGTTAAACTGAGCTGAACTTACTCATGCCCTACTCGAAGCAGGAAGTGTGCTGCATTCAAGCTGAACTGAGAACTGAATGCTGCTGCAGCCAAGGTTCAGCAGAGACTCTGATGGATTAGGCCCCATCTTGAGCACTTGCCAAACATTCCTGGGCTAACTCATACTGAACTTCCACAATAGTTTCCCCAAAGAGCAAACAAAAATAACTGATTTTGCATTCAGATTATTGTTATTCTTTTCTTTTCTCTTTTCACATTTAAGATTGAAGATAATGGGTCATAAATAATAGTGAGAAGAACACACTATGGTTAGAAGCTACATATAAGTTTACTTGCAGAACTGAAATTTCAGCAAGGAACTTGATAGTATTGAAGTGAATGACTGGAGGTGCAGAGAATAGTAAGTACAAAATAAGAGGCAAGCCCAGAAAAACAGAAACTCCTTTCAATTATTTTGTACACAGGCTTGAGAGAGAAGATTAAAAGGAAAATGAGTTCAAATGTTATAATATAGAAATTCCAGCAAACACAAAAAGGTTGGTGTGTGAGACATCAATGGATTTTTTGGCTGTCCACCATTGCATGTGTTAGTTCATGTTTTAGGTTAACATGATTAGGTTGGGAGGAAAGATTAAAGTTTGTGATTAGAGTTTGTGCTGTGATTGATGGATGGTGGGAATGTTGCATTGAGGAAGGAGAAAGATTTACAGCCCTCTTAATAAATGAAACCTGCCATTCTCGCTGAGAGAAACGACCAATGACCAATGCATTGTCCGCAGCATTTAACTCTAGTTCTAAATGTGAAGAAGTAGACCTTTGCATTGGGTTTGTCTCAATAAAATTATCTTGTTTTTCGAAACTGGACCAGTCTTATTCAAAACTCCCTAATAGAACAAGCCATGGCAGGTATAACATTTTCCAGGCACAAATTTATAAACCATATTCTAAACCATGTCTCAGCAGAGACCCATCCACCTCAGCAACACAGTAAACATTTCTCTTTCCAAAAATGCTATCAGAACCTAGGGGTGGAGCTTAGGAGGACGATAGCGCCTAACAGCAACTCCTTTGCTTGCATCTTTGGAAACAGCTCTATTTCTGTCTTTAATATCTCTATTTTTCCCTTTCAGGGTTCTTTTAAAGACCCTGACCTGAAGTTACACTCTGACTTTGGTTCTTTGCAGGAATGCAACCCGCTCTCAGAGTCTCACAACTGGCTGCTTTTTGGTATGCCAAGGATGGCATCTAGAAGACTAGCATGCCTTCAGGGTGCCGGGATTTCATGGCACTGGAGGCAGGCAGACTCAAGGTTGATGCCTCCACAGGAAATTGGTGTGTCGTGGGAGGTGAAAGATCGAAAGCAGCAAGCTTGCTGCTGGCTGTGTGCCCAGCGACCTGAGTTCTTTGGGCACCGAGCTCAAAAAAAGCAATGCAACAGACTTTTAACATGGTAAATCAGTGAGTTGTTTTGTTATATCTCCCCTCTCGCTGTGAAACGGGGACACCTCTTTTTCCCTTATTAGGGACAGAGACAGAGAGAGCCTGTTGAATTACCGGGTGAACGAGTAGTCTTTGGGGTACTGCAAGTCTGTGTCTTTATTGATGCTTTGCTGCACGCTTGAGTGCTTGGTGGAGAGTGCAGATGCTTTTTTTGCTGGTGGGGGAGGGGTGATCGGTGCTTTGCTGCTGCTTACATGTGGGAAGGGGGGAGCTTTGGGGGGGTACTTTGAGGTTCTAACATTTTAACTGTCATTCATTCTTTGGGGCACTCCCCTGTTTTTGTGGATGGTTGCAAAGAAAAAGCATTTCAGGATGTATATTGTATACATTTCTCTGACTAAATGTACCTTTGAAACCTTTGAGACCTTTGAAACTGCTGAGATTTTCCAGCATTTTCTGAGCAATACTGCCTTACGGTTTAAACCAAACCCTTTTCTACGAGACCAGTGAATCAGTTTCCTTGTTTTACATGTCTTACTTTCTGTGACTTATAAACCAGCACAAAAATCCTGAAATCTCTTCTTTCCTCTCCCTGCTTCATTGCATCCTTTCTCTCTTCCCCCTCCCCTTTTCTGTATCTTAAAATGTGTTTTTTCTGTAACTTTTCCCTGTTAGAACAGAAAGTGGTACAACACAGAGAGGGTGCAAAGGAGATTTACCAGGATGCTGCCTGAATTAAAGAGCTTACGTATTAAAGAATTAAAGAGACTTATTGGTTGAGTGAGCTAGGGCTTTAGGATGGGAAGGATGGGAAGGGACTGGATAGAGGTGTATAGGACATAGAGGCATAGATCGAGTGGACAGCAGGAGACTGTTTCCCAGGATGGAAATGGCTAATACGAAAGGGCATGATTTTCAGGTAACTGAAGGAAGATTTAGAGGGGATGTCAGAGGTAGTTTTTTTTACACAGAGACTGGTGGGCACATGGAACTCTCTGTCAAGGATAATGGTTGAGGCAGGTATATTAAGGACTTTTAAGAGATTCTTGAATCGGCACATGGATGAAAGGAAAATGGAGACTCTCTGCAAGGGAATGGTTATATTCATCTCAGAGTAGGCTAACATTATGGGCCAAAGGGTCTACACTGCTCAATGTTCCATGTTTTATGCTTCATTGGAACAGTACGGGGAGGGGGGTAAGAACTGGGAAATCTGAGGGAACAGAGTGGAAAATTAAAGCATCTGGGAGCCCAGAGTCATCCTTGCAGACTGAACATAACTCTTCTACAAAGGAGTCTTGTTATGGTTTGGAAAATTGAAGCATTAAACTAATTCAAAGGAAGACACATGAGTTTGAAATGTGAGTCTAATATCTTGGTTACTTTAAGCGAGGTGCCCACGTAGCACATGGTAGCGTAATGATGTATTTATACATATAACTTGTGATAAATATTTAAACAAACAAGAATGCTTAAGAACATAAGAACATAAGAAATAGGAGCAAGAGTAGGCCATCTGGCCAGTCGAGCCTGCTCCACCATTCAATAAGATCATGGCTGATCTGGCCATGGACTCATCTCCACCTACCTGCCTTTTCCCCATAACCCTTAATTCCTTTACTATGTAAAAATCTATCCAACCTTGTCTTAAATATATTCACTGAGGTAGCTGCCACTGCTTCATTGGGAAAAGAATTCCACAGATTAACCATTCTCTGGGAAAAGTAGTTCCTCCTCTTCTCCGTCCTAAATCTACTCCCTTTGAGTTTTGAGGCTATGTCTCCTAATTCTAGTCTCACCTATCAGTGGAAACAACTTTCCTGCCTCTATCTTATCTATCCCTTTCTTAATTTTATATGTTTCTATACGATCTCCTTTCATTCTTCTGAATTCCAGTGAGTACAGTCCCAGGCGACTCTATCTCTCCTCATAGTCTAACCACCTCATCTTTGGAATCAACCTGGTGAACCTCCTCTACACCACCTCCAAGGACAGTATATCCTTCTTCAAGTAAGGAGACCAGAACTGCACACAGTACTCCAGGTGCAGCCTCACCAGTACCCTGTACAGTTGCAACATAACCTCCCTACTCTTAAATTCCATCCCTCTAGCAATGAAGGCCAACGTCCTATTTGCCTCCTTGATAGACTGCTGCAACTGCAAAACAACCTTTTGTGATTCATGCACAAGCACTCCCAAGTCCCTATGCACAGCAACATGCTGCAATTTCTTACCATTTAAATGATAATGTGCTCTTCCATTTTTCCTTCCAAAGTGGATGACCTCGCATTTACCAACATTGTGCTCCATCTGCCAGACCATTGCCCACTCACTTAACCTAACTATATCTCTTTGCAGTCTCTCCATATCTTCTCCACAATTTGATTTTGAGGGAGCCGAATCCTCCCTCATCCCATTGTAGTCTCCATTGTTTAGGCATAATACACTGGTTTTCGATTGAACTATTTCACCCTCCATTTATATGAGAAACTCAGTCATACTGTGATCACTCTTTCCAAGAGGATCCCTAACTACAAGATCACTAATTTTACCTGTCTCATTGCGCAGGACCAGATCTAAGATAGTACGTTCCCTTTTAGGTTCAGTAACACGCTGTTCAACAAAGTCATCACGGATGCATTCTATGAAGTCCTCCTCAAGACTGCCTCATCCAACTTGATTCACCTAATCTATGTGCAAGTTAAAGTACCCCACGATAACTGCTGTTCCATTCTTACACGCCTCAGATATTTCTCAGTTTATTGCCTGTGCCACTGTAATGTTATTATTCAGTGGCCGATAGACAATTCACACCAGTGGTTTTTTTTCCCCTTTACTATTCCTGATCTCTACCCAGATGGATTCACATTCTGTTCCTTAGATCTTATATCGTCTCTCACTATCGCCCTGATCTCATCCTTAATTAAGAGCACTACCCCAACTTTCTTACCTTCCTGCCTATCCTTCCATATTACCTGATATCCTTGGATATTTAATTCCCAGTCCTCTCCACCCTGCAACCACGTCTCTGTAATGGTCACTAAATCATACCCCTTTATACTGACTTGTGCCACAAGTTCACTGACCTTATTTCGAATACCATGGGCATTCTGATAAAGTGCCCTTACACTCATTGTACTTTTAAAATCTTTTAATCTTCGTCTCTTATTCACTTGACCTTTCTGCACTCCACTCATACTCTTCTCTTTTTTATCTTTTGCTTTTTGTTTATCTTTATCAACACTTTTCCTTTTGACTTTATCCATACTTCTCCAATTTAGAAACATAGAAACATAGAAAACCTACAGCACAATACAGGCCCTTCAGCCCACAAAACTGTGCCGAACATGTCCTGACCTCAGAACTACCTAGGCTTACCCGTAGCTCTCTATTTTTCTAAGCTCCATGTATCCATCCAGGAGTCTCTTAAAAGACCCTATCGTTTCCACCTCCACCACCATCGTTGGCAGCCAATTCCATACACTCACCACTCTCTGTGTAAAATACTTACCCCTGCATTTTCAATCTGGCCCTGGCCCAGGCAGTTGTCCCCACAAGCTTCAAGATTGCCACCATCGTGCCAGTGCTGAAGCATTCCCCTGCCATGGGCCTGAATGACTTCTGCCCAGTTGCACTCACCCCCATCATTGCAAAGTGCTCTGAGAGACTGGTTCTATCGCACCTGAAATCCTGTCTGTCCACTACCCTGGACCCCCATCAATTTGCCTATCGCACCAACAGGTCTACAGAGGATGACATCTCCATGGCACTTCATTCTGCCCTGACCCACCTGGACAACCCCAACTCTTACGTCAGAATGCTGTTCATTGACTTTAGTTCAGCATTCAATACTGTGACCCCCTCCAAGCTGATCGCCAAACTTCACCAGCTTGGTATGAGCTCATCCCTCTGCAACTGGACCCTGAACTTTCTGACTAACAGACCCCAATCTGTGTGTAGACAACGTCTCCTCCTCCACTCTCACCCTAAACACCGGCGTGCCTCAAGGCTGTGTACTGAGCTCTCTCCTGTACTCCCTTTTCAACTGTGACTGCGTTCCTATACACGGTTCTAACTCCATAATCAAGTTTGCAGGCGACACCACGGTGATTGGCCTGATCAGAGGGGATGACGAGACGGCCTACAGGGACGAGGTCCAGCACCTGGCCGCATGGTGTGCCGATAACAACCTGGCTCTTAACACCCAGAAGACCAAGGAGATCATTGTGGACTTCAGGCATGTTAGGAGCCACACTCACGCCCCCATCTACATCAACGGAGCTGTAGTGGAGCGTGTATCAAGCTTCAAATTCCTTGGTGTCCACATTTCCAAGGATCTCCACTGGTCCCCGAACTCCTCCATCCTGATCAAAAAGGTGCAACAGCGCCTTTATTTCCTGCGGAGCATCAAGAAAACTCACCTCTGTCCCAGGATACTGATGGACTTTTACCGCTGTACCATTGAGAGCATACTCACCAACTGCATCTCAGTGTGGTATGGCCATTATCCCGTATTGGACCGCAAAGCGCTCCAGTGTGTGGTGAAAACTGCTCAGTGGATTATCGTCACCCAATTGCCCACCATTGAGAACATCTACCATAAACGCTGCCTGGGCAGGGCGAAAAGCATTATCAAGGATGCTTCTCACCCTAACCATGGACTTTTTACTCCCCTCCCATCCGGTAGGCGCTACAGGAGCCTCCGCTCCGCACAGAAAGAGCTTCTTCCCTGAGGCTGTGACCCTGCTGAACCTCACATCACAGCATTAAGCAGTATTGCACCCATGTTGTACTGTCTCAGTACTTTTATATTTGTGTGCTGTAGCACTTACTTTTTATTCACAGTTATTTTGTAAATAACACTATTCTTTTGCACTTCTGGTTAGATGCTAATCGCACTTCATTGGCTTTGTATCTGTATGCGGCACAATAACAATAAATTTGAATCTAATCTAATCTAATCTAATCTACCAATGTCCCACTGTAACCTCTGACAGCCCTCCACACTATCCACAACACCCCCAACCTTTGTGTCATCAGCAAACTTACTAACCCATCCCTCCACTTCCTCATCCTGTCATGGTCCCATCTGGCAATTCCCCACCTTGCTATTACCTCAGTAATTGGGCTTCAATCCCCTTGTCTAATTCCCAGTTCCACTAATTACACACACCTGCTTCCCATCAGTAAATGCAGGATAAAAACCCTGGAATCACAACAAGGAGCTGCCAGTTCGTTGGTCAGCTCTTGTATGAGTAACCTCATTTCATGGTTCTTTAGGACTGTCAGTTCTAAGTTCTGCATTGTTTCCTGGATTCTCTATGTGAACCTGGTCACTGCATAAAGACTCTCCTGGATATCTATTTTGTGCTCGCTACAGTTCTAATGCCTCCTGAATCCGTCTCCATGCCTGTGTCCTGCACTTGGGTTCATCCCCAGCCACGTCCTTGCAACAGAATGAATTGGCCCAGAATGAACCCGGTGGACTTGGACCCTGTGAAACAGGCCCTCGCCAGCCAGGGCTACCTACTGGGCGCCCACGACCAGCTGCTCAGGGAGGTCATGGAAAACCTTTGTATGCTATCCACAGATGTGAGGACGGTCAGTGAGCAGGTGGACCAGGTATCCGCTTCCCTTACTCTATCCCCTCCAAGTACCCCGACTGCCCAAACCACACAGCCCAGGATGGCTACGCCCCTGGGATCAGCAACACAATCCTCTAGAGAGCGATTCATGTACCCTACCATCCTTTTCCTGTCTCATTGGAATGTACCTATGCAGAATGCCACGCAAATATCCCCTGAACATTTGCCACATTTCTTCTGTATGTTTCCCTCAGAACATCTGTTTCCAATTTATGCTTCCAAGTTTCTGCCTGATAGCCTCATATTACCCCCTTACTCCAATTAAACATTTCCCTAACTTGTCTGTTCCTATCCCTCTCCAATGCTATGGTAAAGGAGTTAGAATTGTGATCACTATCTCCAAAATGCTCTCCCACTGAGAGATCTGATACCTGACCAGGTTCATTTCCCAATACCAAATCAAGTACAGCCTCTCCTCTTGTAGGCTTATCTACATATTGTGTCAAGAAACCTTCCTGAACACACCTAACAAACTCTACCCCATCTAAACCCTTCATCAGGACTAAAGAAGGAGGGGGCAGGGGCCCTATAAAGAAGGTGGGGGGAGGAAAGATCAAGAGGTGGGGGAGGGGAAGCAGGGAGGGGATAGGCAGGAGAGGTGAAGAAGGAATCTAAGGGGAAAGCACTATGGGTAGTAGAAGAAGGCAGAGTCATGAGAGGTGATAGGCAGCTAGAAGAGGAGACAGAGTGAAGGTGGGATGGGGGAAGGGAGAAGGAGGGAATTACTGGAAGTTGGAGAATTCGATGTTCATACCAAGGGGCTGGAGACTACCCAGACGGTATATGAGATGTTGTTCCTCCAACCGAAGTTTGGCCTCATCATGGCAGTAGAGGAGGCCATGTATGGACATATCCGAATGGGAATGTGAAGGAGAGTTGAAGTGAGTGGCAACTGGGAGATCCTGTCTGTTGTGGCAGACGGAGCGCAGGTGCTCGACGAAGCGGTCCCCCAATCTGCGTCGGGTCTCGCCGATGTAGAGGAGGCCGCACCGGGAGCACCGGATGCAATAGATTACCCCAACAGACTCACAAGTGAAGTGTTGCCTCACCTGGAAGGACTGTTTGGGGCCCTGAATGGTGGTAAGAGAGGAGGTGTAGGGACAGGTGTAGCACTTACGCTTGCAGGGATAAGTGCCAGATGGGAGGGACGTGTGGACCAGGAGGTTGAAGAGGAAGCGATCCCTGTGGAAAGCGGAGAGGGTTAGAGAGGGAAAGATGTACGGTAACTATGAACCCTGTACCCACCAAGGTGTATACCCGCCTGACACCGCGCACACCAAGCCCTACACAGACTCCTCACGACAGTCCCATACCGGGCGCCTCGCACTCGCATGAGGGATCACTGATGCCTAATGGGCTGACACCTCAAGTCAGGCCGGAACCAGCACAACCACCGTCTCCGGTGCAATCACTACCGGCACTACGTAGATCGCAGCGACAGATTCGACCACCTGATAGACTTAACCTGTAAATATACTTGTAAGAAACTTCACCCCATGGGGACTCTCTTTTAAAACAAAGAGGGGGTGAATGTGGTGAATTACATATACCTGTCTGGACACGCCCCCCCCGCTGACTGCTCCTGTGGCTCCTCCCACAGACCCCTGTATAAAGGCGATTGGAGGCACTGCTCCTCCCTCAGTCTCCAGGATGTTGTGTGATGGTCTCTTGCTGCTGATAGTGCTCTCTCTTCCAGCTAATAAAAGCCTATCTCTCACCTCACGTCTCCAAGAGTTATTGATGGTGCATCATGTATGACCTGTTCAAAAGTGACAGGTTGCACGTGAACCAGAGGGGAACCAATATTTCTAATGGCAGGTTTGTTAGAGCGTTTGGGGAGTGTTTAAACTAATTTGGCAAGGGGGTGGGAACTAGAGTGATTGGACTCACGATAGGACAGATGGTAAAAAATAAAGATAGCATGCAGTCAGATTGTCAGGAAAGGCAGGCAAGTGATGGGACTTAGTTGCAGCCAACAGGCTGAGTATCATAAACGCAAAGTACACTGCAGATGCTGGGGTCAAAGCAAAATAAAAATATATTCCTGTCTGTTGTGGCGGATGGAGCGGACATGCTCAATGAAACAGTCCCCCAATCTGCGTCAAGTCTCACCGATGTAGAGGAGGCCACACCGGGTGCAGTAGATGACCCCAACAAGTGAAGTGTTGCCTCACCTGGAAGGACTGTTTGGGGCTCTGAATGGTGGTAAGAGAGGAGGTGTAGGGACAGGTGTAGCAATTATGCTTGCAGGGATAAGTGCCAGGTGGGAGATCCGTAGGGAAGAAATAAAAATATATTCCTCAGCTTTTCCTTCGATACATTGATGACTACATTGGTGCTGCTTCCTGCACCCATGCTGAGCTCATCAATTTGATTGACTTTGCCTCTAACTTTCACCCAGCCCTCAAATTCACTTGATCCATCTCGGATACTTCTCTCCCCTTTCTCGATCTCTCGGTCTCCATCTCTGGAGATAGACTGTCCACTGACATCTTCTATAAACTCACTGACTCCCATAACTACCTTGATTATACCTCTTCCCACCCTGCCAAATGCAAAAATTCTATTCCCTATTCCCAGTTCCTCCATTTCTGCCGTATCTGCTCCAAGGATGAGGCTTTCCATTCCAGGACATCCCAAATATCCTCTTTCTTTAAGAATCGTGGTTTCCCTTCTGCCATCATCAATGATGCCCTCACCCGCATCTCCTCCATTTCCCGCACTTCGACCCTCACCCCATCCTCCCGACACCACAACAGGGACCGTGTTCCCCTTGTCCTCACCTATCACCCCACCAGCATCCGGATCCAGCATATTATCCTCCACAACTTCCGACACCTTCAACAGGACCCCACCACTAAGGACATCTTTCCCTGTCTACCCCTCTCTGCTTTTCGCAGGGATCGTTCACTCCATGACTACCTGGTCCACACGTCCCTCCCCACAGATCTCCCACCTGGTACTTATCCCTGCAAGTGTAAGTGCTACACCTGTCCCTACACCTCCTCTCTTACCACCATTCAGGGCCCTAAACAGTCCTTCCAGGTGAGGCAACACTTCACTTGTGAGTCTGTTGGGGTAATCTATTGCATCCGGTGCTCCCGGTGTGGCCTCCTCTACATCGGTGAGACCCGACGCAGATTGGGGGACCGCTTCGTCGAGCACCTGCGCTCCGTCCGCCACAACAGACAGGATCTCCCGGTTGCCACCCACTTCAACTCTGCTTCACATTCCCATCTAGATATGTCCATACATGGCCTCCTCTACTGCCATGATGAGGCCAAACTTCGGTTGGAGGAACAACATCTCATATACCGTCTGAGTAGTCTCAAGCCCCTTGGTATGAACATCGAATTCTCCAACTTCCAGTAATTCCCTCCCTCTCCCTTCCCCCATCCCACCTTCACTCTGTCTCCTCTTCTAGCTGCCTATCACCTCTCATGACTCTGCCTTCTTCTACTACCCATAGTGCTTTCCCCTTAGATTCCTTCTTCACCTCTCCTGCCTATCCCCTCCCTGCTTCCCCTCTCCCACCCCTTGATCTTTCCTCTGATTGGTTTTCCACCCTCCCCCCACCTTCTTTATAGGGCCCCTGCCCCCTCCTTCTTTAGTCCTGACGAAGGGTTTCGACCCGAAACATTGACTGTTTCTTTCAACGGATGCTGCCCGACCTGTTGAGTTCATCTAGCTTTTTTGTACGTCTTGATTTGACCACAGCATCTGCAGTGCACTTTGTGTTTACCCCATCTAAACCCCTCACTCTAGGGAGATGCCAATCAATATTTGGGAAATTAAAATCTCCCACCACAACAACCCTGTTATTATTATCCCTTTGCAGAATCTGTCTCCCTATCCACTCCTCGATGTATTGGGTGTTCTATATAAAAAAAACACCCAGTAGAGTTATTGACCCCTTCCTATTCCTAACCTCTGCCCACAGAGACTCCGTAGACAAGCCCTCCATGACTTTCTCCTTTTCTGCAGCCGTGACACTATCTCTGATCAACAGTGCCATGCCCCCACCTCTTTTGCCTCCCTCCCTGTCCTTTCTGAAACTGCCCTATTGACAGCCTTAGTTATGCAATACGCTAGGATCCAGGTCCCATCACAGTTCAGGTGGAGCCCATCCCATTGGTACAGCTCCCTTCTTCCCCAATACTGGTGCCAATTTCCCATGAATTCAAACCCACTTCTCCTACACCAGTCCTTGAGCCACACATTAAACTCTAATCTGCTTGACCCGATGCCAATTTGCACATTGTTCAGGTAGTAATCCAGAGATTACCACCTTTTTGGTTCTGCTTTTTAATTTAGTCCCTAAATGCTTAAATTCCTTCAGCAGAACCTCTTTCCTCATTCTACTTATATCATTGCTACCCACGTGGACCATGACAACTGGATCTTTCCCCTCCCACTTCAAATTCCTCTGCAGGTCAGATAAGATGTCCCAAACCCGGGCAATGGGGAGGCAGCACAGACTTCGGGACGCTCTATCCTCATGACAGACAACTCTGTCTATTCCCCTGACTATAGTATCCCCAACTACCCCAATATTTCTTATCTATTCCCCCCCCCCCCCTGAATGGCTCCCTGAACTACGGTGACACAGTTCGGTTGCTCGTCCTTCCCACAGCCCCACTCTCATCCACACAGGGAACAAGAATCTCAGACCTGTTGGACAAGCTCAAGGGCCGAGGCTCCTCCAGCACTGTCTCTCGGATCCCACTACCCACCTCACTCGCAGTCACGCCTTCTTGTCCCTGACCACAGACCGAATTTGAGGCAGATAATCTAATGGGTGTGACTACCTCCTGAAACAGAGAATCCAGCTAACTCTCCCCCTCCCTGGTGCGCTACAGTGTTTGAAGCTCAGATTCCAGGTCATCAACGTTGAACCTGAGTTCCTCGAGCTGCCGACACTTGCTGCAGATGTGGTCACCAGGAACCACAATGGGGTCTCCAGCTCCCACATCATGCAGCTACAGCACATCACCTGATCCTGCATCACCCCTACTTTATTTGATTAGCATAATTTAGAGACTTTTTATTCAACCACTACAAAAGCCTTAGCTGATACTTACCTGTTCCTCCTTGCCAAAGCCTCAAGTTCCCACTCCTGCACTGGTCCACTCACACAATAACTGTTCTGCTTTGACATTGCTTTGCTTTTATTTGCACCTGCTAATGAATCGCAAATCGATTGGTCCACCACTAATGTGCCAATCCCTGTGAAATGCTCCTGTTTTAAACTCTTCTCCCCAACCTGTGTGAAGCTCGCTCTCTCTTCAAATCAATTGGTCCACCGCTAATGTACGGAGCCCTGCAAAAAGCTCCTTTTTAATCTCTTCTCCCCGACCTGTGTGAAATGTGCTCTCTCTCTCGTTCTCTCCCTCTGTGAATTGATTGTTCTACTGCTAATGCTATATACAGCATTATTATTGTGTATGTGTGTACTATTACTTTAAGTATTACTGAAATAGTCAATACATGACACTCCAGCCTGCTTAGCTATAAACTCATTCAATAGAAGGTGAATCTCAATGATATACACAGTATATTATATAATACAATGCTCCTTTTGAGATTGGTTTTGATGAGATCCAAGCACGAACAGAAGGGACGGCCCAGCAACAGCATATCTGGTGATTTGTTGGTTATGGAGTGTGCTGCATTACGATATGCAAGGAAGAAATTGGTGAGCTTCAGATTCAGTGTCTGTGTCCCATGTTCTGCTGACACTGTTCACAGTGTATTCTTTAGACTCTGGACAAACCTTTCTGCCAAGCTGTTTGTCAGTATGGTGCAGATGTAATATGTCTTATTCCATTCCTTTTCAGGAATGATTGAAACTGTTCCGCCACTAACTGTGGTCCACTATCACTGATGAAGTGTTCTGGAACACCAGTCCCTGAGAAGAAGTTTCTCAACATGTCAACAGTGTGCAAGGCTGTAGTGGAGTCTATTGGGAATACTTCTGGCCACTTTGTTGCTACATCCACTACTACCAAGAAATTTGTGCCCATGAATGGTCCAGCAAAATCCACATGAACCCTCTGCCAGGACAATGCAGACCAAGTTCAAAGTAAAATTTAATATCAGAGTACATATATATCACCACATACAACCCTCAGATTCTTTATCTGTGGGCATACTTAGCAAATCAATAGAACAGTAACTTTAAACTGTAAACATCAGGAACTGTTAACTGTAAACAAACTGTGTAAATGACAGCTATAGAACATAGAAATTTACAGCACATTACAGGCCCTATTGCCCACAATGTTGTGCCAATCATGTAACCTACTTTAGAAACTGCCTAGAATTACCCTACCGCACAGCCCTCTATTTTTTCTAAGCTCCATGTACCATCTAAGAGTCTCTTAAAAGACCCTATCGTATCTGCCTCCACCACCATCACCGGCAGTGCATTCCACGCATCCACCACTCTCTGTGTGAAACACTTACCCCTGACGTCCCCTTGGTACCTATTTCCAAGCACCTTAAAACTATGGCCCCTCCTGTTAGCCATTTCATCCCTGGGAAAAAGCCTCTGACTATCCACACGATCAATGCCTCTCATCATCTTATACACCTCTATCAGGTCACCACTCATCCTCCATTGCTCCAAAGAGAGAAGGCCAAGTTCACTCAATCTATTCTCATAAGGCACACTCTCCAATCCAAGCAACATCCTTGTAAATTTCTTCTGCACTCTCTCTATAGTATTCACATCCTTCCTGTAGTGAGGTGACCAGAACTGAACACAATACTCCAAGTGGGGTTTGACCAAGGTCTAATATAGCTGTAACATTACCTCAAGGCACTTGAATTCAATCCCATGCTTGATGAAACCCAACACACCATAACACCTTCTTAACCACAGAGTCAGCCAGCGCAGCAGCTTTGAGTGTCCTATGGACATGGACCCCAAGATCCCTCTGATCCTCCACACTGTCAAGTCTTACTATTAATATTATACTCTGTCTTCAAATTTGACTGACCAAAATGAACCTCTTCACACTTATCTGGGTTGAACTTCATCTGCCACTTCTCAGCCCAGCTCTGCATCCTATTGATGTCCCGCTGTAACCTCTGATAACACTCCAAACTATCCACAACACCCCTAACTTTTGTGTCATCAGCACAACCTACCCTTCTACTTCTTCATCCAGGTCATTTATAAAAATCACAATGATAAAGGGTCCCGGAACAGATCCCTGTGGAACATCACTGGTCACTGACCTCCAAGCAGAAAATGAACCATCTATAACCATCCTTTGCCTTTTGTGGACAAGTCAGTTCTGGATCCATAAAGCAGTGTCCTTGGATCCCATGTCTCCTTACTTTCTGAATGAGCCTCACATGGAGAACCTTATCAAATGCCTTGCTGAAATCAATATACACTACATTTACTACTCTACCTTCATCAATGTGTTTAGTCACATCCTCAGAGAATTCAATCAGGTTCATAAGGCATGACCTGCCATTGACAAAGCCATGCTGACTATCCCTAATCATATTATGTTTCTCCAAATGCTCATATATCCTGCCTCTCAGGATCTTCTCCAACAACTTTCCCACCACTGAAGTAAGACTCACTGGTCTATAACTTCTTGGGTTAACTCTACTCACTTTCTTGAACAAGTACTCTCCGATACTTCTCCCATCCCTACTGATGATGCAAAGATCATCGAGATGGGCTCAGCAATCTCCTCCCTCATTTCCCACAGTAGCCTGGGGTATATCTCTACTGGTCTGAGTGACTTATCTAACTTAATAGCTTTCAAAAGGACCTCCTCTTTCTTAATGTCTAGACACTCAAGCATTTCAGTCCTCTAAGTCATCCCCACAATTGCCAAGGTCCTTTCCCCTGGTGAATACTGAAGCAAAGTATTCATTAAGTACCTCCACTACCTTCTCTGACTCCATGCACATGTTTCACTATCACACCTGATTGGTCCTATTCTCATAGGGTTCATCCTCTTGCTCTTCACATACCTTGGGGCTTTCCTTAACCCTGTTCACCAAGGCTATCTCAAGACCCCTTCATGCTGTCCTAATTTTATTCTTGAGCTCATTTCTGACATCCTTGTAATTTTCTAGAGCTCTAACAGTACCTTGTTTCTTGAACCTTTTGTGTGCTTTTCTTTTCTTCTTGACTAGATTTTCTACAGCCTTTGTACACCATGATCCTTTTGCCCTACAGTCCTTTCCTTGCCTCAGTGGTGTTCTCAAGTTCCTGTTGAATAGCATCATATTTCCCCCTTTCCCAATTAAATGTTTTCCCAAATTTTCTGTTCCTATCCCTCTCCAGCGCTATGAATAAGAAGATAGAGTTGTGATCACTATCTCCAAAATGCTGTCCTAAGAGATCTGACACCTGACCAGGTTCATTTCCCAATACCAGATCAAGTACAGCCTCTCCTCTTGTAGGCTTATCTACATATTGTGTCAGGAATCCTTCCTGAACACACCTAACAAACTCCACCCATTCTAAACCCTTTGCTCTAAGAGATGCCAGTCAATATTAGGAAAGTTAAAATCTCCCATCACAACAACCCTGTTACTATTGCACCTTTCCAGAATCTGTTTCCCTATCTGCTCCTTGATGTCTGTGTTACCATTGGGGGGGGGGGGGAGGTCTATAAAAAACACCCAGTAGAGTTATTGCTCCTTTCCTGTTTCTGACTTTCACCCACAATGCCTCAATAGACCATCCCTCCATGACTTCCTCCTTTTCTCCAGGTGTGACCTAATTAGCAGTGTCACGGCCCCACCTCTTTTCCCTCCCTCCCTGTTCTTTTTTGAAAAATCTAAAGCCCAGCACAGTCAGCAGCCATTCCTACCCCCGAGTCATCCAGTCTCTGTAATGGCCACAACATCACTGTTCCACATACTGATTCACGCTCTAAGTTCATCCGCCTTGCTTATGATACTCATTCCATTAAAATAGACACATCTCAAACCATCTGCCTATCCCTCCTCACGAACTCCCTACAAGCTGTCACTACTTGTGTGCCAACTGCCCCATCCTCTGACTCTTCACTTTGGTTCCCACCCCCTACAAATCTAGTTTAAACCCTTCCCAATTGCATTAGCAAACCTCCGTCGCAGAATATTGGTTCCCCTCTAGTTCAGGTGCCACCAATCCCACATGTACAGGTCACCCCTTCCCAGAAAAGGGTCCAATGATCCAAGAACTTGAAACCCTGCCCCATCTCCTCAGCCACTCATTCATCTGCGCTATCTTCCTGTTCTGACCTTCCCTAGCTTGTGGAACCAGCAGTAATCTGGAGATTACCACTTTGGAGGTCCTACTCCTCAGCCTCATCCCTAACTGCCTAAACTTACTGCACAGGACCTCTACCCCTCTCCTGCCTATGTCATTGGTACCAACATGTACCACGACCTCTGGCTGCTCACCCTCCCCTTCAAGAATATTCTGCAGCTGCTCAGCGATATCCTGGACCCTAGCACCCGGGACACAACACACTATCCTGGTGTCTCTTGTGCTGCCACAGAATCTCCTATCTGTCCACAGAGTCCCCTATGACTACTGCTCCACCTGACTTCACCCTACTCTTCTGAGGCTCAGAGCTGACCTTAGTGTTATTGGTCTGGCTGCTGCTGCCTTGCCCAGATAGGTCACCCCCTCATCAGTATCCAAAGGGGTATACCTGTTGGTCAGGGGAATGGCCACAGGGGGACCCTGCACTGACTTCCTTCTCCCTTTACCTCTCTCAGTGTTCACCCATCTACTCCCCCTGAGCAGGAGACAGATTAGGAGAATGGACAAAGTGGTGGTAGATGGGATACAGTGTTGGGAAGCGTATGGTGATGCACTTTGGTAGAAGAAATGAAAGGGTTGTCTATTTTCTTTTGCAGGATTCCCTTAAGGTTAATTTGCAAGTTGAGTCTGTGGTGAGGAAGGCAAGTGCAATGTTAACATTCACTTCAAGAGGACTAGAATATAAAAGCAATGATGTAATGTTGAGACTTTATAAAGCACTGGTGAGGCCTCACTTGGAATATTGTGAGCAGGTTTGGGCCCCTTGTCTTAGAAAGGATGTGCTGAAACTGAAGAGGGTTCAAAGGAAGTTCACAAAAATGATTCCAGGATTGAACAGCTTGTCATATGAAGAGTGTCTGATGGTTCTGGGCCTGTATTCGACAAAATGCAGAAGAATGACAGGTGAAACCTATCGAACGTTGAAAGGCCTTGATAGAGTGGATGTGGAGAGAATGCTTCCTATGGTGGGAGAGCTTAAGACCAGAGGACACAGCCTCAGAATAGAGGAGTGTCATTTTAGAACAGAGATGAGGAGGAATTCCTTTAGCCAGAGAGTGGTGAATCTGTGAAATTCTTTGCCACAGGCAGCTGTGGAGGCCAGGTCTTTATGTATATTTAAGGCAGAGGTTGATAGATTCTTGATTAGTCAGAGCATGAAGGGATATGGGGAGAAGAGCATAAGACCAGAAGACGTCGGAGCAGAATTAAGCTATTCAGCCTGTTGAGTCTGCTCCGCCATTCCATCATGGCTGACCCCGGATCCCACTCAACCCCATACACCTGCCTTCTCAACATATTCTTTGATGCCCTGACCAATCAGGATACTATCAACTTCCTCCTTAAATATATGCACAGGCTTGGCCTCCACTGCAGGCTGTGGCAGAGAATTCCACAGATTTACTACTCCCTGGCTAAAAAAAAATTCTTCCTTACCTCTGTTCTAAAGGGTCACTCCTCAATTTTGAGGCTGTGCCCTCTAGTTCTGGATACCCCCATCAAAGGAAACATCTGCTCCACATCCACCCTAACAAGCCCTTTCAACATTCGGTAGGTTTCAATGAGATCTTCCTGCATTCTTCTAACTTCCAGTCCTTTTATCAAAATGCATTATCATACATTTCCCAACGCTGTATTCCGTCTGCCACTATTTCTGCCTGTTCTTCCAATTTGTCTAAGTCCTGTTGCAATCACATTGCTTCCTCAGCACTACCTACCCCTCAACCTGTCTTCATATCACCCACGAACTTTGTCACAAAACCATCAATTCCACTATCTGAATCATTGACAGACAATATGAAAAGTAGCAGTCCCAATACTGACCCCTGAGGAACACCACCAGTCACCGGCAGCCAACCAGAAAAGGCTCCTTTTATTCCCACTCACTGCCTCCTGCCTATCAGCCATTCTTCTATCTATGCCAGTATCTTTCCTGTAATGCAATAGAACTTTATCTTGTTAAGCAGCCTCATATGTGGCATCTAATCAAATGCCTTCTGGAAATCCAAGTTAATGACATCCACTGTCTGTCCTTTGTCCATCCTGCATGTTACTTTCTCGAGTGACTCTAACAGATTTGTCAGGCAAGATTTCCATTTACAGAAACCGTGCTGACTTTGACTTATTATATCATTAGTCTCGAAGTAGCTCAAAACCTCATCCTTAATAATAGACTCCAACACTTTCTCAGCCACTGAGGTTAGGATAACTGGCCTATAATTTCCTTTATTTTGTCTTCCTCCCTTCTTAAAGAGTGGAGTGACATTTGCAATCTTCCAGACCTCCAGGACCATGCCAGGATCAAGTGATTGTTGAAAGATCATGACCAATACATCCTTTATCTCTTCAACAATCTCTCTCAGGATTCTGGGATGTAGTCTATCTGGCCCAGATGTCTTACCCACCTTAAGACCTTTCAGTTTGCCTAGTACTTCTTCCTTTGTAATAGCAATGGCACTTACTCCTGCTTCCTGACACTCACAGACCACTGGCACATTGTTGATGTCTTCCACATTTAAGACAGATGCAAAGTACCCACTAAGTTTATCTGTCTGTCAGTACCTCCAGCTGAACTCTATCTTTTTGTGTGTTTCCCCCTTAGCTGTCAGTCTGTCGTTTTGTATTGCCATGTGCTCCTGTCCCTGCTCCTGCTCTACTCCAGCCCCCGTATTACTGAGTACTCCATCTCTCACCTGTTTCTCATTATTACCTGTAATGCTGCCACCTCTGTCTCATTGTGCTCCACCTATCATCTGCCTCTCTGGTTATTGCTCAGTTTATTTCAGTCCTGTGTTTTCACCTGTTTGTTGTCAGATTGGGCCAGTGAGTGTTTCTGAGCCTTTCCAGCATTTGTATCTGAACTCTGTCTGAATATTGACCCTGCCTGTTTCCTGATTCTGGTTTTTGGATTTCTCGGGGTGTTTTGATCTCTGCCTAAACTTTGACACTGACTTTGTTTACACCTTGGGATTTGTTACTGAATTAATATCACTGTGTGCACAGCACTGAGTCTGCGATTGGATCCCTGTTCCAGCATCCTGACAATACAATCTGGCCAGAATGGACCCAGCAGACCCCATTTGTCTGAGAGCTTCCCTGGAACAACAGGGAGTGATGCTAGGGAGACAACAGAACCAGCTGAACTCTGTTCAGGGTAGTGGAGTTGCTTTCTGCCAATGTAGCTGATCTTGTGGCCCAGACTCAGTCACTCCAGCTGCCCCAGAGTGCACATCAACATTCTGTGACTGCATCTTCTGCCCCGTCCTCTGTGGTCTCACATACTCTTCCTGTCCAAGAGCCCTGTCTGCCTCCTCCAGAAACTCTCAGGTGAGTCTGGTACCTGCTGCTCTTCTCTTTCCCAGTGCACACTCATTTTTGAATTACAACCAACAACGTTTCTGAATGATCAAGCCAAGGTAGCCTATGTCATCACCCAACTGTCTGGTTGGGTGAGAGAATGGGGAACAGCAGTCTGGGAGGCAGGCTCCTCTTTCTGCAGTAGTTTTCAGTTATTTTCTGAGGAGATGAGAAAAGTGTTTGATCACTTCAAACATGGGAGAGAGGCTGTCTGTGAAATGCTGCACATGCAGATCTGTGTCAGATTACGCCATAGAGTTCTGGACCCTAGCTATCTCCAGCGGCTGGAACTCAGAGGCACAGTACGACACCTTCCTGAAGACATCAAAGGTGAGCTGGTCACCCAGGACCTTCCTGTCGCCTTTGAAGCCCTGGTGGATTTGGCCATCTGTATTGATGTTCGCCTTCAGCAGTGCCGCAGAGGGAGGGGTTCCAGAGGGTCCCTGGGGGCACTGGGTGAGTTCCAAGCTCCTCATCAGTCTACGTTGCCCTGCCGTTTGCCTCCATCTACAATTCCTGTTCCAGAGCCTGAGCTATGAAGGTTGACTGTACCCAACTGACTGAAAGACAAAGGAGAATCAACACCCGTTCCTGTCTGTACTGTGGCCAACCAGACCACTTCATCTCCACCTGCCCAGTAAAATCCAAGTGTTCACCAGTAGGATGAGGAGTATTGTTGAGCGTAACCTCTGTCCGGCCCTCCTCGACACCACTCACTCTCATACCTGCTTCTCTGGAGTGGGGTGTCCAATGGCGAGCAGTCTCCATCTTGCTTGATTCTGGTGTGGAGGTGAGTTTTGTTGATTCCGGCTTGGCTGCCCAGTGGGGACTACCCAGGTCTGCTCTCCAGTCACCATTAATGGCCAATGCCTTGAACGGTCAGAGACTGGCTAGCATCACCCATGTCACAGCCCCAGTGAGTCTCAGTTTATCCAGCAACCATCATGAACAGTTAACCCTTTGTTATTGACTCTCAAGCTCCCATTGTCCTGGGCCATCCCTGGTTAGTCAGACACAACCCCCACGTTAACTGGCTCAGTTGCAAGATTGTAGGCTGGAGCCCATTCTGTCACTCTCACTGCCTCCGCCATGCTCAGATCCCCCCCCCCCAAGGAATTTCTGGACCTTAGTGCCATCCCTCCTGAATACATCGATCTCAAGGCTGTGTTTAGCAAGTCTCAGAACCCTTCGCTACTGCCTCATTGTCCATATGATTGTGCCATTAATCTCTTGCCTGACATATCTCCCACAAGGGGCTGCCTGTATTCCCTGTCCATACCTGACACAGAAGCCATGAGTAAGTACATTCAAGAGACAATAGGTGCAGAAGTAGACCTTTGAGCCTGCACCGCCATTTTGAGATCATGGCTGATCATCTACTATCAATACCCGGTTCCTGTCTTGTCCCCATATCCCTTGATTCCCCTATCCATAAGATACCAATCTAGATCCTCCTTGAAAGCATCCAGAGAATTGGCCTCCACTGCCTTCCAAGGCAGTGCATTCCAGACACCCACTTCTCTCTGGGAGAAGAAGTTTTTCCTTAACTCTGTCCTAAATGACCTACCCCTTATTCTCAAACCATGCCCTCTGGTACTGGTCTCTCCCAGCATCTGGAACATATTTCCTGCCTCTATCTTGTCCAATCCCTTAATAATCTTATATGTTGCAATCAGATCCCCTCTCAGTCTCCTTAATTCCAGCGTGTACAAGCCCAGTCTCTCTAACCTCTCTGCGTAAGACAGTCCAGACATCCCAGGAATTAACCTCGTGAATCTACGCTGCACTTCCTCTACAGCCAGAATGTCCTTCCTTAACCCTGGAGACCAAAACTGTACACAATACTCCAGGTGTGGTCTCACCAGAGCTCTGTACAAATGCAAAAGGATTTCCTTGCTCTTGTACTCAATTCCCTTTGTAATAAAGGCCAACATTTCATTAGCCTTCTTCACTACCTGCTGCACTTGCTCATTCACCTTCAGTGACTGATGAACAAGGACTTCTAGATCTCTTTGTATTTCTCCCTTACCTAACTCTACACCATTCAGATAATAATCTGCCTTCCTATTCTTACTCCCAAAGTGGATAAACTCACACTTATTCACATTAAATGTTATCTGCCAAGTATCTGCCCACTCACCCAGTCTATCCAAGTCACCCTGAATTCTCCTAACATCCTCATCACATGTCACACACCACCCAGCTTAGTATCATCAGCAAACTTGCTGATGTTATTCTCAATGCCTTCATCTAAATCGTTGATGTAAATTGTAAACAGCTGTGGTCCCAATACTGAGCCCTATGACACCCCACTAGTCACCACCTGCCATTCCGAGAAACACCCAATCACTGTTACCCTTTGCTTTCTATCTGCCAACCAGTTTTCTATCCATGTCAATATCTTCCCCCCAATGCCATGAGCTCTGATTTTACCCACCAATCTCCTATGTGGGACCTTATCAAATGCCTTCTGAAAATCCAGGTACACTACATCCACTGGATCTCCCTCGTCTAACTTCCTGGTTACATCCTCGAAAAACTCCAATAGATTAGTCAAGCATGATTTGCCCTTGGTAAATCCATGCTGGCTTGGCCCAATCCTATCACTGCTATCTAGATATGCCACTATTTCATCTTTAAAAATGGACTCTAGCATCTTCCCCACTACTGATGTTAGGCTGACAGGACGATAGTTCTCTGTTTTCTCCCTCCCTCCTTTCTTAAAAAGTGGGATTACATTAGCCATTCTCCAATCCTCAGGAACTGATCCTGAATCTAAGGAACATTGGAAAATGATTACCAATGCATCCACAATTTCCAGAGCCACCTCCTTTAGTACACTAGGATGCAGACCATCTGGACCTGGGGATTTGTCAGCCTTCAGTCCCATCAGTCTACTCATCACCGTTTCCTTCCTAATGTCAATCTGTTTCATTTCCTCTGTTACCCTATGTCCTTGGCCCATCCATACATCTGGGAGATTGCTTGTGTCTTCCCTAGTGAAGACAGATCTAAAGTACTTATTAAATTCTTCTGCCCTTTCTCTGTTTCCCATAACTATTTCACCCAATTCATTCTTCAAGGGCTCAACATTGATCTTAACTATCTTCTTTCTCTTCACATACCTAAAAAAGCTTTTGCTATCCTCCTTTATATTCCTGTCTCTGGTTCTGACATCTATCCTCCTTTATATTCTTTATACTCCTTTATATTCCTTTATACTCCTCCTTTATATTCCTGTCTCTGGCTGAAGACATCATCCGGCTGTCTTCCTCCCCTGCTGGTGCCGGGTTTTTCCTTTGTTGAAAAGAAGGACAGCTCCTTGTGTCCATTCATTGATTACTGGGGACTGAATGAAAACACTGTTAAGAACTGTTACCCTCTTCCAATCATGACTTCAGCATTTGAACTACTGCAAGGAGCCTCAGTTTTCACCAAGCTTGATCTCCATAACACCTAACATCTTGTCCGCATCCGTGAAGGGGACGAGTAGAAGACGGCCTTCAACACCACCTCAGGCCATTACAAGTATCTGGTCATGCCATTTGGTCTCACCAATGCCCCCCACCATCTTCCAAGCCCTGGTAAGTGACATTCTCAGGGACATGCAGAACCAATTTGTCTTTGTGTATCTCAATGACATTTTGATTTTTCCCCAAGTCTCTTGCTGAACACACAGGTCATATCCGCAGAGTTCTCCAGGGCCTTCTGGAGACCCAGCTCTTTGTGAAGGCTGAGAAATGTGAGTTTCATCGCAGTACCATCTCCTTCCTGGGGTATGTAATTTCAGGCGGTTCCATTCAGATGGACCAACAGAAGGTCAAGGCGGTGGTTGAATGGCCCCAATTCTCGACTCATCGGGAGTTGCAACACTTGGGCTTCGCTAACTTCTATCGCCATTTCATTAGAAATTACAGTACACTGGCTGCACCACTCACTGCTCTTACCTCATCGGCTGTAAGATTCTCCTGGTCCCCTGCTGCTGAAAAAGCATTCTCTGACCTGAAGGAACATTTCACCTCTGACCCCATCCTGATTCAACCCCTCACCAGTTCGTTGTGGAGGTGGATGCATCTGACATTGGTGTAGGAGCTGTTCTCTCTCAGCGCTCAGCCAAGGATGAGAAGGTACACCCCTGTGCCGCCTTCTCTCACCGCCTCATTCCCACGGAGTGGAATTACGATGTCGGAAACCCAGGAACTGCTGGCTGTGAAGCTGGCTCTGGAGGAGTGGAGGCATTGGCTGGAGGAAGCCAAGGTGCCATCCTTAGTCTGGACTGTTCACATGAATCTGGAATATATCCGTACGGCCAAGCATCTCAAATCCTGTCAAGCTCGTCGGTCCCTGTTTTTCTCAGGATTCAATTTTACTCTGTCCTTCTGCCCTGGTTCCAAGAATGGAAAACCTGATGCCCTCTCCTGAAGATTTCCTTCCTTTGAGACCCCTGAGGTCCCCAATGTCATCCTCCCTGTTCACTGCCTCATGGGATCAGCGCAATAGGACATTGAAAACATGGTACCAGCTGCTCAACAGAGTGAGGCAGCCCCCCGTCAATGCCCCACTAACCGTGTTTATGTTCCCAGCTCTGTCTGCTAACAGGTATTGCAGTGGGTCATTCTTCCCAGTTACCCTGTCACCCTGAAACCAAGCGTACTCAGGCCTTCATCAGTCGGTGGTTCTGGTGACCCTCCATGGGAGATGACATCTGCAACGTCGTCTCAGCCTGCTCGGTCTGTGCTCAAGGCAAGAACTATAACCAGTCACGGGCTGGTCTGTTACAACCCCTGTCTATCTCCAAGAGACCCTGTCCCATATTGCCCTGGATTTTGTCACCAGTCTTCCCCTATCAGATGCTAACACCACCATCCTCACAGTAGTTGATCGTTTCTCCAAGTCTGTACACTTCATTCCTTCATTCCCCTCAGCCAAAGAAACAGCCAAATTACTTGTACTGCATGTTTTTAAATTACCTGATTTACCTGTAGATGTTGTGTCAGACTGGGGCTCTCAATTCACATCCAATTTCTGGAGTCTGTAATTTCTGTAATCTTCTGGGTGCCTCTGTGAGTCTGTCTTCATGATTCCACCCACAGACCAATGGCCAGACCGAGCGGGCCAACCAACAGCTGGAGACAGTATTGCGGTGTCTGGTCTCCCAGAACCCCTCCGCGTGGAGTCAGCAGCTACCCTGGGCCGAGTACACCATAAACTCTCATCTGTCCTCATCCACCGATCTGTTCCCATTCGAGTGCTGCCTTGGCTACCAACCTCCACTGTTTCCTGCCCAGGAGGAGGAGTTTGGCGTTCCATTTGCCGAGGCATTCATCCGCCATTGTCAGCGGATGTGGAGGCACACTCGCTCTGCCCTTCTCCGTGCCTCTGCTAGGATCAAGCGTCAAGCTGACTGCCATCGCTCCAAGGCCCCACATTACCGCCAGGGACAGCGTGTGTGGCTTTAACCCGAGACCTGCCCCTCAAGGTGGATTCCTGCAAGTTCGCCTCTCGCTTCATCAGCCCCTTTCCCATCACTAAAGTCATCAGCCCTGCTGCCGTCTGTCTCAAGCTCCCCTCCACTCTCCACCGTATTCATCCCCCCCTTCCATGTGTCCTGCATCAAGCCTTTCAGGAGCCACCCTGTGTCTTGTCCCCAAAACCCCCTTCCCCCACGGCTCATCGATGGGTCAGAGCCCTTCACAGTGCGTCGACTGCTGGACATTCGTCACTGAGGCTGTGGCCTCCAGTACCTTGTGGACCGGGAGGACTACGGTCCTGAGGAGAGGTGCTGGGTCCCTGCCCGTAACATTGTGGACCCCTCTCTCATCAGGGACTTTCATCGCCAGCACCCAGCTCTACCTGCTTTGACACCAGGAGCTGTCTGTGTGTGTCGGGGGGGTGGGGGTTGGGTACTGTCAGTACCTCCAGTTGAACTCTGTCTTTTTGTGTGTTTCCCCCCTAGCCGTCTGTGGTTTTGTATTGCTATGTGCTCCTGTCCCTGCTCCTGCTCTACTCTGGCCCCCGTATTACTGAGTACTCCATCTCTCACCTGTTTCTCATTATTACCTGTATTGCTGCCACTTGTGTCTCATTGTGCTCCACCTATCATCTGCCTCTCTGGTTATTCCTCAGTGTATTTCAGTCCTGTGTTTTCACCTGTTTGTTGCTAGATTGGGCTAGTGAATGTTCCTGAGCCTTTCCAGCATTTGTATCTGCACTCTGTCTGAATATATAAAACATAGAATAGTACAGCATAGTACAGGCTCTTTGGCCCACAATGTTGTGCTGACCCTTAAATCCTGCCTCCCATATAACCCCTCCACCTTAAATTCCTCCATATACCTGTCTAGTAGTCTCTTAAATTTCAACCTAGTGCATTTGCCTCCACCATTGACTCAGGTAGTGCATTCCATGCACCAACCACTCTCTGAGTGAAAAAACCTTCCTCTCATATCCCCCTTGAACTTCCCTCCCCTTACCTTAAAGCCATGTCCTCTTGTACTGAGCAGTGGTACCCTGGGGAAGAGGCACTGGCTGTCCACTTTATCTATTCCTCATAATATCTTGTATACCTCTATCATGTCTCCTCTCATCCTCCTTCTCTCCAAAGAGTAAAGCCCTAGCTCCCTTAATCTCTGATCATAATCCATACTCTCTAAACCAGGTAGCATCCTGGTAAATCTCCTCTGTACCCTTTCCAATGCTTCCACATCCTTCCTAAAGTGAGGTGACCAGAACTGGACACAGTACTCCAAGTATAGCCTAACCAGAGTTTTATAGAGCTGCATCGTTACCTCGCGACTCTTAAACTCTATCCCTCGACTTATGAAAGCTAACACCCCATAAGCTTTCTTAACTACCCTATCTGCCTGTGAGGCAACTTTCAGGGATCTGTGGACATGTACCCCCAGATCCCTCTGCTCCTCCACACTACCAAGTATCCTGCCATTTACTTTGTACTCTTGGAGTTTGTCCTTCCAAAGTGTACCACCTCACACTTCTCCGGGTTGAACTCCATCTGCCACTTCTCAGCCCACTTCTGCATCCTATCAATGTCTCTCTGCAATCTTCAACGATCCTCTACACTATCCACAACACCACCAACCTTTGTATCATCTGCAATCTTGCCAACCCACCCTTCTACCCCCATATCCAGGTTGTTAATAAAAATCGCGAGAAGTAGAGGTCCCAGAACAGATGCTTGTGGGACACCACTAGTCACAACCCTCCAATTCGAATATACTCCCTCCACCACAACCCTCTGCCTTCTGCAGGCAAGCCAATTCTGAATCCACCTGGCCAAACTTCCCTGGATCCCATGTCTTCTGACTTTCTGAATATCAACTCTGCCTGTTTCCCGATTCTGGATTTTGGATTTCTCTGGATGTTTTAATCTCTGCCTGAACTTTGACGCCGATTTTTGTTTGCACCTTGAGATTTGTTATTCAATTAATATCACTGTGTGCACAGTATGGGGTCTGCAATTAGATCTCTGCTCCAGCTTCCTGACACTGGCATTTCTTTGTCCCCCTGGGGGGAGAAAACTTTTGGATTCCTCCTTTATATTATTGGCTAGCCTGCCCTCCTATTTCAGCTTTTCCTTTCTTCTTGCTTTTTTAGTTGCCTTCTGTTGGATTTTAAAAGCTTCCCAATCATCCAACTACCCAATCACTTTTGCTACCTTGTGTGACCTTTCCTTGGCTTTATGAAGTCCTTAACTTCCCAGGTCAGGCACAGTTGCCTACCCCTGCCATTTGAGAACTTCTCCCTCAGTGGGACATATCTATCCTGCACCCTGTGAATTATTCCCAGAAAATTCAGCCATCTCTGCTCTGCTGTTATCCCTGCCAGTATCCTCCTCCAATCCACCTGGGCAAGTTCCTCTCTCACGCCTCTGTAATTCCCTTTATTCCATTGCAATACTGATACATGTGAGTTATGCTTCTCCCTCTCAAACTGCAGTATAAATTCAGTCATATTATGATCACTGCCTCCTAAGGGTTCCTTTATATTAAGCTCCCTAATAAGCTCTGGGTTATAACACAACACCCAATCTGAGATAGTCTTTCCCGGAGTAGGCTTGAGCACAAGCTGCTCCAAAAAGCCATCTCATAGGCATTCAACAAATTCCCTCTCTTGCGATCTGACATCAACATGATCTTCCCAATCCTCTTGCATATTGTGGCCACTAAATGAAGAGTTAAGAACAGAAAATGGAGATACAATAGTGTTTCCTGTCTAATATATAAAGGGGAAATTATGGTTAAGCACTGATGTAAACAGATATGATAGGGATTGAGCAACTGTGAAAATCGACCCGAATCCTCACAGGAAGCAGGGTGGGAGGAAATGTGGTTGAGATGACTGTGGGAGTCTATGGCCTTGGGATAAATATTGGTTAAGGGAGTCTCTGGGCTTATAATGGATGCTGAGTTGTGGGATTTTGTGGTTACATCAGCTTATTAGCTGAGGGAATGCTCTGCTCCTTCTGTTTACCATGAGTTATTTGCTTCCTTTTTCTTCTACCTGGTGTTGTTTCTAGCAAACACTTCTACACTTGTAATGCCCTGATTCATATCTTTACTGCTACACTGTCGATATTTCATTTAGCAGTTCTGTAAGAGTAGTCTGTTCTGCTTTCAGACTGTTTGGGTTATTGTCAAAGATAAAGGATGATGAGGAATGTGTGCCATCCAATTAGGATGGTGAAACTGATGGGAGGTTTTTTCTGGTAAGAGACACCAAGGTTAGTCTTGGGGCTTTTGTTCAGTGGGAGATGAAGAGAGAAGACACTGGAGATAACAGGTCGTAGGATTCGACCCAGTGTGGGACCATAGTTCGATGAAGCTATGTGCAAAGATTGATTCAGGATTGGTGAATATGGTGAAATGTTGAGCTCAACTTGGGCATTTTTGACTGTTTAATTAAAATGGGCCCTTTTCTTTTTGCTTTTCTTCACTAACCTTTTAGTTAAGTTAAGATTCATATATATAATGGCTGGTATTGTCTGTTATAACTGTGGTGAAGAGGGACACTTCAGCCGGGTGTGTGAAAGATGGGAAACCCCTCAGTGAGCCCCGGTTACCTAAATGGAGAGAGACATTGGGGAAACTTAGAAGAGACCCAATGAGGGAATGACCTGGTGTCTCGGGGCAAACATGTTTCCAGTAATATATCAAGGAACACCCTAAAGAGAAAAGAACCAATTCCTGAAGGCTTAGTGGGGCCAATCTCCAGTGTATTGCTATGGATTGAGGGTATTTATGCTAAAGCCATACTTGACACTGGCTCTCAGGTTACTTTACTGTACCATTTTTTTTACAACTGGTATTTGATGCATTTACCATTGACACCACTCAGTGCGCTAGAGATCTGGGTGATCATCTGTATGATGGTTACTTGTCATCGAAGCTGGAGTTTTCGGATGCAGATGTGGAAGTTGCTGAGGTCCTTAATACTTTAGTGCTGGTTTGTGCAGACCCAATTGAGAAGGGTGAAGTTTCAATTCTTGTGGGGACAAATACTCCTAATGGGAGCCTGCAAGGAGAGAGCTTTCTGAAAACATTGTCCATTCATGCAGCGTTTTGAGGAGCTCTATGGTGGCACTGGGCTGGATGATAAACATAGACAAGGGACTGTGTGGCACACCCAGTCAAAAACAGTCGTTTTACAGCCTGGGGAAGTAGCGAGACTGGTGGGAAACCTCAAGTTCCCTGGAATACCTGAGGCCAAGGCATTCTTGGTGGATGCTCCTGAAGATCACAAAGAGGAATCCTGATTATCTGCTGGGGTATTGGTGAGGCCCAAACTGCAGAAGCCCTCATTTGTACAGGGGAACAGGATGACAATGATTGTCAGGAACACTCGGAGCGGGAAGTCACCCTCAGGTGGGGGGTGCCACTGGTGCACCTGTTTCCCGGTGATGGTAATGTCTAGTGTCCCTATGAGACAAGCTGGGGAGAAACTCTCTCTGAAAAAGGGAAAGTTGCCTGCAGAGTCATTCAACATTGGGGACTCCCCAGTACCTGGATTTTGGAAGAAGAGGTTGATAGAGAAGATGTTGAAGCTAGAAGATATCTTTTCTACTGGCGATTTCGATGTTGGTTGTTCCAAGAGTACTCTCCATACTATCTGGGTGACCAAGGACACTCTGTCCAGAGAAAGATTGCGACGGCTGGCGCTTGCAGAGATGGAAGATGTTCAGCAGCATCTGTGGAAGGTGAAGGAAGCTGGGATCATCACTGAGTCCAGAACCCCTTGCACATCTCCAATAGTGGTGGACAGGAAGAAGAATGGGAAGGTATAGATGTGTGTGGAATATTGGACTCTGAAAAGGGTTACAGTCCCCAACTAGTATACGGTCCTGAGAATCGAGGATGCGCTGGCCTGTCTGAGTGGTGCGAATTGATTCAGTGTGCTGGACTTGAGGAGTGGATATTATCAAATCCTCATGAGTGTGGCTGACAAAGAGATGATGGCATTCATATGTCCACTGCCATCTTTCAGTTTGAAAGGATGCCCCAGGGCATAACAGGAGCTCCAGCAACTTTCCAGCGGGTCATGGAGAAAATGGTGGGGGATATGAATGAGTATTAGTGAATCTGGATGACCTCATAGTGTTCGGGTCCACCTTGGAGGAACATGAAGTGAGGCTGCTGAAGGTGCTGGGCCTCCTGAAAGCTGAAGGGTTAAAACTTTCCCTGGACAGGTGTCAGTTCTGTAAAACATCTGTCAGCTATGTCGGACACATAGTCCCATGAGATGGAATAGCTACAGACCCAGCTAAGATAGAGGCAGTGACCACCTGGCCAAAGCCTCAGACTGTGAGTGCTTTATGCTCATTCCTTGGGTTCTATGGTTACTAGTGGAGGTTTATGAATGGCTATGCAAAAGTGAGTCACCCTTTAAATCAGCTTCTGTGCAGTTACCCTCCCTTGGAAGAAAGGGAGGAGGCAAAAGGACAGGAGGGTAAAGAGTATCTTAACCCTTCGGAGTCTTTTGGACTGAGGTGGGATGCAAAATGTGAAGAGGCCTTTCAGTTGTTGAAGGAAATGCTGACCCAGGCACCTGTGCTAGCTTTTGCAGACCCCTGATTACCATACGTACTGTATATGTATGCCTGCAGATAGAGCTTAGGGAGCATCATGTATCAGGATCAAGGCACAGGGTTGAGACCTGTCATGTTTGTCAGGCAGAGTCTGTCACCCTCTGAGGGGGAAAAACTATTCCACGCACAAATTGGAGTTTCTAGCTTTGAAATGGGCTGTGGTGGATAACCTAAGCGACTATATGTTGTTAAATTTGAGGTGAGGACAGACAACTTGCATCCTGACCCCAGTGAAATTGGATGCCACAGGCCATCTGTAGTTAGCGGTGATTTCAGCCCGAAGTACCGGCCGGGAAGCAGGAACATTGATGCTGATCCTCTGTCCCGAAGTGCGCTTGAAGGGCTGGACAGGGATGGAGAGTGGGAGAGTGTTCCTGCCCCAGGAGTGAAAGCCATGTGCCAGTTTTCCATCACAGGGAAGATAGAGGAAGGGGAAGGGCAGAATTGAGCAGTAGATCAATTGGGAGCTTCTGGTGGTGTCATTCCACAAGCTTACTGTAACCTGAGGAAATGGTAGCCACTCAGTGAAATGACCCATGTATTGGTACTGTTTGGTCAGCAGTCGCAAAAAGGGACATGGCCCAATCAGACAAGATCAAACATTTTGCGGTGCCTCCATTACTGAGAGAATGGCCCACATTGGAATTGAGGAACCAGATCCTATACTAGGGCATGTCGCCTCCTCTCCAGCCTCGACATTACCAGCTGGTCCTAACCGAGAAGTATTGAAGGATTGTGTTGAAGTCACTTCATGATGATTCTGGCCATTTGGGGGTTGACAAGACCTATGGATTGCTAGAGGTCGAAGAGTACTACAATTGTGCATTCTATGTATATAGAGGAAGACACTGCCTATCAGGGCAGCTCCCTTGTCCCACTTGCAGTGTACAGGGCCCCTGGATCTGGTGTGTATGGATTTCCTGTCAATAGAGCCAGATACCAGTAACATGGCGAATGTCTTGGTCATCACGGACCACTACACCAGATATGCTCAAGGCTTTTCCTACCAAGGACCAGAGGGGGTCTACGGTGGCAAAAGTATTATGGGAGAAATATTTCATTTATTATGGCCTCCCCAGGCAGATACATAGTGATCAGGGACAGGATTTCGAGAGCAGGCTCATCCATGAGTTACTGTGCATGCTTGGAGTCAAAGTCGAGGACCATGCCCTATCACCCGCAGGGTGATCCCCAGCCCGAGAGGTTCAATCGGACCTTGCCAGAGATGTTCGGGACCTTGGTGATCAGCAAGAAGAGTAGGTGGAATCAACATGTTGGACATCTGGTTCACTGCTACAACTGTACTCAAAATGAAGCTACCACATACTCGCATATTATCTGATGTTTGGGCACAAGGCTATCGCGGGATATTGAGCAGATAGGGAAACAGATTCTGTGTTTTTTTTAATAGACCCCCCCAATAGTAACACAGACATCGAGGAGCAGATAGGGAGACAGATTCTGGAAAGGTGCAATAGTAACAGGGTTGTCGTGATGGGTGATTTTAACGTTTCTAATATTGACTGGCATCTCTTAGAGCAAAGGGTTTAGAATGGGTGGAGTTTGTTAGGTGTGTTCAGAAAGATTTCTTGACACAGTATGTAGATAAGCCTACAAGAGGAGAGGCTGTACTTGATTTGGTATTGGGAAATGAACCTGGTCAGGTGTCAGATCTCTCAGTGGGAGAACATCTTGGAGATAGTGATCATAATTCTATCTCCTTTATAATAGCATTGGAGAGAGATAGGAACAGGCAAGTTAGAAAAGTGTTCAATTGGAGTAATGGGAATTATGAGGCTATTGGGCAGGAAATTGAAGGCTTAAATTGGAAACAGATGTTCTCAGGGAAAAGTACGGAAGAAATGTGGCAAATATTCAGGGGATATTTGTGTAGAGTTCTGTATAGGTATGTTCCAGTGAGACAGGGAAGTTATGGTAGGGTACAGGAACCATGGTGTACAAAAGCTGTAATAAATGTAGTCAAGAAGAAAAGAAAAGCTTACAAAAGGTCCAGAGAGCTAAGTAATGTTAGAGATCTAGAAGATTATAAGGCTAGCAGGAAGGAGCTTAAGAATGAAATTAGGAGAGCCAGAAGGGGCCATGAGAAGGCTTAGTGGGCAGAATTAGGGAAAATCCCAAGGCATTCTACAAGTATGTTAAGATCAAGAGGATAAGACATGAAAGAATAGGACCTATCAAGTGTGACAGTGGGAAAGTGTGTATGGAACCGGAGGAAATAGTAGAGGTACTTAATGAATACTTCAGTATGGAAAAGGATCTTGGTGATTGTAGTGATGACTTGCAGCAGACTGAAAAGCTTGAGCATGTAGATATTAAGAAAGAGGATGCGCTGGAGCTTTTGGGAAGCATCAAGTTGGATAAGTTGCTGGGACTGGACGAAAGATACCCCAGGCTACTGTAGGAGGCAAGGGAGGAGATTGCTGAGCCTCTGGTGATGATCTTTGCATCATCAATGGGGACGGGAGGGGTTCTAGAGGATTGGAGGGTAGCAGATGTTGTTCCTTTATTCAAGAAAGGGAGAAGAGATAGCCCATGAAATTATAGACCAGTGGTCTTACCTTCAGTGGTTGGTAAATTGATAGAGAAAATCCTGAGAGGCAGGATTTATGAACATTTGGAGAGGTATAACATGATTAGGAATAGTCAGCATGGCTTTGTTGAGGGCAGGTCGTGCCTTACACACCTGATTGAATTTTTTGAGGATGTGACTAAACACATTGATAAAGGTAGAGCAGTAGATGTAGTGTATATGGATTTCAGTAAGGCAGTTGATAAGGTACCCCATGCAAGGCTTATTGAGAAAGTAAGGAGGCACGGGATCCAAGGAGACATTGTGGATCCAGAACTGGCTTGCCCACAGAAGGCAAAGAGTGGTTGTAGACGGGTCGTATTCTGCATGGAGGACGGTCACCAGTGGTGTGCCTCAGGGATCTGTTCTGGGACCCTTACTCCGTGACTTTTTCAATGACCTGGATGAGGAAGTGGAGGGATGGGTTAGTAAGTTTGCCAATAACACAAACATTGGAGGTGTTGTGGATAGTGTGGAGGGCTGTCAGAGGTTACAGCGGGACATTGATAGGATGCAAAACTGGGCTGAGAAGTGGCAGATGGAGTTCAACCCAGATAAGTGCGAAGTGGTTCATTTTGGTAGGTCAAATATGATGGCAGAATATAGTATTAATGGTAAGACTCTTGGCAGTGTGGAGGATCAGAGGGATATTGGGGTCCGGGTCCATAGGACATTCAAAGTAGCTGCGCAGGTTGACTCTGGTTAAGAAGGTGTATGGTGTATTGGCCTTCATCAATTTTGGAATTGAATTTAGGAGCCAAGAGGTAATGTTGCAGCTATATAGGACCCTGGTCAGACCCCACTTGGAGTACTGTGCTCAGTTCTGGTCACCTCACTACAGGAAGGATGTGGAAGCCATAGAAAGGGTGCAGGGGAGATTTACAAGGATGTTGTCTGGATTGGGGAGCATGCCTTTTGAGAATAGGTTGAGTGAACTTGGCCTTTTCTTCTTGGAGCAAGGGAGGCTGACAGGTGACTTGATAGAGGTGTATAAGAAGATGAGAGGCATTGATTGTGTGGATAGTCAGAAGCTTTTTCCCAGGGCTGAAATAGTTGCCACAAGAGGACACAGGTTTAAGGTTCTGGGGAGTAGATACCGAGGAGATATCAGGGTAAGTTTTTTACTCAGAGAGTGGTGAGTGCGTGGAATGGGCTGCCAGCACAGGTGGTGGAGGCGGATACGATAGGGTCTTTTAAGAGGCTTTTAGAGAGGTACATGGAGCTTAGTAAAATAGAGGGCTATAGGTAAGCCTAGTAATTTCTAATGTAGGGACATATTCGGCACAACTTTGTGGGCCGAAGGGCCTGTTTGTGCTGTAGGGTTTCTATGAGGCGAGGTGCCAGTTGATCTGTTTTGGGACTGGTGAGGAAGATCTTATCTGAAGTATGTGTCTGATATGAGAAGTGAGCTGAAAAAGGCTTGTGAATTGACTGAGGTCTCAGCTACCAAACGAAATCAAGGAAATAAGAGTAGGTATGATCAAACGGTTAAGTTCTCCCAACTCATGTTTGGAGATCAAGTCCTCATAAAGAATTTTGGGCTACCTGGGAAGCATAAGTTGGCTGATTGGTGGGCAGCTACGCTCTATGTAATGGAGGGTCAGATGCCAAACATACCAGTTTTCAGGATGAAACCAGAGGATGGGAATGGGTCTGTCAAGATTCTCCATTGGAACCACCTACTTCTGGAACAAAAGGTGTGTGTGGACCCAGAGCCTGACCTGGACCCTGCACCTAATAAGAGGACTCCACAGAGATGTGGGGAGTCTGAAGGATCAGCAGCAGCAAGGGCTAGACTGGCCCCTGCCCTTGATAGAGGATGAGGAATTGAGGATGTGGTATATGCTGCCTTTTGCTAACTCCCCACTAATTGAGGAAGAGATTCCCAACCCTTCTCACACTGAGACAGATGGAATGGAGGGGGTGGGGGGACTAGGAGTGGACAGGCAGGCTTGCAGCTGGACCATGAAGGGGGTTGAGCTCTAAAGTAACCGGGAAATAAGCTGAGCTCAGCTGAGTGGCAGAGGGACCGGAGTTGCCAGAAGGGTCAAGTGATAGACAGGAGGAGGCCTCGCTCCTTGTAGACCAGAAGTACTCAAGTGGTGTCTGAAACTCAAGAGGTAGATGATGGGATAAAGAGGTATCAAAGAGTCAGGAGACCACCCCCCAGATAGGCTGGACTATGTAGCACTAGGGGAACAGTGTTGCAGCATTTCCCCCAAGTGAGATATGTCACTACAATTTACAAATGGATTGGAGGTTCTGACATCACAAAATTCCTTTGAAAATGGTGTTATTAATGATGGGATGACAAATTAATTCAAAGTCATGAGGACATGACTATTTATGGTGGGGGAGAGTGTAATGCCCTGTTCACATCTTTACTGTTACGCTGCAGGTATTTCAATTAGCAGTCCTGTAAAAGCAGTCTGTTCTGCTTTCAGCCTGTTTGCGTTATTGTTGAAGAGGAATGTGTGCTGTCCGATTTGGATGGTGGAGCTGGGCGGAGGTTTTTCTAGTGAGGGACACCAAGGTTAGTCTTGGGGCTTTTGTTTGGCAGGAGAGGAAGAGAGAAGATGCTGGAGGAAATGGGTCATAGGATTCTTCTTTCTTTATCAATCTTTTTATTAATTTTTAAAAGTACACATATAAACAAGAGGAGAATTATCTCAAATATCTATATCGATAACAATTCATATAAAAGGTAAAATAACCATCATCAAGATCATACATAGTATTAATCTAATAGTATATAATAAAAACAAGATAATCAATTCTCCTTTTATCATTCCATGAAATAAAATGAAGAAACTTTTATAATTTTTATATACATAAAAAACCCACTAAACAAAAAAAAACCAAAAAAAAAAAAAACAAAAAGAAGGGGGAAAAAGGAACTGGGCAGCTCATACTGAGAGTGAAAGCAAGAAAAAAAGAGAAACTTTCTGATCAAATCCAACATTTCGAGAAGTAACTGGAAGAGAAATAAATCAAACCATATGACAATATTGAATAAAAGGTCACCAAGTTTCTTTACATTTAAAGGATATATCAAATGTTCAACTTGCATTCTCTAAACTTAGACAGGACGTAATGGAAGTAAGCTAATAAAAAACAGTAGGTGGATTAGAGTCCTTCCAGTTAAGGAAAATGGCTCTTCTAGCCAATAAAGTTGTAGACGTTATCATCTGTTGAGCAGAAACAGGAATATATCCTGCTTTCAGTGGAGTGATCACAAAAGTTGTTGTAAGTAAATTTGGTTGTAGGTCCAAATTCAAGACTTTTGATAAAGTTTTAAAGACATCTTTCCAAAAATTATCTATCTTGATGCAAGACCCAAACACATGTGTTAAAGTAGCCACCTCAATATTACATCTGTCACAAATAGGATTAATATTGGAAAAGATACGGGCTAATTTATCCCATGACATATGCGCCCGATGTACTACCTTGAACTGCAGCAAGGAACAACAGGCACAAATAGATGAAGTATTTACCAAATGAAAAATTTTATCCCATTGATTATCTGAAAGTGACTCTCGAAATTCCAATTCCCACGCAGCTTTAATTTTATCGTTAGATAACATTCGCAAATTCAATAACCATTTATAAATTATAGCTATTAGTCTTTTTTGAAATGGTTTAACCTGAAAGAGTATCTATTATATTGGGTGAATAAGCAGAGGGAAAATTTGGAAGTAAACTACATAGACATTTCCTAATTTGTAAATATCTAAAGTGTGCATTAGATAAGTCATATTTGTCCACTAACTGAGTGAAAGATATTAAATAATCCCCCATAAGCATGTCTAAAAAAATTATTATTCCTTTGGTTTTCCAAATTAAAAAGGTCTAATCAGAAATTGATGGTTTAAGAAATAATTAAGATGGATTTTTACTAGAAAGAACAAAATTGTTAAACTCAAAGAACCTATGAAATTGAAACCAAATTTTCTTAATGTATGTTTAATTAATGTATGATTAAGGTCTCAACTACCAATCTTAGAAATCAAAAAGGGAAGAGGAGCTCCCAGTAAAGAGGCCGAAGAATACCCCTTCACCAAGTTTTTCTCCAAATCCACCCATAGAGGACAGTCATGAATGTCTGAGTAATGAATCCAAAAAGAAATATATCAAATATTAATTGCCCAGTAATACAGTCTAAAATTTGGCAAAGCCATACTACCATACTTTTTTAATTTCTGCAGTAAAGGTTTAGGTCATAGGATTTGACCTGGTGCAGGATTATGATTTGATGGAGTCAGATGCTGAGATGGATTGAGGTGAATATGGTGAAATGTTGAGCTCCAGCTTGTGCGCATTTGACTGTTTAATTAAAATGGGCCCTTTTGTTTTTCTTTCCTTTAGTTAAGATTCATAAATATAGTTCCCTTAATTGTATGCAGTGTACTGTCTGTTACTTCATGGCATTAATTGGTAACAGGATTGCAAATTACATAGCATCCTCACAGACTGGGGTTTGGGGTGGGATGAGCTGTCTCAATCTCATGTGTTTGGTGGGACTTGAGAGTGTCTTCCCTAGACTTACACAGCCAAGGAAACCAGCGGGTTTCACGCTTGTCACTGAATTAAGGTGAGCCACTCAACTTGATGGTGATGTTACCTTGGAGAAAATGATGGTTCACACTCCTCATGAATGTCCAGATTAAATGTGGTAAATCTGTTGTGAATCCATTCCATTTACACTAAACATCCATGCAGGTTTCCTTTATGTAGAAGTGAAATTCCATCGCCAGGCAGTCAATGCTTCAAGTTCAGATGCATCTGCAGCAAGTACATTAATGCAGATAGCGTCATGCAGCTCTCCTCTCCTATTGGTTCTCTCAGCTCCTGCACCAGACCCACTTCTGGGCTCTACCTCTTCAATGACGATCAGAAAATTTCAATGAAGGTAGAGCATTTTCCTTTCTAACTACTCACTGATTCTGTACATTAACTTTCAATAAGCTGTACAAGGACATTCTTATTTGCCTAGAAATCAATACCTTTCTGTCCCTCAATCCATAAAGTTTATTCACATTTCTTTAATATAAGAGATTATGCAGATGCTGGAAATCTAGAGGAACACACACAATATGTTGGAGAAACTGAAGGAACTGAGCAAGCCAGGCAACATCTGTGGAGACAAATAAAGAGTCAATGCTGATGAAGGGTCTCAGCCTGAAATGTTAACTCTATATTCCTCTCCATACATGCTGCCTAACTTGCTAAGTGCTCCAGCATTTTTTGTGTGTTACATCCTTTTTTTTAAATTTGGTTAAAATGGATGACCTGACATCTTTCAATAAAATTCAATATGCAATGCCTATGCCCATTTATTTAATGTATCCATATTCTCTTGAAGTTTTGCTGGATTCACCTAACAGCTGACACTGCAATCCTGCTTTGTATCAGCAGAAAATGTATATTTCTTACGCACAGCCAACTCATCCAAATCATTGATGGACATTGTGAACAGCACCAATCCCTGCAACACAATACTAGTCACAACCTCTCAACTTGAAAATAGCCCATTTATTCCTACTCCATGTTTTCTATCCACTAATGAATCCTCATTCCATATCATTTTCATCACCCGCTATACTGTGTACTCTAATTTTTGCTTAGTATCCTCTTATATGACACCTCATCAAAGGGCTCTGAGAGTCCAATTATACCACATCCACTGGTGTTCACTGATTTACCCTGCTAGATATAATAGCAAAATAAATCTAACTAATTGTTGAATTGCATTTCCCTTTCCTGACTGCATTTTGACTATCTATCTTATTATTTGGAGGTGCCCAGGTGCTATTTCTTTCAAAGATTGTAGCAGTTTCCTCCCACTGATGTCATACATATTGTTTAACACTAGTTTAAATTTCCCTATTAATGTTGTTGCTTTATTTACCTGTAATATATTTTGTTTTTCTTTCTTCTTGCACCAGACCTAAAACTAATTTATTGTCTGTCGGCCTTTAGTAAACAGTTTAGATCCATCCAGGGTATCTGATGCTTTCCCCCTCTACTTAGCTAGTTTAGTTAATGAAACTACTTCAAACTAATTGGCATGGCTTGTTGATACTACTCTGTCACCCCTTACAGGCAAATCCATATCAACAGAAATATACCAAATTCCATCTATCTCCCCAACCATGGCAGTAGTTTATAGAGTCATGTAATACGGAAACAGACCCTTTTGTCCATACTGACCATCAAGTAGTGATTTACATTCATTTTACTCTCCACACATTCCTCTTGACTTCCCCCAGATTTTACTCCTCACCTAGACACTGACTAACGTACCAATCCACACACCTTTAGGATGAGGAAGGGAACTAGAGCACTTTGAGGAAATGTGAGGTCACAGACAAAACATACAAACTCCACACAGCTAGTACTCATGAGCAGGATTAAAAGCAGGTCACAGGCCCAGTGAGGCAGCAGCTCTGCCTGAGCACAATTGAGAACTGGATTAACCTCTCTCAAATGTCCAAACAGGTCTAGATTATCTCTTTAAAAATTATCATAACACCTAATTTTTCTCTCACAACTACTCTCAGTCACTTGCAAAGTAAACAGAGGAAAGTCTGTAGGGCCTGCTGGCTTGAAACTGTATGGTAAAGGACCACTTCTAAATCACTACTCCATAACTAGGCCATAGTCAGAGAAGTGGCTGTGATGGCCAAACATTTGGATTCTTGCAAAAGTTCCATACTTTAAATGTTTTGTCCTCTGCCACCTTTCCATCTGCTTCCATGTGCAGCATAATTTTTGCCTGACCTGGCAGATTAGTTTGAAAATCCTGCTGTCATAATGAAAAGAAGATCCTGAGTGGACTGGGCCAGGGGAGAGTGCTATGTGTTTTATTATGTACAAACCATTTTTCTGGAAGAAAAGAAAATTATTTATACACCAGGGTACATTCAATGTTATGGTATAATGAATCAACAAAGCTGAATAAGACAGATTCTTTGATAGTGCATTGATTTTTCAAAAGTAATGTACCAGTCCATCAAAAGGCATTTACATTTGAATATTGCCTCAATAAGATGTAACGAAAAAGAAGCTTTCACAAGTGAGAGAAATTCAGGGCCCAGAGACCTTTTATTATTGTGCTCACATCAGGAGGTTGTAGCTAATCCCTCAGATCTCATTCCATTGCTGGTTTGGCTTTCTCCCATTTCACAGCAGGCATTTACCAGAGCACATTGCGCAAAGGGTCAGTGTTACTGGAGGCTGTGTTCAAATTGAAATGCCACCTATTGCCTCGTCAAATTGCTTCCCAATCTTCTCTGGTCTATTTAACCCTATTAATACAACAGTAAATACTGGAGTGAGATTAAGTATTTGAATCAAGAACATCAAACAAGCTTCTGTACCTTGGAATAAATGTACTTCAAAACCACAGTGTCTGCCCAAGAGCTGCAAGGACTTAAGAAAATATGTGCAATTCATTTGGATTTAAATATTTTCTAATCACCAAAGAAATTAGGTAACAAACACAAGGAAATCTGCAGATGCTGAGTATCAGAATAATGCACACAAAATTCTGGAGGAATTCAGCAGGCCACACATCATCTATGGAAAAGAGTAAACAGTTGACGTTTTGGGTGCCAGTTTTCATGACATTCCTTTTTAAAAGCATGGTACAGGTTTGTGTTAAAAATGATTGTTATCATTCTTCAGATAGGCTGCAAATAAAAAATACACCACCAGTATTTTATTTGCCAGAGAATTAATTAAGGTCACCCTCTGTGGAGCCTCCTTTGATACCTAGGGATGATAATATTTGCAAATTGTAGATTAATAAAAATTTACATTTTTATTGATCTTCACTTTGAAAGAAAGTTATCATGTTAAGTTTACCACAATGTTAATTAGCTAACCATTCTGATATTTAATCAATGAGTGAGCCAGGATAGTTTACTACCATTGGCTGAAGCTTTCTCCAGTATTCATTAGCTTCATCCTCTTACATGATATTAAACCAAAGAAGGACTTTGTACGAGACACAAAGGTAAAATGGAAGCTGCTGAAAATAAACAAAAATCAGCAGCAACAGGTCCTATGCATATTTATTGCCTTTGTTTACACCTCATTCAAATTTTCTTACCATTGAAGCCAATGGCAAGATAATCAAAATGAGCGGGTGCTACCGGATATCCTCACAATGGGTAGGATTGAAATATTCAAGGTATTGCATTAAGTAGGAAAGATGCTGGAGTCAATTATAAAAGAGGAAATTATGACACATTTGGATAGCAGTAGAAGGATCAGTCTGAGTCAGCATGGATTTACGAAGAGAAAATCATGCTTGACTAATCTTCTGGAGTTTTTTGAGGATGTAACTATGAAAATGGACAAGGGAGAGCCAGTGGATGTAGTGTACCTGGACTTTCAGAAAGCTTATGATAAAGTCCCACATAGGAGATTAGTGGGCAAAATTAGGGCACATGGTATTGGGGGCAGAGTACTGACATGGATTGAAAATTGGCTGGCTGACAGGAAACAAAGAGTAGCGATTAACCGGTCCCTTTTGGAATGGCAGGCTGTGACCAGTGGGGTACTGCAAGGTTCGGTGCTGGGACCGCAGCTGTTTACAATATACATTAATGATTTAAATGAAGGGATTAAAAGTAACACTAGCAAATTTGCTGATGACACAAAGCTGGGTGGCAGTGTGAAATGTCAGGAGGATGTTATGAGAATGCAGGGTGACTTGGACAGGTTGAGTGAGTGGGCGAATGTATGGCAGATGCAGTTTAATGTGGATAAATGTGAGGTTATCCACTTTGGTGGCAAGAACAGGAAGGCAGATTACTATCTAAATGGAGTCAAGTTAGGAAAAGGGGAAGTACAACGAGATCTAGGTGTACATCAGTCAATGAAAGCAAGCATGCAGGTACAGCAGGCAGTGAAGAAAGCTAATGGCAAGCTGTCCTTTATAACAAGAGGAATTGAGTATAGGAGTAAAGAGGTCCTTCTGCAGCTGTACAGGGCCCTGGTGAGACCCCACCTGGAGTATTGTGTGCAGTTTTGGTCTCCAAATTTGAGGAAGGACATTCTTGCTATTGAGGGAGTGCAGCGTAGATTCACAAGGTTAATTCCTGGAATGGTGGGACTGTCATATGTTGAAAGATTGGAGCAATTGGGCTTGTATACACTGGAATTTAGAAGGATGAGAGGGGATCTGATTGAAACATATAAGATTATTAAGGGATTGGACACGCTGGAAGCAGGAAGCATGTTCCAGCTGATGGGTGAGTCCAGAACTAGAGGCCACAGTTTAAGAATAAGGGGTAGGCCATTTAGAACAGAGATGTGGAAAAACTTTTTCACCCAGAGAGTGGTGGATATGTGGAATGCTCTGCCCCAGAAGGCAGTGGAGGCCAAGTCTCTGGATGCATTCAAGAGAGAGTTAGATAGAGCTCTTATAGATAGCGGGGTCAAGGGATATGGGGAGAGGGCAGGAATGGGGTACTGATTGTGTATGATCAGCCATGATCACAGTGAATGGTGGTGCTGGCTAGAAGGGCCAAATGGCCTACTCCTGCACCTACTGTCTATTGTCTTATCTTTTGCTTTGCAACATTGAAACATCCTGGAATGTTTTATTTTGGTTGGTATACTTGGTGCATATTTATGTTTTTCTGTAATTATTTAATTTTAAATAAATTCATTTCATCACTGTCACTTGAATGTGAAAGAAACACTGCAGCAGCCTTTCAGGATATTCATAGTGTACAGAAGTATCACAAAATAACTTCACTTCAGTCTCTAGTTAAAATTGAGATCATTGGTCTTTAGAAAGTTATAGGATCAGAATATGCTCTTCTCTGACAGGCAGTTCCATAGGGAATTGCTCACTGTCTTCTCTTCATCAGTCAGCTCATCGGTGATTTTTGTACACATTCAGGGTAGAACGGAAGTTCACAGAGAAACTCACATACCAGGCCCTGAGCCCAGATGTCATAGGTGAGGCACTAGATACCTTTCACAACAAACTGATGAACTTTACTTTGAGTAAAAAAAAAAGTGGTTTACTTGTTTTCTTGTTATGTTTTTACTTAATCTGAGAGACCTTAAAACTTCTTTAATTATTGGTTATTTACCAATGTGCAATAATAAGGTACGGAATAACAAAACATTGTACTATGATGGGTGTTCTGCCGCATGGAGATGAACTGTTCAATATGCTTATTACATTTGGTAGGAAAGATTTTCTGTAACAATCCTTGTGACAGAGGAGCTGAATGAGTCTGTTTGAAAGAGTGCTCCACTGCTTATTCAGTAGGTCATGGAGAGGATGTGCCTGATTGTCCATAATTTGTAACAGTTTGTTCAGTGACCTCCTCTCCACCACTGACTCATAAATGTCTGGGTTGTAGCCAAGGACAGATCCAGCCTTTCTGATGAGTTCCCATTATGGAGCTGACTAATTTTACAACTTCTTGCAGCTTACTTTGATCCTGTGCAGTAGCAACCCCACCCCTCCCCCCATACCCCACTTGGAGTACTGTGCTCAGTTCTGGTCGCCTCACTGTAGGAAGGATGTGGAAACTATAGAAAGTGTGCAGAGGAGATTTACAGGGATGTTGCCTGGATTGGGGAGCATGCCTTATGAGAATAGGTTGAATGAACTCGGCCTTTTCTCCTTGGAGCGATGGAGGATGAGAGGTGACCTGATAGAGGTGTACAAGATGATGAGAGGCATTGATCGTGTGGATAGTCAGATGCTTTTTCCCAGGGCTGAAATAGTTGCCACAAGAGGACACAGGTTTAAGGTGCTGGGGAGTAGGTACAGAGGAGATGTCAGGGGTAAGTTTTTTACTCAGAGAGTGGTGAGTGTGTGGAATGGGCTGCTGGCAACAGTGGTGGAGGTGGATATGATAGGGTCTTTTAAGAGGCTTTTAGATAGGTACATGGAGCTTAGTAAAATAGAGGGCTATGGGTAAGCCTAGTAATTTCTAAGGTAGGATGTGTTCAGCACAACTTTGTGGGCCAAAGGGCCTGTAATGTGCTGTAGGTTTTCTATGTTTCTATGTTTCTATACCAGACAGTGATGCAGCCAGTTAGAGTGCTATTCATCTGTAGAAATTGACAAATGTCTTTGGTTACATACCAAATTTCTTCAAACTCCTGATGAAATATAACTGCTGTTGTGCCTTCTTTATAGCTGCATTGATATGTTGGGTCCTGAGATGGTGCATATTCTCTGAGCAAACATTTCCCCAGAACTAAGACACAAGAACCAACAGTGAAGCAGCCTTGAATATTGTTTTTGACTTGTACTTAGATGAAACAAGATCTCAAGCAAAGATGATGAGGTGATCACATGGGGAAAAAAACAAAGAAGGTGTTAATGGACAGATACATGCTGAATGAGAGAGAATGTAGCAACCACTGAAGATGAAATTAAATGGATTAGTAGAGGTATTTTAAATATCTGGTAAATAATCATTTATGCTACATTCACACTAGACTGGATAGATCCATAACCGACAACACACACAAAATGCTGAACACAGCAGGCCAGGCAGACTCTTTGTCTCGGCCCGAAACGTCAACAGTGCTTCTCTTTATAGATGCTGCCTGGCCTGCTGTGTTCCACCAGCATTTTGTGTGTGTTGCTTGAATTTCCAGCATCTGCAGATTTCCTCGTGTTAGATCCATAACCAAAGCTTTTTCTCTTCATTTTGACCCTCCGTCCACACTGAAACGGCATTTTCCTCCCCCGAAAACAGAGATTTTCCAAAACACCCTCCAGAGTGTGTAAATTTGAAAATGCCACTTGGGCAGGTGGACGGGGTAACTGGAGATTTCTAGAAACACTGTCATGATGTGCCGGAACAGATAGTGGTGGCATTGTGACATTTCATTGTTTTCTTGAATGCAAACCCCCACGCAACCTAACAATTTCAGAACAGACGGCAACAAGACTGAAGCCAGAATAGTTAGAAATGTACTCACCAAATATTTTGACCCATAACTTACTGAATAAATAAGTATACTCACTTTGCCCTGTTTTCTGTCCTTGCTCGTATGAAGGTGGTTTACTTATTTATGCAAGTACTTCTCTGACAATAGATGTGTAACAGCCTAATGTAATATTGTATGGAAGTACAAGATAATACTGATGCAGACATGCTTTACACATTTAACAAGGTGCTTTATTAATGCAACAGAGTTAGTCAGTTTTTCAATGTTCGTCGTCAGCCGGGTCATACTGTCTGTGAACTCCCTGTCGGTTGCCTCCATATGTTCCAGTATTTGATTTTTTAGTTTTAAGTCCTCCTGCATGAGAGCTAACAGCTGTCCGTCCTTTGGCAATTTCCTTTTAAGTTTTTCTAATCTGTAACTGCACAAACATGCACTTTCACAGCAAGATTCAATACCAAACTTGTCGCTTATTTTCTGTAGATGTGTCCTGCACATGCCCAGTAGGAGGAGATTCGCCCAAATACCCGTTTTAATGTGGACGGAGATATTTTCAAAAACACTTGGTGTGGACGCCTATCGTTTTTATGCTAAACTGACGTTTTCAAAATTATCCGGTCTAGTGTGGATGTAGCCTTAGAATAATTGGAAATTGACCCCAAGCATTATGAAAAGTTCAAATTCTCTCTAAGTGCAGAAACAGCATCAATATATTCTTCAATGTAATGGAAAAGAGAGTTGAGGGAAGGAACATGAACAGGACTGAAATAAGGACTGTTGTACACACGGTGACAATATAGTTTTATCCATGCAAGATCCCATAGTTTTAACTTAGACAAAAACAAATGGGGCTATAGAGGGAGTTATTCCCTTCAAAAACAACTTAAACTTGGTGAAGGAGAGTGGTGACGGCAGCCAACTCATTGGAGCTCTCTTCAGGGATAGGATCTTACATCAATGCTGCAGTATGTAGAGATATACAGGCTGGACTTCCATGGTAAAGATTAACCAGGTGGGACCAGGAAACAGGAGTCGCTGCTCTAAGAAGGGGCTGGTGGTTCAAGTTGTTGCCTTCGGAGGGTCCATTTGGTCCTGATACTCTCACAAATGTTATCAAAGTTCTGAGTCCCTTTACGCCTCTTTTTTTTTGCATTTTCTCTCCATTTGGAAAATAGTCAACCCTTTCATTTCTTCTACCAAAGTACATGACCATACACTTCCTGACACCGTATTCCATTTGCCAATTCTTTATCCATTCTCCTCATCTGTCAAGGTCTTTCTGTAGCCTCTCTACTTCATCAAAACTACCTGCCCCTCCACCTATCTTCATATCGCCTGCAAACATTTCAACAAAGCCATCAATTCCATCATCCTGCTGAGTTCCTCCAGCATTCTGTGTGTGTTGCATGTTCTTAAAGCAACCTTTACAACCAAAATCCAACTTCAGCAATGGAATTACACTGATCATTTCTTGATTGTGTCTTTTTTTTCTTCACACCAAGATCTTGTTTTCCATATTTTATTCGTCCCCGCTTTTCACTGTCTTGCATAATTTATGTATAACTTATATTATACTTATGTGTGTTATCTAAATCTTTGTGCCTGTGATGCTGCTACAAGTAAGTTTTTCATTGACCTGTACATCTACACTTGTCCTTATGATAATAAACTTTGAGATATTTTACTATATTAAAGATGCTAGCTTGCATTATGTTACATGTGATGCTATGTGTTGAATAGCTACATGCTACATTCAATGCTAGATAGTGTTCAGGATTACTCTGTGTAGTTTGGCTGCTGATGCTTTTTCTTTGACAGTTCCTTAGAATCAAAGTTAATTTGTCTCTGCTTCTGTTTTGCAGTTTGTGATGTGGCTGATATGGCCAATGATGGAATCACACACTTTTCCACTGAGGTAGCAGGTGAGTGGAGAGTTTGTTCAGCAGTCTGTTTCTTCCACAGCCTATGTATGACTTGTCGTGCTCCAGATACATGGCCTTAAGGTTTTCAATGTCATACTGAATTTTTCTTCTCCACTTGAATGGCTCTAGGCCAGAGATTTCCAAAAGTCCATGGGGAGGTTGAAACCTTGAGCATATCCTGAATTTTCTCTTGGTAATCCCTTCCCAAGGCAGGCGTGGAATAAAGTGGCTGTTTTGGCATGGCTGGTAATCAATTGAAAGCATATTCTCAATAAGTGCTTGAGACAGTCTCCTAACCCCTGTAAATTAGTGCAAGGGAGCACCGCAGGCATTATATTTCATCATAACCTTTTCTTTAGCCAAAAGGAAACTTACAACAATGATTTGATGAGCACAGTGCCATATCCATCTTGAGAGAGTAGCTCATAGGGTTTGCATTTGTCTTCAATCAAGTCTGTGTCCAGTCAACTCCAAAGCTGGAAAGAATATCCCAGACTAAAGCTGTTCAGATAAAAGAATGTTGGTAAACGAAGATTCAAGGTGCAGGTCATGCTTATTTGTCAGTTAAGAAAAGCCTGTGAAGAAAGAAATATCACAAAGTCCATTTCTACAGAGGGAGCTGCTGAACATAACATTGAATTTATTCATTCAACTCTAAATTTGTTTACAGCTGAACAATAAAAGCATTTTCACAGTCACATTCAATTTCCTCAGTTCTTCATAAGAGCACAGCTATAAAGAGATGGTTGTTGACTTCAGCAGGGCACGGAGAGACCACTCCCCGCTGAACATCAACGGCTCCTTGGTAGAGATCATTAAGAGCACCAAATTTCTTGGTGTTCACCTGGCGGAGAATTTCACTTGGTCCCTGAACACCAGCTCCATAGCAAAGAAAGCCAAGCAGCGTCTCTACTTTCTGCAAAGGCTGACGAAAGTCCATCTCCCACCCCCCATCCTCATCACATTCTACAGGGGTTGTATTGAGAGTATCCCGAGCAGCTACATCACTGCCTAGTTCAGAAATTGCACCATCTCGGATCGCAAGACCCTGCACTGGATAGTGAGGTCAGCTGAGAAGATAATCTTTTCCCAACATTACGGACATTTACACTACACGCTGCATCCGCAAAGCAAACAGAATTATGAAGGACCCCATGCACCCCTCATACAAACTCTTCTCCCTCCTGCCGTCTGGGAAAAGGCACTGAAGCATTCGAGCTCTCACGACCAGACTATGTAACAGTTTCTTCCCCCAAGCTATCAGACTCCTCAATACCCAGAGCCTGGACTGACACCTTACTGCCCTATTGTCTTGTTCATTATTTTTGTAATGCCTGCACTGTTTTGTGCACTTTATGCAGTCCTGGGTAGGTCTATAGTCTAGTGTAGTTCTTTTTCTGTGTTGTTTTTTACATAGTTCAGTCTAGTTTTTGTACTGTGTCACGTAACACCATGATCCTGAAAAACGTTGTCTCATTTTTACTATGTACTGTACCAGCAGTTGTGGTCAAAATGACAATAAAAGTGACTTAACTTGACTTGACTTGAATATTATCTGTGATAACTAGAATTAACAGAGGAGAACTTTCCCCATATTAATTCATCAATATTGTTTCTATTCTTCTGGTCAAGATGGCATTGAGCTGCAGAGTCCTTCAATGTCATGGCTCAGACTTTTTATTTAGGTTGTTACTGTAGGTTCATTGGGATGGTTTCGGGAACAGAGAGGGAAGTTAGGTGTCAGGTTAGGGTTTAGGATCAGGGATATGGGTAGTTAGAGGGCAGGCCAAACTCTAGGCCTCCACCCAGCATTCCACACTACATGTTCGAAGGCCAGCAACATGAACATGAGTTATCTGTGGTCAAATGTCAGGACAGCAGAGCAGTAAGAGCGAGGGCTGTGGGACCCCCAGCTCAGCGAAGACAAGCACTGATGTACTGCCAACACGTCCCCCCCCCCCCCACGTCAATGAATCAACAGCAGGTTCCAGGGCAGGAATTCCATGCAGGCAGGAGGCATGAAACCTCATCCCACAGCTATGCAAGTCAGTGAGATCGGTGTTTGCAGCCTAGTGTTTGAGGTCTCATCATCAGTTGGTCTGGAGTCCAAGGTCTAGTGTCACAACCACGGATCTGGCAGTGTAATAGGTATGGAAATTTTGCTTGTGAGTATGCACGTGTCAGCTAATTATTATTTCATTGTGACAGTATTTAACTCCATTCTTTCCATCATGGTGCTTGTCAAGACTTGGACCCCACACAGCAACGCTTCGCTGCCTGCTTGCATTCGGCTTTCCCTGAGCAATTAGACTTGTCAAGTCAACTGTCTCTGAAGACTAGCAGTATTCGTTTTATATTTAGTTATTCCTTTTCAGCCACAGTGTCGGCTTTTTTTTCCATTTGAGAGTTTTAATGAACAACCCTGTTTGGACTAGCATTTATTGTTTTATTTTCCCTTCTAACTCCATTCGCATTAAAGTCTGTGAACTATCAACTCACTTCAGTGTCTCTCACTCCACACTTGGGTCAGATCCGAACCGGGTGACATCTAGTGTTTGTGGTCCCAGTCACTGGTGATTCCAGAGTTCAAAGCCTTGAGCCCACAAGTCCACCACAGTAGTTGAGGACTCAGTGTCAGTGAATCCATGAGTCCACTGCAGGCTAGTTGGAGGAAGGTCTGTGTACATGGGTCAGTTTGAGGGAGGAAAGGGGTATTGCTTGTTGTGCTCTGTGCCCAACGTGTCCTTACGGTGTGTTGGTTGTAAACACAAACAACACATTTCACTGTAATATTCAATGTGCATATGCTAAATAAATCTAAATCTGAACCCGTTCACCAATAATCCCAAAGGACCCAATGTGCAAATTAAATATTGATTAAATCATGTCCATTATAATTATTTTTCATACAAATGAATAACCAACTGGAACACAAGTGAATAATGTTTGTCCACCAACTCGACATTCCACACTCCAACCACATTTTGGGTAGAAAATTCCCCTTCTGAAGCTCCTACTTATAGACTCATTGAGTCATAGTCATACATTGCCATCTTGGGAGAAGCCAAAGAGTTGCATCTCAGACTGGAGGTCTGTGACTAGTGGTGTGCCATAGGGATCGGTGCTGGGTCCATTGTTGTTTGTCATCTATATCGACAATAAGACCATAAGGCAAAGGAGCAGAAGTCAGCTATTCGGCCCATCGGGTCTGCTCCGCCATTTTATCATGAGCTAATCCAATCTCCACTTTAGTCCCAATCCCCCGCCTTCTCACCATAACCTTTCATGCCCTGACTACTCAGATACCTATCAATCTCTGCCTTAAATACACCCAATGACTTGACATCCACTGCCACCCATGGCAACAAATTCCACAGATTCACCACCCTCTGGCTAAAAAAATTTCTTCACATCTCTGGCAGATGGAGTTCAACCCGGACAAGTGTGAGGTGGTACACTTTGGAAGGACAAACTCCAAGGCAGAGTACAAAGTAAATGGCAGGATACTTGAAAGAATGGAGGAGCAGAGGGATCTGGGGGTACATGTCCACAGATCCCTGAAAGTTGCCTCACAAGTGGATAGGGTAGTTAAGAAAGCTTACGGGGTGTTACCTTTCATAAGTCGAGGGATAGAGTTTAAGAGACACGATGTAATGATGCAGATCTATAAAACTCTAGTTAGGCCACACTTGGAGTACTGTGGCCAGTTCTGGTCGCCTCACTTTAGGAAGGATGTGGAAGCATTGGAAAGGGTACAGAGGAGATTTACCAGGATGCTGCCTGGTTTAGAGAGTATGGATTATGATCAGAGATTAAGGGAGCTAGGGCTTTACTCTTTGGAGAGAAGGAGGATGAAAGGAGACATGATAGAGGTATACAAGATATTAAGAGGAATAGATAGAGTGGACAGCCAGTGCCTCTTCCCCAGGGCACCACTCCTCAGTACAAGAGGACATGGCTTTAAGGTAAGGGGTGGAATGTTCAAGGGGGATAGTAGAGGAAGGTTTTTCACTCAGAGAGTGGTTGGTGCGTGGAATGCACTGCCTGAGTCAGTGGTGGAGGCAGATACACTAGTGAAATTTAAGAGACTACTAGACAGGTATATGGAGGAAGTTAAGGTGGAGAGTTATATGGGAGGTAGGGTTTAAGGGTTGGCACAACATTGTGGGCCGAAGGGTCTTTACTATGCTGTATTGTTCTATGTTCTATGTTATATGTTCTATCTCTGTTCTGAATGGGCACCCTTCACTCCTAGAGTCATGTCCTCTCATACTAGACTCCCCCACCATGGGTAACAACTTTGCCACATCCACTCTGTTCATGCCTTTCAACATTCAAAATGTTTCTATGAGGTCCCCCCTCATTCTTCTAAACTCCAAGGAGTACAGTCCAAGAGCGGTCAAACGTTCCTCATATGTTAACCCTCTCATTCCCAGAATCATTCTAGTGAATTTTCTCTGAACCCTCTCCAATGTCAGCACATCCTTTCTTAAATAAGGAGCACAAAACTGCACACAGTACTCCAAGTGAGGTCTTACCAGTGCCTTATAGAGCCGCAACATCACATCCCTGCTCCTATACTCTATTCCTCTAGAAATGAATGCCAACATTGCATTCGCCTTCTTCACCACCGACTCAACCTGGAGTTTAACCTTAAAGGTATCCTGCACGAGCACTCCCAAGTCCCATTGCATCTCAGAACTTTGAAGTTTCTCCCCATTTAAATAATAGTCTGCCCGTTTATTTCTTCTACCAAAGTGCATGACCGTACACTTTCCGACATTGTAATTCATTTGCCACTTATTTGCCCATTCCCCCAATCTATCCAAGTCTCTCTGCAGACTCTCTGTTTCCTCAGCACTACCGGCCCCTCCACCTATCTTTGTATCATCAGCAAACTTAGCCACAAAGCCATCTATTCCATAATGCAAATCATTGATATACAATGTAAAAAGAAGTGGCCCCAACACAGACCCCTGTGGAACACCACTGGTAACCGGCAGCCAACCAGAATGGAATCCCTTTATTCCCACTCTCTCTGTTTCCTGCCAATCAACCAACGCTCTATCCATGTATGTAACTTTCCCATAATTCCATGGGCGCTTATCTGGTTTAGCAGCCTCATGTGCAGCACCTTGTCAAAGGCCTTCTGAAAATCCAAATACACAACATCCACTGCATCTCCCTTGCTAGACTACTTGTAATTTCCTCAAAAAATTCCAATAAGTTTGTCAGGCAGGATTTTCCTTTAAGGAAACCATGCTGAGTTCTGCCTATCTTGTTATATGCCTCCAGGTACTCTGTAACCTCATCCTTGACAATAGACTCCAACAACTTCCCAACCACCGATGTCAAGCTAACAGGTCTATAATTTCCTTTTTGCTTCCTTGCCCCTTTCTTAAATAGTGAAGTAACATTTGCAATCTCCCAGTCCTCCAGAACCATGCCAGAATCTATTGACTTTTGAAAGATCATTGCTGATGCCTCCGCAATCTCCACAGCTACTTCCTTCAGAACACAAGGGTACATTCCAATTGGTCCAGGAGATTTATCTACCCTTCGACTATTCAGCTTCCTGAGTACTTTTTCTGTCATAATTGTGACAATTTCTCCAGCATCATTTTCTATCGGTCCTATATCTACACTCACCTGTCTTTCACTCTTTATATACTTGAAAAAGCTTGTAGTATCCTCTTTGATATTATTTGCTAGCTTCCTTTCATAGTTCATCTTTTCCCTCTTAATGACCTTCTTAGTTTCCTTTTGTAAGCTTTTAAAAACTTCCCAATCCTCTGTCTTCCCACTAATTTTTGCTTCCTTGTATGCCCTCTGCTTTGCTTTTACTTTGGCTTTGACTTCTCTTGTCAGCCACGGTTGCATCCTTTTTCCATTTGAAAATTTCTTCTTCTTTGGAATATATCTGTCTTGCACCTTCCTCACTTCTCACATAAACTCCAGCCACTGCTGCTCTGCCGTCCTTCCTGCTAGTGTCCCTTTCCAGTCAACTTTGGCCAGTTCCTCTCTCATGCCACTGTAATTTCCTTTACTCCACTGAAATACCGACACATTGGATTTTGGCTTCTCTTTCTCAAATTTCACAGTGAACTCAATCATGTCATGATCACTGCCTCCTAAGGGTTCCTTCACCTCAATCTCTCTAATCACCTCTGGTTCATTACACAATACCCAATCCAGTATAGCCGATCCCCTAGTGGGCTCAACAACAAGCTGTTCTAAAAAGCCATCTCGTAGACATTCTACAAATTCTCTTTCCTGAGGTCCAGTGCTGACCTGATTTTCCCAATCCACTCACGTTAAAATCCCCCACAATTATCATAATACTGCCCTTCTGGAAAGCCTTTTCTATTTCCTGTTGTAATTTGTAGTCCACATCACTGCAGCTGTTTGGAGGCCTGTATATAACTGCCATCAGGGTCCTTTTACCCCTGTGATTTCTTAGCTCAACCCATAAAGATTCTGTACCTTCCAATCCTATGTCACCTCTTTCTAATGATTTAATATCATTTCTTACCAATAAAGCCACGCCACCCCCTCTACCTACCTGCCTATCCTTCCGATACACTGTGTATACTTGGACGTTTAACTCCCAGAGACATGCATCCTTTAGTGATGGCCACAATATCATACCTGCCAATCTGTAGCTGTACGACAAGATCATCCACCTTATTCCTTATGCTGTGTGCATTTAAGTATAACACCTTAAGTCCAGTATTTGGTACTTTTTGCTTTGATTGCACTGCAACTCATCCCAATGGCAGCAAATTTGCTCCATCACCTGCCTGTCCTTCCTGACATCCTTACTGCTCACTATCTTAGATTTATTTCTGTTTTCCCCATCCTCCGCTCTATCATTCCAGTTCCCATCCCCCTGCCAAATTAGTTTAAACCATCCCTAATAGCTCTATTAAACCTTCCCGCCAGGATATTAGTCCCCTTCGGGTTCATGTGTAACCCATCCTTTTGAACAGGTCATACTCCCCCAGAAGAGATCCCAATGATCCAAGAATCTGAAGCCTTGCCCCCTGCACCAGTCTCTCAGCCACGCATTCATCTGCATGATTCTACTATTCTTGCCCTTGCTAGCACGTGGCACAGGTAGCAATCCTAAGATTACTACCCTGGAGGTCCTGCTTCTCAGCTTCCTTCTTAACTCCCAGAAATCTCTCTTCAGGACCTCCTCCCTTTTCCTATCTATGTCATTGGTACCAACATGTACCAAGACAGCTGGCTGCTCGCCCTCTCCCTTCAAAATATTCTGGACCCGATCCAAGACATCCCGTACCCTGGCACTTGGGAGGCAACACACCATGCGGGTATCTCTACCAGGCTCACAGAATCTCCTGTCTGTTCCCCTGACTATGGAATCCCCTATGACTACCTCATTCCTCTTCTCCCTCAGGACTGCTGTCAGTACTATGTGATAGTGATGGTAAGAATTGGAGGAGATGGCAGTTGAATGCATGGCTGAGGAGTTGGCGCAGGGGGCAGGGTTTTAGATTTTTGGACCATTGGGATCTCTTCTGGGGAAGGTGGGACCTGTACAGATTGGATGGGTTGCACCTGAACTCGAGGGGGAGCAATATCCTTGCAGGTAGCTTTGCTAGCATGGTTCAGGAGGGTTTAAACTAATTTGCAAGGGGGATGGGACCCGGAGCGATAGAGCAGTGAAAGAAGTGCATGGAGTAAAGTCAGATGTAACATATAGAGAGGCTTTGAGGAAAGAGCAGCAGAATAAAGGGGATAAAGGTAGTAAGGTAGAAGGGCTAAAGTGTGTGTACTTCAATGCAAGAAGCATCAGGAACAAAGGTGATGAACTGAGAGCTTGGATACATACATGGAATTATGATGTAGTGGCCATTACGGAGACTTGGCTGGCCCCAGGGCAGGAATGGATTCTCAATATTCCTGGATTTCAGTGCTTTAAAAGGGATGGGGGGGCAGGGAAGGGGAGGAGGGATGGCATTACTGGTCAGGGATACTATTACAGCTGCAGAAAGAGTGGGTAATGTAGCAGGATCCTCTTTTGAGTCTGTATGGGTGGAAGTCAGGAACAGGAAGGGAGCAGTTACTCCACTGGGGGTATTCTATAGGCCCCCTCGTAGCAGCAGAGATACCGAGAAGCAGATTGGGAGGCAGATTTTGGAAAGGTGCAAAAATAACAGGGTTGTTATCATGGGTGACTCTAACTTCCCTAATATTGATTGGCACTTGATTAGTTCCAAGGGTTTAGATGGGGCAGAATTTGTTAAGTGTGTCCAGGATGGATTCCTCTCACAGTATGTTGACAGGCCGACTAGGGGGAATGCCATACTAGATCTAGTATTAGGTAATGAACTGGGTCAGGTCACAGATCTCTCAGTGGGTGAGCATCTGGGGGACAGTGATCACTGCTCCCTGACCTTTAGCATTACCATGGAAAAGGATAGAATCAGAGAAGACAGGAAAATTTTTAATTGGGGAAGGGCAAATTATGAGGCTATAAGGCTAGAACTTGCGGGTGTGAATTGGGATGATGTTTTCGTAGGGAAATGTACTATGGACATGTGGTCGATGTTTAGGGATCTCTTGCAGAATGTTAGGGATAAATTTGTCCCGGTGAGGAAGATAAAGAATGGTAGGGTGAAGGAACCATGGGTGACAAGTGAAGTGGAAAATTTAGTCAGGTGGAAGAAGGCAGCATACATGAGGTTTAGGAAGCAAGGATCAGATGGGTCTATTGAGGAATATAGGGTAGCAAGAAAGGAGCTTAAGAAGGGCCTGAGAAGAGCAAGAAGGGGTCATGAGAAGGCCTTGGCGAGTAGGGTAAAGGAAAACCCCAAGGCATTCTTCAATTATGTGAAGAACAAAAGGATGACAGGAGTAAAGGTAGGACCGATTAGAGATAAAAGTGGGAAGATGTGCCTGGAGGCTGTGGAAGTGAGCGAGGTCCTCAATGAATACTTCTCTTCAGTATTCACCAATGAGAGGGAACTTGATGATGGTGAGGACAATATGAGTGAGGTTGATGTTCTGGAGCATGTTGATATTAAGGGAGAGGAGGTGTTGGAGTTGTTAAAATACATTAGGACAGATAAGTTCCGGAGGCCTGACGGAATATTCCCCAAGCTGCTCCACAAGGTGAGGGAAGAGATTGCTGAGCTTCTGGCTAGGATCTTTATGTCCTTGTTGTCCACAGGAATGGTACCCGAGGACTGGAGGGAGGTGAATGTTGTCCCCTTGTTCAAAAAAGGTAGTAGGGATAGTCCAGGTAATTATAGACCAGTGAGCCTTACGTCTGTGGTGGGAAAGCTGTTGGAAAAGATTCTTAGAGATAGGATCTATGGGCATTTAGAGAATCATGGTCTGATCAGGGACAGTCAGCATGGCTTTGTGAAGGACAGGTCATGCCTAACAAGCCTGATAGAGTTCATTGAGGAGGTGACCAGGCATATAGATGAGAGTAGTGCAGTGGATGTGATCTACATGGATTTTAGTAAGGCATTAGACAAGGTTCCACATGGTAGGCTTATTCAGAAAGTCAGAAGGCATGGGATCCAGGGAAGTTTGGCCAGGTGGATTCAGAATTGGCTTGACTGCAGAAGGCAGAGGGTTGTGGTGGAGGGAGTACATTTAGATTGGAGGGTTGTGACTAGTGGTGTCCCACAAGGATCTGTTCTGGGACCTCTACTTTTCATGATTTTTATTAACGACCTAGATATGGGGGTAGAAGTGTGGATTGGCAAGTTTGCAGATGACACAAAGATTGGTGGTGTTGTAGATAGTGTAGAGGATTGTCAAAGATTTCAGAGAGACATTGATAGGATGCAGAAGTGGGCTGAGCAGTGGCAGATGGGGTTCAACCCGGAGAAGTGTGAGGTGGTACACTTTGGAAGGACAAACTCCAAGGCAGAGTACAAAGTAAATGGCAGGATACTTGGTAGTGTGGAGGAGCAGAGGGATCTGGGGGTACATGTCCACAGATCCCTGAAAGTTGCCTCACAAGTAGATGGGGTAGTTAAGAAAGCTTATGGGATGTTAGCTTTCATAAGTCGAGGGATAGAGTTTAAGACTCGCAAGGTAATGATGCAGCTCTATAAAACTCTAGTTAGGCCACACTTGGAGTACTGTGTCCATTTCTGGTCGCCTCACTATAGGAAGGATGTGGAAGCATTGGAAAGGGTACAGAGCAGATTTACCAGGATGCTGCCTGGTTTAGAGAGTGTGGATTATGATCAGAGATTAAGGGAGCTAGGGCTTTACTCTTTGGAGAGAAGGAGGATGAGAGGAGACATGATAGAGGTGTACAAGATATTAAGAGGAATAGACAGAGTGGACAGCCAGCACCTCTTCCCCAGGGCACCACTGCTCAGTAGAAGAGGACATGGCTTTAAGGTAAGGGGAGGGAAGTTCAAGGGGGATATTAGAGGAAGGTTTTTCACTCAGAGAGTGGTTGGTGCGTGGAATGCACTGCCTGAGTCAGTGGTGGAGGCAGACACATTAGTGAAGTTTAAGAGACTACTAGACAAGTATATGGAGGAATTTAAGGTGGGGGGGTTAAATGGGAGGCAGGGTTTGAGGGTCGGCACAACATTGTGGGCCGAAGGGCCTGTAATGTGCTTTACTATTCTATGTTCTCTGTTCTATGTTCTCCTTCCCTCCTGCACAACAGCACCAGGCTCAGTGCCAGAGACCCGGTCACCGTGGCCGTCCCCTGTCAGGGCATCCCCCTCAACAGCATCCAAAGCGATATACTTGTTGCTGAGGAGGGCAGCCACAGGGGTGCTCTCCACTATCCGGGCATTTCCCTTCCCTCTCCTGACAGTCACCCAGTTTTCTGACCCCTGTAGCCTAGGGATGACTATCTCCCTGCAGCTCCTGTCTATCACTTCTTCACTTTCCCTAATAAGCAGTAGGTCATCAAGCTGCAGCTCCAGATCCCTAACACGGTCTCCGAGGAGCTGCATCTCCTTCCACCTGGTGCAGATGTGGTCATCAGGGAGGCTGGAGGTCTCCCAGGATTCCCACATCTGACACCCAGAACAAAGCACTAACCCTGCAGACATGCTACCTAATTCTACAGGAATGAAACAAGGAAAAATAAGTCTACTCACCCACTTAACCCGCCAAACACACAAACTTTTTAAACCGTTAGCTTGTACCGTTAGCTGTGTGAGCCCTGCTGTTCCTCCATCTGTCCGGGCTGATTCGCCAAGGGGGAGAAAAGAGTTGGTGTCTCGCATTCTCCTCTTCCCGTTACAGGCCTAAGCCCGTTGAGCCAAAGCCCTACACTCTGCTGCCACTCACTCCGCTGCCCACTGTATAGGGTTGTCTTCTTTTTAAACTCTCTGCGCTGTCCTGTCTACGTCACATGCCTGTGCAGTCTCGTCCTTCTTGTACTCGAAGAAGTTTTTAAAAACACTGCCTTTCTTCAGAATTTAACTCTCACGCTGCCCTTCTTGTCCCAATCCAAAAAACAACTGTTGGAAGTCCCCTTCCTTTTTAAACTCTCCTTCCTTTTTAACTTTTTAAAATGACACCAAGATTGAGGGTACAGTGGACAGTGAGGAAGGCTATCATTAGCTTGCAGATGATCTGCATCAGCTGGAGAAATGGGCTGAAAAATGGCAGATGGAATTTATTGCAGACAAGTGTGAGGTTTTGCACTTTGGTTGGACCAACCAGGGTAGGTCTTACACAGTGAATGGTAGGGCCCTGAGGAGTGTGGTAGAAGAAAGGGATCTGGGAATACAGGTACATAATTCATTGAAAGTGGCATCACAGGTAGACAGGTTGTAAAGAAAGCTTTTGTCACTTTGGCCTTCATAAATCAACGTACTGAGTACAGGAGTTGGGATGTTATGCCAAAGTTGTATAAGATGTTGGTGAGGCCTAATTTGAATTATTGTGTGCTGTTTTGGTCACTTACCTACAGGTGAGATGTAAACAAAGTTGAAAGAGTGCAAAGAAAATTTACAAGGACGTTGCTGGGTCTGGAGGACCTGAGTTATATGAAAAGATAGAATAGTTTAGGACTGTATTCTTTAGAACATAGAAGATTGAGAGGAGATTTGATAGAGGTATAGATAGGGTAAATGCAAGTAGGAAATTTCCACTGAGGTTGGGTGAGACGACAATCAGAGACATACAGACTTGGTCTCCATAGCTGCCTGTGGCAAAGAATTCCATAGAGTCACCACTCTCTAGCTAAAGGAATTTGTTCCTCATCTCTGTTCTATAAGGACTCCTCTCTCTTCTGACCCTGTGTCCTCTGTCTTAGACTGTCCCGCCATAGGAAACATCCTCTCCAAATCCACTCTTTTAAGGCCTTTCACCATTTCATAGTTTTCAATGAGGTCACGCCTCATTCTTTTGTATTCCAGTGAATGCAGGTCCAGAGTCATCAAACACTCTTCATATGACAAGTCAGTCAATCCTGGAGTCATTTTCGTGAATCTCCTTTGAACCCTCTCCAGTTTCAGCACATTGTTTTGAAGATAAGGGGTCCAAACCTGCTCACAATATTCCAAGTGACGTCTCGCCAGTGCTTTATGAAGACTCAGCATTACATCCCTGCTTTTATATCCTTATCCTCTTGAAATGAATGATAATGTCATATTTACCTTCCTCACTACAGACTCAAACTGCAAATTAACCTTTAGGGAATACTGCACACCCTTTGCGCCTCAGGTTTTTGTATTTTCTCTCCATTTAGAACATAGTCAACCCTTTCATTTCTTATATCAAATTGCATGACCATACATTTCCTGACACTGTATTTTATCTGCCAATACATTTCCCATTCTCCTAATCTGTCTGTCCTTCTGTAGCTTCTCTACTTCCTCAAAACTGCCCCTTCACCTATCTACATATCATTTGCAAACTTTGCAATAAAGCCATCAATTCCATTGTTGATATATAATGTAAAAAGACCCCAGTAGAACACGACTAGTCACTGGCAGCCAATCAGAAAAGGCCCCCTTTGTTCTATCTCCTTGCCTCCAGCCAATCAGCCACTGCTTTATCCATGCTAGAATCTTTCCTGTAATACTATGGGCCTGTACCTTATTAACCAGTCTCATGTGTTGCAACTTATCAAAGACCTTCTGAAAATACAAGTACACAACATCAACCAATTCTCCTTTGTCTATCCCGCCTGTTGTTTCTTCAAAAAATTCCAACAAATTTGACAGACAAGAATTTTCCTTGAGGAAACCATGCTGACTATGGCTTATTTTATCGTGAGCTGAGACCTCATTCTTAATAATCGACACCAACTCTCTTCCCAACCACTAAGATCAGACAAACCATATAACCATATAACAATTACAGCATGGAAACAGGCCATTTGGCCCTTCTAGTCTGTGCTGAACACTTACTCTCACTTAGTCCCACCTAACTGCACTCAGCCCATAACCCTCCATTCCCTTCCTGTCCATATACCTATCCAATTTTACTTTAAATGACAATATCGAACCTGCCTCTACCACTTCTACTGGAAGTTCATTCCACACAGCTACCACTCTCTGAGTAAAGAAGTTCACCCACGTGTTACCCCTAAACTTTTGCCCCTTAACTCTCAACTCATGTCGTCTTGTTTGAATCTCCCCTACTCTCAATGGAAAAAGCATATCCACTTCAACTCTATCTATCTTCCTCATAATTTTAAATACCTCTATCAGGTCCCTCCTCAATCTTCTACACTCAAATGAATAAAGACCTAACTTGTTCAACCTTTCTCTGTAACTTAGGTGCTGAAACCCAGGTAACATTCTAGTAAATCTCCTCTGTACTCTCTCTATTTTGTTGACATTTTTCCTATAATTCAGTGATCAGAACTGTACACAATACTCCAAATTTGGCCTCACCAATGCCTTGTACAATTTTAACATTACATCCCAACTTCTATACTCAATGCTCTGATTTATAAAGGCCAGCATACCAAAAGCTTTCTTCACCACCCTATCCACATGAGATTCCACCTTCAGGGAACTATGCACCATTATTCCTAGATCACTCTGTTCTACTGCATTCTTCAATGCCCTACCATTTACCATCTATGTCCTATTTTGATTAGTCCTACCAAAATGTAGCACCTCACACTTATCAGCATTAAACTCCATCTGCCATCTTTCAGCCCACTCTTCTAACTGGCATAAATCTCTCTGGAAGCTTTGAAAATCTACTTCACTATCCACAACGCCACCTACCTTAGTATCATCTGCATACTTACTAATCCAATTTACCACCACATCATCCAGATCATTAATGTATTTGACAAACAACATTGGACCCAGTACAGATCCCTGAGGCACACCACTAGTCATGGGCCTCCCACCTGACAAACAGTTATCCACCACTACTCTCTGGCATCTCCCATCCAGCCACTGTTGAATCCATTTTACTACTTCAATATCAATACCTAATGATTTAACCTTCTTAACTAACCTTCCGTGTGGAACCTCGTCAAAGGCCTTACTGAAGTCCATATAGACAACATCCACTGCCTTACGCTCGTCAACTTTCCTAGTAATCTTTTCAAAAAATTCAATAAGATTTGTCAAACGTGACCTTCCACGCACAAATCCATGTTGACTGTTCCTAATCAGACCCTGTCTATCCAGATAATTACATATACCATCTCTAAGAATACTTTCCATTAATTTACCCACCACTGACTTCAAACTTACAGGCCGTTAATTGCTAGGTTTAATCTTAGAACCCTTTTTAAACAATGGAACCACATGAGCAATACACCGATCCTCTGGCACCATCCCTGTTTCTAATGACATTTGAAATATTTCTGTCAGGGCCCCTGCTATTTCTACACTAACCTCCCTCAAGGTCCTAGGGAAATCCTGTCAGGATCTGGAGATTTATCCACTTTTATATTCTTTAAAAGTGCCAGTTCTTCCTCTTCTTTAATCATCATAGTTTCCATAACTACCCTACTTGTTTCCCTTACCTTACACAATTCAATATCCTTCTCCTTAGTGAATACCGAAGAAAAGAAATTGTTTAAAATCCCCGCCCCCCCCCATCTCTTTTGGCTCCGCATATAGCTGTCCACTCTGATTCCTAAAGGGACCAATTTTATCCCTCACTATCCTTTTGCTATTAATATAACTGTAGAAACCCTTTGGATTTATTTTCACCTTACTTGCCAAAACAACCTCATATATTCTTTTAGTTTTTCTAATTTCTTTCTTAAGATTCTTCTTACATTCTTTATATTCCTCAAGCACCTCATTTACTCCATGCTGCCTATATTTATTGTAGATCTCTCTCTTTTTCTGAATCAAGTTTCCAATATCCTTTGTAAACCATGGCTCTCTCAAACTTTTAACCTTTCCTTTCAACCTAACAGGAACATGAAGATTCTGTACCCTCAAAATTTCACCTTTAAATGACCTCCATTTCTCTGTTACATCCTTCCCATAAAATATATTGTCCCAATCCACTCCTTTTAAATCCTTTTGCATCTCCTCATAGTTAGCCTTTCTCCAATCAAAAATCTCAACCCTGGGTCCAGTCCTATCCTTCTCCATAATTATATTGAAACTAATGGCATTGTGATCACTGGACCCAAAGTGCTCCCCGACACATACCTCCATCACCTGACCTATCTCATTCCCTAAAAGGAGATCCAACACTGCCCCTTCTCTAGTTGGTACCTCTATGTATTGCTGCAAAAAACTATCCTGCACACATTTTACAAACTCCAAACCATCCAGCCTTTTTACAGAAAGGGCTTCCCAGTCTATGTGTGGAAAATTAAAATTTCTCACAATCACAACCTGGTGCTTACTACAAATATCTGCTATCTCCTTACAAATTTGCTCCTCCAATACTCGCTCCCCATTAGGTGGTCTGTAATACACCCCTATAAGTGTTACTACACCTTTCCCATTCCTCAATTCCACCCAAATAGTCTCCCTAGACAAGCCTTCTAATCTATCCTGGTAAAGCACCATTGTAATATTTTCTCTGACAAGCAATGCAATAACTCCCCCTCTTGCCCCTCCAATTCTATCACACCTGAAGCAATGAAATCCAGGAATATTTAGTTGCCAATCACACCCCTCCTGCAACCATGTTTCACTAATAGCTACAACATCATATTTCCAGGTATCAATCCATGCTCTAAGTTCATCCACCTTTCTTACAATGCTCCTAGCATTAAAATAGATGCATTTAAGAAACTCTCCACCTCTTACTCTCTGTTTATCCCTAACAGTGCAAACAACTTTATTATCTTTTTCTTCCTTCTCCCCTACATCTTCAGTTTGAGCACTCCCCTTCTCTGTCACCTGCCTATCCTCCCTCACACACTGTCTACTAGCTTTCTCTATTTGTGAACTAACCTCCTCTCTCCTAGTCTCTTCAATTTGATTCCCACCCCACAACCAGTCTAGTTTAAAGTCTCCCCAGTAGCCTTAGCAAATCTCCTTGCCAGGATATTGATCCCCGTAGGATTCAAGTGCAACCCGTCCTTTTTGTACAGGTCACACCTGCCCCAAAAGAGATCCCAATGATTCAGAAATTTGAATCCCTGCCCCCTGCTCCAATCCCTCAGCAACGCATTTATCCTCCACCTCATTCCATTCCTACTCTCACTGTCGTGTGACACAGGCAGTAATCCTAAGATTACTACCTTTCCGGTCCTTCTTCTCAACTCCCTTCCTAACTGCCTATATTCTCCTTTCAGGACCTCTTCCCTTTTCCTACCTATGTCATTGGTACCAATATGTACCACAACCTCTGGCTCTTTATCGTCCCACTTCAGGATATGTTGGACATGATCAGAAACATCCCAGACCCTGGAACCAGAGAGGCAGGCTACCATCCGGGTCTCCTGACTGCGTCCACAGAATCACCTATCTGACCTCGTAACTATCGAGTCCCCTATTACCGCTGTCTTCCTCTTCCTTTCCCTACCCTTCTGAGCTACAGGGCCGGACTCTGTGCTGGAGGCACGACCACTGTTGCTTCCCCCAGGTAGGCTGTCCCCCCCTCCCCCCCCAACAGTACTCAAACAGGACTACTTATTGTCAAGGGGTACAGCCACTGGGGTACTCTCTAGTACCTGACTCTTCCCCTTCCCCCTCCTAACCATGATCCACTTGTCTGCCTCCCGTGGCCCCGGTGTGACCACCTGCCTGTAACTCCTCTCTATCAACTCCTCACTCTCCCTGACCAGACGAAGGTCATCGAGCTGCAGCTCCAGTTCCCTAACACGGTCCCTTAGGAGCTGCAGCTCGGCGCACCTGGTGCAGATGTGGACGTCCGGGAAGCTGGGAGACTCCAGGACCTCCCACATCCGACAACGAGAACAACAAGCTGCCCTCACACTCATAATTCCCCCTTTCCTCAAATAACAGGAAAAGCTGAAGACTAAACCTACCCTGCCTCGCCCATTTCTGCCTAAGCCCATTGAGCCCAAGCCCTTAAGCCCTGACTCTTCTCCTGGCTCACTCCGCTGCCCGCTGTAAGACTGTGTTCCTTTTAAATCTTCCGTGCTTTACTGCCCAATGTCACACGCCTGTGCAGTCCCGCTTCTCTTAACTCCGATGAGAAGGAAAAATCAAAATGGCTCCCGCCGCACTCCTGCTCCAATTCTCAGTCTTCCTTCTCCAAATTAAACCCGAATCAGGATTTCTGACCTTTTAAATCTTCCGCGCTTCACTGCCTGACGTCACACGCCTGACCGATAGTTTCCTTTTTTCTGTCTTTCTCCCTTCTTGAAGAGTAGAGCAATATTTGCAATTTTCCAGCCTTCTGGAACCATTCCAGAATCTAGTGGTTTTTCAAAGTTCATTACCAATGACTCCACAATCTCTTCAGCCACCTCCTTCAGAACACTAGTGTGTGCACCATCTGGTCCAGGTGACTTATCTACCTTCAGACCTTTCAGTTTCCCAAGAACCTTCTCCCTAGTAGGGGTAACTTCACTCACTTCATGCCTCCTGACACCTGGAACTTCCACCATACTGTTAGTGTCTTCAACAGTGAAGACTGATGCAAAATACTTATTCAGTTCTTCTGCCATTTCATTGTCCCCCATTACTACTTTTACCCTCAGGTTCTATCGGCTGCATAAGTCTAGGGAAAACTTTCTGGCCCCACCAATCATGTGAAATTGAGGTGCAAAACCCCTTGTTTGTCTGGATGCTGTGTGATGTGTTACCCTGTTACAAATTAGTACCACAAATAACAGACAGTACACCATATGCAATTAAATGATTTAGCTTTATAATTCTTAATTTGTCTAAAGGGTTAGTAAAGAAAAAAAAACAAGAGGTAAGGGCCTATTTTAATGAAACAGTCTAAAGTTCACATGTTGGAGCTCCCAGTTTCCCTTTCGCCGATCCTCCATCGATTTCCCCGGGTTTTGTTGACTCCCGGACCCACTCCAAGCCCACTCCATCCTACTGTCTACGACCTCTCCTTTCTGCAGTCTTCTCTCTCCATCTCTTTGACTTCTCCAATGCATTCAACACCATCCACCCTGTTCTGCTGGGTGAGAAGCTGACAGTGATGTAGGTGGATGCTTCCCTGGTGTCATGGATTATTGATTACCTGACTGGCAGACCACAGTACGTGCGCTTGCAACACTGTGTGTCAGACAGAGTGGTCAGCAGCACTGGGGCTCCACAGGGGACTGTCCTGTCTCCCTTTCTCTTCACCATCTACACCTCGGACTTCAACTACTGCACAGAGTCTTGCCATCTTCAGAAGTTTTCTGACGACTCTGCCATAGTTGGATGCATCAGCAAGGGAGATGAGGCTGAGTACAGGGCTACGGTGGGAAACCTTGTCACATAGTGTGAGCAGAATCATCTGCAGTTTAATGTGAAAAAGACTAAGGAGCTGGTGGTGGACCTGAGGAGGGCTAAGGCACTGGTGACCCCTGTTTCCATCCAAGGGGTCAGTGTGGACATGGTGGAGGATTACAAATACCTGGGGATACGAATTGACAATAAACTGGACTGGTCAAAGAACACTGAGGCTGTCTACAAGAAGGGTCAGAGCTGTCTCTACTTCCTGAGGAGACTGAGGTCCTTTAACATCTGCTGGACGATGCTGAGGATGTTCTACGAGTCTGTGGTGGCCAGTGCTGTCATGTTTGCTGTTGTGTGCTGGGGCAGCAGGCTGAGGGTAGCAGACACCAACAGAATCAACAAACTCATTCGTAAGGCCAGTGATGTTGTGGGGGTGGAACTGGACTCTCTGATGGTGGTGTCTGAAAAGAGGATGCTGTCCAAGTTGCATGCCATCTTGGACAATGTCTCCCATCCACTCCATAATGTACTGGTTAGGCACAGGAGTACGTTCAGCCAGAGACTCATTCCACCGAGATGCAACACTGAGTGTCATAGGAAGTCATTCCTGCCTGTGGCCATCAAACTTTAAAACTCCTCCCTCAGAGTGTCAGACACCCTGAGCCAATAGGCTGGTCCTGGACTTATTTCCACTTGGAATAATTTACTTATTATTATTTAATTATTTATGGTTTTATATTGCTATATTTCTACACTATTCTTGGTTGGTGCGACTGTAACGAAACCCAATTTCCCTCGGGATCAATAAAGTATGTCTGTCTGTCTGCCTTGCTGAACAAAAACCCAGATCACTCTGGTGTCAGGCACACAACATGAAAACACACTCCCAAAGCACCCGTTATCTCTCACCATAACCCAAACACTACAGAAAGACCATTACGTTAGCAGTGCTTCTTCAGAAAAACCATTACTTTAGCAGTGAAACCTTTTCCAGGGTGTTATACTACCACACCAGCATTGTTTTCCAGTGGTCTGATATCCACTCTCACCTCTCTTTTACATTTTATGTATCTGAAGAAACATTTGATATCTTCTTTAATATTATTGTCTACTTTACATTCATATTCCATCTTCTTAATGACCTTTTCATTGCCTTCTGATAGTTTTTACAAGCTTCCCAATCCTCTAACTTCCCATTATTTTTTGCTATATAATATGCCCTCTCTTTAACTTTTATGTTGGCTTTGACTTCTCTTGTTAGCCATGGTTATGTCATCTTACCCTTAGAATACTTCTTCCTCGTTCGGATGTACATATCCTGTGCCTTCCAAATTGCTTTCAGGAATTCCAGCCGTTGCTGCTCAGCCGTCATCCCTGCCAGTGTTCTTTTCCAATCAGTTCTGGCCAACACCTCTCTCATGTCTCTGTAATTCCTTTAACTCCACTGTAACACTGATAAATATGACTTTAGCTCCTCCTTCTCAAATTTCAAGGTGATTTTGATAATATTATGATCACTTACCCCTAAGGGTTCATTTGCCTTAAAGTCTCTAATCAATTCCAGTTCATTGCACAACACCCAATCCAGAAAAACTGATCCCCTAGTGAGTTGAAGCATGAGCTGCTTTAAATAGCCATCTCGTAGGCACTCTAGAAATTCCCCTTTGTGTAATCTAGCACCAACATGATTTTCCCGATCTACCTGCATATTGAAGTTCCCCATGACTATTGTAACATTGTCCTTTTGGCATGCATTTTCTATCTCCCATTGTAATTTGTAGACCACATCATTACAATTGTTTGGGGGTTTGCATTCAACTCTTCAAGGTTTTTTTTACTCTTGCAGTCCCTGGGCTTTATCTACAATGATTCAAAGCCTTCTGACCTTATGTCACCTCTTTCTAATGATTTGATTTCATTTTTTACCAACAGAACAATGTCATGGTCTCTGCCTTCCTGCCTGTCCACTGCACAGTGGTCCATGTGAGCTTGATTTCAACATTTAAATGAAGTTTGGATAGGTACATGGATAGTAGGGATATAGAGGGCTATGGTCCTGGTGCAGGTTGATGGGAGTGGGCAGTTTAAATAGTTAGGGCTGAAGAGCCTGTTTCTGTGCTGTATTTCTCAATGACTCTGTGACTTTATTGTTACAGACTCAGCAACAATAAATATATGAGTGAGGCAGGGTTTTGATAACAAACAAAACGTTTATTAAACACTAAAAAACAAACCCCCAAAAGTAAACAAATCACTAATGTAACCAGAAATCAGCTGCTGTGCGGCAGCTTAAACAGTTCTTAAAGCAATGAAGCTTAAACAGTTCTTAAAGCGATGTTGCAAAAACAGTTCTTAAAGCGATGTTGCAAAAGTTCAAAATTCTTACAGTCCATTTAAGGGAGAAACTTTTTAAGATGATTTAAATTCTCTTTCACGTCGCGTTGTTGCAGTTCCCAGTTGAACTACTTTTCCCACGAAGAATTTTACGGAGATGGAAAATGAAACGGCTTAAAGGCACTGACCTTTCCTTTACAAAACTGTTCCCAATCCTTTCTGCTATTCACAGGGATTAACACGGGGACAGTCAACGAATTCCTTCCGAATGAGGATCAAACAAGGTTGAACCTGTTTCACTGTTGAAATCGACTTTCCTCGATCTTTTAACTCCCGAACTCCGATCTTCACTCTCCACTGAATCTCAACTAGCAGTATTATAAAGAAACTGCTGGCAATGACCTTTTAAACTTCAGGCATTAAATAAAACTCCATCTTGCAACCACACTGCATCATAACATTAAATCACGCAGTGGCATGAAGTCAACATAGCAAATCCAGCCACGAACTGCCCCTCCTCACAGGGAGGGGTCCTCCTTTTATACCCTGTAAAAAAAACCCTGTCACATGACCTCTACTGGCGGGAAAATGACATCACTCCACCATCACGAGACCATTACCTCAAGTCCAGTATAGCTTCAACACCAGTCACATGACAAGTACACCACTGTCACATGTCACGGGTACGTAACACCTCCCTCCAAAAATAAAAATTTTGGTCTGTCAAGAACAAAAATTTTAACAATTATTTACAAGAAAAACAAATGTATAAATATTATAACATACACAATATACATAGTATCATCATATGACATCTTACAACTTACAATACAGTAGGAGTGTTACAATTGTAAAAAAAACTACTCCATAAAAAAAATTACATTGTACATTCAACATCGAGATAGACAATCAGCAACCACATTATCTTTACCTTTAATATGAGTTATCACAATATTGTTCTCTTGTAACATCAAACTCCAATTTAATAATCTTCTGTTTTTGTTTTTCATCTTACTTAGAAAAACTAACGGATTATGATCAGTGTAAACAATAAGTGGTTTTTGAGTTGTACCAACATATACCTCAAAATATTCTAAAGCTAAAACAAGAGATAACAATTCCCTTCTCTATTGTCGAATAGTTTCTTTGATGCTTATTACATTTCTTAGAAAAGTAAGCTACTGGATGATCAACCTCATCACCCTCATTCCTTTGCATTAATACTGCTCCTGCAGCCTCATCACTAGCATCTACAGCCAATGAAAAAGGTTTTTCCAAGTCAGGTGCCTTGAGCACAGGTTGTTGACATATCATAGTTTTCAATTTTTCAAATGCTTCTTGACAAGGCACTGTCCACACAAACTTCACATTCTTCTGCAAAAGGTTAGTTAATGGAAGGGCAACATTATCGAAATTCTTACAAAATTTTTGATAATATCCTACCAGTCCCAAGAATCTTCTGAGAGTTTTTTTCCCCGTTGGAGTGGGAATCTCTAAAATTGCCCGAACTTTTGCCTGAACATGAGCTACCTTACCTTGACCCGCAACATAACCAAGGTAAGTCACAGTGGCATGTCCAAATTCACTCTTAGCTAAATTAATAGTTAAGTTAGCTTTTGAAAGCCTTTCAAACAATTTCTCCACCACAGTAATGTGTGTTTCCCAAATATCATTTCCTGTCACTAAATCATCAATATAAGCATCAGTATCTTTCAATCCCTGAATCACAGAGTTAATCATCCTCTGGAAAGTACCTGGGGCGTTCTTCATCCCAAATGGAAGAACATTATATTCATATAACCCAGATGGAGTTACAAATGCAGAAATCTCTCTACCTCTGTCCGTTAATGGAACACACCAATACCCTTTCAATAAATCAATCTTTGTAAGGAACTTTGCTTTTCCAACTTTATCTACACAATCATCTACTCTAGGAATTGGATATGCATCTGTTTTCGTTACAGCATTCACCTTCCTATAGTCCGTACAAAACCTAATACTACCATCTGGTTTTGGCACCATAACACAGGGTGAACTCCAATTCGAGTTAGAAGGTCTAATAATATTATTCTCCAACATATCTTTAATTTCTTTCTCAGCAAGTTCACATTTTTCTATGTTCATCCTATATGAGTGTTGTTTAATAAGTTTGGCATCTCCAACATCTACATCATGTGAAGCTATAGTAGTCCTTCTCGGAACATCTGGAAACAAATCCTTATATTTAAAAATTAATTATTTCATCTGCTGTTTCTGCTCTAGCTGTAAATGTGCTAACTTCTCATCAATATTTTCTAGAATGGTTGAATTTGGTAACCTGACAGAAACAATGTTGGATTTAGAATGAAATTCAGATGAATCATCTATCATGTTCCTAGTTAAATCAAATTCATTCTCACTAACCACAACAGTCACAGTATCAGATTGTTTCTCAAAATATGGTTTTATCATATTTATATGGCAAAGTTGTGTTGACCTTCTACGAACTGGAGTTTTTATCACGTAATCCACATCATTGATTTTAGACACAATTTCATAAGTACCATGAAATCTAGCTTGTAAAGGATTCATTTGCACTGGGAAAAGAACCAACACCTTATGTCCAGGCTTAAACATTCTCATCCTAGCTTCTTTATCATACCAAATTTTCATTTTCTCCTGAGCCAATTTTAAATTTTCCTTGGCTAAGCTACAAGCTTTATGTAACCTGTCCTTAAATTTCAAAACATAGTCCAACAAATTAGTGTGTATTTCCTTACTAATCCACTGTTCTTTTAATAAAGCTAAAGGTCCTCTAACTCTATGCCCAAACACAAGTTCAAATGGACTGAAACCTAAAGATTCTTGTACCGATTCCCTTACTGCAAATGAAACTAAGTATATACCCTCATCCCAGTCACTTTCATTTTCCACACAATACGTCCTAATCATATTCTTGAGGGTAGAATGAAACCCCTCCAAGGCACCTTGAGATTCTGGATAGTATGCAGACAAAGTGATTTGCTTAGCTCCCAATTTATTAACTATCTGTTGAAACAATCCAGACATAAAATTACTGCCTTGATCAGTTTGTATTTCCTTAGGTAATCCAAAATAAGTAAAGAATTTTATAAGAGCCTTTGTCACCGTTTTAGCTGTTATATTCCTAAGTGGTACTGCCTCTGGAAACCTAGACAAAGTACACATGATAGTCAACAAGTACTGATAACCAGTTTTTATCTTTGGTAATGGACCGACACAATCTATAATAACTTTAGAAAACGGCTCACCAAATGCTGGAATAGTTTGTAATGGAGCCACTGGTGTAACTTGATTTGGTTTACCCACAATTTGACAAGTATGGCACGTTTTACAAAACATCGCCACATTTTTTCTTAGACCAGGCCAGTAAAAATGTTTTAAAATCTTGTCCACAGTTTTCCTTACCCCATGGTGTCCACCTAAAGGCATACTATGAGCTAAAGTCAAAATCTTATTTCGATAAACTTTAGGGACAACTACCTGGTAAACAATATTCCATTCTTCACTTGCAGGAATTGTAGGCGATCTCCACTTCCTCATCAGCACTCCTGTTTCCAAGTAATATCCTACTGGCACCTTCTCAGTTTCACTATCTAGTAGAGCTTGTTCTCTTAATTTTCTAATCTCAGGGTCTCTATTCTGCTCTGCTATCATCTCCTTCCGAGACAGAGATAAATCTTCATAGTCAGACTTACTCCAAGAATCTTGCTCAAACAACGAAGGTAAGAAAGTCTCTGACACATCCTCAAAACTCAAATCCTGAGTTGAACAGTCATGATTAACAACCTCATTCTGCGCATCAATCTTTTTAGCCATAGCTCTAGTCACAACACAGGAAGAATCTGTGTTAGAATTCATCTCTGGTTCCTCTGACTCCATTGTCAAATGCACTTCAGGAAAAACTTGTCCACCCGCCAAGTCATTACCTAACGATAAAGAAATATCCTTCACAGGTAAACTAGGCTGTAATCCTACTTTAACAAATCCTGTAACTAACCCTGACTTTAAATTTACTTTATGTAAATGTACAGGCATAAAATCACTCCCAACACCTCTTATATAATTTACCTCACCAGAATCAGACTCTTCATTAAACTTCAATACACTGTCTAACATCAGTGATTGAGAAGCTCCAGTATCCCTAAGGATTTTTATTGGCACCAGAGTAGATCCTTCTTTCAAGGATACAAACCCTTCAGTTATAAAATGATCATATCCCTTTTTAACTTGGGCAGACTCTAACAAAACCTCATTTGTGTTTATCGAACCCTGTAATTTTACAGGTGCTTCAATATGTTGCACACAAGCATCTGGAACTGCTTCCTTCTCTTTCTTTTTCAATCTGAAACAGTTAGCTATTACATGGCCAGGTTTCTTACAATAGTTACAAATAGGACCAAACTGTCTTTCCTTCACAGGTTTTCCTTCCTCCTTACCTTTCTCATTAACTTCTGATTTAATTTCTGATTTACCTTGAGTCTCTGTGTTATTTTTCCTCTTAAAAACTCTGCCCTGAGGAAATTTATTCTTATGGATTAAAACATACTCATCAGCTAATCCAGCACAGTCCTGCAATGTATCAGTATCCCTCTCATTTAAGTAGGTCCTTACTTCAACAGGGATGCTTCTTTTAAATTCCTCTATTAAAATCAGCTCTTTCAATGTATCATAGTCCCTATTTACATTTTTAGAAGAAACCCATCTCTCAAAACACACAGCTTTATCATAGGCAAATTCCACATAAGTTTTTTCCACAGACTTCTTCAAACTTCTGAATCTTTCTCTATACGCTTCTGGGACCAATTCATATGCTTTCAAAATATGCTTTTTCACAATATCATAATCAAGTGCTTGCGCAGCAGTTAAAGCCGTATAAACTTGTTGTGCTTTGTCTTTAATTACACTCTGTAACAACACTGACCATTTATCTTTCGGCCACTCTGAAATCTGAGCAATCGTTTCAAAATGTTGGAAATATCTTTCCACTTCTGTTTCACTAAATTGTGGGACCAATTTAATTTCTTGACTAGCAACAAATGGTTTTCTAGAACCAGAGGACTGATTCCCAGACCTTAATTCCATCATCGCTTTTTCAAATTCCCTTTTTTTCTGATCAGCTTCTAACCTACAATGCTCCAATTCTGCTTTACTTTGTTCCAACTTCATTTGTTCGATTTGCAACTGCATCTCTATATTACTTATTGGAAACGACTCTAAAATTGATTCATCAAAATCACCCGAATCCACATAGTGTGACGTGATTTTTCTCTGTACTAGAGCCTTTGATGTAGTCTTCAAAATACATTTAAGTTGCAATCTACTAGCTATCTCAGACACCCCAGTTTTTTTCACCTTCGCTAAAAACTCCGCGTCTGGTGAAGCCAGAAACTCATCAATATTCATTGTTGCCGAATACCACTCACAAGCCAATCAAACAAAAGAATCGAGCATTCCCCTTTTCCAAAACACCGATTCAAAATTTAACAAGCAGTTAAACTCAAATGATTCATGTCGGACGCCGCCCCCATATTTATGTTACAGACTCAGCAACAATAAATATATGAGTAAGGCAGGGTTTTGATAACAAACAAAACGTTTATTAAACACTGAAAAACAAACCCCCAAAAGTAAACAAATCACTAACGTAACCGGAAATCAGCTGCTGTGTGGCAGCTTAAACAGTTCTTAAAGCGATGTTGCAAAAGTTCAAAGTTCTTACAGTCCATTTAAGTGAGAAACTTTTTAAGATGATTTAAATTCTCTTTCACGTCGTGTTGTTGCAGTTCCCAGTCGAACTACTTTTCCCACGAAGAATTTTACGGAGATGGAAAATGAAACGGATTAAAGGCACTGACCTTTCCTTTACAAAACTGTTCCCAATCCTTTCTGCTATTCACAGGGATTAACACGGGAACAGTCAACAAATTCCTTCTGAATGAGGATCAAACAAGGTTGAACCTGTTTCACCGTCGAAATCGACTTTCCTCGATCTTTTAACTCCCGAACTCTGATCTTCACTCTCCACTGAATCTCAACTAGCAGTATTATAAAGAAACTGCTGGCAATGACCTTTTAAACTTTAGGCATTAAATAAAACTCCATCTTTCAACCACACTGCGTCATAACATTAAATCACGCAGTGGCATGAAGTCAACATAGCATATCCAGCCACGAACTGCCCCTCCTCACAGGGAGGGGTCCTCCTTTTATACCCTGTAAAAAAAAACTGTCACATGACCTCTACTGGCAGGAAAATGACATCACTCCACCAACACAAGACCATTACCTCAAGTCCAGTATAGCTTCAACACCAGTCACGTGACAAATACACCACTGTCACATGTCACTGGTACGTAACATTATAGACAATAGACAATAAACAATAGGTGCAGAAGTAGACCATTCGGCCCTTCGAGCCTGCACCGCCATTCTGAGATCATGGCTGATCAATTCCTTATCAATACCCGGTTCCTGCCTTGTCCCCATATCCCTTGATTCCCCTATCCATAAGATACCTATCTAGCTCCTTCTTGAAAGCATCCAGAGAATTGGCCTCCACTGCCTTCCAAGGCAGTGCATTCCAGACTCCCACAACTCTCTGGGAGAAGAAGTTTTTCCTTAGCTCTGTCCTAAATGACCTACCCCTTATTCTCAAACCATGCCCTCTGGTACTGGACTCTCCCAGCATCTGGAACATATTTCCTGCCTCTATCTTGTCCAATCCCTTAATAACCTTATATGTTGCAATCAGATCCCCTCTCAATCTCCTTAATTCCAGCGTGTACAAGCCCAGTCTCTCTAACCTCTCTGCGTAATACAGTCCGGACATCCCAGGAATTAACCTCGTGAATCTACGCTGCACTTTCTCTACAGCCAGGATGTCCTTCCTTAACCCTGGAGACCAAAACTGTACACAATACTCCAGGTGTGGTCTCACCAGGGCTCTGTACAAATGCAAAAGGATTTCCTTGCTCTTGTACTCAATTCCCTTTGTAATAAAGGCCAACATTCCATTAGCCTTCTTCACTGCCTGCTGCACTTGCTCATTCACCTTCAGTGACTGATGAACAAGGACTCCTAGATCTCTTTGTATTTCTCCCTTACCTAACTCTACACCATTCAGATAATAATCTGCCTTCCTGTTCTTACTCCCAAAGTGGATAACTTCACACTTATTCACATTAAACATCATCTGCCAAGTATCTGCCCACTCAGCCAGTCTATCCAAGTCACCCTGAATTCTCCTAACATCCTTATCACATGTCACACTGCCACCCAGCTTAGTATCATCAGCAAACTTGCTGATGTTATTCTCAATGCCTTCATCTAAATTGTTGATGTAAATCGTAAACAGCTGTGGTCCCAATACCAAGCCCTGTGACACCCCACTAGTCACCACCTGCCATTCCGAGAAACACCCATTCACCGCTACTCTTTGCTTTCTATCTGCCAACCAGTTTTCTATCCATGTCAATGTCTTCCCCCCAATGCCATGAGCTCTGATTTTACCCACCAATCTCCTATGTGGGACCTTATCAAATGCCTTCTGAAAATCGAGGTACACTACATCCACTGGATCTCCCTTGTCTAACTTCCTGGTTACATCCTCAAAAAACGCCAATAGATTAGTCAGGCATGATTTACCCTTGGTAAATCCATGCTGGCTCGGCCCAATCATATCACTGCTATCTAGATATGCCACTATTTCATCTTTAATAATGGACTCTAGCATCTTCCCCACTACTGATGTTAGGCTGACAGGACGATAGTTTTCTGTTTTCTCCCTCCCTCCTTTCTTAAAAAGTGGGATAACATTAGCCATTCTCCAATCCTCAGGAACTGATCCTGAATCTAAGGAACATTGGAAAATGATTACCAATGCATCCGCAATTTCCAGAGCCACCTCCTTTAGTACCCTAGGATGCAGACCATCTGGACCTGGAGATTTGTCAGCCTTCAGTCCCATCAGTCTACTCATCACCGTTTCCTTCCTAATGTCAATCTGTTTCATTTCCTCTGTTACCCTATGTCCTTGGCCCATCCATACATCTGGGAGATTGCTTGTGTCTTCCCTAGTGAAGACAGATCTAAAGTACTTATTAAATTCTTCTGCCATTTCTCTGTTTCCCATAACAATTTCACCCAATTCATTCTTCAAGGGCCCAACATTGTTCTTAACTATCTTCTTTCTCTTCACATACCTAAAAAAGCTTTTGCTATCCTCCTTTATATTCCTGGCTAGCTTGCGTTCATACCTCATTTTTTCTCCCCGTATTGCCTTTTTAGTTAAGTTCTGTTGTTCCTTAAAAATTTCCCAATCATCTGTCCTCCCACTCACCTTAGCTCTGTCATACTTCCTTTTTTTTTAATGCTATGCAATCTCTGACTTCCTTTGTCAACCACGGTGGCCCCTTTCCCCCCTCTGAATCCTTCCTTCTCTGGGGGATGAACTGATTTTGCACCTTGTGCATTATTCCCAAGAATACCTGCCATTGCTGTTCCACTGTCTTTTCTGCTAGGATATCCGTCCAGTTAACTTTGGCCAGCTCCTCCCTCATGGCTCCATAGCCTCCTTTGTTCAACTGCAACACTGACACCTCTGATCTGCCCTTATCCTTCTCAAATTGCAGATAAAAACTTATCATGTTATGGTCACTACCTCCTAATGGCTCCTTTACTTCAAGATTGCTTATCAAATCATGTTCATTGCACAACACTAAATCCAGAATAGCCTTGTCCCTGGTCGGCTCTCGTACAAGCTGTTTCAAGAATGCATCCCGTAGGCACTCTACAAACTCCCTATCCTGGGGTCCAGCACCAACCTGATTCTCCCAGTTCACCTGCATGTTGAAATCCCCCATAACTACTGCGACATTACCTTTGCCACGTGCCAATGTTAACTCCCTATTCAACTTGCACCCAATATCCATGCTACTGATTGGGGGCCTGTAGACAACACCCATTAGGGTCTTTTTGCCCTTACTGTTCCTCAGTTCTATCCACACAGACTCTACTTCTCCTGATCCTATGTCCCCCCTTGCAAAGAACTGAATCTCATTCCTCACCAACAGGGTCACCCCACCCCCTCTGCCCACATTTCTGTCCCTACGATAGCACGTATACCCTTGTACATTCATTTCCCAGGTCTGATCTCCCTGCAGCCATATCTCCGTTATCCCAACCTGAGCTTCAAGCTCATCTGCCTTATTTCTGACACTTTGTGCATTCAGATATAGAATTTCTAGCCCATTTCTCATCTCTCTGTTTAAATCGCTGCCTATTGTGCTTAACCCATCTCCCCAAACTCCCATCGGGCTATACGCTCCTTGAATTTTGTTGTCCTTCCTAAATTTACTTATACTTTCTGCACATTTAACTCCATGTTCCGTCAGACCATCCCTCTGTACATGTGTCCTCATTATCACTTGTTCCGCCTCACCTTTCTCTACTACACACTTAATATTCCGGAACCGTGTATTATGACTGTACTAAATTACATCTGCCATTTTACTGCCCATTTTCCCAGCTGATGCAGATCTCTCTGCAAGCCATGATAGTTTTCCTCACTGTCCACTACATCTGCAGTCTTGGTGTCATCAGCAAATTTGCTGATCCAGTTAACCACATTATCATCCAGATCATTGATATAGATGACAAAAAGTATTCGCCTCCACTCCCAAAGTAATTGATTGCATAAGTATTCACCACCTTCAAGTCAATATTTAGTAGATGCACCTTTGGCAACAATTACAGCCTTGAGTCTGTGTGGATAGGTCTCTATCAGCTATGCACATCTGGACACTGCAATTTTTCTCCATTCCTCCTTACAAAACTGCTCAAGCTCTGTTAGATTGCATGGGGGTCGTGAGTGATCAGCCCTTTTCAAGTCCAGCCACAAATTCTCAAATGGACTGAAGTCTGGACTCTAACTATGCCACTCCAGGACATTAACTTTGTTGCTTTTAACTGTGTAGCTTTGGCTTTATGCTTGGAATCATTGTCCTGTGGCCCTGTGGCTCAGAAGGGTAGGGAAAGGAAGAAGAAGAAGGCAGTAGTGATAGGGGACTCTATAGTTAGGGGGCTAGACAAGCGAATCTGCGGACGCAGGAAAGAAACTTGGATGGTAGTTTGCCTCCCAGGTGCCGGGGTCCAGGATGTGATTGTCCTCTTTATGAGATATTTTCCTTATGGTTAACCACAGGATGCACTACTTAGGTTTTTTCTGTAAAACCATGAAAGTAAGTGGGTCCATCAATATTAATCACTAAGAAGTGAACAATCAAAAGATTTGATTTAGCAATAAAAGAGATAATATTTTAGGAACTACACTGATGAAGGAAATAGAGTAACAAGTGTCAGATTCTGTCACTCGCCAGTTCAATGGGAAATTGTTTGGCAATGAAGAATGGTTCTAACAAATCTGAAAGGGCATTTCCACAGAGCCATAGAGAAACTGATGATAATCAAATTGTTTTAAAGACTCAAAAACATCTAGGATTCAGAATCAGATTTACATTATTTGAAAATAAATAATCTGTTATTTGAAGAACAATAGGTAGGAAGATTGTTGATGACAACACAAGAAATCAAAAGATTGGCCTTGGCTATCAATGGGGTTAGTGGAGTGTAAAATGCCAGAGAGGTCCTTTAAGGTTAAAATATTATAGGGAATCAGGAAATGGCAGATGTGTTAAATGAATTCTTCACAAATTCCATTTCCCAGTCAAAATGGCTCAAGAATTTATAACATATGTTGAGGTCAGTACAGCAAGTATTCAGAAAAAAAAACCTGAAAGCATTAAAGGGCAAATATTTGGGCCTAGGTAATTTTACTCCTCAATTATTGCTGGTAGAAAAATTAACCTACTCTGGGTAGTGTGTTACTTTGAGCTCCATAGACCAATTGGATATAATATTGATCTGGAGATTTGTGACCAAGTATACAAAATATCTCAGCTAACTATTTGATTGGTTCAAATTATTTTAATAGACATGTTTGCTCTGATATTCAGACTTTCATGCTATTAGAAACATACTTTACTACTTGAAATTATTTTTCAGTCATGTTTAATAATTAAAGCACAAGACAGGCTTACAAATTGATTGCACATTAAATGGTTTCATCATAGAACAGTTTCTACAATACAACCACATCACATATTATTGTTTTGGAAATCTGTTAAAAGGATTTAATACTCTGATCATACTGTTCTTAAAATGAGCTGGATAAAGTTTATAAACATTATTCAAGGTTAAACTTACTACTTCATTGCAGCTCTCATAAAGGTTGTGAGAATAATTAAGCATTTTTATTGTCTGTCACTATATATAGACTTGAAAACCAGCCTGGAAAATTAATGGTTCTTATTTAGGTGAATTAAACATTAGGCTTGCAGCAGGCCAAGGGACAATTTACTTGTGTGATTGCTGTTGGAGAAATCAATAATGCACCAAGAAAAGTTATTATTTTACATTTTGTACTACTGCACAGAATCTGAGGTGTTTTTTTATTGCCCTCTCTTGGTGCTGAAGGGAGAGGCTGGAGTTCTAACCGCCCATTTTCTTCGGCAGTTTGAACGGGGCACGACAGTGCAAACGCATGAAAGTTGGCCCGTGAGGCAGTGGGAGAGTTTAAAAAGCGAGCAGATTAACGGAGCAGGTGACAGAGTAGTGGGAGACAGAGTAGGAAGGCTTTGGCTCGAGAGGCTTCGGCGAGCAGAGGCTGAGGACGAGCTTGCTCCCAGTGCGGTAAAGCCGGGTAAGCTCCTTTAATAACTCAAATAAACTTAGAAGTAGGTAATGGAGGCAGCAGTTAGGGCAGTCGAGTGTGTTTGCAGTATGTGGGAAGTCAGGGCGAGCACAATTGTCCCTGATGACTACTCCTGTAAAAAGTGCATCCAGCTGCAGCTCCTGACAAACTGAGTTAGGGAGCTGGAGCTGGAGCTGGATGAACTTCAGATCATTGGGGAGGCAAAGGCAGAAATAGACAAGAGTTTCAGGGAGATAGTGACCCCTAAAAGTCAGGAGACAGGTAGCTGTGTGACTATCAGGAGAGGGAAGGGGAATAGACAGAATGATCAGAGCACTCCTGTGGCCGTTCCCATCAATAATAAGTATACCATTTTGGATACTGTTGGTGGGGACGACCTACCAGGGACAAGTTGTAGTGGTTGTGTCTCTGGCACCGAGACTGGACCCTCAGCTCAGAAGGGAAGGAGGGAAAAGGGGGGAGCAGTAGTGATAAGGAATTTGATAGTTAGTGGGACAGATAGGAGGTTCTGTGGGAGAGATTGAGAATCCTGGATGGTCTGTTGCCTCCCTGGTGCCAGGGTCTGCGATATCTCGGATCGAGTTCTCAGTATTCTCAAGAGGGAGGGTGAGCAGCTAGATGTTGTGGTCCATGTAGGGACAAATGACATGGATAGGAAGAAGGAGGAGGTCCTGCAAAGAGAGTTTAGGGAGTTAGGTACAAAGCTGAAGGACAGGACCTCCAGGGTTGCATTCTCAGGATTGCTACCCATGCCACGTACTAGTGAGGCTAGAAATAGGAAGATAATGCAGCTACATACGTGACTAAGGAGATGGTGCAGGAGGGAGGGCTTCATGTTTCTGGACAATTGGACCTTGTTCCAGGGAAGGTGGGACCTGTTCCGATGGGATGGGTGGCACCTGAACTGAAGGGGGACTAACATCCTTGTGGGAAGGTTTGCTAGTGCTGCTCCAGGGGGTTTAAACTAGATTTGCAGGGGGAGGGGAACCAGAGTGTTAGAGCAGATAGTGAGGTGGAGGAGGATAAAGGTCATGCAAGAGCTGCAAGTATAGTACATGGAGTAAAGCCAGATCTAACATATAAAGAGGCTTTGAGGAAAGAGAAACAGAATAAAGGGTGTAAAGGTAGTAAGGTAGAAGGGCTATAGTGTGTGTACTTCAATGTAAGAAGCATCAGGAGCAAAGGTGATGAACTGAGAGCTCATGGAATGCCACTATATGGAATTATGATGTAGTGGCCATTACAGAGACTTGGCTGGCACCAGGGCAGGAATGGATTCTCAATATTCCTGGATTTCAATGCTTTAAAAGGGATAGAGAGGGGGGAAAAGGGGAGGAGGGGTGACATTACTGTTCAGGGATATTACTACAGCTACAGAAAGGCTGGGTAATGTAGCAGGATACTCTTTTGAGTCAGTATGGGTGGAAGTCAGGGACAGGAAGGGAGCAGTTACTCTACTGGGGGTATTCTATAGGCCCCCTGGTAGCAGCAGAGATACCGAGGAGCAGATTAGGAGGCAGATTTTGGAAAGGTGCAAAAATAACAGGGTTGTTATCATGGGTGACTTTAACTTCCCTAATATTGATTGGCACCTGATTATTTCCAATGGTTTAGATGGGGCAGAGTTTGTTAAGTGCGTCCAGGATGGATTCCTGTCACAGTATGTTGACAGGCCAACTAGGGGGAATGCCATACTAGATCTAGTATTGGGTAATGAACCGGGTCAGGTCACAGATCTCTCAGTGGGTGAGCATCTGGGGGACAGTGACCACCTATCCCTGGCCTTTAACATTGTCATGGAAAAGGATAAAATCAGAGAGGACAGGAAAAATTTTAATTGGGGAAGGGCAAATTATGAGGCTATAAGGCTAGAACTTATAGGTGTGAATTGGAAAGAGGTTTTTTTCAGGGAAATGTACTATGGACATGTGGTCGATGTTTAAGGATCTCTTGCAGGATGTTAGGGATAAATTTGTCCCGGTGAGGAAGATAAAGAATGGGAGGGTGAAGGAACCGTGGATGACAAGTGAGGTGGAAATTCTAGTCAGGTGGAAGAAGGCAGCATACATGAGGTTTAGGAAGCAAGGATCAGACGAGTCTATTGAGGAATATAGGGTAGCAAGAAAGGAGCTTAAGAAGGGACTGAGGAGAGCAAGAAGGGGTCATGAGAAGGTCATAGTGAGTAGGGTAAAGGGAAACCCCAAGGCATTCTTCAATTATGTGAAGAACAAAAGGTTGACAGGAGTGAAGGTAGGGCCGATTAGAGATAAAGGTGGGAAGATGTGCCTGGAAGCTGTGGAAGTGAGCGAGGTCCTCAATGAATACATCTCTTCAGTATTCACCAATGAGAGGGAACTTGATGACGGTGAGGACAATATGAGTGAGGTTGATGTTCTGGAGCATGTCGATATTAAGGGAGAGGAGGTGTTGGAGTTGTTAAAATACATTAGGACGGATAAGTCCCTGGGGCCTGATGGAATATTCCCCAGGCTGCTCCATGAGGCAAGGGAAGAGATTGCTGAGCCTCTGGCTAGGATCTTTATGTCCTCGTTGTCCACGGGAATGGTACCGGAGGATTGGAGGGTGACGAATGTTGTCCCCGTGTTCAAAAGAGGTAGTAGGAATAGTCCAGGTAATTATAGACCAGTGAGCTTTACATCTGTGATGGGAAAGCTGTTGGAAAAGATTCTTAGAGATAGAATCTATGGCATTTAGAGAATCATGGTCTGATCAGGGACAGTCAGCATGGCTTTGTGAAGGGCAGATCGTGCCTAACAAGCCTGATAGAGTTCTTTGAAGAGGTGACCAGGCATATAGATGAGGGTAGTTAAGTGGATCTGATCTACATGGATTTTAGTAAGGCATTTGATATGGTTCCACATGGTAGGCTTATTCAGAAAGTCAGAAGGCATGGGATCCAGGGAAGTTTGGCCAGGTGGATTCAGAATTGGCTTCCCTACAGAAAGCAGAGGGTCATGGTAGAGGGAGTACATTTAGATTGGAGGGTTGTGACTAGTGGTGTCCCACAAAGATCTGTTCTGGAACCTCTACTTTTCGTGATTTTTATTAATGATCTGGATGTGGGGGTGGAAGAGTGGGTTGGCAAATTTGCAGACGACACAAAGGTTAGTGGTGTTGTGGATTGTCGAAGATTGCAGACAGACATTGATAGGATGTAGAAGTGGCAGATGGAGTTCAACCCGGAGAAGTGTGAGGTGGTACACTTTGGAAGGTCAAACTCCAAGGAAGAGTACAAAGTAAATGGCAGGATACTTCGAAGTCTGGAGGAACAGAGGGAACTTGGGGTACATGTACACAGATCCCTGGAAGTTGCCTCACAGATAGGTAGGGTAGTTCAGAAAGCTTATGGAGTGTTAGCTTTCATAAGTCCATATTACCATATAACAATTACAGCACGGAAACAGGCCATCTTGGCCCTTCTAGTCCATGCAGAATGCTTACTCTCACCTAGTCCCACCAACCTGCACTCAGCCCATAAACCTCCATTCCTTTCCTGTCCATATACCTATCCAATTTTTTAAAAATGATAATATCGAACCTGCCTCTACCTCTTCTACTGGAAGCTCGTTCCACACAGCTACCACTCTCTGAGTAAAGAAGTGCCCCCTCGTGTTACCCCTAAACTTCTGCCCTTTACCTCTCAACTCATGTCCTCTTGTTTGAATCTCCCCTACTCTCAATGGAAAAAGCCTATCCACGTCAACTCTATCTATCCCCCTCATAATTTCAAATGCCTCTATCAAGTCCCCCCTCAACCTTCTACGCTCCAAGGAATAAAGACCTAACTTGTTCAACCTTTATCTGTAACTTAGGTGCTGAAACCCAGGTAACATTCTAGTAAATCTCCTCTGTACTCTCTCTATTTTGTTGACATCTTTCCTATAATTTGGTGACCAGAACTGTACACAATACTCCAAATTTGGCCTCACCAATGCCTTGTACAATTTTAACATTACATCCCAACTCCTGATGTAATGCTCTGATTTATAAAGGCCAGCATACCAAAAGCTTTCTTCACCACCCTATCCACATGAGATTCCACCTTCAGGGAACTATGCACCATTATTCCTAGATCACTCTGTTCTACTGCATTCCTCAGTGCCCTGCCATTTACCGTGTATGTCCTATTTTGATTAGTCCTACCAAAATGTAGCACCTCACACTTATCAGCATTAAACTCCATCTGCCATCTTTCAGCCCACTCTTCTAACTGGCCTAAATCTCTCTGCAAGCTTTGAAAACCTACTTCATTATCCACAACGCCACCTATCTTAGTATCATCTGCATACTTACTAATCCAATTTACTACCCCATCATCCAGATCATTAATGTATATGACAAACAACATTGGACCTAGTACAGATCCCTGAGGCACACCACTAGTCACCGGCCTCCAACCTGACAAACAGTTAACCACCACTACTCTCTGGCATCTCCCATCCAGCTACTGTTGAATCCATTTTACTACTTCAATATTAATACCTAACGATTGAACCTCCCTAACTAACCTTCTATGCGGAACCTCGTCAAAGGCCTTACTGAAGTCCATATAGACAACATCCACTGCTTTACCCTCGTCAACTTTCCCAGTAACCTCTTAAAAAATTCCATAAGATTTGTCCAACGTGACCTTCCACGCACAAATCCATGTTGACTGTTCCTAATCAGACCCTGTCTATCCAGATAATTATATATACCATCCCTAAGAATACTTTCCATTAATTTATCCACCACTGACGTCAAACTTACAGGCTGTTAATTGCTAGGTTTACTCTTATAACCCTTTTTAAACAATGGAACCACATGAGCAATACACCAATCCTCCGGCACTATCCCCGTTTCTAATGACATTTGAAATATTTCCTGTCAGAGCCCCTGCTATTTCTACACTAACTTCCCTCAAGGTCCTAGGGAATTTCCTGTCAGGAGCTGGAGACTTATCCACCTTTATATTCCTTAAAAGCGCCAGTAATTCCTCCTCTTTAATCATCATAGTTTCCATAACTTCCCTACTTGTTTCCCTTACCTTACACAATTCAATATCCTTCTCCTTCGTGAATACCGAAATAAAGAAATTGTTCAAAATCTCACCCATGTCTTTTGGCTCCACACATAGCTGTCGACTTTGATTCTCTAAAGGACCAATTTTATCCTTCTTTATACTTTTGTTATTAATATAAGTGTAGAAACCCTTTCGATTTATTTTCACCTTACTTGCCAAAGCAACCTCATATCTTCTTTCAGCTCTTCTAATTTCTTGCTTAAGATTCTTTTTACATTCTTTATATTCCTCGAGCACCTCATTTACTCCATGCCGCCCACATTTATTATAGATCTCTCTCTTTTACCAAACCAAGTTTCCAATATCCCTTGAAAACCATGGCTCTCTCAAACTTTTAACCTTTCCTTTCAACCTAACAGGAACATAAAGATTCTATACCCTCAAAATTTCACCTTTAAATGACCTCCATTTCTCTATTACACCCTTAACATAAAAAAATTGTCCCAATCCACTCCTTCTAAATCCTTTTGCATCTCCTCAAAGTTAGCCTTTCTCCAATCAAAAATCTCAACCCTGGGTCCAGACCTATCCTTCTCCATAATCATATTGAAAATAATGGTATTGTGATCACCTGACCCGAAGTGCTCCCCAACACATACCTCCGTCACCTGACCTATCTCATTCCCTAACAGGAGATCCAACACTGCCCCTTCTCTAGTTGATACCTCTGTGTATTGCTGCAAAAAACTATCCTGCACACATTTTACAAACTGCAAGCCATCTAGCCCTTTTACAGAATGGGCTTTCGAGTCTATGTGTGGAAAATTAAAATGCCCACAATCACAACTTTGTGCTTACTACAACTATCTGCTATCTCCCTACAAACTTGCTCCTCCAATTTTCGCTCCCCATTAGGTGGTCTATAACACACCCCTATAAGTGATACTACACCTTCCCCATTCCTCAATTCTACCTAAATAGTCTCCCTAGACAAGCCTTCTAATCTATCCTGCCAAAGCACCGCTGTAATATTTTCTCTGACAAGCAATGCAACACCTCCCCCTCTTGTCCCTCCAATTCTATCACACCTGAAGCAACGAAATCCAGGCATAATTAGTTGCCAATCACACCCCTCCTGCAACCATGTTTCACTAATAGCTACAACATCGTATTTCCAGGTATCAATCCATGTTCTAAGCTCATCCCCTTTCTTACAATGCTCCTAGCTTTAAAACAGACACACTTTATTGATCCTGAGGGAAATTGGGTTTCTTTTGGCTTTGGGTTTAAATGCATTTAAGAAATTCTCCACCTCTTACTCTCTGTTTATCCTTAACGGTGCAAACAACTTTATTATCTTTTTCTTCCTTCTCCCCTACATCTTTGGTCTGAGCACTCCTCTTCTCTGTCACCTGCCTATCCTCCCTCACACACTGTCTACAAGCTTTCTCTATTTGTTAACTAACAGTCTCTCTCCTAGTCTCTTCAATTTGATTCCCACCCCCCAAACATTCTAGTTTAAAGTCACCCCAGTAGCCTTAGCAAATCTCCTTGCCAGGATATTGGTCCCCCTAGGATTCAAGTGCAACCCGTCCTTTTTGTACAGATCACACCTGCCCCAAAAGAGGTCCCAGTGATCCAGAAACTTGATTCCCTGCCGCTTGCTCCAATCCCTCAGTCACGCATTTATCCTCCACCTCATTCCATTCCTACTCTCACTGTTGCATGGCACAGGCAGTAATCCCGAGATTACTACCTTTGCGGTCCTTCTTCTCAACTCCCTTCCTAACTCCCTATATTCTACTTTCCAGACCTCTTCTCTTTTCCTACCTATGTCATTGGTACCTATATGTACCACGACCTCTGGCTCCTCACCCTCCCACTACAGGATATCTTGGACGCGATCAGAAACATCCCGGACCCTGGCACCAGGGAGGCAAACTAGCATTCCGGGTCTTCTGACTGCGTCCACAGAATCACCTGTCTGACCCCCTAACTATCGAGTCCCCTATTACTACTGCCTTCCTCTTCCTTTCCCTACCCTTCTGAGCTACAGGGCCAGACTCTGTGCCGGAGGCATGACCACTGTTGCTTCCCCCAAAGTCGAGGGATAGAGTTTAAGAGTCACAGGGTAATGATTCAGCTCTATAAAACTTTGGTTAGGCCACACTAGGAGTACTGTGTCCAGTTCTGGTCGCCTCAGTATAGGAAGGATGTGGAAGCATTGGAAAGGGTACAGAGGAGATTTACCAGGATGCTGCCTGGTTTAGAGAGTATGGATTATGATCAGAGATTAAGGGAGCTAGGGCTTTACTCTTTGGAGAGAAGAAAGATGAGAGGAGACATGATAGAGGTATACAAGATATTAAGAGGAATAGATAGAGTGGACAGCCAGCGCCTCTTCCCCAGGGCACCACTCCTCAATACAAGAGGACATGGCTTTAAGTTAAGGGGTGGAAAGTTCAAGGGGGATATTAGAGGAAGGTTTTTCACTCAGAGAGTGGTTGGTGTGTAGAATGCACTGCCTGAGTCAGTGGTGGAGGCAGACACACTAGTGAAATTTAAGAGACTACTAGACAGGTATATGGAGGAATTTAAGGTGGAGGGTTATATGGGAGGCAGGGTTTAAGGGTCGGCACAACATTGTGGGCCGAAGGGCCTGTACTGTGCTGTATTGTTCTATGTTCTATAGGGGTTGTAGAAGGTGAGCTGTTGATAGGAGAGAATGGTCAGCAGGATGGGATGAGTAAATAGAGGAATTGGACTTCAATCGCCCACTGCTACAATCAGAAGTTCCCATCTGCTGTTATGGTCCGGTCCGGAGACCACATTCTGGGTCTTGATCCGGTCCGTGGACTCCAGACTCTGGGTCTTGTAGCCGTCCCTCTTTTCACCCTTGAGCCCAATTAGTCACACCTGTGGATCATCGTGGCTTGTTGGGGCTCAAGGAGGCACACCTGATGCTTATCAGCTGGCAGGTGTATATTAGGGGCTCTGGGACTGCGTTAGTTGTGGGTTGTCCTGGTCTACCTTTGTTGTGCTGTCAATCCCATTTTGACCTGGTGGCCCTATTTATCCTATTTTGACCTGTTCATCATGTTTGTGCTGTTCACCCGGTTTCATTCTATTCGTCCTGTTCGCCCCGGCTTGGAGTACCCACTGTTAATCAACTAGTTCTGTGCGTCAGTCTCTAAGTCACCCTGGACCGAGCTCCCTTCCTATCCCTTGCCTCTGTCGGGTAAGCAGGCTGGACTGCTGTTGCCCAGCAGGGGGCTCTGCCCTTTCCTACCCCTCGCTTCTGACGGGTTGTGCCCCGTATCCTTTCCAGGAGCCCCGCGACCTGCCCAGGCCCCCGTGTTCCTGCCTGGGAGGCCAGGCCCTGCCCAGGAGTTATGCGGCCTGCCCGGGGGCTGTCCTCCCAGCATTCCTTGTCCCATAGACCCATCCTCTAGCCTAGTCAAGGTCCTGCCTTGCCTGAACTATCTCTGAACCCCAGGATCACCTTGAACGCCACGTCCCTCACGCACACCATGGTCTCCCCATCTTGTTCTATCCTTTAGTTGTTCCTGTCCTGCCCCTAGTACTTCAGTGCCTGTGTCCTGCACTTGGGTCCAGCCTCATGTCCCCCTGTGACATCTGCTTCAAAAGGGCATCAATCACACCAGTGCCCAAGAAGAGCAGGATGAGCTGCCTCAATGACTGTTGCCCAGTGGCGCTCACATCTACTGTGATGATGTGCTTTGAAAGGTTGGTCATGGTTAGAATCAACTCTTGAAGGACCTGGACCTGCTGCAATCTGCTTTTCACCACAATAGGTCGACAGCAAATGCAATTTCACTGGCTCTCCACTTGTCAGGAATGGGGACAGGACCCAAATGCAGGACGCAGGCACTGAAGTACTAGGGGTAGGACAGGATGGGGATGCCATGGCATGTGAGGGGTAAGGCAAGCGGGGCTGGATCCTGGAGGTCAGGCAGGGCAGGATCCCAGAGTTCAGGCAGGCAGAAGAGCCCCCTGGGGTAGGCGCATAACTCCTGGGCAGGGCCGCCTCCCAGGCAGGAACATGGAGGCCCAGGCAAGAAGCGGAACCCTGGGCAGGTGCGGGGTACAACCCATCGGAAACGAGGGGAGGAAAGGTTAGGAGTCCTCAGGGCGGGCCGCATCCTGGGCAGGACCACCTCCCAGGTGGAGACACGGAGGCCTGGGCAAGGCGTGGACACCTGGGCAGGTGCGGGGCACAATCCATCTGAGGTGAGGGGTAGGAAGGGGCCCAAATCCCCCTGCCAGGCAACGGCAGACAGCCTGGCTTACCCGATGGAGGCAGGGGACTGGAAGGGACAGAACCACCCGAGAAGTAACGGCGACGGCCTGGCTTACCCGACGAAGGCAAGGGAACAAAAGGGAGCTGGGTCCAGGATGAGCAGCAGGACAACCGGGATACACTGGTAAATAGGGAGAGGCAAGCAGACAGCGTGGCAGCGCGGGCATGGCGAAGAGCAGGACCAGCGCACACGTGAAAAGCAGGAAAACAAGACGAACCTGGACAGAACCGATACAGAGCAGGTCAGAACCCAGGCAGAACAGGATACAGAACCGGCCGGCAGCCAGGGTGGAACTGGATTCAGAGCGGCCGGCAACCAGGGCGGAACCAGATTCAGAGCAGGTTAAACCAGCTTCAGAGCAGGACAACCCCCCAACTAGGCTCAGTCCCCGAGCCCCTTAAAAACACCTGCCCCCAATAGGCGACAGGTGTACCTCCTAAGCCAAGATGATCCAATGGCACCGGGTGACAGGAGGGCTGGCTGCAAGGCCCGGAGTCCATGGACCAGAGCAAGACCCGGAAGGTGGGCTCCGGACCGGACCCCAACACCACTCAACTTTGGTCTACCTGAACAATAGCAATACCTACATCAGGCTGCTGTTTATTGACTACAGCTCAGTGTTCAACACCATCCCTGCAGTTCTAATCAACCAGCTCTAAAGCCTGAGCCACTGTACCTCCCTCTGTAAATGGATCCTTGACTCACCAGGAAACCACAGTCAGTGCAGATTGGAAATAACATCTCCTCCTCACTGACAATCAACACTGGTGCACCTCAAGGATGCATACTTCAACTACTCTACTCTCTCCACACTCATGACTGTGAGGCTGGACACAGCTCAAATGCCATTTATAAATTTGACAATGACACAACTATTGTTGGCAGAATTTCAGACGGTGATGAGGAGGGATACAGAAACAAGATAGATCAGCTAGTTGAGAGATGTCACAGCAACAATCTTGCACTCAATGTCAGTATAACCAAGGGATTAATTGGCTTCAGAAAGGGGAGGATGAGGGAACACACACCAGTCCTCATCAAGGCATCAAAGTGGAAAGGGTGAGCAGTTTCAAGTTCCTGGGTGTCAACATCTCTGAAGATCTATCCTGGACTCAACATGCTGACGCAATTACAAAGAAAGCATGCCACTGTCTATATTTCATTAAGGATTTAAGGAGATTTGGTTATGTCATCAAAGACTCAAACAAGTTTCTACAGATGTACCATGACGAGCATTCTGACTGGTTGCATCAATGTCTGATAAGGGGAGGAGGGGGCACTGCACAGGATCAGGAAAAAGCTGCAGAGGGTTGTAAACTCAGTCAGCTCCATCATGGAACTAGCCTTGCCACCATCGAGGACATCTTCAAAAGGTGATGGCTCAAAAAGGTGGATTATTAAAGACCCTCACCACCAAGGACATTCCCTCATTTCATTGCTATCAGCAAAGAGGAGATACAGGAGCACCTTCCCCACTGCCATCAGATTTCTGAATGGTCCATGTACTCATGAAGACTACCTCACAATTTTGTTCTCTTTTTGCACTACTTATTTATTTTGTTATATACTTACTATAACATAGTATATTTTATGTATTGCACTGTACTGCTTTAACAGAACTACAGATTTCACAACATATGTCAGTAATAATAAACCTGATTCTGATTCAGGTTCAGATTGGCAGAGAATGGAATTATAGCAGATTTATTAAAGGTGGGTGAGGGTCAGTAACTGGAGATCAGAGGGGATTGACAAGGAGTCATCTGCCATGGGCACTGGGTGACGAATCAGAGAGGGACCTTAACATGAATCTGTGAGTGAGGGTAAGGAAGGTTGTCAGCAACGGGTCAAGGATGAGGTCACTACCAGCTGATAGGTGGGTGTGTGCAAGGGAGAACCTAGTAAATAAATTAGTTTAAAAAAACATAGAACATAGAAATCTACAGCATATTACAGGCCCTTCGGACCACAATGTTGTGCTGACCATGTAACCTACTCTAGAAACTGCCTAGAATTTCCCTACCACATAGCCCTCTATTTTTCTAAGCTCCATGTACCATCTAAGAGTCTCTTATATAAGGAGAATCTCCAGTGTCAGCCAAAGAAGCTCTTTTCATTATGTAAAGCAGCCTGTAAGGCCCTGCTGCTGCAGGGGTGACTTGTGAAATATAGATCAATGTGCAAGGGAAAAATCCCAGTAATGATGCACAGAAGACCAGGTCAAAATTCTCATACCTTCTATATTTTGCAGAAATGCTACAATTTTCCACAACATCCTTATTTTTTATTGAAATTAAATCACATCGTGCACAAAAAAAAAACATAATCCAGTTTCAGGGCAATCATTCATTTGCAGAAAAGACCATCTTATTTTGTTACATAAACAAAACAATATTATCTAGGCCAGATATCTGAGGGGAAAGCCCAGCTACCCAATTCACATTCATGTTGCTTGTGGTTTTAATATAGATATGTTAGATTATCAGCTCTTTTGAGAATTGAACAGACACATTGACATTTGCTCTCTCTGTCATTTAGTGAAATGCAATTCTCAGGATGATTTGGAAGTTTAAATAGTTTCATCAGAAGCCAACAGGTTGGCCAGAGGGAGAACCATGGGCAGTCAGCAATAAAGTGCCATATATAATAGGCACCTGTTGAGGAGGGACAACTCCTCAGTGTTCAATGTCAGTGTAATGTTGAAAGCAGGGTAAAGGCAAGTAAGAAGAAGCTCTCATAGACTAAGTCTTAATCTTTAGATCAAAGACTTCATCTTTCAAATGTAGGAAACTGTAGTGGTAGTCAAACTACTTAATTCAATACCTTACAGCAAATGGAAATAAACCAAAATTGCAGATACTGGAAACAGAAAGATAAAAACACAGAAAACCTACAGCACAATACAGGTCCTTCAGCCCACAAAGCTGTGCTGAACATGTCCCTACCTTAGAAATTACTAGGGTTACCCATAGCCCTCTATTTTTCTAAGCTCCATGTACCTATCCAGGAGTCTCTTAAAAGACCCTATTGTATCTTCCTCCACCACCGTTGCCAGCAGCCCATTCCACGCACTCAACACTCTCTGAGTAAAAATCTCACCCCTGACAGCTCCTCTGTACCTACTCCCCAGCACCTTAAACCTGTGCCCTCTTGTGGCAAACATTTCAGCCCTGGGAAAAAGCCTCTGACTATCCACACAATCAATGCCTGTCATCATCTTATACGCTTCTATCAGGTCACCTCTCATCCTTCGTCGCTCCAAGGAGAAAAGGTCGAGTTCACTCAACCTTTTTTCATAAGGCATGCTCCCCAATCCAGGCAACATCCTTGTAAATCTCCTCTTCACCCTTTCTATGGCTTCCACGTCCTTGCTGTAGTGAAGTGACCAGAACTAAGCACAGTACTCCAAGTGGGGTCTGACCAGGGTCCCATATAGCTGCAACATTACCTCTCGGCTCCTAAATTCAATTCTATAATTGATGAAGGCCAATACACTGTATGCCTTCTTAACCACAGAGTCAACCTGCGCAGCTGCTTTGAGCGTCCTATGGACTCCGACCCCAAGATCCCTCCGATCCTCCACACTGCCAAGAGTCTTATCATTAATACTATATTCTGCCATTATATTTGACCCACCAAAATGAACCACTTCACACATGTGGGTTGAACTCCATCTGCCACTTCTCAGCCCAGTTTTGCATCCTATCAGTTTCCTGCAGTAACCTCTGACAGCCCTCCACACTATCCACAACACCCCCAACCTTTGTGTCATCAGCAAACTTACTAACCCATCCCTCCACTTCCTCAAACAGGTCACTTATAAAAATCACAAAGAGTAAGGGTCCCAGGACAGATCCCTGAGGCACACCACTGGTCACCAACCTCCATGCAGAATATAACCTGTCTACAACCACTCTTTGCTTTCTGTGGGCAAACCAGTTCTGGATCCACAAAGCAATGTCCCCTTGGATCCCACGTCTCCTTACTTTCTCATTAAGCCTTACATGGGGAACCTTATCAAATGCCTTGCTGAAATCCATATACACTACATCTACTGCTGCTGCAGTAGTAGATGTAGTGTATATGGAAATGTGAATGTGAAATAAGAACAGGAAATACTTGAAACACACAATATGTCGGGCAGCATCTGTGGAAAGAAAAACATTTAATGCTCGAGGTTAAAGATGGTGATGCTACTGCAAGCAAGATTTTCATTGTACCTTTACTTCAGCCTAATAGTTCATAGGACAATAAATTCTTTTTACATATGCTGCTAGACCTGCTGAGTATTTCCGATATATTGTTTTATTTCAGCAGTTTATAGCAGTGTAAAGCCCCAGTGGATGAAACAAATTTGGTGTAGATGCAACTCATTGGTTACAGCATTATTTAAAGATACTGCTCTTCCAAAATTGGCCAAAGTATCTTTTTTCTTTATTTACATATGAACAAAAGGAGCAGAAGAACTCTTTCTCATTTCATGAAAGCATTCCCTGGTCTGGCAAAACCTCAAAGTGAGAATTACTTGTTCATGATAATCATCCAAATTGGCACTGACTGGAGAGTTGCTTTGGGCAGAACATTTGGCACAACACAATTGCCAGCTACCAGAATAGCTTCTTGCATGTACTATTGAGCAGACAATGAGATGATGACACCAGTCCAACTTCTGTGGTACCAAACTCAGATCCACAGCTCCTTGCTCTTGAGAGAATGTATAGAGCTTTGCAGGCTGGCAGATACTTAGTGGATGATTGCATGGAAGCATTACACTCAGGTTATTAAAAGTTGTCAATAAGATGTTGCAATTTTCTATATTAGTTAAAATTTCACCTGCTTTAAAGAAAAAGCAGGTGAAATCTTAACTAACCTTTTTTCTGTTCTTGTATTTAAAATTGAATGAATCCATCTAAGTTGAAGATTTCATGGGAGTATGCAGTGTTACCACTAAACTACAGTGCAATAATCGTTCGAAATTTATAATCAATGTGAATTATAGTCTCCACTACTTATACTGCCCAAAGTCAGCCATTGACATTCGCATGTAGGTCAATAATAGGAACATTGCTAACATCATAAAATCTTGCTTGAACATCTAGTCAGTCCCTTTGCTGTTGGACTGCAAGTTCAGGGATCAGGCATTCTGTGTATTGTGAAAGGTAGGATTAGAAGTAAGACATAGAGTAAGTGTCTGTAGATGGTCATGGGAAGGGGTAGCCCATTCTGCAGCTCCCTGGAGTTTCATTTGAGTGCTGCTTCACAATGCAGCCTGCAGGAGAAGGTTGACGTGCAACCACATTAAATGACAGGTGCCCAGGAAGCTTGCATGAAATGACATGGAGTGTGGCTGCAACTATCTCCAGTGTGGCAAAAGAATACGTGCAGACTCTGAAGTAAGTTCATCTTTTTATGAATGGATGTGTTGAGCAAATCTGTTTCAGTTCTCACAGATGGAACTGCTATGGTTTACCTGATTATTACATCTCAGAACAAGCAGTGGTGGCAATTCTCCAATCCTTTGCAAGTGTTGGAAGGGCTCCAAACACCTCACTCCAGCCCACTAATATGTCCTCCAACAGATTATTGGGTTGGTCCAGGAGAATCTCTGCAGGGCTCTAGCCTCCTATCTTCTCTCAGGGTCTGTCACTCCTAGTCCTGTTCATCTGTCACCCCACACTGTTATCCATCAGCCAGACCACACTGAAAACCCAGATATAAATAGTTGCATCCAAGGGTATATATTGCACCTCTGAATAGTAGCCATAGAGTCATAGAACACTACAGCACAGAAACAGGCTCTTCCAGTCTGTGCCAAATCATTAATCTGCCTAGTTCCATGGACCTTCACCTGGACCATAGACCTCTATATTCTTACCATCCATGTAACCATCCAAATTTCTCTTAAATATTGAAATCGACCCTGCATCCACCACTTGTGCTGGCAGTTCATTGCAAACTTTCACCACTTTTTGAGTAAAGAAGTTTCTCCTCATGTTCCCCTTAAACTTCTCACCTTTCACCCTTAACCCATGACCTCTAATTTAGTCTCACCCAACCTCAGTGGAAAAATCCTGCTTGAATTTACCCTATCTATACACCTCATAATTTTGTTCACCTCCATCAAATTTCCCCTCATTCTCCTGTGCTCTAGGGAATAAAGTCCTAACCAGTTCAACCTTTCCCTATAACTCAGATCCTCAAGTCCCAGTATGCCTTTAAATAATTTGCTCACTCAGTTTTCCTTCAAGCTCACTCTATCCAATCCCTTTGACCTTTCCTCAACATTCCTCCATTCCCCAATCTGTTGCCTAGCACACATCCCAGTACCTGACCAATGCACACCCACCTACCCTAATAACTGACCCCATCTTGCACCACTTAGCTCGACCAACCCCCAATTTTGACTGACGATTGGACCTCGCTGCTCACCAAACCCAACCCCATCATTCATCGTTTTTTGATCCTTGGCTATCAAACACCCCCAATTCCACCAGGCCTCACCCAACCTTTCCAAATAACAGGCAAATTTCCAGTTCCCCACAACCAGCACATTCCTGCGTCTGTCTCTACACAATACCAGCTCAAAATCTGCTCCTGTCCTCCTGATATTCTTCACAAGTTCTGCACTGGCAGAGCAGCAGCTGTATAACATGCCTTTCTCCCCAAAGCCTGCACCTAGAGTCTTCTAGTATTTCTTCAAATGGCAAATGACATGGATCTGTTTCTGTGCTGCCCCACCTTATGACTCAGCGATACAGAAACTGAATGAGACAGAACTGACAGTGCAGGTATTGGTAGCTGGAGACAATTTTCTTGCTGCTCCACTTGGCTTTCTCTCTGTCAAACATATGGCTTCAATTTTTGTCCCACTCTAATCTGATGTCCAGTAAATATTGAGCAGATGGACATTAAGGCCCATCCAATCTGTGAATGATGAATACACTTATGCCCTAAATAAATTTGTCATTCAGCACTAGTCTCTCTAGGTTGTTACACACCTATTTCCCACCAGGAATTTGAATTAAACTAAAAAGCGTGACATTGAAAAGATGGGTTCTGATACTCAGCAGTGGGGAATGTGAGTATTATTGAGCATAAAAGCCAAGAAGGTTGGCTTTCACAATAAAATTTAGATAAAGTATCTCTGAATGGGAACAGTGATCAAACCATCTGTTATATCTGAGAGTAATCTCCTTTAACCATAGAACCATAGAAGACTACAGCACAGTACAGACCCTTCATCCCTCCATGTTGTGCCGACCCATATAACCCTTAAAAAAAAGTACTAAACCCACACTATCCCATAACCCTCCATTTTTCTTTAATCCATGTGCCTGTCCAAGAGGCTCTTAAATACCCCTAATGTTTTAGCCTCCACCACCATCCCTGGCAAGTCATTCCAGGCACTCACCACCCTCTGTGTAAAAAAACTTACCCCTGATGTCTCCCCTAAACTTCCCTCCCTTAATTTTGTACATTTGCCCTCTGGTGTTTGCTATTGGTGCCCTGGGAAACAGGTACTGACTATCCACCCTATCTATGCCTCTCATAATCTTGTAGAGCTCTATCAAGTCCCCTCTCATTCTTCTACGCTCCAAAGAGAAAAGTCCCAGCTCTGCTAACCTTGCTTCATTTGACTTGTTCCCCAAACCAGGCAACATCCTGGTAAATCTCCTCTGCACTCTCTCCATAGCTTCCACATCCTTCCTATAATGAGGTGACCAGAATTGAACACAATACTCTAAGTGTGGTCTCACCAGAGATTTGTAGAGTTGCAACATGACCTCTCTACTCTTGAACTCAATCCCTTTGTTAATGAAGCCTAGCATCCCATAGGCCTTCTTAACTACCCTATCAACCTGTGCAGCGACCTTGAGGGATATATGGATTTGAACCCCAAGGTCCCTTTGTTCATCCACACTCTTAAGTAACTGACCATTAATCCTGTACTCAGTCTTCTGGTTTGTCCTTTCAAAATGCATCACCTCACACTTGTCCGGATTGAACTCCATCTGCCATTTTTCTGCCCAACTCTGCAGCCTGTCCATATCCTCTTGTAACCTTCGACAACCTACAGCTCCATCCACAACTCCTCCAATCTTCGTGTCATCCGCAAACTTACTCACCCATCCTTCCACCTCTACATCCAGGTCATTTATAAAAATCACAAATAGCAGGGGTCCCAGGACAAATCCCTGTGGCACTCCACTAGTCACTGACCTCCAGGCAGAATACTTTCCTTCCACAACTACCCTCTGCTTTCTTCCTTTAAGCCAACGTTTATCCAAACAGCCAAGGTTCCACTTATCCCATGCCTCATGACTTTCTGGATGAGTCTCTCATGAGGGACCTTGTCAAATGCTTTGCTAAAGTCCATGTAGACCACATCCACTGCCCTACCCTCATCAATTTCTTTTGTTACCTCTTCAAAAAACTCAATCAGGCTTGTGAGGCACGATCTTCCCTTCACAAAGCCATGTTGACTATTCATGAGTAGACTGTACTTCTCCAAATGCTCGTGGATCCTATCCTTAAGAATCCTTTCCAGTAGTTTGCATACCACTGATGTAAGACTCACCGGTCTATAGTTCCCAGGTTTCTCCCTATTACCTTTCTTAAACAAGGGAACTACATTTGCCATTCTCCAGTCCTCCGGCACTTCCCCTGCAGCCAAAGAGGATTCAAAGATCATAGCTAATGCTCCTGCGATCTCTTCTCTCAATTCCCACAACAACCTGGGGTGTATCATATCCGGCCCTGGGGATTTATCAATCTTAATGTTTTTAAGAAGATCCAGCACTTCTTCTTCCTTAATCTCCACATTGTCCAGCACACAGGCCCGCTCTACTTCAACCTCATCCTGACCAAGATATTTTTCACTTGTGAATACTGAAGCAAAGTATTCATTTAGGACCTCCCCAACCTCCTCTGCTTCCAGGCACATGTTGCCCTCTTTATCCTTTAGCGGTCCCACCTTCGTTCTCGTCATCCTCCTATTCTTCACATACGCATAGAACGCCTTGGGGTTCTCCTTAATCCTACATGCCAAGGCCTTCTCATGCCCCCTTCGAGCTCTCCTAAGTCCTTTCTTTAGCTCCGTCCTGGCTACCCTATATTTCTCATAAGCCCCTCCTACTTCCTATATCTAACATATGCTTCCTTTTTCCTCTTGACGAGTTGCTTCACATGTTTCGTCAGCCACGGTTCCCTTTTCCTACCATTTTTTCCTAAATCCTAAATATGCACTAATCTCCTATCATGTATATCAATGATAGCTACAGTAGGGCCACTCTGCTATCTACTGATCAGATCCAGCTGTGCTAGAAATGAACTACCTTTGTAAAGTTCTTTAGACTTCAGTTTTGTGAAGCAAAATACCAGCAGATTCCTGCTGCCTCCTACTTCTCAAATCACCACCATCGCACCTAGGTTTGGGTGGATCCCTAGCTCACTGCCATTGCCATAGGCCTCATCATATTCCTTTGTCATCACATTCCCTAATCTAATGGAACCTGGCCTCACTCTCATTGGGTTCTGGTGTCGAACAAGTAGGTGATGTAGCCTATATGTCAGAGCCAACTATGTGTAACTGATGTCATTAGCTTGGGAAGGACATTGGCATTGTTGTCTATCCTACCAGTGGATATAGAGAACTTTCCAGCAATAGCTTTGATTGCACTTTTCTATTTCTTTGAGGTTTCTCCTGCATGTTCAACATTCTCTCAGTCACCACTTTCTAAGGCACCTCCTGTACTAATAAAGTGGCCATTCAGTGTATGTTCATGGTCTTCTGCTGCTGTAGCCCATCCACTTTGAGCTTCAACAGGTAGTGCATCCAGAGATACACTTCTACACACCATTGTTGTAATGCATAGTTATTTCAGTTACTGTCATAGAGTCAGAGGAAATTACAGCACAGCAACAGGTTCTTTGGCTCATCTAGTCTGTGCCAAACTATTCAGCTGCCTAGTTCCTTCGACCTACACCTGGACTATAGTCCTTCATACCTCTCCAATCCATGGACCTATCCAAATTTCTCTTAAATGTCAACATCAACCCTATAACCACCACTTGTACTGGTACCTCATTCTACACTTTCACCACCCTCTGAGTGAAGAAGTTGCCCCTCATGTTCCCCTTAAATATTTCATCTTTCACACTTAACTCATGACCTCTAGTTGTAGTCTCACCAATCTCAGTGGAAAAAGCCTGCTTGCATTTACCCCTCATAATTTTGTATACCTCCATCTAATCTCCCCTCGGTCTTTTACATTCAAGGGAATACAATCCCAACCTATTCAAACTTTTCCTATAACTCAGGTCCTCCAATACCAGCAACATCCTTGTAAATTTTCTCTGCACTCTTTCAATCTTATTTACATCTTTCCTGTAGGTAGGTGACCAGAACTGCAAACAATACTCCAAATTAGTCCTCAGCAACCCCTTATACAATTTCACTATAACAGCCTAACTCCTGTACTCAATACTTTGATTTATGAAGGCCTAAATGCCAAAAACTTTTACTACTTTATCTACCTGTGGACCCACTTACAAGGAATTATGGATCTGTATTTCCAGATTCCATTTTTTCTACCACACTCCTCAGTGCCCTACCGTTCAGTGTGCAAGACCTACCTTGGTTGGTCCTCCCAAAGTGAAACACCTCACACATGTATGTATTAAATTCCATCTGCCATTTTTCAGCCCACTTTTCCATCTGGTCCAGATCCCACTACAAGCTTTGATAATCTTCCTCATTGTCCACTACTCCCCAACCCTGGAGTCATCGGCAAATTTGTTGATCCAGTTAACCACATTATCATCCAGATCGTTCATATAGATGATAAACAAGAATGAACCCAGCACCAATCCCTGTGGCACACCATTAGTCACCTTTTTGTCAGCTAAACTAGTCTGACCTCTTTCATTGACAAGGTGTTTTCACCCACAGAAATGCTACTCACTGGATGTTATTGTTTTTTGCACCATTGTCTGTAAACTCCAGAGACTGCCATGCATGAAAATCCAGAAGACCAGCAGTTTCTGTAATACTTAACCATCCTATCTGGCTCCAACAATCATTCCATGGTCAAAATCACTTAGATCACATTTACTCCCCATTCTAATGTTTGATCTTTTGACCATGTTGGATGGCTGTATACTTTTATGAGTTGAGTTTCTGCCACGTGATTGGCTAATTAGATTCACGCTCTAACAAGCATTAACGAGCTGGTGTGCAGGTGTGCCTAATAAAGTGGCCTCATGAAGTGCATTCAACAGATCAAGAGTTCCATGTTAGGTTGAAGGTTTTGTTTAGCACAAAGAACCCCAAGTGCAGCAGCATGAGGATTATCTCTACCCTTCAATACCTGCATTGTCAGATTTGTGTTAATTTTTCAGATGGCTGGTGGATGTGTTGGTGCACTGGAAAGGGAGGTGAATTTTGTCACTGATGTCTACCTTTGCTGAAAGAGCACCTACCTACAGGAAAGATGTAAACAAGGTTCAAAGAGTACAGAGAAAACTTACCAGGATGTTGCAGGGTCTGGAAGACCTGAGTTATGAGGAAAGATTGAATAGATTAAGACTGTATTCTTCAGAATGTAGAAGATTGAGAGGAGATTTGATAGAGGTATACAAAATTATGAAGAGTATTGATAGATAGAGTAAATGCCAGCAGGCTTTTTCCACTAAGGTTGAGTGGGATTCTAACCAGAGGTCATGGCTTAAAGGTGAAAGGTGAGAAGTTTAAGGGGAACATGAGAGGAAACCTCTTCACTCAGAGGGTCGTGAGAGTGTAGAATGAACTGCCAGCACAAGTGGTTCCTATATGCTTGATTTCAATGCTTAAGAGTAGTTTGGATGGGTAGGGGTATGGAGGGCTATGGTCTTGGTGCAGTTCATTGGAGTAGGCAGTTGAAATAGTTTCAGCATGAACCAGATGGGCCAAAGGGCCTCTTTTTGTGCTGTACTTCTTGATGACTCTATGACTGGGAGGGAGGTTTGCTTATGCTACTGGAGAGGGCTTAAATTAGATTTGCAGTGGGTAGGAACTGAAGTGCAGAGACAGGGGATGGGTGGTTAGTGTACAAGTAGTGACAGATTGTAGAGTTTCTGAGGAAGGACAGGCAGATGATAGAGCAAAGAAGCACACAACCAGATGGTTTGAGATGTGTCTATGTTAGGGCAAGAAATACCATGAGCAAGGCAGGTGAACTTAGAGTGTGAACCAATACGTGGAACTGTGACATTGTGGCCATGACAGACACTTAGATGTCTCAGGGGTAGGATTGGCTGCTGAGTGTGCCGGGCTGTAGATGTTTCAAAAAGGACAGGAGGGAGGGAAAAGGGGCATGACAAAGCTAATCAGGAATAGTGTCACACCTGCAGAAAAGGAGCAAGTCATGGAGGGATTGTCTACTGAGTCATTGTGGGTGGAAGTCAGAAACAGGAAGAGGGTGATAACTCTACTAGCTGTTTTTTATAGACCCTCCAATAGTAACAGAGATATTGAAGAGCAGATAGGGAGACAGTGCAATAATAATGGGGTTGTTGTGATGGGTGATTTTAACTTTCCTGGATTGGCATCTCCTTAGTGCAAGGGGTTTAGATGGGGTGGAGTTTGTTAGGTGTGTTCAAGAAGGTTTCCTGATGCAATATGTAAATAACCCAACTAGAGGAGAGGCTGTACTTGATCTGATATTGAGAAATGAACCTGGTCAGGTGTCAGATCTCTTGGTGGGAGAGCATTTTAGAGGTACTGATTGCAACTCCATCTCATTTACCATAGTGCTGGAGAGGGATAGGAGCAGAAAATTTGGGAAAACATTTAATTGGGTAGAGGGAAATATGATGCTATTAGGCAGGAACTTGGGAACTCAAACTTGGAGCAAGTGTTCTCAGGGAAATGCACAGTAAAAATGTGGCAAATGTTCAGGGAACATTTGCATGGCATTCTGCATAGGTATGTTCCATTGAGGCAGGGAAAGGATGGTAGGGTAAAAGAACCATGGTGTACAAAGTATGTAGAAAATCTTGTTAAGAAGAAAAGAAAAGCTTACAAAAAGTTCAAGAAACGAGGTACTGTTAAAACTCTAGTAAATTACATGGGTGCCAGGAATGAGCTTTAAGAACGAAATTACAAGAGCTAGAAGGGGCCATGAGAAGGCCTTGGCAAGCAGGGTTAAGGAAAGCCCCAAGGTATGTGAAGAGTAAGAGGATGAACCCTGTGAGAATAGGACCAATCAGATGTGATAGTGAAACATGTGCATGGAGTCAGAGGAGGTAGCAGAGGTACTTAATGAATACTTTGCTTCAGTATTCTCCAGGGAAAAAGACCTTGGCAATTGTGGGGATGACTTACAGCAGACTAGAATGCTTGAGTGCATATAGATGTTAAAAAAGGGGATGTTCCAGAGCTTTTGAAAAGTTAGATAAGTCACCAGGTCCAGACAAGATATATCCCAGATTGCTGTGGAAAGCGAGGGAGGAGATTGCTGAGCCTCTGGTGATGATCTTTGCATCATCAATAGGGATGGGAGAGGTACCAGAGGTTTGGAGGGTTGCAACTGTTGTTCTCCTGTTAAAGAAAGGGTGTAGAGATATCCAGGAAATTATAGATCAGGGAGTCTGACTTCAGTGGTGGGCAAGTTGTTGGTGAAGATCCTGAGAGTCAGGATTTATGAGCATTTGGAGAGATATAATCTGATTAGTGATGGTCAGCATGGCTTTGTCAAGAGCAAGTCATAACTTATGAGCCTGACTGAAGTCTTTGAGGAAGTAACAAAACACATTCATGAAGGTAGAGTAGTAGATGTAGTGTATATGGATTTCAGTTAAAGCATTTGATAAGGTTCCCCATGCAAGGCTCCTTCAGAAAATAAGGAGGCATGGGATCCAAGGAATCCTTGCTTTGTGGATCCAGAATTAGGCTTGCCCACAGAAGGCAAAGGGTGGTTGTAGATGGTTCGTATTCTGCACGGAGGTCGGTGACCAGTGGTGTTCTGCAGGGATCTGTTCTGGGACCCCTCCACTTTGTGATTTTTGTAAATGACCTGGATGAGGAAGTAGACAGGTGGGTTTGTAAGTTTGCTGATGACACAAAAGTTAGGGGTGTTGTGGATAGTCTGGAGGTTTGTCAGCGGTTACAGCGGGACATCGATAGGATGCAGAACCAGGCTAAGAAGTGGCAGATGGAGCTCAACCCAGATAAGTGTGAAGTGGTTCATTTTGGCAGGTCAAATTTGAAGACAGAATATAATATTAATGGCAAGACTCTTGGCAGTGTGGAGGATCAGAGGGATCCTGGCATCCACGTCCATAGGACACTCAAAGCTGCTGCGCAGGTTGACAATGTTGTTAAGAAGGTGTATGGTGTGTTGGCCTTCATCAAGCATGGGATTGAGTTCAAGATCTATGAGGTGATGTTGCAGCTATATAAGACCTTGGTCAGACCCCACCTGGAGTATTATGCTCAGTTCTGGTCACCTCACTCCAGGAAGGATGTGAATACTATAGAGAGTGCAGAGGAGATTTACAAGGATGTTTCCTGGAATGGGGAACATACCTTATGAGAACAGGTTAAGTGAACTCAACCTTTTCTCTTTGGAGCAACAGAGGATGAGAGGTGACCTGATAGAGGTGTATAAGATGATGAGGGGAATTGATTGTGTGGATAGCCAGAGGCTTTTTCCCAGGGCTGAAATGGCTAGAATGAGGGGGCATAGATTTAAGGTTCTTGGAAATAGGCACCAAGGGCATGTCAGGGGTAAGTTTTTCACACAGAGAGTGGTGGGTGCATGGAATGCACTGCCGGCAGCGGTGGTGGAAGTGGATACTATAGGGTGCTTTAAGAGACTCTTGGATAGGTAAATGGAGCTTAGAAAAATGAAAGGTTAAGCACTATGAAAATTCTAGGCAGTTTCTAGAGTAGGTTATATGGTCGGCACAACATTGTGGGCAGAAGGGCCTGTAATGTGCTGTAGATTTCTATGTTTCTATGTTTGTATGAAAAGTGGCTGGTGAGATGTGGAAAGTTATCCTCTTTTTCCAAGTGATTATGCAGAGAGGTGACCTTATTTGCACCATTAGAGATGCCTTGGGTTAGGTAAGAGACTGGCAGCAAGGCAGATTCGGTACAATTACAAGGCCTAGCAAGCTGATGTTACATGTCAAAGAGTGAACTGTATCTTGACAATAGATGCAATAAAACACGGGCCTTGTTTTCTGAGCAGATTAAATTTTAGGCTCTGATTCATTTCCAAATGTATTTTCTAGTAATTAAGACAATGTTGAACTTCTATGAGGTGTAATTACCTTCTCTGTCAGGAACTAACATATAACTTGAGTAGAAAGAGGAAGTTTAAAAAAAAAGTAAAATTAATAATTAGAATACAAGAAATTGAACTATAGAAAGTTAGTTAAAATTATCACAACAGTAAGAAACAACAATAAAGTCAGCTCAATTTCACTATTGCTTTGAAAGGGGATAACAAAATTTCTCAACAGTCCTTTCTTTGCTTGCATTGACATGTGACCAGTCACAGCCTTTAGCACTACTCATAAACCAGCATTTGATAGTAATGATATCTGGAGCATATGAAACTGAATTATCACAAGTAACATACTTGTGCTGTCTCATATCTTGCCTCCAACTTTTTCAGTTACTCTGTGTGATTGCATTAGAGCAGGGGTGTCAAACTCATTTTAGGTCACGGGCTGGATTGAGCAAAATGCAGCTTCATGCGGGCCGGATCAGTCGGACGCGTGCGAACGCAGCTTTCGTTGCCTCCGTTTTTTCAGCCTGCTCTCATGTGTCTCAGTCTCTGCTATAACTACAAAGTGTTTCACTTTACAAATTCCGTTTCTTATGAAGAAGACTGCTGAGCAAGACTGCCGAATAAACACTAAAAACCCTGAAAACCTGGTACCTGAATAAACTCAGCATTAGCCATATCATACGCCATAGGCGCTTCGATTACTGGGGCCAGCTTTAATAGTAATTAGATATTATCTCGCGGGCCAAAGATAATTCCACCGTGGGCCGGATTTGGCCCGCGGGCCTTGAGTTTGACATATATGCATTAGAGGAACCATCCTGCAAAAAGAATAATAAGCTATTCAAAGTAACACACACAAAATCTGGAGGAACAAGCTATTCAATGTGAGCAGCAACATAAAGCCTTACACGGTAGCAGTTCCACAGAAAGTTACCTAAAACAATGTGCATCAGCAAGTCGGTGAAAGGAATAGTGAAAGAAACCATTAATGAAATCAATAGCTGCTGAAAACAAATGATGTTGATTTCTTGAAGCAGTGACAAGTTTGATGAAATGTTAGTAATAAGATTCATCTTTGCCTCTTTAGATTTATGAAGGTTTATCAACTATTTTGGATAGAACCTCTTAATGTCAAATGACTTTAGAGAAAAGGAAAAGTTTTAAATGTGATTGATTCTATGAGCTAGTAAATTATAAACAGATGAAGAAACTCATGAAATGTTTTGTTAAGACATGCAAGCCAACTTTATCCCTGCATGCAGGCCCACAGGGAACATCATGTTGGAAGCCAACTGCAGCAGGCCTACAGGCCCTCAGAGGGCTATGATTGAACCACAGTGAACACTAGCCAAGCTGCAAACATCTGGCCTGCATTTACTACCTCTGACCTTCACTCAATATGCACACTCTCTTTGGTCATGATCCCTTTTCTCTTGACTTCAAAGAGGGCTCCTCCCAGGAACAGGCTTCTCATGCTGTCTTTGAAGTTTACAGCCTAACCTTTATCTAATTCCCATATCCATCTTTAGATGGGAAAATAGCCTGGAGATATCCTAATGATATCCCAGATTTCCCAAATGGTTTGAAATGCTTTCTCACAACCTCCTCTGTAATGTCCTGTGGAAGTGTTCTTGTTTCCAACCCGCCATTCAATAAGAAAAACATATGAATCAAATAAAAGGAATTTGTACATTAATTTGGAAGAGAAAGCAGATTTTGGTTTAAGAGCTAATAGCTCATTTACAGTAGTTATGCTGGTGTGATTAGCTGACTTTGTTATAATTTGTTTCAAGGGAGCAGTATAAATAATTTTTTAAAAAAGTAACTACAGGCTGAAGGGACAACCTGTAGGAAAACTACCTGGTTGACATGATATTGACCACAGTCCAGCCATTAGGAAATGAGTCCATAAATATAAGTTGCCTTTAGTGCTATAATACCACATTTGTACCATGTTTTATACATTTTCTTTACCACAGTAGCAACAAATTAAGATATTGATCAGCAATTTATGCTGATTCTTCTGGAATGGAAAAGAGCACGTGGGTTCAGTCGCAATGCCAGCCACTGGAGTATCAGCTAAAATTATATGTTTTTAACTCTACCATTGTGGGTCAACATTCAAGACAGGCTGACTGGCAAAGGTGTCACCTTCACAAAGCTTCCTGCCAGGTTTCAAGTCCACTATGAATTCAAATCCACAAGGTAACATTTTAAGTAACATTTGTTTGCAGTCAACTTTCTCAAGGAACCCTCTGAGTTGCCCAATGTTGGATTTGCTCTAAAGTTTTCCACAGTCTATTGTCAGTGAGGCAATGAGCATTTTCCTCTATTTGCTGGTGGTAAGCTTACAAAGCTCTGCTAGAACAAGAGTTTGATCAACATCCAGAAATGGAGGGATGTAAAGTTGACTGCCAAAATACCATGGGCCATTTAACACTGTCAAACAGCCTAAATGATCCAGGTTTTTTCTTTGATCTCAGCAGGTGGAAAAGTAACATAAAAAACTAACCAAAAATATGCATCGGTATTTTCCACCTCAACTCCCAAATATGGCCATGTGACATGTTATTGTTGAGACAAGTATTTTCTCCAGGCAGGCAATTGGAGGCAAGCTACAACCTAGCTCTATACATGTTTGTAATAGAAGAGTATTACAAGCCACAACTAAATAAAAAACATGTCCACTACTGCAGGTCATGGCTGTGGTTAGATTACAATGATAGAACATTCCACAGTAGCTTCAACAGTTGATAACTCTCCAAGACATGTCAAAAATGTGTGATTCAATGCATAATGATGAAAATAGCTGTAATAACATTGAATTACAAGAAAATACATGAAGATTTAATATGCAAAGACTTAACATCAAAAGAAATATGACATTCTACCCTTCACAATGTTACATTGCTTTTCTGAATCTGTAACCTCAGTTAAACATTGAAAAAAATGCTATCATGTTATTATACTGATAGGAAGATTAATTTTAGCTGGGAGAACAGTAATAGAGAATCTCTTCCAGTAAAGTGTCAAAATCATGCAATGATATGTGGTTTTAACTGTTATCTTTTCTATTTGCATTGTGTGCTTTTAAACAACCAGGAGTTGATATTCAGGAGAATTATACCATATCCAATCAAACAGAACAGAAAGCTCCAACATTTCAATGGGAATAAATTAAAGATCTCCTACTTGTATGTTATAGTTTTGTATGCCTTATAAAATGTTTTACAGTGCTACATAATTAGCATTGCAGAAGATGCTGAATCCCACAGCAGATTTTACAACTACATGAACTGACTATGATTGTGATTTCCCTGTAAATAGGCTCTCAAAAATAAAAAACTGTTCATAACAAAACTTATGTTATTCAGTGAATAACCTATTTCAAGTTACTCCCAATGGTGAAAGTATTTCAATATATACCCTCTCATACCCACCAAGGATCTCATATATTTCAATAAGATCACCTACCACTCTCCTAAGCTCCACTAAATATATATCTAATATCTTTAGCCATTCATGGTAAGACAAAATAGATACATCTGAGCTGTGCTGCAAAGGTAGCTATGTGATACTGATGGATCAGCAAAGGTGCAGAGGAAAGCCACATAAGTGAACTCTTCTGATCAAATGTCTCATGAGTAGCTAACTTCAAATTAGCATGATGCTCACAAAAGTCATGAGTAAGTATGTACCTCTCTAAGTGCAGAAAATTCCACACCATTGCTGATTATATTTCAGACATTATGCATGATCAATTATTGAAATAATCTATTGATGTTTTTTCACAAGCTTTTTCAGGATGTTGGAAGCTAGTACAGGTGGTATTTGTTGTTCAACTAACTGTCACGAAGGTGGTGTGAGCCATTTGTTTTGTACTGTTGAATGAAAGTGAAGGTGAAGGAACTGGTTCCATTTCCAAATTAGGATGATGTATGAACTGGCTAAGAGCATGTGGATGGTGGACTACTCATGCTCCTGCTGCTCGTTCTTCTAGATAGTGTGTTCAAGGTTTTGGGAGGAGTTCCAGAAGAGTGGCTACAGTGCTGTAGATAGTCATACAGCCATGTTTTTTGGAGTGAGTTAGAACATTGGACAGAGCGGTGCTTGGAGTGCCAATCAAATAGATTACTTTATTCTAAATAGTATTGAGCTTCCAGAGAGTTGTTGGAACTTCACTCATCCAGTCAAGAGGAGAGATTTCCATTAAGCTCTTGAGTTATGCCTTGTTGGTAGTACAATGTTTCTAGAATTTCAGGAGGGGAGTATGTCTTGCCAGAAGATAGCTCACCCTTTGAACTACTCTTGCAGCCAAGTATTCATGTGGTTGATCCAACTGAGTTTCCGATCATGGTAAGATCAGAATGTTAATGGTGGAAGACTCAGTGATAAAAATATCTCCAAATGTCAAAGGCATTTCTGTCTAGTGATGCCTGATAATTTTTTCTGACCCTTCCTGAAGGTAGTCTAGAGTTTGCTGAATACACACTTGGAGTGCTTCAGTACCTAATTATAGAAAGAAGGTCACTGAGAAAGTCTGAGGACTCTGCCATGAGGAACTCCTGCTTTAGGGCCTGGAGGTGGGATATCAGACTTCTAACAATCACAACCATAAGCCTTTGTGTGAGGTACAGTATGACTCCAAATGTTGGAATGTTTTACTTTGATGCTCATGACTTCAGTTTACCAAAATTCCTTGACGTCCACTTCAGTTAAATGTCAATTTTGATGTCAGTCACTCTTGATTCACAACTAGAATTCTATTACAAGGTCTTGAGCAAATCTCAGCGCCAAACAAGTTATCAGTGAGCAGATTATTGTTGAGTACATATCACTTGATAGCATTACCAACAATACTTTCTATCATTAGTTAATAACTGAGGGGAGTTATATTGAAAGCATTGGAAATATTGCAAGGATCAGTTGTCAGGGCAGTGTCCACTGTTTTCCTTACTTACACCTTCAAAAGCCTTTCAACAATGAATTAGGTCAGAGTATCCAAGGAAACTGACAATTCTCTTGAAAATCCAGATGAGTTTATTTATTTTACAAGCTCTGGATGAAGATAAGAAGGTAACACTTTGAGAAGTGCTCATTGGAGCGTAGAAGGTTGAGGGGGGATTTGATCGAGGTATTTAAAATGTTGAGAGGGATAGATAGAGTTGACGTGAATAGGCTGTTTCCATTGAGAGTAGGGGAGATTCAAACGAGAGGACATGATTTGAGAGTTAGGGGGCAAAAGTTTAAGGGAAACACGAGGGGGTATTTCTTTACTCAGAGAGTGATAGCTGTGTGGAATGAGCTTCCTGTAGAAGTAGTAGAGGCCAGTTCAGTTGTGTCATTTAAGGTAAAATTGGATAGGTATATGGACAGGAAAGGAGTGGAGGGTTATGGGCTGAGTGCGGGTAGGTGGGACTAGGTGAGATTAAGAGTTCGGCACGGACTAGGAGGGCCGGAATGGCCTGTTTCCGTGCTGTGATTGTCATATATGGTTATAAGTGTCTTTTTGGCTGACTTACAGCAATCAAAATTTTTTTTACAGACAACCACTTAGTGAATAAGATAGCATCGTGATTAATTGAGTGGCAGTATTAAATCCTATGAGCTGGGTATTTATGGTTTTGTCAAAAAATGTATTGAAATCATAATGATAGTCTGTAACATGAACATCTATTGAAATTCACTTTTGAATGTTCAGAATTTATTTCTATGAGAGTGGAACTTTAACTGTTATGGCTGGAAAGACCATGCAAGTAACAACATAGAATCATTGTGTTCTTAAACTTCAAGAATTAGAACCACAGGCAGGAATTTTATTGTAAATTGCCCCAGGGAAGGTCAAATCAAAAAATCACAGACAGTTATCTTTTATTTTTCTAGCTTTCTTGGAAGTTTAAAATATTGCACTTGTTAATGAAAGGAAGCAGCTATCATCTGTTACCTTTATTTGTGAAGTTACATCAAAGCAATATTGTACAAGGCTGTAAGATCCATCACAACAGCAGCTGTTTGGCTGAGATTCTGGATTAAAAGGGTAACTTTACCCTGGATGTTGTTAAACTAAGTTTTACTCAGGAAATTGTTAAATGCAATCAGAGAATGCAGCTGAAAATAATCATAAGTGACTAGCTCAATAAAAATAGCTCTATGACTATATGTGAGCTTGATTGTGATATCATACTAATATAATGAAGTTTATGCAAGAAGGATAAAGGAAGAGAATGAGAACATAGGTAAAATTAGAAGTCAGACCGATAAGTTTTGTGACTTAGGAATGAATTTTAAACCAGCTAACATTTCATGAAAGAGTCGCATAAAAACATGTTGTTGGATTCCATGCTAAACTTCATTGCAACACTTAGTCTCTGTTAAGAAATGTTAAAACTATTTGACTAAGATTTTGTTTTTTTCAGTAATATTTTGCATTAGAACTTTTATTTTTAGTGGAGCAAAATTATCACATGCTTCAAAGTAACAAAAATACTCTCATTGTCAGCACTTTTGGTAAGAAGGCAACATACTTTCTTCCACAGTGCTGAAATCAACACTGAAGTAATCCTAATAATGCCATTGTTATATAAAGAGTAAAAGGGAGGTGAGAGTTGATATTGGACTACTGGAGCATGAATCTGGTGAGGTAGTAATGGGGGACAAAGAAATGGCAGATGTACTTAATGGGTACTTTGTATCTGTCGTCACTGTGGAAGACACTAGCAGTGTGCCAGAGCAGGAGTGAGTGCCGTTGCTATTACAAAGAGAAAAGTGCTAGGCAAATTGAAAGATCTTAAAGTGGATAAGTCACCTGGACCAGATGGACTACATCCCAGAGTTCTGAGAGAGGTTTCTGAAGAGATAACAGATTCCTTGATCATGATCTTTCAAGAATCACCTGATTCTGGCACGGTCCTGGAGAACTGGAAAATTTCAAATGTCACTCCACTCTTGACTCACAACAATCTGTTACAAGATATAAGGAGAAAGGAGGCAGGTGAAAGAAAGGAAATTAGAGACCTGTAAGCCTAACCTCAGTGATTGGGAAAGTGTTGGAGTCCATTATTAAGGATGGGGTTTCAAGGTACTTGGAGACGAATGATAAAATAAGTCAAAGTCAGCATGGTTTCTGTAAAGGGAAATCTTGCCTGACAATTCTGTTAGTTCTTCAAGGAGTTAACAAGTAGGGTGGAGAAAAGAGAGGCAGTGGATGTCATTTACTTGGATTTTCAGAAGGCATTTGATAAGGCGCCACACATGTGGCTGCTTAACAAGGTAAAATCCTATGGCATTGCAGGAAAGATACTAACATGGATAGCAGAATGGCTGACAGGCAGAAGACAGCGAGTGGGAATAAAGGAGGCCTTTTCTGGTTCACTGCTGGTGACTATTAGCGTTCCTCAGGGGTCAGTACTGGGACCGTTACTATTCACATTGTTTGCCAATGATTTAAATAATGGAATTGACGGTTTTGTGACAAAGTTCGTGGGTGATATGAAGATAGGTTGAGGGGTAGGTAGTGCTGAGGAAGCAGGACTTAGACAAGTTGGAAGAATGGGCAAAAAAGTGGCAGATGGAATACAGTGTTGAGAAATCTATGATATTGTATTCTGGTAAAAGGAACAATAGTGCAGACTATTATCTAAATGGGAGAAGGTTCAAACATCAGAGGTGCAGAGGGACTTAGGAGTCCTTGTGCAAGACTCCCTGAAGGTTAATTTACAGTTTGAGTCTATGGTAAAGAAAGCAAATGCAATGTTGGCATTTGTTTCAATGGGAATAGAGTATAAAAACAAGGAGTTAATGCTGAGGATTTATAAGACCCTAGTAGGCCACACTTGGTATATTGCCAACAGTTTTGGGCCCCATATCTCAGAAAGAATGTGTTGTTATTGAAGAGAGTCCAGAGGAGGTTCACGAGGATGATTCCAGGAATGAAGGGGTTAACCTATGAGGAGCATTTGGCAGCTTTGGACCTGTGCTCACTGGAATTCAAAAGAATGCCGGGGGATCTCATTGAAACCTACTGAATGTTGAAAGGACTAGGTAAGGTGGTCATGGAGAGAATGTTTCCTATGGTGGGGGTATCCAGAACAAGAGGGCACAGGCTCAATATTGAGGGCAACCCTTTAGAACAGAGTTAATGAGGTATTCTTTTAGGCAGAGAATAGTGAATCTGTGCAATGCTCTGCCACAGACTGCGGTGGAGGCCCAGTCCATGGGTATATTCAAGGGGGAAGTTGATCATCTCCTGATCAGTCAGGGCATCAAAGGATATATTGAGAAGGCAGGTGTATCGAGTTGAGTGTGATCCGTGATCAGCCACGATGGAATGGCAGAGCAGACTCGATGGGCTGAATGTCCTAATTTTGCTCCTATGTCATATGGTCTTATGGTCACGCAAGATCTTTTTGAAATAAGTTCCACTTTACATTGTTGACCTGGATTTTTCAGACAGATTTTAGCACTTCTCCACCTAACTGTTTGTGACATTGGAGTATCTTTGTGAACACTGAATTCACAAGTTAAAGTCAGCTGTTTGTGGTATGTTTCAAGAATATTTTCAAGTATGAGACCTGGCATGTGGTCTTGAAAGGAAGCACAAGTTTCTGCAATTTTCTGCTTCTAATGGTGGGCATTACAGTGGAGAATCTGTGCTGGGTTACAACTGCTGAAGGGCAGTTCCTTCATTGATCTCAGTGACATGTTGTGGCAGCAAAGAACTAGAACTAGCATTTGTTATTTTTTAAGTTCATTTTGATGCTTTGCACTGTTTCATATTTAGAAGTTAAATGATTTTGTTTTAATAACATGCATTATTTTTAACAATTTTTGAATGTTTCTGACATTTAGGGAGATTCATAGCTATGATAGGTTTGACAGCTGGTTCAGCTGCCTCACACAGCTGTCAAAGTTCAGTTCCGCTATTTTGCCAGTAGAGTTTGCTCTGCCCCTTCATGTCAAGATTTATCCATGAGAAATGCATGCCGAGGCATCTGGTAGAGTTGCTACATCACAGCTCCATCAAGTCTACTTCAATCCTGACCTCCAGTGCTGCATGCGTTAAGCATGTTCTCCCTCTGACCACATTAGTCTCCTCTGTGTGCTCCAGTTTTCTCCCTCATCCCAAAGATGAGCAGATTGATGGGTCAGTTGGGACTAGAACTGGTATTGTAAAGTGTGGTGGAATCTGGGGACAGTTAAGAGAATAAAAAATAGAATGAGTGTATGATTAGTGTATGTTGTTAGTCATTGTAGATTTGGTAGTCCGAAGGCCCTGTTTCTATGCCAAGTAAGGCCTTGCCACTATAGGTGGAAGTAGCCTCTCTCTTCAAGTTTCTGCTGCATGAAATTTGGAGGGTAGAGTTGAGCATAGGCAACTCACTACGGACGGCACACTGGGGAGCATGGTAGTGTAGCAGTTAGTGTAATGCTTACAGTACCAGGAATCAGAAGATTGAGCTTCAGTTCCCACTGCTGTCTGTAAGGAGTTTATACATTCTGCCTGTGACCCAATGGGTTTTCTCCAGATGTTCCGGTTTCCTCCCATATTCCAAAAGACAAAAGAAACTAATGGCATTTCCTCAAAAAAGATGTCCATATCATCAGGCATCTCATTCATATTCCAACACTGTCACCTCCAATAGTGTTAAAGGGTAGGGTAGAGCTGTGATAATGATAGCTTTGCCCAGATGTTACTTATCAGCTAACACAATGCATTAATTTACATTAATCCTTGTAGCAGAGTACCAAAGGTGCAGTATATCAATAAATTGTACTAACATAAATCACTGGAGAAGAGTTTTCAAAATGTTCTTATAAAAAGCAATTTACCCTTCAGTTGCTCACCTGATTACATTTTGCCACCAGTTTATTTTAAATGCTTCTAATACCCAGTATTTGCTTTTGGGAGACATGTGACAAGGTTCCATTGAAAGGTTACTCCAGAGGATTATATTATATTATATCTAAGGTGAGATAGCAAATTGGAAGCAAAGGGTGGTTGTGAATGGCTGCTTTTCAGATTTGAGAGTGGTGACGTACCTCAGAGATTGGTGCTTGGTCCTTTATTGTATGTCACATTTATTAATGATTCGGAAAAGAATGTAGGTGACATGCTTAGCAAGTTTACAATTGACACCAAAATCACAGCATAATGGACAGTGAAGAAGGCTGTCTGAGGTTGCAACAGGATCTAGATCAATCAGGGAAATGGGCAAGAAATAGCCAATGGAATTTATCACTAACATTTTTAGAAGTTGAAATAGGCCATGGTGTAACTCCTAAATGACTGAGAATCACTGGTAGATGAATGAAGCATGTATGTTGAACAGATTACTGCCTGAGTATATTGGCACAATAACCAAAAATAAAGTAATTGCATTCACTTCAGTGCTTGATGAAATCTCTTCCATCACTGGATTCAGACTTTTTATATTGTCATGAGGCTCTGTAACTCTCTGTTCCAACTGTTTCTGCACTGTGTGTCTGGAAAGTCATGTGCTTCCCAAATGATACAAGATATCAATCCTCTTTTCCATGACCTTGACCAAGAATGCAGCATGGCATCCAAAACTCTAGAGGCTCTTGTCTGTCAATGATCAGCTATTCTCTCAGAATCAGTTGCAGAATGATTCCCAGAATCCATTCTAGATTTAATACATCTCCATGTGCAAGAAACACAGGACAACTTACTGAAGGATGGGAAAATGCTTGTGATCAGTGCAAAGATCTTGCAGTGGAAAACTATCACCAGAAGGATAGCTGGGATTTCTTCCTTTGGAAAAGAGATTGAAAGGAGACATACTGTAAATGGGGTGTATAAAATTTTGGTGAGACTAAGGTAATCTGGATAAGGAGAATCCATATCCATAGCTGAAAAGAAATGAAAATATAATGACAGTAAAAATCCAAATTAAAAACAGAAAAATGCAGGGAATTCTCAGCAGAACAGGCAGCAATTGTGGAAAAATAAACAATTTGTTTTTCAGGCCTATAGTAGTTTGTTAGAACTTCTACAAGGGCATGGGTCAAGCACAGTAGTGTTCGGTTTATGGCACATTTTCTGCCAGTAATTCAATGGACCTAAAGATCTTAAATTTCTAAAATTCAATGAGATCATTCTTTCATAGAGACTCACTACTGTGCATCTTGCATAAAGTTGGCATCTTGCTTTCACAGGTTAATTCTTGTTCCTATTTAGGGGACAAACCAATATTAACAACTGCTGAGTTTTGTAAGTTCCTTTTCTTTTGGAGCAAATAAGGACCTTCTTCTCAAAATATTGTCAAAAGTTATCATTGCTATTTGTCACCAAGTACACTGCATTATAGAACTTCAAAATCACATAGGACATTAGACTTATTTTCAGTTTATCTCAAGTCAGACCTCCAAACTTTTTTATCTGTCCAAATCCAGCAATATCTGTTTCATATTAATGAGAATAGAAAATGCCACAAACTATGTGACTTTAATCAATCTAAAGGATAGGTCCCTATTGCAAATGTTGCTCTAATCTGTCAACTTATTGTTGAAGTTAACACCTTAAGCTTCATATCCCCACCATCCTGATGCCTGTTTGAGCCAGTCTGTGACATAAGTTTGCAAAGAAATCACTCTGTCACAGACAGTAGTCAACTGCTTTTGCAAGGAAATACCTCATTTTTCACACTTCATCTAAGCATGCTACAAAACCACACTTAGCTGCTTTTACTTATCACATCCATGTGAGTTCCATCAAACTCTGTACTGACACCAACTGTCTGAAGTCAAAGGTTAAGTATGAAATCATCTACTGGAGCCAGAATCTATGGCAACAGATGGCTCACAAAGCCTCTGGTTTACAAAGCACAGTAGTGTGTCCTACAGATTTCTCCAGGCTGCCATATGACAGCTTTATACTTTTTTTACCTGAAAAATATGCAACACTAAACATTAGAAGCTTTTAAAATGAATTCTGGTAAACTGGATTTTTACAGGAAAATGTTCAAATGGCTTTTCACATTGGTGACTCAACTAAGGTTTCTACATGAGGTATAAACTATTTTTTTTTGCTGAAGTATTGCTCCTCACATGTTGTTATGCTGTGCACCTTTTGAATGAACTGATGAACTAATCGATGTTTATTATGAGGTTTAAGCATTTAATCTCTTTTTAGAAAAAATATGGCAAAGTTTACTTCATCCATTCTCATGAAAACAATAAATGTACATACTCCTTTCTTATCCTGAAGCAAGGAAGTCAGCAATAAAGCACTAATGATGATTAGGCATTTCCAAATTTGACAGATGTGCTGCACAGTTTCATGGTAAGCAACTCTGTTGTGTTGGGAACAAAAGATGTGTGAACACAAGAGTGGAAGGTGACATTTCAACATCTGGTCAATACATGTAAAAATATCATAATCATGCTATCTTTGAATACTTCTATAGTGTTACTACAGTTGACAGCCACAGTAAATCACACAGTGTAATGTCTATTTAACTGTCCAATGCTGGTGGATAATTATGCACAATAGTGAAAGTCAGTCCACGTTGTCTGGAGAGCAGTCAGATTCAGGGTGGCAAGAATTAACTGTGGCTATGTGCTGGATAGGTCAAAGATCCTCTCTCATCTTTATCTCTGCTACATAGAGCTTCCATCAAAAATTAATTTTATATTATTTAATAGAAAGATAATCTGTGGACTTCCATATGTGCTTCATACTTTATATTCAGCAGGGAGGATTGCATTCTTGACTTCTATGTATAGGTTTTGTCAAGTTAATTGCATATGACTCAGATTAAGTAACTTGTCAACACCTACTGTCTACATATTCATGCTATTTGGAACAGACACCAATGGACTGAAACAGATATGAAACAGTACCTTACAAAAAGTAATCAACAAATTTTATGACATGTGTGACTGATGATAAACCAGATTCTGATATGGTCTCTGTTGTGGACTGAGAGTGAGAAGGGGTTGGGGAGAGGGGAATCATGGCAGGGAGTGGAGTGGGAAGCACCAGAGAGATATACTGTAATGATCAATAAACCAATTGTTTCAAATCAAATGACCTTGCCTGGTGTCTCACGGCTGGGTGTGTCTACACTCCTTCTCAGTCATCTGTCCTATACCTCTCCCACGGTGTTGCAACCTCACCATTCCCAACATCATTTGCTCTCGCCAAATTTACAAACTCACTCTCAGTACCACATTGACAAATACAGTACTGTGCACTAAAACGAAAGTGCACAGGAAACCAAGGCTGATTTTATACTGAACTGTAGGGGAGTGAGGTTCTTGCTCACAATATATTCCAGGTGCATGCAATTCCCAGACATTCAGTATAATGAAAAACATTATTCACACAGAGACCACAAACATAAGAGTTCAAAGTAAATTCATTATCTAAGTACATATATGTCACCATGTACAACTTTGAGATTCATTTTCCTTTGGGTATAATCAGTAAATCCAAGAACCATAATAATATTAATGAAAGACCACACCCAACAGGGTGGATAAGCAACCAGTGTGCAAAAGATAACAAACTGTGAAATATAAAAGAGAAAAAAATAATAATAAATAAATAAAATAAATATCAAGAACATGAGATGAAGAGTCATTGGAACTGAGTCCATAGGTTGTGAGAACACCTGCGGGTTCTGAAAGCTGAAGATGGAGCTTATGGAGGTATTAGTGATGATCTTTCAAGAATCACTAGACTTGGAAATGGTTCCAGAGGACAGGAAAGTTGCAAATGTCACTCCACTCTTCAAGAAGGGTGAGAGGCAGAAGAAAGGAAACTATAGGCCAGTTAGTTTGACCTCAGTGGTTGGGAAGATGTTGGAGTCGATTATTAAGGATGAGGTCTCAGGGTACTTGAAGGCACATGATAAAATAGGTGGAAGTCAGCATGGTTTCCTAAAGTGAAAATCTTGCCTGATGAATCTATTGAAATTCTTTGAGGAATTAACAAGCAGGATAGACAAAGGACAATTGGTTGATGGTATTTACCTGGATCTACAGAAGGCCTTTGACAAGTTGGCATGCATGAGGCTGCTTAGCAAGATAAGAAACCATGATATTACAGGATCTATAGACCACATTCAGATCTGAAGACTGGTTGCTGTTAAATTATTTGCTATATTGCATAACTCTAGAATATGCCCTAACACTTTGAGAATATTAGAATATAAAAGCAGGGATGTAATGTTAATCAAGAACCTACAGTGGTGCTAGAAAGTTTGTGAACCCTATAGAATTGTCTCTATTTCTGTATAAATATGACCTAAAATGTGATCAGATCTCCATGTAGTTCCTAAAACTTGAAAAAAGAACCCAATTAAATAAATAAAACAAAAAAAATATATTCATGTTTATTTATTTATTGAGATAAATGATTTAATACTACATGTAATTGTTGGAAAAAATAATGTGAATCTTTACTTTCAGTAACTGGTGTGACCCTGCCCCCATACAGCAATAACTTCAGCCAAACATTTCTGGTAAGTGTTGATCAATCCTGCACATCAGCATAGAGGAATTTTCTTCTTTTTGAACCATTCTTTCGGATCATTGTCTTGTTGCATTATCAAACTTCTATTAAGCTTCAGGTGATGGACCGCTGCCGTGACATTCTCCTGTAAAATGTCTTGATACAATTTTGAATTCATTGTTCCCTAACCGATTGCAAGCTGTCCAGGCCCTGAAGCAGCAAAGCAGCCCCAAACCATGATGCTCCTTTCACCATGCTTCACAGTTGGGTTGAGGTTTTGGTATTGGTGTGCAGTGTCCGTTTTCTTCTAATGTGCATTTCTGTTAAAAAGTTCAACTTTAGACTCATCTGTCCACAGAACATTGTCCGAGAAGCATTGTAGAACATCCAAGTGTGATTTTGCAAACTTGAGACATGCAGCAATTCTTATTTTTGGAGAGCAGTGGTTTCCTCTGTGGTGTCCTTCCATGAACACCATTCTTGTTCAGTGTTTTTCTTATAGTGACAATAGACAATAGACCATAGGTGCAGAAGTAGACCATTTGGCTCTTCGAGCCTGCACCACCATTTTGAGATCATGGCTGATCATCTACTATCAATACCCGGTTCCTGCCTTGTCCCCATATCCCTTGATTCCCCTATCCATAAGATACCTATCTAGCTCCTTCTTGAAAGCATCCAGAGAATTGGCCTCCACTACCTTCTGAGGCAGTACATTCCATACCCTCACAACTCTCTGGGAGAAGAAGTTTTTCCTTAACTCTGTCCTAAATGACCTACCCCTTATTCTCAAACCATGCCCTCTGGTACTGGACTCTCCCAGCATCTGGAACATATTTCCTGTCTCTATCTTGTCCAATCCCTTAATAATCTTATATGTTTCAATCAGATCCCCTCTCAATCTCCTTAATTCCAGCGTGTACAAGCCCAGTCTCTCTAACCTCTCTGCGTAAGACAGTCCAGACATCCCAGGAATTAACCTCGTGAATCTACTCTGCACTTCCTCTACAGCCAGGATGTCCTTCCTTAACCCTGGAGACCAAAACTGTACACAATACTCCAGGTGTGGTCTCACCAGGGCTCTGTACAAATGCAAGAGGATTTCCTTGCTCTTGTACTCAATTCCCTTTGTAATAAAGGCCAACATTCCATTAGCCTTCTTCACTGCCTGCTGCACTTGCTCATTCACCTTCAGTGACTGATGAACAAGGACTCCTAGATCTCTTTGTATTTCTCCCTTACCTAACTCTACACTGTTCAGATAATAATCTGCCTTCCTGTTCTTACTCCCAAAGTGCATAACCTTACACTTATTCACATTAAACGTCATCTGCCAAGTATCTGCCCACTCACCCAGCCTATCCAAGTCACCCTGAATTCTCCTAACATCCTCATCACATATCACACTGCCACCCAGCTTAGTATCATCAGCAAATTTGCTGATGTTATTCTCAATGCCTTCATCTAAATTGTTGATGTAAATCGTAAACAGCTGTGGTCCCAATACCGAGCCCTGTGGCACCCCACTAGTCACCACCTGCCATTCCGAGAAACACCCATTCACCGCTACCCTTTGCTTTCTATCTGCCAACCAGTTTTCTATCCATGTCAATGTCTTCCCCCCAATGCCATGAGCTTTGATTTTACCCACCAATCTCCTATGTGGGACGTTATCAAATGCCTTCTGAAAATCCAGGTACACTACATCCACTGGATCTCCCCCATCTAACTTCCTGGTTACATCCTCGAAAAACTCCAACAGATTAGTCAAGCATGATTTACCCTTGGCTCAGCCCAATCCTATCACTGCTATCTAGATATGCCACTATTTCATCTTTAATAATGGACTCTAGCATCTTCCCCACCACCGATGTCAGGCTGACAGGTTGAGATTTCTCTTTCTCCCTCCCTCCTTTCTTAAAAAGTGGGATGACATTAGCCATTCTCCAATCCTCAGGAACTGATCCTGAATCTAAGGAACATTGGAAAATGATTACCAATGCATCTGCAATTTCCAGGGCCACCTCCTTTAGTACCCTAGGATGCAGACCATCTGGACCTGGGGATTTGTCAGCCTTCAGTCCCATCAGTCTACTCATTACCGTTTCCTTCCTAATGTCAATCTGTTTCGTTTCCTCTGTTACCCTATGTCCTTGGCCCATCCATACATCTGGGAGATTGCTTGTGTCTTCCTTAGTGAAGACAGATCTAAAGTACTCATGAAATTCTTCTGCCATTTCTCTGTTTCCCATAACAATTTCACCCAATTCATTCTTCAAGGACCCAACATTGTTCTTAACTATCTTCTTTCTCTTCACATACCTAAAAAAGCTTTTGCTATCCTCCTTTATATTCCTGGCTAGCTTGCGTTTGTACCTCATTTTTTCTCCCCGTATTGCCTTTTTAGTTAAGTTCTGTTGTTCCTTAAAAACTTCCCAATCATCTTTCCTCCCACTCACCTTAGCTCTGTCATACTTCCTTTTTTTTAATGCTATGCAATCTCTGACTTCCTTTGTCAACCACTGTGGCCCCTTTCCCCCCTTTGAATACTTCCTTTGAAAAACAACAGATGGAGTTCAATACAGACAAGTGTGAGGTGTTGCACTTTGGAAGGACAAACCAAGGTAGAACATACAAGATAAATGGTAGGACACTGAGGAGTGCGGTAGAACAGAGAGATCTGGGAATACAGATACATAATTCCCTAAAAGTGGCATCACAGGTAGATAGGGTCTTAAAGAGAGCTTTTGGTACATCGGCCTTTATAAATCAAACTATTGAGTATAAGAGTTGGAATGTTATGGTGAGGTTGTATAAGGCATTGGTGAGGCCAAATTTGGAGTATTGTGTGCAGTTTTGGTCACCTAATTACAGGAAGGATATTAATAAGGTTGAAAGAGTGCAGAGAAGGTTTACAAGGATGTTGCCGGGACTTGAGAAACTGAGTTACAGAGAAAGATTGAATAGGTTAGGACTTTATTCCCTAGAGCGTAGAAGAATGAGGGGAAATTTGATAGAGGTATATAAAATTACAACGGGTATAGATAGAGTGAATGCAAGCAGGCTTTTTCCACTGAGGCTAGGGGAGAGAAAAAAAACAGAGGACATGGGTTAAGGGTGAAGGGGGAAAAGTTTAAAGGGAACATTAGGGGGGGTTTCTTCACACAGAGAGTGGTGGGAATGTGGAATGAGCTGCCAGATGAAGTGGTAAATGCGGGCTCACTTTTAACATTTAAGAAAAACTTGGACAGGTACATGGATGAGAGGGGTAGGGAGGGATGTGGGCCAGGTTATGGCACAGCCAAGGAGGGCCAAAGGCCTGTTTCTGTGTTGTAATGTTCTATGGTTTCCTGTGGTGGGGTATCCAGAAATAGGGGGCACTGTCTCAAAATTGAGGGGTGACCCTTCAGAACAGAGGTAAGGAGGAATTGTTTTATCAAGAGAGTGGTGAATCTATGGAATGCTCTGCCACAGACTGCAGTGGAGGCCAGATCTGGGGGTCTATTTAAGGGGGAGGTTGATCGTTTGCTGATCGGTCAGTGCATCAGAGGATATGGCAAGAAGGCAGGTGTATGGGGTTGAGTGGGATCCAGGAGCAGCCTTGATGGAATGTCAGAGCTGACTCGATAGGCTGAATGGCCCAATTCTGCACCGATGTCTTATGGTCTTATGGCTTTTTAGGATCAGCTATATTGGATTGGGTGTAATGTAATGAACCAGAGGTGATTAGGGAGCTTGAGGTAAAAGAACCCTCAGGAGACAGTGATCACAAGGTGATTAACTTCAACTTGAAATTTGATAGGGAGAAAATAAATTCTGACGAAACAGTATTTCACTAAAGAAAAGGAAATTACAGTGGTATGAGAGAGGAGCTGGCCAAAGTAAATTGGAAGGAGATACTAGCAGGGATGGCAGCAAAACAGCAATGGCCTGAGTTTCTGGGAAAAATGAGGAAGGTGCAGGATAGAAGTATTCCAAAAATGAAGAAATATTCAGATGGCAAAATAGTACAACCGTGGCTGACAAAGGAAGTCAAAGCAAATGTAAAAGCAAAAGAGAGGGCAGACAACAAAGCAAAAATTAGTGGGAAGACAGAGGTTTGGGAAGCTTTTAAAAACCTACAGTGAGCAACTAAAAATCATTAGGAGGCAAAGATTAAATAGAAACATAGAAACATGGAAAACCTACAGCACAATACAGGTCCTTCGTACGACAATGCTGTGATGAACATGTACTTACTTTAGAAATTATCGAAGGTTACCCATAACCCTTTAGTGTTCTAAGCTCCATGTACCTATCCAAGAGTCTCTTAAAAGACCCTATCATATCCGACTCCACCATAGTCACTGGCAGCCCATTCCACGTACTCACCAATCTCTGAGTAAAAACTTAACCCTGACATCTCCTCTATACCTATTTCCAAGCATCTTAAAACTGTGCCCTCTCGTGCTAGCCATCTTACAACTAGAAAAAAGCCTCTGACTATCCACACGATCAATGCCTCTCATCACCTTATACACCTCTATCAGGTCACTTCTCATCCTCCGTCGCTCCAAGGAAGAAAGCCAAAGTTCACTCAACCTATTCTCATAAGACATGCTCCCCAATCCAGGCAACATCCTTGTAAATCTCCTCTGCACCTTTTCTATACTTTCCACATCCTTCCTGTAGTGAGGCAACCAGAACTGAACGCAGTACTCCAAGTGGGGTCTGACCAGAGTCCGAGAAGCTGCAACATTACCTCTTGGCTATTGAACTCAGTCCCATTGTTGATGAAGGCCAATACAACGTATGCCTTCTTAACATCATAGTCAACCTGCACAGCACCTTTGACTCCAAGATCTCTCTACTCCTCCACACTGCCAAGAGTCTTACCATTAATACTATATTCTGCCATCGTATTTGACATACCAAATTGAACCACATCAAACATCTGGATTAAACTCCATCTGCCACTTCTCAGCCCAGATTTGCATCCTATCAATGTCCCGCTGTAACCTCTGCCCTCCACACTATCCACAACACCCCCAACCTTTGTGTCATCAGCAAATTTACTAACCAATTCGTCCACTTCCTCATCCAGGTCATTTATAAAAATCACAAAGAGTAAGGGACAGATCCCTGAGGCACTCCACTGGTCACCAACCTCCATGCAAAATATGATCTGCCTATAACCACTCTTTGCCTTCTGTGGACTAGCCAGTTCTGGATCCACAAAGCAATGTCCCCTTGGATCCAATGCCTCCTTACTTTCTCAATAAGCCTTGCATGGGGTACCTTATCAAATGCCTTGCTGAAATCCATATACACTATATCTACTGCTCTACCTTCATCAACGTGTTTAGTCACATCCTCAAAAAATTCAATCAAGCTCGTAAGACATGACCTGCTTTTGACAAAGCCATGCTGACTATTCTTAATCATATTATGCCTCTCCAAATATTCATAAATCCTGCCTCTCAGGATCTTCTCCATCAACTTACCAAACTCTGAAGTAAGACTCACTGGTCTATAGTTTCCTGGGCTATCTCTACTCACTTTCTTGAATAAGGGAACAAAATCTGCAACCCCCCCCCCAATCCTCCGGAACCTCTCCCGTCCCCATTGATGATGCAAAGATCATCGCCAGAGGCTCAGCAATCTCCTCCCTCACCTCCCACAGTAGCCTGGGGTATATCTCGTCCGGTCTCTGTAACTTATTCAACTTGATGCTTTCCAAAAGTTCCAGCATATCCTCTTAATATCTACATTCTCAAGCTTTTCAGTCCACTGCAAGTCATCCCTATGTTCGCTAAGATCCTTTTCCATACTGAATTCTGAAGCAAAGTATTCATTAAATGCCTCCGCTATTCCCTCCGGTTCCATACACACTTTTCCATTGTTACACTTGATTGGTCCTATTCTCTCACGTCTTATCCTCTTGCCCTTCATGTATCTGTACGAACGTTTGTAGAATGCCTTGGTGTTTTCATTAATCCTGTCTGCCAAGATCTTCTCGTGGCCCTTTCTGGCTCTCCTAATTTCATTTTTAAACTCCTTCCAGTTAGCCTTATAATTTCCTAGATCCCTATCATTACCTAGTTTTTTGAACCTTTCATAAGCTTTTCTTTTCTCCTTGACTAGATTTTCTACAGCCTTTGGACACCACGGTCCCTGTACCCTACCATCCTTTCCCTGTGTCATTGGAACGTACCTATGCAGAATGCCACACAAATATCCCTTGAACATTTGCCACATTTCTGCTGTACATTTCCCTGAGAACATCTGTTTCCAATTTATGCTTCCAAGTTCCTGCCTGATAGCCTCATATTTTCCCTTACTCCCTTACTACCTGCCTGAACTTCTCCTAAATGTTGAAACAGAGCTCTAATTCACCACTTGTGCTGGCAGCTCAGTCCACACTCTCATGGCCCTCTGAGTGAAGAGGTTTCCCCTCATGTTCCCATTAAACTTCTCAGCTTTCACCCTTAATCCATGACCTCTGGTTGTAGTCCCATTCAACCTCAGAGGAAAAAGCCTGCTTGCATTTGCCCTATCTATATCCCTCAAAATTTTGTGTACCTCTATCAAAACTCCTCTCAATCTTCTACGTTCTAAAGAACACAGTCCTAACCTATTCAATCTTTCCTTATAACTCAAGTCCTCCAGACCTGGCAATGTCCTTGTAAATTTTTTCTGCACTCTTTCAGCCTTGTTTACATCTTTTCTGTAAGTAGGTGACCAAAACTGTACACAATACTCCAAATTAGGCCTCACCAACGTCTTATACAAATTCAACATAACACCTCATCTTCAATACATTGATTTATGGCCAATGTGCCAAAAATTTTCTTTACGACCCTATCTAACCTTGACACCACTTTCAATGAATTGTGCACCTCTATTCCCGGAACCCTTTGTTCTACCGCACTCCTCAGTACCCCACCATTCACTGCGTAATACCTACCCTGGTTGGTCCTACTGAAGTGTAAAACTTCACACTTATCTGCATTAGATTCCATCTGCCATTTTTCAGCTCATTTTTCCAGCTGACACAGATCCCTCTGCAAGCCATGATAGCCTTCCTCACTGTCCACTACGTCCCCACTCTTGGTGTCATCCACAAATTTGCTGATCCAGTTAACCACATTATCATCCAGATCATTGATATAGATGAAAAATAGCAAAAGACCCAGCACCAATCCCAGCGGCACTCCACTAGTCACAGGCCTTCAGTCAGAGAGGCAACCCTCAACTACCACTCTCTGGCTTCTCCCACAAAGCCGATGTCTAATCCAATTTACTACCTCATCCTGAATGCCGAATGAATGAACCTTCTTGATCAGCCTCCCATGTGTGATCTTGTCAAATGCCTTACTAAAGTCCATGTAGACAACATCCACAGCCTTGCCTTCATCAACTTTCCTGGTAACTTCCTCAAAAAATCTCTTTAAGATTAGTTAATCAATCAATGCCTATCCAAATCTGCACCCTTAAAATACCTTCCAATAATTTTTCCATAACTGATGTCAGACTCACTGGCCTATAAGTTCCTGGTTTATGTTTGGAGCCTTTTTTAAACAGCAGAACAGCATATTTGTTATCCTCCAATCCTCTGGTACCTCTCCTGTCACTAAGGATGATTTAAATATCTCTGCTAGGGCCATGGCAATTTCTGCATTTGCCTCCCACAGCGTTCAAGGGAATACTTTGTCAAGCCCTGGGGACTTATTCACCCTAATTTGCCTCAAGGCAGCAAACACCTCCTCCTCTGTAATCTGTACAGGGTTCATGAAGTTGATGCTGCTTTGCCTCACTTCTATAGACTCTGTGTCCACCTCCTGAGTAAATACAAGCAAACATTAATTTAAGATCTCCCCCATCTGTTTTGGCTCCACACATGGATTACCATTCTAGTCTTCCAGATGACCAGTTTTGACCCTTGCAATCCTGTTGCTCTTAACATATCTGTGAAAATTCCCTGGGGATTCTCTTTCACCTTGTTTACTAGAGGAATTTCATGTCTTCTTTTAGCCTTCCTACTTTCTTTCTTAAGTGTTCTCTTGCATTTCTTGTACTCCATAAGCACCTCATTTGTTCCTACCTGCCTCTACCTGTAATGCACCAAGATTCCCTACCCTTGTTGTCTTTACCTTTTCCTTTGACAGGTACATATAAGCTTTGAACTCTCAAAATTTTATTTTTGATGGCCTCCCACTTTCTAAGTACTCCTTTGCCAGAGAACATCCAGTCCCAATCCACACTTGCCAGATCATTTCTGATACCATCAAAATAGGCCTTTCTCCAATTTAGAATCTCAACCCACAGACCAGAGCTACTTTTGACATATTTACTTTGAAACTAATGGCATTGTGATCACTGGATGCAAAGTGTTCCTCTACTTCTGTCACCTGCCCTGTCTTATTTCCTAATAACAGATCCAGTATTGCATGCTCTCTCTTTGGGACTTCTACGTTCTGATGAAGGAAACTTTCCTGAACACATTTGACAAGCTCTTTCCTATCTCGTCTTTTTACAGAATGGGATTCCCAGTCAGTATGTGGAAAGGTAAAATCACCTACTATAACAACCTTATGTCTCGTGCAGCAGTCTGTGATCTCTTTACAAATTTGTTCGTCTAAATCCCTAGGACAGTTGGTTTTGCAATATAGCCCCATTAACGTGGTCATACCTTACTTATTTCTCAGTTCCAACCATAACACCTCAAGATGAGTTCTCCAGTCTGTCCTATCAGAGCACTGCTGTGACATTATCCCTGACTAATAATGCCATCCATCCATCTTTAATCCCTCCCTCTCTGTCACGTCTAAAACAACAGAACCCAAGAATATTGAGCTGTCAGTACTGCCTCTACCACAACAAGGTCCCATTCATGGCTACAACATTATAATTCCAGGTGTTAATCCATGCCCTAAGCTCATCTGCCTTTCTTTCGATGCACTAGTCACACCATGCTCAACCTTTTGATTCCTGACTTTTTCTGAGGTCTTACCAACATCTGCTTCCCCAACCTTTTCACTAACTGTTCGGGCACTCTGGTTGCTACTCATCTGCAACTCTAGTTTAAACCCCACCGTGCAGCATTAACAAACCTTTTCCTGTGAGGATATTTGTCCCCTTTCCAGTTCAGGTGCAAACTGTCTCTTCTGTACATGACCCATCTTCCCTGGAAGAGAGCCCAATGATCCAAAAATCTTTTACCCTCCTTCCTACACCAACCCCTTAGCCACATGTTAAACTGTATAATCTTCCTAGTTCTGGCCTCACTAGTACGTGGCATGGATAGCAATCCTGAGATCATAACCCTGGTGATCCTGCCCTTTAACTCAGCATTGAACACCATGAAATCTCTTTGCAGAACCTTGTCACTCGTCCTACCCATGTCATTGGTAACTACATGGATAACAATTTCTGAATGCTGAAGTTTTGATCTGAGATATCCAAGACTCTGACACCTAGGAGGCAACATACCATCCAGGAATCTCATTCTCACCCACAGAACATTCTGTCCATTCTCCTAACTAACAAATCCCCGATCGCCACAGGGTGCCTCTTCTCCCCTTTCCTTTGAGTCACAGAGGCAAACTCAGTGCCAGAGACCCAACCACTGTGAATTTCCTCTGCTTGGTCATTCCCTACCCTCCGACAGTATCCAAAGTGATATACCTGTTGAGGGGGATGGCCACAGGGGTGCTCTGCACTGGTTCCTTAACCCCTTTCCTCTTCCTGTCACCCGGTTTCCTATGTCCTGCACCTTGGGTGTAACTACCTCTTTATATATCCTATCTATCACCCCCCTCAGCCTCTCGAATGATAAGACCATAAGATATAGGAGCAGAAGCAGGCCATTCGGCTCATCGAGTCTGCTCCACCATTCAGTCATGGGCTGATCCAATTCTTCCGGTCATCTCCACTCCCCTGCTTTCATCCCATACCTTTGATGCTCTGGCTAATCAAGAACCGATCTATCTCTGCATTAAATACACCCAATGTCTTGGCCTCCACAGCTGCTCGTGGCAACAAATTCCACAGATTTACTACCCCCTGACTAAAGTAATTTCACCACATCTTAGTTCTAAATGGATGTCCTTCAATCCTGAAGTCATGTCATCCTGTCATTGACTCCCCTACCTTGGGAAATAACTTTGCCATATCTAACCTGTTCAGGCCTTTTAACATTTGGAATGTTTCTATGAGATTCCCCCCTCATTCTCCTGAGCTCCAGGGAATACAGCCCAAGACCTGCCAGATGTTCCTCATACAGCAACCCTTTCATTCCTGGAATCAATCTTGTGAATCTTCTCTGAACCCTCTCCAATGTCAGTATATCTTTTCTAAAATAAGGAGCCCAAAACTATACACAATACTCCAAGTGTGGTCTTACGAGTGCCTTATAGAGCCTCAACATCACATCCCTGCTCTTATATTCTATATCTGTAGAAATGAATGCCAACATTGCATTTGCCTTCTTCACAACTGACTCAACCCGGAGGTTAACCTTTAGGGTATCTTGCATAAGGACTCCCAAGTCCCTTTGCATCTCTGCATTTTGAATTCTCTCTCCATCTAAATAATAGCCTGCCCATTTATTTCTTTCACCAAAGTGCATGACCGTACACTTTCCAACATTGTATTTCATTTGCCACTTCTTTGCCGATTCCCCTAACTATCTGAGTCTCTCTACAGGCTCTCTGTTTCTTCAACACTACCTGCTCCGTCACTTATCTTTGTATCATTGGCAAATTTAGCCACAAATCCATTAATCCCATAGTCCAAATCATTAACATACATCGTAAAAAGCAGCGGTCCCAACACCGACCCCTGTGGAACTCCACTGTTAACTGGCAGCCAGCCAGAATAGAATCCCTTTTTGATCTGGAGTTCATCCAGTTCCAGCCCCAACTCCTTAACATTGTTTGTTAGAAGCTGCAGCTGGATGCACTTCCTGCAGTTGTAGTCGTCAGGGACACTGGAAGTCTCTCTGCCTTCCCCCATTCCACAAGAGAAGAATTCTACTATTCTGCCTGGCACCCTTACTGTCCTAACTGATCAGATATACAGAAGGGAAGGGAAAAAAATAATTTGACCGAGTGCCTTTCTTTCCTTTGCATTGTCTTCACTGAAGCCTTGAAGAGCTAAAGCCTCAAGATAACCACTCTGACTCTGTCCACTCTGACGACAGTTGTTGGGCTTGCTCCTACCTTCCTTTAATTTGCTCTTGCTAAATCAATCCCAAATACAGATTGGTCACTGGTCAAAGCTCAATTACGCTACTGCAATCTGCTGCTGACTTTTCCTCCTCAGGCGGTGGACCTGAGTGAAATTCTCTCCTCTCAAACTTCCAATATCCAGATTGGTCACTGGTCAAAGATAGATAGGCATTCATTAGTCTTGAGAGACCATGGATTTGCACCTTGGAAAGTTTCCAGGGCGCAGGCCTGGGCAGGGTTGTATGGGAGACCAGCAGTTGCCAATGCTGCAAGTCTTCCCTCTGCACGCCACCGATGTTGTCCAAGTGAAGGGCAAGGCCCAATACAGCTTGGCACCAGTATCGTTGCAGAGAAATGTGTGGTTAAGTGCCTTGCTCAAGGACACAACATGCTGCCTTAGCTGAGGTTCGAACTAGTGACCTTCAGATCACTAGACCAACGCCTTAACCACTTGGCCACACTAGTCAAAGAAGGCTAATGATTTATATAGAGACTGTTAAAGGACCAGTATTAATATAGTTCTAGGTTACTGCCTTCAAGCTACAGTGATGGTGTTACTTTTTCATTAGTTTGAGTGTTGCTAGATGGCCTAGTGTATATTATTATTCTTTTGTTCTGTACAGTTTTATTAAAACTCAGTGAACTGTCCATTCTACTTTGTGCATCTCTCCCTCCACACTTGGGCAATCACTAAACTCCTGTCAAAAAGTATCTAGATGAACACTTAATGCCAAGGCAGAGAAGCCTATCAATGGGATTAGTATAGTTGGATGCCTGATGGTCAATGTGGTGAGCTACCACACTATTTGACTCTAAGACTTGTATTTCAAAGGCTATGTTTTATATACACAGGAGTTTATAATCTGACAAAAAGTTGAAGGCAACAAAATCAATTTTCCATACTTGCAGTCTGCTGTTTAAAAGTGAGTTTTAAAAGTAATAGTCTATAATCTGCAAACAGAAAAAAATTACCTGAAATTAGTAAACCTGATATCAAAAGATTGCAATATGATGACATATTGTTCCTCAAGCTTATATTAGACCTTTTCAAAGCAGGATACCAAAGACAAAAAAATCAGAGTGGGAGTGGAATGCAGAATTGACATGATAGGCACCTGGAAGATGAGAAATACCTGCAGATCAAATTTTTATTTAGAGAGCTCACTTAGTATTTGTATCAGAAACAGTGGGTGCATTTTTTCTCAGCTGCCAAACTTGAGATAGTTGTTATATTTTGACCTTGGATTACATCTGTCACTGTGTTCAGATTTGGCCCAAGTGTGGAGAGTGAGAGACTGAAGCGGGTCAATAGTTCACAGACTTTAATGCGAACAGAGTATAGAGGGGAAGGAAAACAATAAATGCTAGGCATTAACTAAAATTCTCAAATGGAAAATGAAGCCAACACAGCAGGTGAAAGGAATAACTAAATATAAAACGAATACCGCTCATTTTCAGAGGCAGTTGACTCGACAGTCCAATTGCTCAGGCAAAGCTGAATGCAAGTAGGCAGCGTAACATTGCTGTGCTTTGCTCAAATCTCAACAGGTGCTACAACAACAAAGAATGGAGTTAAATACTGTCACAATGAAATAATAATTAGCTGACTAGTGCATATCCACAAGCTCAATTGCCGAATCTGTGGTTGTGACAACATCATTCAATCTAGGAATACTTGTTCAATGGTTACCATAGTGGTCACACTGTTGGCAACAATCTGCTTTGACATTTTTTGGTAGGTGTAACAGATTACAATATTGCCAGCAGCTGCCACACCATCTGCACTATAAAGCATTTAATAGCATGAAATGAGAACAATTTTCAAGAATACCATTGGCAAGAACTCTTTGTAAAAATAGCAAAATTTAAGAATAAATCAGTTTTAACATTCACTAAAATAAAAAATTCTTATGCCTTTCCGTGTTCACGCATAGATCAGAGTGTCCAAAAGCCAAGCAGTGTATATCTCTTATGTGTGGTGAAACTAAGTAGGTAAACTTCTGCATGGCCAATTAAAGAAATGGATTAGGACTGAAGTTGAGATGAGTTGTGCTGCCTGGAATATGATTCAATACCCTCATGAGGGTGGACATCATCTTATCTTGCACCTGCAAATCTAGAACCTTTCCAGAAACTGGGTAGACAACCCTGTGACACTCAGGCTATTCCACTATTGTTTCAATATGTAGAGATGGAGCTGGTGCTAGTTGACAGACCTTGAGACACATTTATTTCTCTCTCCCCTTTCACCTTAAACCTATGCCCTGTGCCCTCTAGTTCTAGACTCCCCTAGCCTGGGGATAAAAGACCCTATATATTTTACAACAAGAGAAAATCTGCAGATGCTGGAAATCCAAGCAACACACACAAAATGCTGAAGACCTGACGTAGATTGGGAGACCACTTCGCTGAGCACCTACACTCCATCTATAGAAAAAGCTGAATCGCCCTGTGGTCACCCATTATAATTCCACTTTCCATTCTGAGTGACATGTCAGTCCATGGCCTCCTTACTGCCACAATGAGGCTACACTGAGGTTGGAGGAGCAACACCTTATATTCCACCTGAGGAGCCCCCAACCTGATGGCATGAACATTGGTTTCTCAAACTTCCGGTAATGGACCCTTCTCCTTCACCATTCCACACTTCTCTTCCTTCACACATTACAGACAGACAGACATACTTTATTGATCCCGAGGGAAATTGGGTTTCGTTACAGCCTCACCAACCAAAAATAGTGAAGAAATATAGCAATATAAAACCATAAATAATTAAATAATAATAGGTAAATTATGCCAAGTGGAAATAGGTCCAGGACCAGCCTATTGGCTCAGGGTGTCTGACACTCCGTGGGAGGAGTTGTAAAGTTTGATGGCCACAGGTAGGAATGACTTCCTATGACACTCAGTGTTACATCTCGGTGGAATGAGTCATCAAGCATACTGCTAGTGTCTTCCAGAGTGAAGACTGATGCAAAATACTCATTTCATTTATCTGCCATCTCCTTGTCCCCCATTATTATTTCTCCTGCCTCATTTTCTAGTGGTCCTATATCCACTCTCATTTCTCTTTTATTTTTAACATACGAGGGGTGATTGATAAGTTCGTGGCCTAAGGGAGAAGGAGTTAATTTTAGAAAACCTAGCACATTTATTTTTCAACATAGTCCCCTCCTACACTTACACACTTAGTCCAGTGGTCGTGGAGCATATGGATCGTGGACCTCAAGAAAGTGTCCACAGATGATTGATTGATAAGTTCGTGGCCTAAGGTAGAAGGAGATGAGTTACACAGCTCTTGTTACATGCACATGCAGGTCAACTCTGAGTGATAATGCAAAAAGTTTGAAGTTAATAACTCATCTCCTTTTACCTTAGGCCACAAACTTATAAATCACCCCTGCTGTGGACACTTTCTGCAGGTCCAAGATCCATGTGCTCCACGACCGCTGGACTAAGTGTGTAAATGTAGGAGGGGACTATGTTGAAAAATAAATGTGCTAGGTTTTCTAAAATTGACTCCTTCTACCTTAGTCCACAAACTTATCAATCACCCCTTGTATTAAAAAACTTTCACTATCCACTTTGATATTATTTGCTAGCTTGATTTCATATTTCATCTTTTTCCTTCTAATGATTTTTTTAGTTGCTCTCTATAGGTTTTTAAAAACTTCCAATTCCTCTATCTTCCCACTAATTTTTGCTTTGTTGTATGCCCTTTCTTTTGTTATTACATTGGCTTTGACTTCCCTTGTCAGCCACAGTTGTACTATTTTGCTATTTGAGTATTTCTTCATTTTTGGAATACACGTGTCGCACCTTCCTCATTTTTCCCAGAAGCTCATGCCATTGCTGCTCTGCTGACATCCCTGCCAGCAGCTCCTTCCAATTTACTTTGGCCAACTCCTCTCTCACACCACTGGAGTTTCTGTTACTCCACTGAAATACTGCAACATCAGACTTTACTTTCTCCCTGTCAAATTTCAAGTTGAACTCAATCATATTGTGATCACTGGTTCCTAAAGGTTCTTTTACCTTAAGCTCCCTAATCGCGTCCGGTTCATTACATGACACCCAATCCAGTGTAGCTGATTCCCTGGTAGGCTCAGCGACAAACTGCTCTAAAAAGCCATCTCTTCGGCATTCAACAAACTCTCTCTTGAGAACTATTACCAACATGATTTTCCCAATCAACCTGCGTGTTAAAATCTCCCATGACCACCATAACATTTCCCTTTTGACTTGCCTTTTCAATTTCCTGTTGTAATCTGTGGTCCACCTCCCAGTCACTGTTGGGAGGCCTGTATATAACTGCCATCAGAGTCCTTTTACCCTTGCAGTTTCTTAACTCAACCCACAATGATTCAACATCTTCTGATGCTGACACATTTTTCTACTGATTTGATGCCATTCTTTACCAGTAGAGCCACACCACCCCCTCTGCCTACCTTCCTATCCCTCCGTTATAATGTGTAACCTTGGACATTCAGGTCCCAAATACAACCATCCTTCAGTCATGATTCAGTGATGGCCACAATATCATATCCGCCAATCTGTAATAGTGTAACAAGATCATCCACCTTATTTCTTATACTCTGTGTATTGAGATATAACACTTTGAGTATTATATTTGCTATCTTTTTTGATTCTGCATCCCTAATGCACTGATACTCACACTGGGCTGCAATTATGTTCTATCACCTGCCTGCCCTTCCTGACAGACTGACTGCACACCATCTTTACTTTTTTACCATCCGTCCTATCCTGTGTCCCTTCACTCCAGTTCCCACCCCCTGCCAAATTAGTTTAAACCCTCCCCAACAGCTCTAACAATTCAATTGAATTGACTTTATTTCTTACATCCTTCACATACATGAGGAGTAAAAATCTTCACGTTATGTCTCTGTCTAAATGTGCAATGTGAAATTATAGTAATTTATAATAAATAGTTCATCAGCATGCATTCATCAGTCTGAATGGAAGAAGCCTGGTGGAAGAAGCTGTCCGGAGCCTCTTGGTCCTGGTTTTTATGCTGTGGTATAGTTTCCTGGATGGTAGCAGCTGGAATTGATTGTGATTGGGGTGACTCAGGCCCCCAATGATCCTACGGGTCCTTTTTACACATCTGTCCTTGTAAATGTCCTGAATCACGGGAAGTTCACAACTACAGATGTGCTGGGCTGTCTGCACCACTCTCTGCAGAGTCCTGCGATTAAGGGAGTTACGGTTCCCATACCAGACAGTGATGCAGCCAGTCAGGATGTTCTCAATTGTGCCTCAGTAGAAAGTCCTTAGGATTTGGGGGCCCATACCAAACTTCCTCAACCGTCTGAGGTGAAAGAGGCACTGTTGTGCCTTTTTCACGACACAGCTAGTGTGTACAGACCATGTGAGGTCCTCGGAGATGTGGATGCTGAGGAACTTAAAGCTGTTTACCTTCTCAGCCCCAGAACCATTTATGTCAATAGGGACTAGCCTGTCTCCATTCCTCCTGTAATCCACAACCAGCTCCTTTGTTTTTGCGACATTGAGCAAGAGGTTGTTTTCTTGACACCACTGTATCAAAGAGATGAGACTTCTTCCCTGTAGGCCACCTCATTGTTGTTTGAGATAAGGCCAATCAATGTAGTGTCATCGGCAAATTTAATTAGCAGATTGGAGCTGTGGGTGGCAACACAGTCATGGGTGTACAGGGAGTAAAGGAGGGGACTCAGTATGCAACCTTGAGGGGCTCCTGTATTAAGAGTCAAAGGGTCGGAGGTGAGGGAGCCCAGTCTTACCACCTGCAGGTGATCTGACAGGAAGTCCAGGATCCAGATGCACAAGGCCGAGGTCTCTGAGCTTCTCGTCAAGCCTGGAGGGAACTATGGTGTTGAATGCTGAACTGTAGTCCAAGAACAGCATTCTCACATAAGACTGCCTGCGAGAATATTGGTCCACGTTGGGTTCAGGTGCAACCCATCACTTTGGAACAGGTCATACCTCCCCCAGAAGAGATCCCAATGATCCAAGAACCTGCCCCCTGCACCAGCTTCTCAGCCTCACATTTATCTGCCAGATCATCTTGTTTCTACCCTCACTGGGGCATGGCACAGGCAGCAATCCAGAAATTACTACCCGGGAGGTCCTGCTTCTCAGCTTTCTACCTAGTTCTCTAAATTCTCTTTTCAGCACCTCATTGCTTTTCCTTCCTATGTCATTGGTATCAATATGTACCAAGACACCTGGTTGCTTTCTCTCCCTCTCCAAAACGTTGTGGATGCGATCTGAGACGTCCCTGACCCTGGGACCTGGGAGGCAACATACCATCCGGGTGTCCCGTTCACGTCCACAGAATCTCCTGTCTGTTCCCCTCACTATCAAGTCCCCTATCACTATCGCTCCCTTCTTCTCTCTCTTCCCCTTTCCCTTTTGCACCATGGATCCATGTTCAGTGCCTGTAACCCAGTTGCCGTGGCGTTCTCCCAGGAGGTTATCCCCCACAGCAGTATCCAAAATAATATTATTGACAGGAATGTCCACAGGGGTGCTCTGCACTAACCGCCTATTTCCATTTCCCCTGACAGTCACCCAGCTACTCACCTCCTGCAACTTTTGGGGTGACTACCTCCCTGTAACTCTGATCGATTATCTCCTCACTCTCCGTACAAGCCCAAGGTCATCCAACTGCTGCTCCAGATCCCTAACACGGTCTTCAAGGAGCTGCAGCCGGATGCACTTCATGTAGATGTAGTTGCCCAGGTGACCCTGGGTCTCCCAGGACTCCAGCTTCCAGCAAGAAGAACACACAACCACCATTTACTATACCAGGGACAGTAAGAGAAAAACAAAAACAGAAGCTTACCCAGAGCCAACACCCAGAGACAACACCTCGTCCGAGCTGAAGCCTCCTTTGAGCCAAAGCCTGACGCTTCTACTCTTGCCACTGGCCTACTCCCAGCATTGGCTGCCCCGCTTGTCCCTCCTGTACTTTTATTTAGTTTGCAGTGCTCTGCTCCCACCGCCGATAGGGCCTCTGCAATGTTTTATAACAGAGGCAAGGAGGATGGAGGAATTTTTTTTATCGAGAGAGTAGTGAATCTGTTGATGCTCTGCCACAGACTGCAGCGGAGGCCAAGTCCATGGGTATATTTAAGGCGGAAGTTGATGGTTTCCTGACTGGTCAGGACATCAAAGGATATGGTGAGAAGGCAGGTGTATGAGGCTGTGTGGGATCCGGGATCAGCCATGATGGAATGGTGGAGCAGACTCAATGGACTGAATAGCCTAATTCTGCTCCTATGTCTTATGGGTCTTATCCCAGGAATCAAAATGGTGGATTTTGTCTGTATTCTCTCTGCAACAAGAATTTCCATTCTGGACAGGGCTTTCAGATCTGTGCATAATGCTCCAGATATAGTCTCAACAGTGGCCTACATAACAGAAACAAGACATCTCTACTCTTTATCAAGTGCAAGTTTATTGTCATTCAACTCTATGGCCAGTGGCGCAATGGCATTAGCGCTGGACTCCAGAGCAAAGGCTCCCGAGTTCGAATCCAAGTCGGGCCACCCCCTGAGCACGCTTTCCATCCGTGCTGGGTTGAGCGTCAAGCTAGCCACTCGGCCTCATAAAAAACAAGGGTCGAGTCAGGAACGTTCATATCGTGACCCGGTTAATCTGAAAGGAGACCAATCCTGACACCACGTGCCAGACAAAAATGGCTGACTGTCTGGTGCGACACATTAAAAAAAACTCTACCCATGTGTCCTGCCAAACGAGACAACATTCCTCCAGACTAAGGTGCAGATCACAGTACATGTAACTCACACACACAACACATAAAGTAATATTACCACAAATAAATGAACAAATAATAAGATGCATATACGACACAAGTTAAAAAGTAAACAGTGTAATGCTACCGGCATTTCACACCTGAAGAGATTCATATGTGCTGGCAAGGAGTTCAGTCGCCTGGTCAGGACATTCTCAATTTCTCAATGGTGCTCCTGTAGAAATTGCTTGGAATGATGGAGTGAGTTTCATTCGCCTCAATCTCTTCAGGAAGTAGAGATGCTGCTGTGTATTCTTCACCAAAGACATCTTAAATCCTGTTGCAGTTAAAGTTATTTTTGCTCTTTTTTGTAATTTATTTTTTATTGAAGTTCATCATCAAACAAACATTTCCATAAGATGTATTTCAGACATTGCTTACTTAATAGTTCCTTAAGGTTGCAGTAATCGGGGAGGTAGTGGGGATAAGCTCCCACTACCTATTAAATAGCATGCATTTCAACCTCTGGCAACCAAGTCCATCTCTCGGCCTTCACATGTGACTTGGCTATAAGCCCGGCATGACCATTTCTACTGACAGGAGAAAGAGCAAAGGCAGGTTACTGGAACCTTAAACCCAGTCACTTCGGACTGATGGGGCTTGTCAGCCGTGATTGGCAGCTCATCTAGGATCTCAAACCTCAGCTGTGTTGTGGCTATAACCACTAATGGGGAAGGCTTTAGCAGTAAATCCTGAGAGAACAATCCAGAGTTGGATTCCCTAAGGCAGTTCAATGCTGACTGGAAACTCCTGTGACACCACTGGTTCCAAACTGTATCAGTCTCTGCCGTTCCTTTGGATTCATCAGTTGCATGGAGAGGGGGAGCCTGCTACATGGGCAACAGCTTGCTCTCCATATCGTACTGCCCTGGCTTGTGTATCATGTAGATATCTGGGACACAATGTCTATGGTTGACCCTGACCAAGGGAGGGCCTGAAGAATGGCATACTTTACCTGCATGTCAGCATTCTGTGATTTATGTACAAGGATCTCCAAGCTCCTCCTAATGCAGTATCTTTAAGTTCATACTGATTGAAATATCTTCTGCTTTTCTAACTTTACTGCACAATCCAATATGTCTGCATATTAGCTTTGTATTAACAACAAACTTGATATACTGCCCATTATCCACTGATATGGATTGCCAATACCACAAGCCCAGCCCCAATCCTTGCAACTTTTCATGCTCCACAACCCAAAATTGACTCTATTATCTGCCCACTAATCTAAAATTTCTATCAGTAGATTTCACACTAACTTTTCACTTAAACGAATGACCTGGTCGGAACAGCTGATTACCTTGTTAGCCACTACTGAATCACTTTTTGTGGTGTTTTATTTGTGTGTGTGCTGTACTGACTTGTAAACTGTGTATCAAGATTGTAAGATGCACAAGATATTAGAGTAGAATTAGGCCATTTGGCTCATTGAGTCTGCACTGCCATTTCATCATGGCTGATCCATTTTCCCTCTCAGCCCCAGTCTCCTGCCTTCTCCCCATAACCCTTCATGCCTTGACCAATCAAGAATCTATCAACCTCCACCTTGAGGTGAAGTGAGGGCCACTGTCAGTCAGTTGAGTTCAGAGTTTTCTGTCTCCTAGATGAGCTGCCAACCATGGCTGCCTAAGGCGAATGGTTTTAAGGCATCAGTAACCTGCCTTTGCCCCTTCTTCTGTCAGTAGAAACAGTTCCACCAGGCTTAGTAGCAAAGCCACACATGAAGACCAGGAGCTGGACTTGCTTGTCAGAGGCTATTTGAGGTGCATGCCGTTGGGAGCATTTAATAACAAGTGGGAGCTTATCCCCATTATCACCCCTGACTATAACAATCTCAGCCTTAAATATACATAAAGACTTGACTTCCAGAGCTGCCTGTGGCAACAAATTCCATAGATTCAACACTCTCTGGCTAAAGAAATTCCTCCTCACCTCTGTTCTAAAATGACACCCCTCTATTCTGAGGCTGTGTCCTTTGGTCTTAGATTCTCCCACCATAGGAAACATCCTCTCCACATCCACTCTATCAAGGTCCTTCACCATTTGATGGGTTTCAATGAGGTCACCCCTCATTCTTCTGAATTCCAGTGAATGTGAGCCCAGAGTGATTAAACATTCTCATACGACAAGCCGTTCAAACCTAAAATAATTTTTCTGAACCTCCTTTGAATCCTCTCTGAAAGTCATTACATCCTTTCTTAGATGAGGGGCCCAAAACTGTTCACAATACTCCAAGTGAGGCCTCACCAGTGCCTTATAAAGCCTCAACATTACATCCTTGCTTTTATATTCTATTCTTCTCAAAATGAAAGCTAAAATTGCATTTGCCTTTTTCACCACTGACTCAACCTGCAAGTTAGCCTTTAGGGAATCCTGCACTAGGACTCTCAAGTCCCTCTGCACCTCCGATTTTTGAATTTTCTCTCCATTTAGAAAATAATCAATCCTTTCTTTTCTTCTACCAAAGTTCATGACCAGACATTTCATAACCCTGTATTCCATCTGCCATTTCTTATTTCATTCTCCTAATCTAAGTCCTTCTGTAGCCTGTCAACTTCCTCAAAACTATTTGCCCTTCCACCTATCTTCGTATTGTCTGCAAACATGAGCACATCATCAATTCTGTCATGCAAGTCGTTGACATATAATGTAAGAAGAAACAGTCCCAACACAAACTCCTGTGGAACACCACTAGTGACCAGCAGCCAACCAGATAAAGCTCCGTTTGTTTCCACTCTTTCCTTCCTGCCAATCAACCAATGCTTTGTCCATGCAAGTATCTTTCCTGTAATACCATGGAACCTTAAGTTGTTAAGCTGTCTCATGTGTGGCAACTTGTCAAAGGCCTTCTGAAAATCTAGGTACACATCATGCACCAATTCTCTTTTGTCTATCCTACTTGTTATTTCATCAAATAATTACAACAGGTTTGTCAGGCAAGACATTCCCTTGAGGAAACCATGCTAATAATGACCTATTTTATCATGTACCTTCCAGTACCCCAAAGCTAAACAATCAACTTCAACATCAGACTAACTTGCCTATAAGATACTTTCTTCTCCCTCTCTCCCTTCTTGAAGGGTGGAGTGGCATTTGCAATTTTCTATTCCTCCAGAACCATTCCAAAATCTAGTGATTCTTAAAAAATCATTACTAATCTCTTCAGCCGCCTCTTTCAGAACCCTGTGCTGTAGACCATCTAGTCCAGGTGACTTTCAGACCTTCAGACCTTTCAGTTTCCCAAGAACCTTCTCCCATGTAATGGCAACTTCACTCACTTTTGTCACCTGATGCTCTCAAACTTTATGGCACCCTGCTGGTGTCTTGCACAGTGAAAACTGATGCAGAATACTTACTCAGTTCATCCACCATTTCCTTGTCCCCCATTACCACCTCTCCAGCATCATTTTCCAGTGGTCTGATATCTACTCTCACCCCTCTTTTACATTTCATGTGTCTGAAGAAACTTTCAATGGTTTCAGTGGTTCAATTTAATATCAAAGAATGCATACAATATACAACCTGAAATCCTTACTCTCTGCAGACATCCTTGAAGCAGAAGAAAACCCCCAAAGAATGAATGACAGAAAAAAAATTAAGAAATTGAAAGCTGCCTACCCCCTCCCACAGAAGCAGCAGCAAGCAGCATCAACCCTCCCACCACCACCCCCCCCCACACTCATAGGGCATAGAGTATCAGCATTCACACAACCTACCATGCAAGCAACAACAAAGCCCCCAAAGAGAGACCATGGTCTATAGTACATCAAAAACTAATTTCACTCCAGCATTTCAACGCAGGTTGACTGACACTCAGAGCTGCTATGCAAGTTGACTCTGTGGTTAAGAAGGCATACAGTGCATTGGTCTTCATCAATCGTGGGATTGAGTTTAAGAGCCAAAAGGTAATGTTGCAGCTATATAGGACCCTGGTTAGACCCCGCTTGGAGTACCGTGCTCAATTCTGGAAGGACGTGGAAACCGTAGAAATGGTGCAGAGGAGATTTACAAGGATGTTGCCTGGATTGGAGAGCATGTCTTATGAGAATAGGTAGAGTGAATTTGGCTTTTTCTGCTTGGAGCAATGGAGGATGAGAGGTGAACTGATAGAGGTGTATAAGATGATGAGAGGCATTGATCATGTGGATAGTCAGAGGCTTTTTCCCAGGGCTGAAATGACTAGCACGAGAGGGTACTGTTTTAAGGTGCTTGGAAGTAGGTACAGAGGAGATGTCAGGGGTAAGTTTTTTATGCAGAGAGTGGTGAATGCATAGAATGGGCTGCCGGTAACAGTGGTGGAGGCAGATACGATAGGGTCTTTTAAGAGACTCCTGGATAGGTACGTGGAGCTCAGAGAAATAGAGGGCTGAGGGTAAGCCTAGATAGTTCTAAGGTAGGGACATGTTCGGCACAGCTTTCTGGGCCGAAGGGCCTGTATTGTGCTGTAGGTTTTTTTATGTTCCTATGTTTCAACATCCCACAGGCCCTCTCTCTCACGAACAAGGGAGAGACAGATATCACTGCTTCCATAGCAAAAGGGAAGACAAAGTCATTGTTTCAATGTTACAGTCAGTCTAATGTATTGCATTTATTTCGAGTTCACCAACTCGAGAATTGGCACCAAACTCTCACTCACCATCGAGAGAGAAAGAGAAAGAGAGAGAGAGAGAGAGAGAGAGATCAATTATCTAGTGCAGAAGCCTCCAACAGCCACTCTCACTGCCTTTGATGTTCCGGCTCCACTACACTTCAGTTTGCAACACCAGTAAGAATTTGTGTCAATAGGGCCATGCAAGTCTACACCCTGAAAGCGCCTGACTTCAGGTTAAACCCAGACATATTGAAAACGTGGCCAATTGGCAAGCTCCAAGAATGGGAACACGCCACTATGCAGAACCACAGTTTAAATGCCACTGTACATCAAAGACCCCAACAGGACCTCAGCCACCCCAAAAAGGAAAATAGAGATATTGGAGAGAAAGGACTTAACTTTTCACTTATGGACTGGGAGAAGTCACCTTCTGGCACCACCTTTAGTTCCGCATCAAATTTGGTATCCTCTTTAATATTATTGGCGAGCTTACCATTGTATTCCATCTTTCCCTTCTTTATGATTTTTTATTTGCCTTCTGTTGCCTTTTATAACCTTCCCAATCCTCTAATTTCCCACTAATTTTTACTCTATTATATGCCCTCTCTTTGGCTTTTATGTTGGCTTTGACTTCTCTTGTTAGCCACAATAGTGTCATCTTTCCTTTGGAATACTGCTTCCTCTTTGGGATGTATATATCCTCTGCCTTCCTACTTACTTCCAGAAATTCCAGCCATTGCTGCTCTGCCATCATCCCTGCCAGTGTTCTTTTCCAATCAGTTCTGGTCAACACCTCTCTAATGCCTCTGTAATTCCCTTTACTCTACTGATACATCTGACTTTAGCTTCTCCTTCTCAAATTTCAGGATGAATTCAATCATATCGTGATCACATCTCCCTAGGGGTGCTTTTACCTTAAGCTCTCTAATCAATTCCAGTTTATTGCACAACACCCAACCCAGAATAGCTGACCCCCTAGTACGCTCTACCATGAGCTGCTTTCTTAAGGGTACGCTCTACCCTCAAGCACATCTCCCCCCACCTTCTGCTTTCCACAGGGATTGCTCTCTAAGCGACTCCCTTGTCCATTTGTCCCTGCCCACTGATCTCCCTCCTGGCACTTATCCTTGCAAGCGGAACAAGTGCCATACCTGCCCCTACACCTCCTCCCTCACTACCTTTCAGGGTTCTAAACAGTCCTTCCAGGAGAGGTGATATTTCACCTGTGAGTCTGTTGGGGTATATACTCTGTCCGGTGCTCCCAGTGTGGCCTCCTGTATATTGGTGAGACTTGACATAGACAGCTTCGCTGAGCACCTACCAGTACAGGTGAGATCTTCCGGTGGCCACCCTCTTCAATCCTACTTCCCATTCTGATATGTCAATCCATGTCCTCTTCTACTGTCACGATGAGTCCACACTCAGGTTGGAGGACAACACCTTATATTCTGTCTTGGTGCCTCCGACCTGGTGGCATGAACATTGATTTAGACCATAAGACCATAAGACATGGAAAAAGAATTAGGCCATTTAGCCCATCAAGTCCGCTCCACCATTCCTTTGTGGCTGATCCTGGATCCCATTCAACCCCATACACTAGCCCTTTCACCATATCCCTTGATGGCCCAACCAATCAGGATCCTAGCAACTTCCACTTTAAATATACCCACGTACTTGGCCTCTACCGCAGTCTGTGGCAGAGCATTCTACAGATTCACCACTCTCTAGCTAAAAAAAAATCCTCCTTGTTTCTGTTCTAAAAGGTCGCCCCTCAATTGTGAGGCTGAATTGAGTTCTGGATACTAAACTAAACTTCTGAGTTCTGGATACCCCCAGCAAAGGAAACATACCTTCCACATTCATCTTTTCTAGTCCTCCAGAACCATGCCAGAATCAAGTGATTCGTGAAAGATCATGACCAATGCATCTGCTATCTCTTCAGCAACCTCTCTCAGGACTCTGGGATATAGTCCATCTAGTACAGGTGATTTATCCGCCTTAAGACTTTTCAGTTTACCTTGTACTTTTTCCTTTGTAATAGTAATGGCACTCACTCCTGCTCCCTGACACACACGGACCTCTGGCACACTGCTAGAGTCTTCCACAGTGACGACAGATACAAAGTATCTGCTAAGTTTATCTGCCATTTCTTTGTCCCTCACCAGCATCATTTTCCATTCATCCAATATTAACTCTCACCTCTCTTTTACTTGTCGGGTTCTCAGAATATTACCTGTAATGTTAACTGTTAACTGCTAATAATAAAATGGCATCTCTAGTGTTATACTGAAATGGCTTCTCTGTAATGTTAACGAATGAGGTAATGTTTTTTCTGTAGCTGCAGTGTTTGGGTTATAACTACTGATAACAGGGAACTAACCAATGGAAGTCGTGTTATTCTATCTGTATGTGTGGGAACTGGGGTTGGTGCGTGGAAGATCGGCGAGAAGAGGCGAAGAGGAAGGACATGCAGGAAGCGCTCTGGTAGACCACCATGGTTGGTCCCAGTCCAAGGATCATGGAGTTCAGAGAAAAACGAATGATGGATCGAGGATAAGGTATTGCGTGAGCTCCAACGTTGTGCACAAACTGTATAATCCCTATTCTTGGTGCCTTTTTATTTTATATTTTTGTTTCTTTACTAACCCCATAGTCACAGTAAAATTTATAAAGTGTAATCGTTTAAACGTACCTTATGTACTGCCTGATACTTTATGTTGTGGGTTGTACCGGGGGTCACTACACGACATTTACGCAAACGTGAGACATAGTTTGGCGGGCAGATGGTGGTTTCTCCTAGACGAATATGGGTTGATAGAGCTGAGTGTTACATTTGAAGGTGCTTGTCCAGAGATTGAATTCTGTAGATGCTGTGTTATCACTCTGTTTAAAGCACAGTTGTGATGGTGACTGCCACATTTCAGCAATGGTGTGCGGCTGTGGGGGTACCAGTAAACAATGCATGCGTGTTGAGGGAGATGGAGGCTAATGCATCGGATGAAGTGATACTCCGAGGTTTGAGTATGGTTAAAGCTGTTGGCAAAGTGGAAATTGTATCGCGAAACTTTGATTTTGAGATGGGCACAGGCCTAGTGTTGGTGCAGACAAGCGAGGACACACAAAGGGCGGAGTTGCCAGAGAGGATTGGTGTCCCAGGGGAGGCTGGACCATGGCGCCTGCAGAGTGTTGGGTAGGGAGGGGCCGGAACTCAGCGAGCTGAGTTGCCAGCAGAGGGGGAAGGGGATCTTAGGGAACAAATTCTGTCAGAACTGAGGGATGAAGAGAAGGAGTGGTCAAATTTGGAAAATTTGGTTAGTTCCCACCCCTTAGCGAAAGGCGAGAGTTCCGAGTTGGCATCTGCCATTACCTCCCTGGCTAGAAAGGCAGAGGGACCCCACCAGAGGATAAGAATTTTCTCTGGGATAACACCCACCCCCATCGGTGAAGAGGATTATGAGACATGGGTAGAGCAAACATTGTAGTTGTTAAGTGAGTGGCAGTGCTCAGATGAGGAAAAGCGACAGTGATTGGTTGAAAGTTTGCGAGGAGTGGCGGCTGGGGTAGTGCGCGGTGTGAATGATAACCAGCCCGCTGTCACTCTGAATGATTATCTGGAGGCCTTGGAAAGTGCTCTTGGGTTGACCGGGAGCTCCTCAGGGAGTTTCAAAACATGCGTCAGGAGGAGGGTGAGAAGCTCTTCGCATACCTTTTCCGGCTAGAGAGACAGCTTAATGGGCCGCAGCGCTGGGGGTTCATTCGGGCTGAGCAGGTGGATCAGGTAACTAGAGGTGCCCAGGCTGAGGACAAGATTGCTTGGAGTCTTCGGCAGTCCTATAAAATGTGCCCTACTCTGACGTTCGTTTAGTTGATCAGAGACGTGAGGGGGGATGAGAATGTGTTGAGGCTGCAGGAGAACTCTGTTAGGGAACTCAATAGTCAGGGGGTCAGACAGGCGATTCTGTGGAAGCAAAAAAGAAACACAGATGGTAGTTTGCCTCCCAGGTGCCAGGGTCCGGGATGTTTCTGAATGATCCAGAAAAAGGAGGGTGAGTAGCCAGAAGTCATGGTACATGTTGGTACCAATGACATAGGAAGAAAAAGGGAGGAGGTCCAGAAAGAAGAACGCAGGAAAGAAACTCGGATGGCAGTTTGCCTAGCAGGTGCCAGGGTTTGGGATGTTTCTGATCGCGTCCAAGATATCCTGCAGTGGGAGAGAGAACAGCCAGAGGTTGTGGTACATATTGATACCAATGACATAGGTAGGAAAAAGGAAGAGGCCCTGAAAGCAAACTGCAGGGAGTTAGGAAGAAAGTTCAGAAGCAGGATCGCAAAGGTAGTAATCTCGGGATTACTGCCTGTGCCACGTGACAGTGAGAATAGGAATAGAATGAGGTGGAGGATAAATGTGCGGCTGAGGGATTGGAGCAGGAGGCAGGGATTCAGATTTCTGGATCATATGGGATCTCTTTTGGGGCAGGTGTGGCCTGTACAAAAAGAATGGGTTGCACTTGAATCCCAGGGAGACAAATATCCTGGCGGGGAGATTTGCTAAGGCTACTGGGGAGAGTTTAAACTAGAGTTGTTGGGGGGTGGGAACCGAACTGAAGAAACTGGGGAAGAAGCTGTTGGCTCACAAATAGAGGAAGCTTGGAGACAGTGTGAGGGAGGATAGGCAGATGATAGAGAAGGGACACGCTCAGATCAACAGTTTGAGATGTGTCTGTTTTAATGCAAGGACTATTGTAAACAAAACAGAATAGCTTAGAGCATGGATCAGTAACCATATAACCATATAACAATTACAGCACGGAAACAGGCCATCTCGGCCCTTCTAGTCTGTGCCAAACGCTTACTCTCACCTAGTCCCACCTACCTGCACTCAGCCCATAACCCTCCATTCCTTTCATGTCCATATACTCATCCAATTTCTTTTTAAATGACAATACCGAACCTGCCTCTACCACTTCTACTGGAAGCTCATTCCACACAGCTACCACTCTCTGAGTAAAGAAGTTCCCCGTCGTGTTACCCCTAAACTTTTGCCCCTTAATTCATGTCCTCTTGTTTGAATCTCCCCTACTCTCAATGGAAAAGCCTATCCATGTCAACTCTATCTATCCACCTCATAATTTTAAATACCTCTATCAAGTCCCCCCTCAACCTTCTGCACTCCAAAGAATAAAGACCTAACTTGTTCAACCTTTCTCTGTAACTTAGGTGCTGAAACCCAGGTAACATTCTAGTAAATCTCCTCTGTACTCTGTCTATTTTGTTGACATCTTTCCTATAATTCGGTGACCAGAACTGTACACAATACTCCAAATTTGGCTTCACCAATGCCTTGTACAATTATAACATTACATCCCAACTCCTGAACTCAATGCTCTGATTTATAAAGGCCAGCATACCAAAAGCTTTCTTCACCACCCTATCCACATGAGACTCCACCTTCAGGGAACTATGCACCATTATTCCTAGATCACTCTGTTCTACTGCATTCCTCAATGCCCTACCATTTACCATGTATGTCCTAATCTGATTATTCCTACCAAAATGTAGCACCTCACACTTATTAGCATTAAACTCCATCTGCCATCTTTCAGCCCACTCTCCTAACTGGCCTAAATCTCTCTGCAAGCTTTGAAAACCTACTTCATTATCCACAACGCCACCTATCTTAGTATCATCTGCATACTTACTAATCCAATTTACCACCCCATCATCCAGATCATTAATGTATATGACAAACAACATTGGACCCAGTACAGATCCCTGAGGCACATCACTAGTCACCGGCCTCCAACCTGACAAACAGTTATCCACCACTACTCTCTGGCATCTCCCATCCAGCCACTGTTGAATCCATTTCACTACTTCGATATTAATACCTAACCATTGAACCTTCCTAACTAACCTTCCATGTGGAACCTTGTCAAAGTCCATATAGACAACATCCACTGCCTTACTCTCGTCAACTTTCCCAGTAACCTCTTTAAAAAATTCAATAAGATTTGTCAAACATGACCTTGCATGCAAAAGTCCATGTTGACTGTTCCTAATCAGACCCTGTCTATCCAGATAATTATATATACCATCTCTAAGAATATTTTCCATTAATTTACCCACCACTGACATCAAACTTACAGGCCGATAATTGCTAGGTTTACTCTTAGAACCCCTTTTAAACAATGGAACCACATGAGCAATACGCCAATCCTCCGGCACCATCCCCAACTCTAATGACATTTGAAATATTTCTGACAGAGCCCCTGCTATTTCTACACTAACTTCCCTCAAGATCCTAGGGAATATCCTGTCAGGAACCAGAGACTTATCCACTTTTATATTCATTAAAAGCTCTAGTACTTCCTCTTCTTTAATCATCATAGTTTCCATAACTACCCTACTTGTTTCCCTTACCTTACACAATTCAATATCATTCTCCTTAGTGAATACTGAAGAAAAGAAATTGTTCAAAATCTCCCCTATCTCTTTTGGCTCCACACAAAGCTGTCCATTCTGATTCTCTAAGGGACCAATTTTATCCCTTACTATCCTTTTGCTATTAATATAACTGTAGAAACCCTTCGGATTTATTTTCACCTTACTTGCCAGAGCAACCTTGTATCTTCTTTTAGCTTTTCTAATTTCTTTCTTAAGATTCTTTTTACATTCTTTATATTCCTCGAGCACCTCATTTACTCCATGCTGCCTATATTTATTGTAGGTTTTCCTCTTTTTCTGAACCAAGTTTCCAATATCCCTTGAAAACCATGGCTCTCTCAAACTTCTAACCTTTCCTTTCAACCTAACGGGAACATTAAGATTCTATACCCTCAAAATTTCACCTTTAAATGACCTCCATTTCTCTATTACATCCTTCCCATAAAACAAATTGTCCCAATCCACTCCTTCTAAATCCTTCCGCATCTCCTCAAAGTTAGTCTTTCTCCAATCAAAAATCTCAACCCTGGGTCCAGTCCTATCCTTCTCCATAATTATATTTAAACTAATGGCATTGTGATCACTGGACCTGAAGTGCTCCCCAACACATACCTCCATCACCTGACCTACCTTATTCCCTAACAGGAGATCCAACACTGCCCTTCTCTAGTTGGTACCTCTATGTATTGCTGAAAAAAACTATCCTGCACACATTTTACAAACTCCAAACCATCCAGCCCTTTTACAGTATGGGCTTCCCAGTCTATGTGTGGGAAATTAAAATCTCCCACAATCACAACCTTGTGCTTACTACAAATATCTGTTAGCTCCTTACAAATTTGCTCCTCCAATTTTCACTCCCCATTAGGTGGTCTATAATACACCCCTATAAGTATTACTACACCTTTCCCATTCCTCAATTCCATCCAAATAGTCTCCCTATATCAGCCCTCTAATCTATCCTGCCAAAGCACCACTGTAATATTTTCTCAGACAAGCAATGCAACATCTCCCAGTACTTGAAGATATGATGTTGTGTCCATTACAGAGACGTGGATGGCTCAGGGACAGGAATGGTTACTTCAAGTGCCGAATTTTAGATGTTTCAGAAAGGACAGGGAGGGAGGCAAATGAGGTGGGGGCATGACACTGTTGATCAGAGATAGTGTCACAGCTGCAGAAAAGGTGGACGCCATGGAGGGATTGTCTACAGAGTCTCTGTGGGTGGAGATTAGGAACAGGAAGGGGTCAATGACTTTACTGGGTGTTTTTTATAGGCCACCCAATAGTAACAGGGATGTAGATGAGCAGGTAGAGAAACAGATCCTGGAAAGGTGTAATAATAACAGAGTTGTCATGATGGGAGATTTTAATTTCCCAAATATTGATTGGCATCTCCCTAGAGCAAGGGGTTTAGATGGGGTGGAGTTTGTTAGGTGTGTGCAGGAAGGTTTCTTGACACAATATGTAGATAAGTAGATAATACAATATGTAGAGGAGAGGCTGTACTTGAGCTGGTATTGGGATTAGGAAATGAGCCTGGTCAGGTGTCAGATCTCTCAGTGGGAGAGCATTTTGGAGATAGTGATCATAATTCTATCTCCTTTAGAATAGCATTGGAGAGAGATAAGAACAGACAAGTTAGAAAAGCATTTAATTGGAGTAAGGGGAAATATGAGGCCATCAGGCAGGAAATTGTAAGTTTAAATTGGGAACAGATGTTCTTGGGGAAAAGTACAGAAGAAATGTGGCAAATGTTCAGGTGATATTTGTGAAGAGTTCTGCATAGGTTCTCCCTGAACTGGAGGGGGACTAACATCCTTGTGGGAAGGTTTGCTAGTGCTGCTCCGGGGGGTTTAAACTAGATTTGCAGGGGGAGGGGAACCAGAGTGTTAGAGCAGATAGTGAGGTGGAGGAGGATAAAGGTCATGCGAGAACTGCAAGTCTCGTGCATGGAGTAAAGCCAGATCTAACATATAAAGAGGCTTTGAGGAAAGAGAAGCAGAATAAAGGGTGTAAAGGTAATAAGGTAGAAGGGCTAAAGTGTGTGTACTTAAAAGCAAGAAGCATCAGGAACAAAGGTGATGAACTGAGAGCTTGGATACATACATGGAATTATGATGTAGTGGCCATTACAGAGACTTGGCTGGTACCAGGGCAGGAATGGATTCTCAATATTCCTGGATTTCAGTGCTTTAAAAGGGACAGAGAGGAGGGGAAAAGGGGAGGAAGGGTGGCATTACTGGTCAGGGATACTATTACAGCTACAGAAAGGGTGGGTAATGTAGCAGGATCCTCTTTTGAGTCAGTATGGGTGGAAGTCAGGAACAGGAAGGGAGCAGTTACTTTATTGGGAGTATTCTATAGGCCCCCTGGTAATGGCAGAGATACCGAGGAGCAGATAGGGAGGCAGATTTTGGAAAGGTGCAAAAATAACAGGGTTGTTATCATGGGTGACTTTAACTTCCCTAATATTGATTGGCACCTGATTAGTTCCAATGGTTTAGACGGGGCAGAGTTTGTTAAGTGTGTCCAGGATGGATTCCTGTCACAGTATGTTGACAGCCCACTGGGGGGAATGCCATACTAGATCTAGTATTAGGTAACGAACCGGGTCAGGTCACAGATATGACAGTGGGTGAGCATCTGGGGGACAGTGATCACTGCTCCCTGGCCTTTAACATTATCATGGAAAAGGATAGAATCAGAGAGGACAAGAAAATATTTAATTGGGGAAGGGCAAATTATGAGGCTATAAGGCTAGAACTTGCGGGTGTGAATTGGAATGATGTTTTTGCAGGGAAACGTACTATGGACATGGTCAATGTAAATGGCAGGATACTTGGAAGTGTGGAGGAGCAGAGGGATCTGGGGATACATGTCCACAGATCCCTGAAAGTTGCCTAACAGGTAGATAGGGTAGTTAAGAAAGCTTATGGAGTGTTAGCTTTCATAAGTCGAGGGGCAGAGTTTAAAAGATGCGGGGTAATGATGCAGCTCTATAAAACTCTAGTTAGGCCACACTTGGAATACTGTGTTCAGTTCTGGTTGCCTCACTATAGGAAGGATGTAGAAGCATTGGAAAGGGTACAGAGGAGATTTACCAGGATGCTGCCTGGTTTAGAGAGTATGGATTATGATCAGAGATTAAGGGAGCTAGGGCTTTACTCTCTGGAGATAAGGAGGATGAGAGGAGACATGATAGAGGTTTACAAGATATTAAGAGGAATAGATAGAGTGGACAGCCAGCGCCTCTTTCCCAGGGTACCACTGCTCAGTACCCTAATGTTCTATGTTCTATAGGTATGTTCCAATGAGACAGGGAAGTTATGGTGGTGTACAAAGGCTGTAATAAATAGTCAAGAAGAAAAGAAAAGCTTATAAAAGGTTCAGAGAGCAAGGTAATGTTAGAGATCTAAAAGATTATAAGGCTAACAGGAAGGAGCTTAAAAAGGAAATTAGGAGAGCCAGAATGAGCCATGAGAAGGCCTTGGCGGGTGGGATTAAGGAAAACCCCAAAGCATTCTACAAGTATGTGAAGAGCAAGAGGATAAGACGTGAAAGAATAGGACGTATCAAGTATGACAGTGGGAAAGTGTGTATGTAACCGGATGAAATAGCAGAGGTACTTAATGAATACTTTACTTCAGTATTCACTATGGAAAAGGATCTTGGCGATTGTAGTGCTGACTTGCAGCAGAATGAAAAGCTTGAGCATGTAGATATTAAGAAAGAGGATGTGCTGGAGCTTTTGGAAACATCAAGTTGGATAAATCACCGGCACCAGATGGTATGTACCCCAGGCTACTGTGGGAGGCGAGGGAGGAGATTGCTGAGCCTCTGGCGATGATCTTTGTATCATCACTGGGAATGGGAGAGGATCCAGAAGATTGGAGGGTTGCAGATGTTGTTCCCTTATTCAAGAAAGGGAGTAGAGTTAGCTCAGGAAGTTATAGACCAGTGAGTCTTACTTCAGTGGTTGGTAAGATGATGGAGAAGATCCTGAGAGGCAGGTTTTATGAATATTTGGAGAGATATAATATGATTAGGAATAGTCAGCATGGCTTTGTCAAAGGCAGGTCATGCCTTACGAGCCTGATTGAATTTTCTGAGGATGTGACTAAAGACATTGATGAAGGAAGAACAGTGGATGTAGTGTATATGGATTTCAGCAAGGTAAGGTACCCCATGCAAGGCTTATTGAGAAAGTAAGGAGGCATGTGATCCAAGGAGATGTTGCTTTGTGGATCCAGAACTGGCTTGCCCACAGAAGGCAAAGAGTGGTTGTAGACAGGTCAGTCATATTCTGCATGGAGGTCAGTGACCAGTGGTGTGCCTCAGGGATCTGTTCTGGGACACTTACTCTTTGTGATTTTTATAAATGTCCTGGATGAGGAAGTAGAGGTATAGTTTGCTGATGACACAAGGTTTGGAGGTGTTGTGGATAGTGTGGAGGGCTGTCAGAGGTTACAGCGGAACATTGATAGGATGCAAAACTGGGCTGAGAAGCGGCAGATGAAGTTCAATCCAGATAAGTGCGAAGTGGTTCATTTTGGTAGGTCAAGTACGATGGCAGAATGTAGTATTAATGGTAAGACTCCTGGCAGTGTGGAGGATCAGAGGGATCTTGGGGTTCAAGTCCATAGGATGCTCAAAGCAGCTGTGCAGGTTGATTCTGTGGTTAAGAAGGCATACGGTGCATTGGCCTTCATCAATTGGGGAATTGAATTTAGGAGCCGAGAGGTAATGTTGCAGCTATATAGGACCCTGGTCAGACCCCATTTGGAGTACTGTGCTCAGTTCTGGTCACCTCACTACAGGAAGGATGTGGAAGCCATAGAAAGGGTGCAGAGGAGAAGGGTGCATCCTTTCAAACTGGAAGAATCTCAGTGGACATACAAATGCCAAAGAAACATAGAAACATAGAAAACCTACAGCACAATACAGGTCCTTCGGCCCACAAAGTTGTGCTGAACATGTCTCGACCTTAGAAATTACTAGGCATACCTATAGCCCTCTATTTTTCTAAATAGGACATTGAAGCTTTGGACATGACCTCACTTTCTTTTAATATACAGTATTCCTGTTTTTTCACTTTTTAAAAATTTATTCAATATACGTAATTGATTTGTTTATTTTTTTATTTTATTTTTTCCTCTGTTAGATTGTGTTGCATTGAACTGTTGCTGCATAGTTAACAAATTTCACGTCACATGCCAGTGATAATAAACCTGATTCTGATTCTGCCAGTGTCATGTTGCTATCAATAAGATGATCATCACTGAGAGGTAAGTCCGGTGACGTAATGTATTCGTCTTGTTGGATGCAATTGATTCAGGTGAGTTCTTTATCTGACCATCCAGTATCTGCTCCACATAATGTCTCCATGTCTGATCTCCAACATCCGCTGTGTAATCAGTGGTCCAGTTCTTGTAGCTATCCTACCAGGTATCCACTTGCCTTCTCGGTATTCATGTGCTAAGACTTCCTGTCCAATCTCAAAACTCCTTGCTACTTCACTTGGCAACTGACTGAACTGTTTATTCTGTACTTCCCTCTGTAGATCTGGTTTCAGGAGGTCTATGTGAGAACTCAGATTCCTGTTATAGACAATAGACAATAGGTGCAGAAGTAGACCATTCAGTCTACTTCTCAATGCCTTCATCTAAATCGTTGATGTAAATCATAAACAGCTGTGGTCCCAATACCGAGCCCTGTGGCACCCAACTAGTCACCACCTGCCATTCCGAGAAACACCCATTCACCGCTACCCTTTGCTTTCTATCTGCCAACCAGTTTTCTATCCATGTCAATGTCTTCCCCCCAATGCCATGAGCTCTGATTTTACCCACCAATCTCCTATGTGGGACCTTATCAAATGCCTTCTGAAAATCGAGGTACACTACATCCACTGGATCTCCCTTGTCTAACTTCCTGGTTACATCCTCGAAAAACTCCAATAGATTAGTCAAGCATGATTTGCCCTTGGTAAATCCATGCTGGCTCGGCCCAATCCTATCACTGCTATCTAGATATGCCACTATTTCATCTTTAATAATGGACTCTAGCATCTTCCCCACTACTGATGTTAGGCTGACAGGTCGATAGTTCTCTGTTTTCTTCCTCCCTCCTTTCTTAAAAAGTGGGATAGCATTAGCCATTCTCCAATCCTCAGGAACTGATCCTGATTCTAAGGAACATTGGAAAATGATTACCAATGCATCCGCAATTTCCAGGGCCACCTCCTTTGGTACCCTAGGATGCAGACCATCTGGACCTGGGGATTTGTCAGCCTTCAGTCCCATCAGTCTACTCATCACCGTTTCCTTCCTAATCTCCGGGGGATGAACTGATTTTGCACCTTGTGCATTATTCCCAAGAATACCTGCCATTGCTGTTCCACTGTCTTTTCTGCTAGGATATCCGTCCAGTTAACTTTGGCCTGCTCCTCCCTCATGGCTCCATAGTGTCCTTTGTTCAACTGCAACACTGACACCTCCGAGCTGCCCTTATCCTTCTCAAATTGCAGATAAAAACTTATCATATTATGATCACTACCTCCTAATGGCTCCTTTACTGCGAGATCGCTTATCAAATCCTGTTCATTACATAACACTAAATCCAGAATAGCCTTGTCCCTGGTCGGCCCTCGTACAAGCTGTTCCAAGAATGCATCCCTTAGGCACTCTACAAACTCCCTATCCTGGGGTCCAGCACCAACCTGATTCTCCCAGTTCACCTTGCATGTTGAAATCCCCCATAACTACTGCTACATTACCTTTGCCACGTGCCAATGTTAACTCCCTATTCAACTTGCACCCAATATCCATGTTACTGTTTGGGGGCCTGTAGACAACACCCATTAGGGTCTTTTTGCCCTTACTGTTCCTCAGTTCTATCCACACAGACTCTACTTCTCCTGATCCTATGTCCCCCCGTTCATGAAATGTATTGCAGATGTTTGTTTGTTGTCATATGAACAGAGTTCTGATACACAAAAAGGAAGTTGTTCACCTTGTGCTGTTGAGAATTGTCCTCCTTGTCCATGGCTTTAATGGACTTCTTGAAGGTTTGGATAAACCTTTTAGCTAACCCATTTGTTGCTGGGTGGTGAGGAGCTGACTTGAAATGACTTGATGCCATTTTTCTTCGTAACAGTCAGAATTCTTCTGACGTGTATTGTGGTCTGTTGTCATTCACAATTTGTTCAGGTAAACCATTTCTGGCAAAAATAGTCCTCAGAGTGGAGACAGTCTTTGCTGATGTGATGACTTCATTGGTATGACCTTCGGCCACTTTGAATGAGCATCCACAGCAATCAGAAACATGGAGACCATGAATAGAATCAGAATCACAGTCAGAATCAGGTTTATTATCACACATGATGTGAAATTTGTTAACTTAGAGGCAGCAGTTCAATGCAATACATAATATAAAAGAAAAAATCAAAATAATAATAATAAATAAATAAATCTTACTCAGTATACTTTATACAGTATACGTATATTGAATAGATTAAAAATCATGCAAAAACAGAAATACTATATATTTTAAAAATGAGGTAATAACCCAGCAAAGTCAATATGTACTCGTTGCCAAGGTGTTAGTAGCCACTCCCATGAGTGTAATGATGCCTGTGGGGATGCATTTGGCAGCCAGAACAACTTTTGGCCAAGTCTTCAATCTGTTTATCTACTCCTGGCCACCACACATAGTTCAGGGCCAGGCTCTTCATCTTGACTGTACCCAGGTGTCCATGCAGATGAGGGAACCACAACACAAGATCCACGCATCAGCGTCCTTTGACATACCTTGTCTCACTGAAAATTCTAGAAACATAAAGTTACCATGAGCTGGCCATCCTTGCTTGTGACTTCATAGACTTTTAACAACGTTGGGTTATTCCTTGTTTCTCTTTGTATTTCTGAATTTGTTACCGACAACTGGTCCACCAATGCTGTGTGGAGCACCTCTGCTAGGTCACAGAATGAAGACTTTTCTTCTTCAGTTTCCAGGAATAGAAGATGAGATAAACCATCAGCATTATTGTGTTGTTTGGTACCCTTGAACTCTATGTCATAAGAGTGTGCTCCTAATAAAAGTGCTCAACATTGTAACCAGGTAGCAGTCAACACTGGGATTCTCCTCCAGGTATTGAAAATGGACACAAGGTATTGGTAATCTGTCACTAGTGTAAACTTCTGTCTGTGGGGGTAGTGGTGGAACTTCTTTAATCCTCATCCAAGGCTAAGGGCCCCTCGGTCGATTTGTGAATAGTTGCATTCTGCTCTCATCAGTGATCTTGAAGCAAATGCAATCTGACATCCAGATCCATCTTTCACAGTGTGTGACAAAATGGTCCTAATGCCATAAAGGGATGCATTGAAAGCCAGTCCAATGGGCAGGGATGGGTCATAATGAGTGAGCAGTTCATCTGATGTTATTGGTCTTTCTAATGGCTGCTTATAAAACAGCCTGTGTAGTCAGCTTCTGAATTTATAGACAAAGCTGACCCTGTATCCAGCACCATTTTACGTTTTACACCAGACACATCCATTATGATCCATGTGATTTTGTGATCTGCTTCAGTAATGCTATGCAGTTCTAGACATGACAGCTTACCTTTGTCACACTCTGCATTGCCTAATTCTGTTTCGTATTGAATCACTTTATGCATTTGTTTAGACCTGTGTTCAAAACTTTTTACTCTGTACGTTTTTTCTCTTCAGTTGTGTTTCTTGTTTGACTTGCACACTCTCCATATGTGACCTTGACTGTGACACTTTCTCTAAATTTTCCCTTTGAACCAACAGTCATTTGCATCATGGGAGGGTTTACCACATCAACATTTTCGGCTTTTTGCACCATTCAAGAACATTTTGTATGTTCCATATTCTAAGCTTCTTTTCTGTAGTTCCACTCTATTCTTTGTTTCAGACTCTAATGATATTGCAAAGATCAATGCCCATTCTAAGTTAAGGTCCTTTCTGACAGTAGCCTCTTTTGAGTGCTTTGACTATGCATGCCAGATGCAAGCCTGTCCCTTTATGCATCAGAAAGTCCATCTCTAAAGTCACTTTCAAAGGCCTTTGACAAGGTGCCCCACACGAGGCTGCTTACCAAGTTAAGAACCCATGGTATTACAGGAAAGTTACTAACATGGTTAGAGCATTTGCTGATTGGTGGGAGGCAGCAAATGGGAATAAAACGATTGCTTTCTAGTAAGCTGCCAGTGACTAGTGGTGTTCTGCTGGAGTCAGTGTTGGGACCACTTCTTTTTATGCTGTATATAAATGATTTAGATGATGGAATAGATGGCTTTATTGCCAAGTTTTCAGATGATATGAAGATTGGTGGAGGGGCAGGTAGTATTGAGGAAACAGGAAGGCAGCAGAAGGATTTAGACAGATTAGGAGAATGGAAGAGAAAGTAGCAAATGAAATACAATATTAGAAAATGCATTGTCATACACTTTGGTAGAAGAAATAAATGCGCAGACTATTTTTAAACAGGGTGAAAATCCAAAAATCTGAGATGTTAAAGAGATTTGGGAGTCCTTGTGCAGAACATCCTAAAGGTTAACTTGCAGGTAGAGTCGGTGGTGAGGAAGGCAATTGCAATGTTAGCATTCATTTCAAGAGGTCTAGAATATGATGCTGAGGCTTTATAAGGCACTGGTGAGGTCCGACCTGAGTATTGTGAACAGTTTTGGGCCCCTCATCTTAGAAAAGATGTACTGGCATTGGAAAGGGTCCAGAGAAGGTTCACAAGGATGATTCCAGGAATGAAAGGGTTATCATACGAGTAACATTTAAAGGCTCTGAGTCTGTACTCACTGGAATTCAGAAGGATGGGGGCGGTGGATCTCATTGAAACCTTTCGAATGTTGAAAAGCCTCAACAGAGTAGATGTTGAAAGGATGTTTCCCATGGTTGGGAAGTCTAGGACAAGTGGGCACAGCCTCAAGATAGAGGGGCATCCATTTAAAACAGATGTAAAGAAATTCCTTTAGTCAGAAGGTGGTGAATTTGTGGAATTTGTTTCCACAGGCAGCTGTGGAGGCCAGGGAATTAGGTGTATTTAAGGCAGAGATTGATAGGTCCTTGATTGGACACAGCATCAAAGGTTACAAGGAGAAGGCCGGGGAGTGGATCTGAGGAAGGGAAAAAAGGATCAGCAAGGATTGAATGGCAGAGCAGACTCAAAGGACCAGAGGGACCAATTCTGCTCCTATGTCTTATGATCTAATGGTTTAAGGCAGTACATTGGGGCTGAGAGGAAAATTGGATCAGCCATGGTGAAATGGTGCAGCAGACTCAATGGGCCAAATGGCCTAATTCTGCTCCTATATCATATTGTCTTATGGTTTTACAAACCACCTGGTCACAATCAGATGGCTCAGTTCACTCCTGGATCAATTTCCCCTTCATGTTAGAGCCCATCAAGGCCAGATGCACTGACATCTGATGCTGGTGTTCTTTTCTGATCACTGGGAGAGGACCAGAAAGAAGACATGGTGATGTGGAAGTTAAGCTGCTGACCCCAAAGAACCTTAAGGAACCAGAGAGAGAATACACTTGTTGGAAAACCTTGAAACCCTTCTTTAATTCCCTGGACACTGGTGGGAAGTGACCAAGGAGAACATCAAGAAGTTCTTCACCCACAAAGTGGTTCAGAAAGTAAAGCAGGGTCAGAGGGAAACTCCAGACTCCAGGGTAAGTATCGTGGAACAAGATGAGTCATGCTCATGCTTGTTCTTCCCAGGACAGTACGATATGGAGAGCAACCTGTTGTCCATGCAGCAAGCTCCACTCTCCACGCATCTGATGAACCCAAAGGAAATTACTAGGCATACCCATAGCCCTCTATTTTACTAAGCTCCATGTACCTATCCAAAGGATCTTAAAAAACCCTGTTGTATCCGCCTGCACCACCGTTGCCGGTAGCCCATTCCATGCACTCACCACTCTCTGAGTAAAAAACATACCCCTGACATCTCCTCTGTACCTGCTCCCCAGCACCTTAAAACTGTGTCCTCTTGTGGCAGCCATTTCAGCCCTGGGAAAAAGCCTCTAACTATCCACACGATCAATGCCTTTCATCATGTTATACACCTCTAGCAGGTCACCTCTCATCCTCCTTGCATGACCATTGCTCCCACCACACACTGTCCAAAGGATGACTGTAGTGGGGATGAGGAGGTTGCTCACCACTTTGTGGACTGTGGGTTTGTAAAGAAGGTTTGGAGAAAGATGCAGGAGCATGTGTTGTGGTTCATCCCGAGTGGTTGTGTGACAGAGGACTCGTTGATCTATGGGCTGTTCCCGGGGACACACACAGAGACAAGCATCAAGTGACAGATGTCCTTTGGTCTGCCTGAAACCTGCTGGTCTACCGGCACATCGAGGTGTCCGTAGAGGAATGCTGCCAATTGGCACATTCCGGGCTGCAGGAGTACATGTTGAGGGACGCACTGAAGCTTGGTGCAGCCACTGCAAGGACCCAGTGGGGAAGGACCACAGTATAGGGGTCGTCTTCTGCTGGAGAGGGAGGGGCTGAGTTGGGTGAGGAAGCTTCTCAATTATTGTAATTGTGTATCGCCCCAGGTGGCCACATGAGTGGAAACAGTCCGACTGGTTTTAAGGAATGTAATAGAACAGTACTGAACACATTGTCTATGAATGTAAGAATAAAAAGGTGTTGCTCGGTTTTTTCTTGTCAATATTTTGTATTATGAATGAAGGTTATTTTGGTATAAAAAATTACACCCAATAAGAGAACTGAGTATATAGAACATAGAAGAGAGACAAACAAGCGAATCTGCAGGTGCTGGAAATCCAAGGAAAACACACAAACTGCTAGAGGAATTCAGCAGGCCAGGCAGCATCTATGAAAAGAGTACATTTCAGGCCGAGACCCTTCAGCAGGACTGGATTAAAAAAGATGAGGAGTAGATTTAAAAGGTGGGGAGGGGAGAGAGAAACACAAGGTGACAGTTGAAACTGGGAGGAGGACAGGTGAAGTAAAGAGCTGGGAAGTTGATTGGTGAAAGAGATACAGGTCTGGAGAACGGGGAGTCTGATAGGAGAGGACAGAAGACCATGGAAGAAAGAAAAGGGGAAGGAGTACCAGAGGGAGGTGATAGGCAGGTAAGGAGGTGAGGTGAGAGAGAGAAGAGGGGTACATTACCGGAAGTTTGAGAAATCGAAGTTCATGCCATCGGGTTGGAGGCTACCCAGACAGAATATAAGGAGTAGTACCACTGGCATATGTTGTGAAATTTGTTGTCTTTGCGGCAGCAGTACAATGAAACACATAATAATAAAGAAAATATCTGTGGATTACAGTAAGTATATACACTGAATATTAAATAGTTGAATTAAATAAGTAGTGCATAAAAATAAAATGATGGTGGATGCTGCTTTCTTGTGGCAGCACTCCATGTAAATATATATATATCCACTTTAAGTTAGCTTCTCCTGCCCTGTGTCTCTTTCACTAATCGACTTCCCAGCTGTTCACTCCACCTCTCCTCTCCCCCCCCCCCCAGTATCACCTATCTCCTTGTGTCTCTTCCTCCCTTCCCCCTACCTTTTTACTCTGACTTCTCATCCTTTTTTCTCCAGTGCTGATGAAGGGTCTCTGCCTGAAACATCAACTGTGCTCTTTTCAATAGGTCTTGCCTGGCCTGCTGAATTTCTCCAGTATTTTGTGTGTTGCATAGAAGAGAGACAGTTCCTTTGACCCATGATGTCTGTGCCAAATTAAACTAAAGGTCTTCTGCCAGCACATCATCCATAATTCTCCATTCCCTCCACATTCATGTGTCTATCTAAAATCCTCTTAGACACCACTATCATATCTGCACCATTCCTAGAACCCACCACTCTGTATAAAAAAAACCTGTCCCACACATCTCCTTTGAACATTGTAACTCTTACCATAAATGCTTACCCTCATGTGTTATTTTTAAATGGGTGACTGTATCTTGATTAAAAATGTATTTACAGCTAAGAGGAACAAAAGGGCTTCTCCCAGTTCTGTGACAATTCAGAGGGCCATTGGTGGCTGTGAGTGCCCCTCCCCCAACTCCAAGCACTTACCTCAGAGCTGATGCAATGATAGGCAGTGGAAACAGGTGTGCAGATTGATTACCATTCAGCAGAGGCTGACTGTACAAATTTGTGCCAACAACTTATAGACAAGCATTTACAAAGAAATTGATAAATTGGAACTGTTGACATTCAATCTAATGACTAGTTCCATGTTTACATTCCAAAATTTTCCTGGTCCTATGCATAGTGAATAAAGGTTCACCAACATTTGGAGACTTTGCTCAGTCTCTACTTTACTAGTCTTCTTCTATAAATCAGAGTATTTAGCCATAGCAAATTGATCATTTCCTCATTGCTATTGGTGGAAAGGTTGTAAGTAGGAGAGTTTAGATTTGGAAGGTCATGTAATGATCAATTCATTGTGCTCCATAATATCACACTAAAAGCATTCACTGTTGAAATAGCTTTATCTCTTGTGATTTCAGAAGAAGGGTGGATTAATAATGTCAAGTTTTGAATTATTACAAAACTTTGTGAATATATCGGATAAACCTCTTTACCTTTACTAATTTTTGAGGTGTAAATACTATTTAAAGGACCTGCACTTGCTCATCCTGACTCCCCTTCTTTAAGAACTGATAGGCTACTAAGTTACATCAGTGGACGGTATAGAACTACATGCATCGTAGGATGAGGTGACCAGGTAAAGCTTCTTTTGTGTTTTTATACATTGGTGAATAAAGTGGAATTATACAACAAGCCAGTAACTTCATGGTCAGTCTTCAGATTTTTAAAATTGCCATGGTGTGAATTGAGCTCAGTTTAATAAAATCATCACTACAGCCTCATGGAATTCTGATGGGATGGGATGGGATGTCATTTTTAAAGTGGTCCTTGGACAATGAGTGACTTTAAGTAAAGAATGGTGAGCACCTGGCATATGCCTTGTCAGCTGTTATTTGGACTCGTACATAATCTTACAATACGCTTGAGCAAAGAGAAAGGGAACAGATGGTTCAAGAGCGATAATATTGTAATTAAGCATGCAAAACTCTGATTCAGTAAACAATGTGGGACAAAGATCTCCCACCACATTCAAATGGAAAAAGTGCAATAAAAGACATCTTGTTCAGTAATTTCAAGAATACCCTGAATTAATAAACATTCTTTGGTTCGATACGCTTGTCTCATTCTACTTCGTAGAATAGAATGTTAAAAATCCACATGTGAAAACAAGCAGGTTTATATTTCAAAAGTTGTCTGTGCCTTTCAGTTCTCAAAAGGATTATCAAGTTGACAAATCTCGGCCTCCCATACTCAGGTTGTTATAATTCAAGTTATTATCTTAAGAATTTCACATTACAATATTTTACACAGATCAAGGGATTTGATTTAGTGTGACAGGCACATGACATGCAAGCAGCCCTTAATGCACTCATTATGGGATTGCCTACATTTCGAATTATTGTGGTCTACTGACAAATGATATATCTTACTGCCACATGCTGTGAACATTCCAAATTGTGCCTGGTTTGTGAATATGATAGACAGTTGGTTCCTGTCCAAAAACTTTCCAATGATAGGCAGTATTTTCTGTAATTAAAAACATATTTAGTAAGTTATATGTGTTACAATAATATTATATCATAATATTACCTATTGTAATATTTGTTATATTATTACAGTATGAAGTAATATATTGCCATAAGCCAATAAAGTAAAATATGAAGGAAAAGGTGATTGCTTATATAAGACCATAAGGTATAGGAGCAGAATTAGGCCATTTGGCCAATAGAGTTTGCTCTGCCATTTCATCATGGCTGATCCAATTTTCCTCTCAGACCCAATCTCCTGCCTTCTCCCAGTATTCTTTCAAGTCCTGACCAGTCAAGAATCTATCAATCTCAGCCTTAAATATACTGTACATAAAGACTTGGCCTCCACAGCTGCTTGTGGCAAAGAATTCAACAGATTCACCACTCTCTGGCTAAAGTAATTCTTTCTAATCTCCTTTCTAAAAGGACACCCCTCTATTCTGAGGCTTTGCCCTCTTGTCCCAGACTCTCCCACCATGGGAAACATCCTTTCCACATCCACTCTGTCAAGGTCTCTCACCATTCAATAGGCTTCAATGAGGTTACCCGTCATTCTTCTGAATTCCAGTGTATACAGGCCCAGAGCCATCAGACACTCTTCATATGACAAGCTGTTCAAACCTGGAATTATTTTCGTGAACTTCCTTTGAATCCTTTCCAGTTTCAGCACATCCTTTCGAAGATAAGGGGCCCAAAACTGCTCACAATACTCCAAGTGAGGCCTCACTTGCTTTTATATTCTAGTCCTCTTAAAATGAATGTTAACATCACATTTGCCTTACTTACCACAGACTCAACCTGCAAATTAACCTTTAGGGAATCCTGCACAAGGACTCCCAGGTCCCTTTACACCTCAGCTTTTTGTAGTTTCTCTTCATTTAGAAAATAGACAACCCTTTCATTTATTCGACCAAAGTGCATGGCCATACACTTCCAAACACTGTATTCCATCTGACACTTCTTTGCCCACTCTCCTAATCTGTCTAAGTCCTTCTGTAGCTCCCTACTTCCTCAAAGCTACCTGCTCCTACACCTATCTTCTTATCATCTGAAAACTTGGCCAAAAAGCCATCAATTCCATTATCCAAATCATTGACATATAACATAAAAAGAATCATTCCCAACACATACCCCTGTGGAACATCACTAGTCACCAGCAGCCAACCGGTTCCATGGTGTTTCTTTGTTTCATGGCTGTATGGGGGAAGGTGAATCTCAGGGTTATATAATGCATATGTACTTTGATAATAAATGACCTTAAATCTAACATTATTGGCTAGCTTACAGTACCTTCATATTTCATCTTTTCGCTCCTTATGACTTCTTAGTTGTCTTCTGTTGATTTTTAAAAGCATCCCAATCATCTGATTTCCCATTAACTTTTGCTCTATTATATGCCCTCTACCTTGCTTTTACATTGGCTTTGACTTCCCTTGTCAGCCTCAGTTGCATCATCCTGCCTTTAGAATACTTCTTCTTTGGGATATATCTATCCTGCTGTTACAACATGAACAAAGTCACCGGAGAGACACTGAAGCTAGCAGATTTAGAAGTGTTTTATTCAACAAAGACAAGCAGCAGGCATATTACATGACATTTTTATATGCTAAAGATCAAATGTAATAGCAGGACAATTCTACAGTCACAGTATACAGTATCAACAATGCTTCTTTGGAATATATTTCATTAGGAATTTGAGATCTGGTGTGTCACCAAAAACACTCAAAAATTTATGAAGATGTACTGTGGAGAGCATTCTAACTGGCTGCATCACTCTCTGGCTTGTGGGTGGGGGTGGACTACTGCACAGGGTTGAAGTAAGCTGTAGAGAGTTGTAAACTTAGTCAGCCCCTTCATGGGCATGAGTCTCTGGAGTCTATAGGACATCTTTGAGCAATGCCTCAAACAGGCGGCATCCATTATAAGGACCCTCATCACCAGGTCATGCCTTGTTCTCATTGTTACAATCAAGAAGGAGGGGCAAGAACCTAAAGGCACACACTCAATGATTCAGGAATAGTTTCTTCCCACCTGACATCCAATTACTGAAAGGACATTGAACCCATGAACACCACCTAACTAATTTTTTAATTTCTATTTTTGCACTACTTATTTAATTTAACAATTTCATAAATATATACTTACAGTAACTCATAGTTATTTTTTCTGTTATCATGTATCGCACTGTATTGCTGGCGCAATGTCAACAAACTTCACGACATATGCCAGTGATAGTGAACCTGATTCTGATTCTGAATTACATATTGTTTTCAGACACTCCAAAGACCCAAAATGAATGTCAATCAGTATTGTCTGGTTTGCAATCAGCTCCAGGAAAACTATTGTTCAAGGTGATTAATTTCAATCAATGATCTATGTTCATGTCTGAAGATTGGTTGCTGTTGAAATAAATATTTGCAATATAACCTAACTCCAGAATGTGCCCTAATAGTTCCTCCTCTTGGCCCTCCTGGACAAAAATAAAATAATTCCAAAAAAGACCAAACCTGAAGGAGGATCTAATCAAATTGGGCAGCAAAAATGCCCTGTACTTCGGAACACCCTTCCACAATTATCTATCATATTGCTATGTGCATCTACATCTGTGCTGTCATCCCTATTGGCTAACTGCAAGACTGAGCAGAGATTGTTCCTGAAATTTGACCGACAGTCTTTAAAATGCAGATTCGTCATTCATGCTTGTTGCTTCCTTCTCTGCCTGCCGACTGCAATTTAATCACATTCTTTATCTTCACCCCTTTATTCTCTGACACAGTAGATAGAACTGCAGGGACTATCAGTGGTTACTCTCTGGTCAGAGAAGCTGCAAGGTAAATGTATCAGGCTCACAGGCCCTCTCATTGACGTACAGGAGAGTCTGGGGTGGTCGCTATTTGAATGACCACAAAGACCTCACCCCAGTGGCACCCCTTCCAGACCGTCCATTCGATTGTTGGCCCAATGACTGAGAGGGCCCAGCTCATTTGTATTCATTACCCCTTCAGGCTGTGGTGACTGCCTTCAACACTGTGAGTATTCTCTTTCTCAGTCATCGAAGTTGTGGAACCTAATATCGTTGCTATAACTCAGATTCTTTCCCATCCACTTTCCCCAATATTATTTCTCTTCTGAGCTATACAACTAATCATCAACCTTCAGCAACCAGCCTTCATTACAGAGTACAGTTACCATCACACTTAAACAACAAATAAATTCCACAACTTCACCACCCTTTGGCTAAAGAAATAGAAAGCAAGGAAGGAAATTGCTGAGGTACAGAGTGGATGTCAGGGGTAAGTTTTTTATGCAGAGAGTGGTGAGTGCGTGGTACGGGCTGCCGGCAACTGTGGTGGAGGCAGATACGATAGGGTCTTTTAAGAGACACTTGGATAGGTAGAGGGAGCTTAAAAAAATAGAGGGCTATGGGTAATAGAAACATAGAAACATAGAAAACCTGCAGCACAATACAGGCCCTTTGGCCCACAAAGTTGTGCCGAACATGTCCCAACCTTAGAAATCACTAGGCTTGCCTATAGCCCTCTATTTTACTAAACTCCATGTGCCTATCTAAAAGCTTCTTAAAAGACCCTATTGTATCCGCCTCCACCACCGTTGCCGGGAGCCCATTCCACACACTCACCAATTTCTGAGTAAAAAACTTGCCCCTGACATCTCCTCTGTACCTGCTTCCCAGCACCTTAAACCTGTGTCCTCTTGTGGCAACCATTTCAGCCCTGGGAAAAAGCCTCTGACTATCCACACGGTCAATGCCTCTCATCATCTCGTACACCTCTATCAGGTCACCTCTCATCCTCCTTTGCTCCAAGGATAAAAGGCCGAGTTCACTCAACCTATTCTCATAAGGCATGCCCCCCAATCCAGGCAACATCCTTGTAAATCTCCTCTGCACCCTTTCTATGGCTTCCACATCCTTCCTGTAGTGAGGTGACCAGAACTGAGCACAGTACTCCAAGTGGGGTCTGACCAGGGTCCTATATAGCTGCAACATTACCTCTCGGCTCCTGAATTCAATTCCACGATTGATGAAGGCCAATATACCATACACCTTCTTAACCACAGAGTCAACCTGCGCAGCTGCTTTGAACATCTTATGGACTCGTACCCCAAGATCCCTCTGATCCTCACACTGCCAAGAGTCCTACCATTAATACTATATTCTGCCATCATATTTAACCTACCAAAATGAACCACTCCACACTTATCTGGGTTGAACTCCATCTGCCACTTCTCAGCCCAGTTTTGCATTCTATCAATGTCCCGCTGTAACCTCTGACAGCCCTCCACACTATCCACAACACCTCCAACCTTTGTGTCATCAGCAAACTTACTAACCCATCCCTCCATTTCCTCATCCAGGTCGTTTATAAAAATCACAAAGAGTAAGGGTCCCAGAACAGATCCCTGAGGCACACCACTGGTGACTGACCTCCATGCAGAATATGACCTGTCTACAACTACTCTTTATTTGCTTTCTGTTGGCAAGCCAGTTCTGGATCCATAAAGCAATGTCCCCTTGGATCCCATGCCTCTTTACTTTCTCAGAAAGCTTTGCATGGGGAACCTTATCAAATGAGTTAGTATGGGTGGAAGTCAGGAACAGGAAGGGAGCAGTTACTCTACTGGGGGTATTCTGGTAGCAGCAGAGATACTGAGGAGCAGATTGGGAGGCAGATTTTGAAAAGGTGCAAAAATAACAGGGTTGTTATCATGGGTGACTTTAACTTCCCTGATATTGATTGGCACCTGATTAGTTCCAATGGTTTAGATGGGGCAGAATTTGTTAAATGTGTCCAGGATGGATTCCTGTCACTGCATGTTGACAGGCCGACTAGGGGGAATGCCATACTAGATCTAGTATTAGGTAACAAACCAGGTCAGGTCACAGATCTCTCAGTGGGTGAGCATCTGGGGGACAGCGACCACCGCTCCCTGGCCTTTAACATCGTCATGGAAAAGGATAGATTCAGAGAGGACAGGAAAATTTTTAATTGGGGAAGGGCAAATTATGAGGCTAAAAGGCTAGAACTTGCAGGTGTGAATTGGGATGATGTTTTTGCAGGGAAATGTACTATGGACTTGTGGTCGATGTTTAGGGATATCTTGCAGGATGTTAGGGATAAATTTGTCCCGGTGAGGAAGATAAAGAATGGTAGGGTGAAGGAACCATGGGTGACAAGTGAAGTGGAAAATCTAGTCAGGTGGAAGAAGGCAGCATACATGAGGTTTAGGAAGCAAGGATCAGATGGATCTATTGAGGAATATAGGGTAGCAAGAAAGGAGCTTCAGAAGAGCCTGAGAAGAGCAAGAAGGGGGCATGAGAAGGCCTTGGCGAGTAGGGTAAAGGAAAACCCCAAGGCATTCTTCAATTATGTGAAGAACAAAAGGATGACAGGAGTGAAGGTAGGACCGATTAGGGATAAAGGTGTGAAGATGTGCCTGGAGGCTGTGGAAGTGAGTGAGGTCCTCAATGAATACTTCTCTTTGGTATTCACCAATGAGAGGGAACTTGATGACGATGAGGACAATATGAGCGAGGTTGATGTTCTGGAGCATGTTGTAATTAAGGGAGAGGAGGTGTTGGAGTTGTTAAAATACATTAGGACGGATAAGTCCCCGGGGCCTGACGGAATATTCCCCAGGCTGCTCCACGAGGCGAGGGAAGAGATTGCTGAGCCTCTGGCTAGGATCTTTATGTCCTCGTTGTCCGCAGGAATGGTACCGGAGGATTGGAGTGAGGCGAGTGTTGTCCCCTTGTTCAAAATAAGTGGTAGGGATAGTCCGGGTATTTATAGACCAGTGAGCCTTACGTCTGTGGTGGGAAAGCTGTTGGAAAAGATTCTTAGAGATAGGATCTATGGGCATTTAGAGGTCTAATCAGGGACAGTCAGCATGGTTTTGTGAAGGGCAGATGGTGTCTAACAAGCCTGATAGAGTTCTTTGAGGAGCTGACCAGGCATATAGATGAGGGTAGTTAAGTGGATGTGATCTACATGGATTTTAGTAAGGCATTTGACAAGTTTCCACATGGTAGGCTTATTCAGAAAGTCAGAAGGCATGGGATCCAGGGAAGTTTGGCCAGGTGGATTCAGAATTGGCATGCCTGCAGAACGCAGAGGGTCGTGGTGGAGGGAGTACATTCAGTTTGGAGGGTTGTGACTAGTGGTGTCCCACAAGGATCTGTTCTGGGACCTCTACTTTTCGTGAATTTTATTCATAACCAGGATGTGGGGGTAGAAGGTTGGGTTGGCAAGTTTGCAGATGACACAAAGGTTGGTAATGTTGTAGATAGTATAGAGGATTGTCGAAGATTGCAGAGAGACATCGATAGGATGCAGAAGTGGGCTGAGAAGTGGCAGATGGAGTTCAACCCGGAGAAGTGTGAGGTGGTACACTTTGGAAGGACAAACTCCAAGGCAGAGTACAAAGTAAATGGCAGGACACTTGGCAGTGTGGAGGAGCAGAGGAATCTGGGGGTACATGTCCACAGATCCCTGAAAGTTGCCTCACAGGTAGATAGGGTAGTTAAGAAAGCTTATGTGATGTTAGCTTTCATAAGTCAAGGGATAGAGTTTAAGACTCGCAAGGTAATGATGCAGCTCTATAAAACTCTAGTTAGGCCACACTTGGAGTACTGTGTCCAGTTCTGGTCGCCTCACTATAGGAAGGATGTGGAAGCATTGGAAAGGGTACAGAGGAGATTTACCAGGATGCTGCCTGGTTTAAAGAGTATGGATTATGATCAGAGATTAAGGGAGCTGGGGCTTTACTCTTTGGAGAGAAGAAGAATGAGAGGAGACACGATAGAGGTGGACAAGATATTAAGAGGAATAGATAGAGTGGATAGTCAGTGCCTCTTCCCCAGGGCACCACTGCTCAGTACAAGAGGACATGGCTTTAAGGTAAGGGGAGGGAAGTTCAAGGGGGATATTAGAGGAAGGTTTTTCACTCAGAGAGTGGTTGGTACATGGAATGCACTGCGTGAGTCAGTGGTGGAGGCAGATACACTAGTGAAATTTAAGAGACTACTAGACAGGTATATGGAGGAATTTAAGGTGGGGGGTTATATGGGAGGCAGGGTTTGAGGGTCAGCACAACATTGTGGGACGAAGGGCCTGTAACGTGCTGTACTATTCCATGTTCTATGTTCTATGTCTTGCTGAAATTCATATACACTCCATCTACTGATCTTCCTTCATCAATGTCTTTAGTCACATCCTCAAAAAATTCAATCAGGCACGTAAGGCACGACCTGCCCTTTACAAAGCCATGCTGACTACTCCTAATCATATTATACCCCTCCAAATGTTCATAAATCCTGTCTCTCCGGAACTTCTCCATCAACTTACTAACCACTGAGGTAAGACTCACTGGTCTATAATTTCCTGGGCTATCTCTACTCCCTTTCTTGAATAAAAGAAAAACATCCACAACCCTCCAATCCTCCGGAATCTCTCCTGTCCCCATTGATGATGCAAAGATCATCACCAGAGGCTCAGCAATCTCCTCCCTCACCTCCCACAGTAGCCTGGGGTACATTTCGTCCAGTCCCAGCAACTTATCCAACTTAATGCTTTCCAAAAGCTCCAGCACATCCTCTTTCCTAATATCTACATGCTCAAGCTTCTCAGTCTGCTGCAAGTCATCACTACAATCACTAAGATTCTTTTTCATAGTGAATACTGAAGTAAAATATTCATTAATACCTCTGCTATTTCCTCTGCTTCCATACACACTTTCCCACTGTCACACTTGATAGGTCCTATTCTTTCACGTCTTATCCTCTTGTTCTTCAAATATTTGTAGAATGCCTTGGGGTTTTCCTTAATCATGCCCGCCAAGGCCTTCTCATGGCCCCTTCTGGCTCTCCTAATTTCCTTCTTCAGCTCCTTCCTAGTATCCTTATAATCTTCTAGATCTCTAACATTACCTAGCTCTCTGAACCTTTTGTTAGCTTTTCTTTTCTTCTTGACTAGATTTATTACAGCCTTTGTACACCACAGTTCCTGTACCCTACCATAACTTATCTGTCTCATTGGAATGTACCTATGCAGAACTCCACACAAATATCCCCTGAATATTTGCCAATTTCTTCTGTACTTTTTCCTGAGAACATCTGTTTCCAATTTAAGCCTCCAATTTCCTGCCTGATAGCCTCATAATTCCCCTTACTCCAATTAAACGCTTTTCTAACTTGTCTGTTCCTATCTCTCTCCAATGCTTTTGTAAAGGAGATAGAATTGTGATCACTATCTCCAAAATGCTCTCCCACTGAAAGATCTGACTCCTGACCAGGTTCATTTCCCATTACCAAATCAAGTACAGGCTCTCCTCTTGTAGGCTTATCAACATACTGTGTCAAGAAACCTTCATGAACACACCTAACAAACTCCACCCCATCTAAACTCCTCACTCTATGGAGATGCCATTTGATATTTGAGAAATTAAAATTTCCCTTCACAACAACTGTGTTATTAGGGATCTGTTTCCCTATCTGCTCTTCGATATCCCTGTTACTATTAGGCAGCCTATAAAAAACACCCAGTAAAGTCATTGACCCCTTCCTGTTCCTAACCTCCACCCACAGAGACTCTGTAGACAATCCCTCCATGGCATCCACCTTTTCTGCAGCCGTAACTGTGTCAAGCCCTCTGCAAATCTGCATTTACTAAGGAACTGGCATGGAGTCAATGGAAATAAGGCAAATTAGTGCTTGCTATCTTGAGGCAAATCAGAGTAGATAAATCCCCAGGACCTGATGGGGTATTCCCTCGGACCTTGAAGGAGACTAGTGTTGAAATTGCAGGGACCCTGACAGATATATTTAAAATGTCAGTATCTATGGGTGAGGTGCCGGAGGATTGGAGGATAGCTCATGTTGTTCCGTTGTTTAAAAAAGGCTCTAAAAGTAATCTGGGAAATTATAGTCTGGTAAGTTTGACGTCGGTAGTAGGTAAATTATTGGAAGGAGTACTAAGAGATAGGATATACAAGTATTTGGATAGACAGGGACTTATTAGGGAGAGTCAACATGGTTTTGTGGGTGCTAGGTCATGTTTAGCAAAGGAGGAAGTTACCAGGAAAGTGGATGAAGTGAAGTCAGTGGATGTTGTCTACATGGACTTCAGTAAGGCCTTTGACAAGGTCCCGTATGGGAGGTTAGTTAGGAAGATTCAGTCACTAGGTATACATGGAGAGGTAGTAAATTGGATTAGACATTGGCTCGATGGGAGAAGCCAGAGAGTGGTAGTGGAGGATTGCTTCTCTGAGTGGAGGCCTGTGACTAGTGGTGTGTCACAGGGATCAGTGCTGGGTCCATTGTTATTTGTCATCTATATCAATGATCTGGATGATAATGTGGTAAATTGGATCAGCAAATTTGCTGATGTTACAAAGTTTGAAGGTGTAGTGGACAGTGAGGAAGGTTTTCAAAGCTTGCAGAGGGATTTGGACCAGCTGGAAAAATGGGCTGAAAAATGGCGGATGAAGTTTAATACAGACAAGTGTGAGGTATTGCATTTTGGAAGGACAAACTAAGGTAGAACATACAAGGTAAATGGTAGGGCACTGAGGAGTGCAGTAGAACAGAGGGATCTGGGAATACAGATACTAAATTCCCTAAAAGTGGCGTCACAGGTAGATAGGGTCATAAAGAGAGCTTTTGTTACATTGGCCTTTATAAATCAAAGTATTGAGTAGACAAGTTGGAATATTATGGTGAGGTTGTATAAGGCATTGGTGAGGCCGAATTTGGAGTATTGTGTACAGTTTTGGTCACTGAATTACAGGAAGGATATTAATAAGGTTGAAAGACTGCAGAGAAGGTTTAAAAAGATGTTGTGGGGACCTGAGAAACTGAGTTATAGAGAAAGATTGAATAGGTTAGGACTTTATTCCCTGGAGCGTAGGAGAATGAGGGGAAATTTGATAGAGGTATATAAAATTATGATGGGTATAGATAGAGTGAATGCAAGCAGGCTTTTTCTACTGAGGCCAGGGGAGAAAAAAACCAGAGGTCATGGGTTAAGGGTGAAGGGGGAAAAGTTTAAAGGGAACATTGGGGGGAGCTTCTTCACGCAGAGAGTGGTGGGAGTGTGGAATGAGCTGCCAGATGAAGTGGTAAATGCGGGCTCACTTTTAACATTTAAGAAAAACTTGAGCAGGTACATGGATGAGAAGGGTAGGGAGGGAGATGGTCCAGGTGTAGGTCAGTGGGACTAGGCAAAAAAATGGTTTGGCACAGCCAAGAAGGGCTAAAAGGCCTGTTTCTGTGCTGTAATGTTCTATGGTTCTATGGTAACACTATCTCTGATCAACAGTGTCACGCCCCCATCTCATTTGCCTCCCTCCCTGTCCTTTCTGAAACATCTAAAATTCGGCACTTGAAGTATCCATTCCTGTCCCTGAGCCATCCAAGTCTCTGTAATGACCACCACATCATATCGCCAAGTCCTGATCCACGCTCTAAGCTCATCTGCTTTGTTCACAACACTCCTTGCATTAAAATAGACACATTTTAAGCCTTCGGTCTGAGCGTGTCCCTTCTCTATCACCTGCCTATCCTCCATGTCGCACTGCCTACAAGCTTTCTCTATTTGTGAGCTAACCTCCTCTTCCCCAGTCTCTTCAGATTGGTTCCCACCCCCCAACAATTCTAGTTTAAACACTTCCCCAGTAGCCTTAGCAAAACTCCCCACCAGGATATTGGTTCCCCTGGGATTCAAGTGCAACCCATCCTTTTGTAAAGGTCACACCTGCCCCAAAAGAGGTGATATCTAAAGTAAGTACATGTTTGGCACAGCATTGTGGGCTGAAGGGCCTGTATTGTGCTATAGGTTTTCTATGTTTCTGTGTTTCTCTGCCAATGATCTTTGCATCATCCATTGGGATGGGAGAAGTACTGGAGGATTGGAGGGTTGCAAATGTTGTTCCCCTGTTCAAAAAAGGGAGTAGAGATAACCCAGGAAATTATAGACCAATAAGTCTTACTTCAGTGGTGGGCAAGCTATTGGAGAAGATCTTGAGAGGCAGGATTTATGAGCATTTGGAGAGACATAATCTGATTAAGGTTAGTCAGCATGGCTTTCTCAAAGGCAGGTTGTGCCTTACAAGCCTTACGAGCCTAATTGAATTCTTTGAGGATATAACAAAACACATTGATGAAGGTAGAGTAGTGGATGCAGTTTATACGGATTTCAGTAAAGCACTTGATTAGATTCCCCATGCAAGGTTTATTGAGAAAGTAAGGAGGCATGGGATCCAAGGGGACATTGCTTTGTGGATCCAGAATTGGCTTGCCCACAGAAGGCAAAGAGTGGTTGTAGACGGGTCATATTCTGCATGGAGGTCGGTGACCAGTGGTGTGCCTCAGGAATCTGTTCTGGGACCCCTACTCTTCGTAATTTTTATAAATGACCTGGATGAGGAAGTGGAGGGATGGGTTAGTAAGTTTGCTGATGACACAAAGGTTGGAGGTGTCGTGGATAGCCTGGAGGGTTGTCAGAGGTTACAGCGGGACATTGATAGGATGCAGAACTGGACTGAGAAGTGGCAGATGGAGTTCAACCCAGATAAGTGTGAAGTGGTTCATTTTGGTAGGTCAAGTTTGAAGACAGAATATAATATTAATGGTGAGACTCTTGGTTGTGTGGAGGATCAGCGAGATTTTGGGTCCGAGTCCATAGGACACTCAACGCTGCTGTACAGGTTGACTGTGTTGTTAAGAAGGCATACGGTGTGTTGGCTTTCATCAACTATTAGATTGAATTCAAGAGCCGTGAGGTAATGTTACAGCTATATAAGACCTTGGTCAGACCCCACTTGGAGTACTGTGCTCAGTTCTGGTTGCCTCACTACAGGAAGGATGTGGAAACCATAGAAAGAGTGCAGAGGAGATTTACAAGGATGTTGCCTGGACTGGGAAGCATGCCTTATGAGAATAGGTTGAGTGAACTCGGCCTTTTATCCTTGGAGCAAAGGAGGATGAGAGGTGACCTGATAGAGGTGTATAAGCTGATGAGAGGCATTGGTCATGTGGATAGTCAGAGGCTTTTTCCCAGGGCTGAAATGGTTGCCACAAGAGGACATGGGTTTAAGGTGCTTGAAAGTAGGAACAGAGGAGATGTTAGTGGTAAGTTTTTCACTCAGAGAGTGGTGGGTGCGTGGAATGGGCTGCCAGTGACAGTGGTGGAGGTGGATACAATAGGATACAATTGCCTCTAGATAGGTGCATGGAGCTTAGAAAAATAGAGGGCTATGTGGTAAGGTAATTCTAGGCAGTTTTAGAGTAGATTACATAGTCGGCACAATATTGTGGGCTGAAAGGACTGTAGTGTACTGTAGATTTCTTCGTTCTATGTTCAAGGCAGAAAAAAAATTCTGTTTAAGTTATATGAACAAAACCAATTAAGGGCAATACCAGAGGGGCCAACCCAGTTCTCAAGGTGATCTAGGGGTTCTCAACCTGGGGTCCACGGACATACTAGTTAATGGTAGGGGTTCATGGCATAAAAAGGTTGAGAACCCCTGAAACAGGTGCACGATGAATACTAGAATACTAGATTCAAGCCAGAAGACCATCATTTACAGCAACAAGAATGGTCAAGATAATATTTTTGCTCCATAAACTGTTCATTATATTTCCTGGCTGGGCATTTCAATAATGTCTATTTTGTTGCAGATTATTTAAATACAATTACATATCCTCTATATAGTAAATGATTTACCAAGCTTACCCTGCACAAAATAGCACCCCTCATCTGACTGGATGGTCAGCCAGAAGAGTAAATTTACACTGAATCATCTGCTCAATGTAACAGACGTGTCCTAAAATAATACTGTAGATTCCGGATTTTAAGCCGCTACTTTTTTCCCACATTTTGAACTGCTTTGAACTTTGCGGCCTTTAATACGGAGCGGCTAATGCATTATTTTTTTTCATGCCGCCTCGTAAACATTTTGCCTTGTAACAGTAGACCAATAAAATTGATGAGTAGTTCACAGAGGTCCAATGAAATTGTACGATAAATCAAGCGCACTTTCACAATTAAATTATTGTAAATCCGTCATTTGTACTCACCCTCATCAACATGGAAAACACTCGAAGAAAAGCATTGTGCTGCCTTTATGGCAGTTATTTAGTTTATAATATTTTCGCTTAGTAATTCATTTTCTAGTTAAAGTTAGAAGAGTTTTAACTATATTTGTTTTCTGTACTACATCGCGGGATGCTATGACGTCACACCCGGTTTCGCCGCGTCTTGTGGGATACCAGTTTGCGATAAACGGAAAGGAGGGGGGGAGCGGCGGAGCCAAAACGCTGCTTTTAAGTTAAAGGCGATCAATAACTTTTCCTGGTAGGCTGCAGTATATATATTTTTTACCAGTCGTTAGGAGATATTGGAATGTTATTCAGTAAAGAAGTATACGCAACGTATATTTAAAAGTAGCCGCGTTACGGGCACGGTTCGAAAAAAAGCATTTGCAATATGTATTTGTTTTTGTTACCATATGGATTTAATTAAAAGTTAAAAAATCCTCACGTGTAATATCTTTCTGTGTAAATATCTCATATTACAACGTGGGACACCTGCGGCCGAAAATCCGGTGCGGCCTTTACAAGTAAAAAATTGATTTTATTTCTAAAATTAGAGCCAGCGGCTTTTAATCAGGTGCGCTCTGTAGTCCGGAATCTACGGTAGTTAAACCTTGTTTTCTCTTCCAGTCTTTCCAGAGGGAGAGGCTCCTCTTGAGCCTCCATACACCACAGTATCCCACCATTTTAACCTTAATGTCACTAAATCTCTGACGAAAACAGGGGTAAGACTGCTGCATTATTGGATTGAAAGCTGCAAAGCAGTTAACAAAGCACGGTTTGTTTTGCCCCATTGACATACAAACACAAACAGGAACTTAACTTTAGACCTCTGACCATCCTATTGACAATGTATTCCTTTGTTCTATAACAATTCCAGGTGCCAGCAAAACCTACAAGAAAACGGCAGAATACAGAACTTAATAATTATATGTATCTCAAGAACTTAAACAAAATGAAAGATAAAATTAAACTTAAAATCTAATTTATTTCAAAACATAAATTACATTGATAAGAGAAAATCTGCAGGTGCTGGAAATCCGAGTAACACACACAAAATGTTGGAGGAACTCAACAGGTCAGGCAACATCTATGGAAAAGAGTAAACAGTTGATGTTTCGGGACAAGACCCCTCTTCAGAACTGAAATTTCATTGACTGCTTTTCACTGTTATATTATTTTAGGATTCAGTGTCCAAGACCCCAATCAATTAAGATAAATTTTTACCTTGATTAACTTTGGCATTTTCTTATTCCCATGTATATTTATAAGGGAATCTGAGTGCCAAGCCTTGTCTGTGAAGTTAAAAGTAAGTTTTAGAGGTGGCTTGACCTTCATGCTGATATCATCAGCACATGCAAGGGCTTGTAATATGACCTCGTCTGCAACTGATGATCAGTAGGTGGCAAATTCATTCGACTAGAAACACTGGTTAATTGGATGAGGCATGTTGTGGAATTAGCTGGTTGGCACAGGTTAGACAACACTGGGATTTTCCCATAACTAAATTAGCTTTTGAAATTTGATTTGATTTGATTTCCTTTGGTGGAATAACTTACAGTGTGCCAATTTGTAGATGATAACCAAAGTGTTCCAAGATAAATGGTAACTTCTTTGCAGTATCCACTGGAAGAATATTAAGAGGGAACTTATAAAGGTGATGAAGAGGAACTGTAAAGGATAGTTGATGGTAAAATATGACTTCAAAGAAGGAACAAGTCATTGGATTTGGAAAGCTATGAAACCAAAGAATACTCCTGCTCCTAGACCCTGTTTTCAGTAAGATAGGAAACAATACCATAAGTTCAGCTACTTGGCCATAATGTTTAGTTACTAATTAACTTGCTAAATCTTCATTGGAACTGTACTACCAATGTCAACTTCTGTTTCTATGTACATCTCAGCTCCTGAAGCTAAATGGCAGGCAGAAGTCTATCTTCCTGAAAATGCACCATAATTTAGTTTTATCATTACAAGCTGTCAGGGTCCGATCCGGTCCGAAGTCCGCGTTCCGGGTCTCGATCCAGTCCGAGAGCTCTGGACTCCGGGTCTTGCAGCTGTCCCTCCCGGCCCCGTTGAGCCTGTTAAGATCATCCTGGATCAAGGAGGCACACCTGTGGCCAATTCGGCTGCAGGTGCTTATAAGGGGCCATGGGACATAGACTGGGTGGGTGGTTGTTTTGCATCCTGTCTGCTCTGAAGCTGGTTTGTTTGCTCTGAATCTTACTCTGTATCCTGCCCTTTGCCTGTTCTGCAACTGGCTCTGTATTCCACTCTGTACCTGTTTTACCCGGTTTGTCATGCTTTTCCTGCTCCTCTTGGGTGCGCTGGTCCCGCTGTTCTGTCTTATTTGTCTTGCCTGCGCTTTCAGTTGCCTTTACCAATGTACCTGCTGAATCACTGTAGTTCTGCTGCTTACCCTGGACCCAGCTTCCTACCTGTTGCCTCTGTTGGGTGGATCTGGCTGGACTGCCGCTGCCCGGCAGGGGTTCTGCCCCCTCCTACCCGTTGCTTCTGTCGGGTGGGTCTGGCCAGACTGCCGCTGCCCGGTGGAGGTTCTACCTTTTCCACCTATTACTCCCTAAGGGTTGTGGCCCCGCACCTGCCCAGGTGTCTGCGACTGGCCCAGGCCTCTGTGTTTTCCGCCTGGGAGGTGGCCCTACCCGGGATCCCTGCGGCCCGCCATGAGGAATCTGCCTGCCTGCCTCGTCTGAACTCTGGGATCCAGCCCCGCCTGTATTAACCCTTAAATGCTATGGCATCCCCATCCTGTCCTCCCCCTAGTACTTCAGTGTCTGCGTCCTGCGTTTGGGTCCATCCGGCCCCTGTTCCTGACACAAGCACTTTCATAATGCTATATTGTAGGCCTTGATGCCTCTGCTGAAAAATTAACAGGAGATATTTGAGCAGATATAGATCCAAATGGAGATGCATTACCAGAATGCTACTCTAGTCCTACTACCTTGCAAGAGAACAAAGATTCAAAATTTATGGCTTTTAAACTGCTAGCAATTACATAAATTGGACAGCTGGGAGTTGATTGTGAAGGAGTCAGCTTAGGAAGGGATTTCTGCAGGATATCATCCTGCTAGCATTGTACAATCCACCCCTAACAAACATCAAGCTGGCACTTCAAGAGGTAGTGAAGGCTAGAATTAACTCCTGTCTTAGCAAGGACCTGGATTTGCTACAATTCACTTGTTGCAGAAGATCTACAGCAGAAGCAATCTCACTGGCTCTCCACTCTGTTTTGGAGCATCTCGTCAACAGCAAAATATTCTCGATTTCAGCTCAGTGTTCAATGCTATCATCCTCTCAGTATTAATCACCAACCTTCTCAACCTAGACTTCTGTATCTCCTTCTGAAACTGGATCTCTGACTCATCAGGAGGCCACAGTCAGAAAGGATCAGTCTCTGTATGTCCTCCCCCTAGAATATGTGGGTTTTCTCTGGATCTTCTAGTTTCCTCCCATGGTCCAAAGACGTACTGGGTAGGTTAATTGGTCATTGAAAATTGTGTACTCCAAATATCTGAGATGCAAAGGGACTTGGGAATCCCTGTGCAGGATTCCCTAAAGGTAAACTTGCAGGTTAAAAGGGAGGCAAATGCAATGTTAGCATTCATTTGGAGAGGACTAGAATATAAAAGCAAGGCTGTAATGCTGAGGCTTTATAAGGCATCAGTCAGACTGCACTTGGAGTACTGTGAGTAGTTTTGGGCCCCTTATCTAAAAAAAGATGTGCTGGCATTGGAGAGGATCCAGAGGAGGTTCACAAAAATTATCCTGGGAATGAAAGAGTTAACGTATGAGGAGCATTTGATGGCTCTGGGCCTGTACTCAATAGAGTTTAGAAGAAGGAGGTGGGTATCTCCTTGAAACCTATTGAATATTGAAAGGCCTAGATAGAGTGGTTGTAGGAAGGATGCTTCCTATAGTGGCTAAGTCTAGACCCAAGGTCACAGCCTCAGAATACAGGGATGTCTATTTAGAACAGAGATGAGGAGGAATATTTTAGTCAGAGGGTGGTGAACCTGTGGATTTCATTGCCACAGATAGCTGTGGAGGTCAAGTCATTGAGTATATTTGAAGTGGAGGTTGATAGGTTTTTGATTAGTCAGGGCATGAAAGGTTATGGGGAGAAGGCAGGAGAATGGGATGGAGAGCAATAATAAATCAGCTTTGAAGGAGTGGCAGAGTAGGCTTGATGGGCTGAATGGCCTAATTCTACTCCTATATCTTGTGGTTTGATGATCTTCTATGTTGTTAGAGCTGCACTAATCTATCAAGTGGAGAGCACGTGTTAACACTTGTACCTTGTAAATGAAGGGAAAGATGCTGGAAATCAATAGAAGAGTTATCTGCTGGAGGCTACACAACTCTCCAATTTGCTCTTGTACTACAGCATTTATGCGGCTGGTCCTGATGTACTTTCTATATCAGATCCTCCTTGAATGTTGACCTGATCCTGTTGCTTCATTTCTGATGAGCTATAACTGAGATTATCAGATATTAGAACATCTGAGGGCTTTCTGTAACAGTATATTAACTGGCCTTACAGGAGCAACAGTGCTCTCCCAGGTCTCAAACAAAAGTGACAGGGCAAAAACATGTTCACTTCTCACTCACCACTCAGCTCTTACCTACTGCCTAAAATAATAACTTCAATTAACACTTCCCTGCATATCATGGTTATTCTCTTTATTTAGCTTTCCTCCAGCAGTAATAATCAGTCCTTTCTCTACTTTATAAAAGTCATTTTAAAAAGAAGCATTCTTGACTATAGTAAAGCTGGTATAAAGAGAAAAGAATCAAAAAAATTCAATGTAAATAGCAGAAAGGAAAGTTGCTTGGTGATATTTGATATGCAAAAGATTTATTCTGAAGTTTGCCATATAACCATATAACAATTGCAGCACTGAAACAGGCCATCTCGATTCTTCTAGTCCGTGCCGAACACTTACTCTCACCTAGTCCCATTGACCTGCACTCAGCCCATAACCCTCCATTCCCTTCCTGTCCATATACCTATCCAATTTTTTTCAAATTACAAAATTGAATCTTCCTCTACCACTTCTACTGGAAGCTCATTCCACACAGCTACCACTCTCTGAATAAAGAAGTTACCCCTCGTGTTACCCCTAAACTTTTGCCCCTTAACTCTCAACTCATGTCCTCTTGTTTGAAACTCCCCTACTCTCAAAGGGAAAAGCCTATCCACATCAACTCTATCTATCCCCCTCATAATTTTAAATACCTCTATCAAGTCCCCCCTCAAACTTCTATGCTCCAAAGAATAAAGACCTAACTTGTTCAACCTTTCTCTATAACTTAGGTGCTGAAACCCAGGAAACATTCTAGTAACTCTCCTCTGTACTCTCTCTATTTTGTTGATATCTTTCCTATAATTCGGTGACCAGAACTGTACACAATACTCCAAATTTGGCCTCACCAATGCCTTGTACAATTTTAACATTACATTCCAACTCCTATACTCAATGCTCTGATTTATAAAGGCCAGCATACGAAAAGCTTTCTTCACCACCCTATCCACATGAGATTCCACCTTCAGGGAACTATGCACCATTATTCCTAGATCACTCTGTTCTACTGCATTCCTCAATGCCCTACCATTTACCAGGTATGTCCTATTTGGATTATTCCTACCAAAATGTAGCACCTCACACTTATCAGCATTAAACTCCATTTGCCATCTTTCAGCCCACTCTTCTAATTGGCCTAAATCTCTCTGCAAGCTTTGAAAACCTACTTCATTAACCACAATGCCACCTATCTTAGTATCATCTGCATACTTACTAATCCAATTTACCACCCCATCATCCAGGTCATTAATGTATTTGACAAACAACATTGGACCCAGTACAGATCCCTGAGGCACACCACTAGTCACCAGCCTCCAACCTGACAAACAGTTATCCACCACTACTCTCTGGCATCTCCCAACCAGCCACTGTTGAATCCATTTTACTACTTCAATATTAATACCTAACGATTGAACCTTCCTAACTAACCTTCCGCGTGGAACCTTGTCAAAGGCCTTACTGAAGTCCATATAGATAACATCCACTGCTTTACCCTCGTCAACTTTCCTAGTAACCTCTTCAAAAAATTCAATAAGATGTGTCAAATTTAAACCTTCCACACAAAAATCCATGTTGACAGTTCTTAATCAGACCCTGTCAATCCAGATAATTATATATACCATCTCTAAGAATACTTTCCATTAATTTACCCACCGCTGACGTCAAACTTACAGGCCGATAATTGCTAGGTTTACTCTTAGAACCCCTTTTAAACAATGGAACCACATGAGCAATATGCCAATCCTCTGGCACCATCCCCGTCTCTAATGACATTTGAAATATTTCTGTCAGAGCCCATGCTATTTCTACACTAACTTCCCTCAAGGTCCTAGGGAATATCCTGTCAGGATCTGGAGATTTATCCACTTTTATATTCTTTAAAAGCACCAGTTCTTCCTCTTCTTTAATCATCATAGTTTCCATAACTACCCTACTTGTTTCCCTTACCTTACACAATTCAATATCCTTCTCCTTAGTGAATACCGAAGAAAAGAAATTGTTTAAAATCCCCCCTCCCCCATCTCTTTTGGCTCCACTCATTGCTGTCCACTCTGATTCTCTAAGGGACCAATTTTATCCCTCACTATCCTTTTACTATTAATATAACTGTAGAAACCCTTTGGATTTATTTTCACCTTACTTGCCAAAGCAACCTCATATCTTCTTTTAGTTTTTCTAATTTCTTTTTTAAGATTCTTTTTACATTCTTTATATTCCTCGAGCACCTCATTTACTCCATGCTGCCTATAGTTATTGTAGATCTCCCTCTTTTTCCAAAACAAGTTTCCAATATCCCTTGAAAACCATTGCTATCTCAAACTTTTAACCCTTCCTTTCAACCTAATAGGAACATAAAGATTCTGTACCCTCAAAATTTTGCCTTTAAATGACCTCCATTTTTCTATTACATCCTTCCCATAAAACAAATTGTCCCAATCCACTCCTTCTAAATCCTTTCACATCTCCTCAAAGTTAGCCTTTCTCCAATCAAAAATCTCAATCCTGGGTCCAGTCCTATCCTTCTCCATAATTATATTGAAACTAATGGCATTGTGATCACTGGACCCGAAGTGCTCCCCAACACATACCTCCATCACCTGACCTATCTCATTCCCTAACAGGAGATCCAACATTGTCCCTTCTCTAGTTGGTACCTCTATGTATTGCTGCAAAAAACTATCCTGCACACATTTTACAAACTGCAAACCATCCAGCCCTTTTACAGAATGGGCTTCCCAGTCTATGTGTGGAAAATTAAAATCTCCCACAATCACAACCTTGTGTTTACTACAAATATCTGCTATCTCCCTACAAATTTGCTCCTTCAATTCTCGCTCCCCATTAGATGGTCTATAATGCACCCCTATAAGTGTTACTACACCTTTCCCATTCCTCAATTCTGCCCAAATAGTCACCCTAGACGAGCCCTCTAATTTATCCTGCCAGAGCACCGCTGTAATATTTTCTCTGACAATCAATGCAATAACTCCCCCTCCTGCCCCTCCAATTCTATCACACCTGAAGCAATGAAATCCAGGAATATTTAGTTGCCAATCACACCCCTCCTGCAACCATCTTTCACTAATAGCTACAACATCATATTTCCAGGTATCAATCCATGCTCTAAGTTCATCCACCTTTCTTACAATGCTCCTAGCATTAAAATAGATGCATTTAAGAAACTCTCCACCTCTTACTCTCTGTTTATCCCTAACAGTGCAAACAACTTTATTATCTTTTTCTTCCTTCTCCCCTACATCTTCAGTCTGAGCTCTCCCCTTCTCTGTCACCTGCCTATCCTCCCTCACACACTGTCTACAAGCTTTCTCTATTTGTGAACTAACCTCCTCTCTCCTAGTCTCTTCAACTTGATTCCCACTCCCCAACCATTCTAGTTTAAAGTCTCCCCAGTAGCCTTCACAAATCTCCTGCCAGGATATTGGTCCCCCTAGGATTCAAGTGCAACCCGTCCTTTTTGTACAGGTCACACCTGCCCCAAAAGAGGTCCCAATGATCCAGAAACTTGAATCCCTGCTCCCTGCTCCAATCCCTCAGCCACGCATTTATCCTCCACCTCATTCCATTCCTACTCTCACTGTTGCATGGCACAGGCAGTAATCGCGAGATTACTACCTTTGCGGTCCTTCTTCTCAATTCCCTTCCTAACTCCCTATATTCTCCTTTCAGGACCTCTTCCCTTTTCCTACCTATGTCATAGGTACCTATATGTACCACGATCTCTGGCTCCTCACCCTCCCACTTCAGGATATCTTGGACACGAACAGAAACATCCCGGACCCTGGCACTAGGGAGGCAAACTACCATTCAGGTCTCCTGACCGCGTCCACAGAATCGCCTGTCTGACCCCCTAACTATAGAGTCCCCTATCACTACTGCTTTCCTCTTCCTTTCCCTACCCTTCTGAGCCACAGGGCCAGACTCTGTGCTGGAGGCACGGCATCTGTTGCTTGCCCCAGGTACGCTGTCCCCCTCAACAGTACTCCAACAGGATTTTTAACTTACAGCCATATTTAACTTATAGTTATTACTAAATAAAATGTTTATTTCTGTAATCAGAAATCTTATCAAAATTTAGACAGACTCACATGCTTTTGATGCGTGGTTAGAATTACACACACCACATACTTTTGAGGATATGTAAAATTTCCATGAAGCTGGTAACTTATTGTCATAGGCTAAATATGAACTAAGCCCATGCATTGTGAATCTTAGGCATGTATATGGTGACATATATGTACTATGATAATAAATTTACTTTGAATGTTGAAATTTGAATATGTCCTGTAAGCAATTTGCAATAATGTGATCAATAGTGTAATGATCAAATTTCCAAAATTATATCACTTAATTTTTCAGTTCCAACAAATACAGCATTGCTGCATCAATAATCCCAATGACAAACAATAAAACAAGTTAACATGTCTGAACAACTGGCGTCCTGTCGCACTCAAAAATAAGCAAATGCTTTGAGAGGCTGGTCAAGGACTACATCTGCAGCATGCAACCACCCAAACTGAAACCCCTACAATTCGCCTACCGACACAACCGCTCGGCAGCAACACAATGGCCACAGCTCTACACACCGTCCTTACACATCTGGAGAAGAGGGATGCTTATGTGAGAATGCTGTTCTTGGACCACAGTTCAGCATTCAACACCATAGTTCCATCCAGGCTCGACAAGAAGCTCAGAGACCTCAGCCTTCACCCTGCCTTGTGCAGCTGAATCCTGGACTTCCTGTCAGATCACCGGCAGGTGGTAAGAGTGGGCTCCCTCACCTCTGACCCTCAACACAGGTGCTCCTCAGGGATATATACTATCCCCCTCCTTTACTCTCTGTATACCCATAACTGTGTCATTACCCACAGCTCCAATCTGCTAGTTAAATTTGCTGACGATACTACACTGTTTGGCCTAGTCTCAAATAATAATGAGGAAGCCTGCAGAGAGGAAGTCATCTCTCTGACACAGTGGCGTCAAGAAAACAACCTCTCCCTCAATGTCACAAAAACAAAGGAGCTGGTTGTGGATTACAGGAGGAATGGAGACAGGCTAATCCTGACAGACATCAATGGATCTGGGGTTGAGAGGGTGAACAGCTTTAAATTCCTCAGCATAAACATCACTAAGGATCTCATGTGTTCTGCACACACCACTGTGTGGTAAAAAAGGAAAAACAGTGCCTCTTTCACCTCAGATGGTTGAGGAAGTTTGGTATGGCCCCCCAAACCCTAAGAACTTTCTACAGGGGCACACTTGAGAGCATTCTGACTGGCTGCATCACTGCCTGGTATGGGAACTGTATCTCCCTTAATCACAGGACTCTGCAGAGAGTGGTGCAGACAGCCCAGCGCATCTGTAGTTGTGAACTTCCCATGATTCAGGACATTTCCAAGGACAGGTGTGTAAAAAGAGCCCGTAGGATCATTGGAGACCCAAGTCACCCCAACCACAAACTGTTCCAGCTGCTACCATCTGGAAAACAGTACCGCAGCATAAAAGCCAGGACCAACAGGCTCCAGGACAGCTTCTTCCACCAGGCCATCAGATTGATTAATTCATGCTGATACAACTGTATTTCTATGTTATGTTGACTATCCTCTTGCAAATAATATTTATTATAAATTGCACATTGTACATTTAGACAGAGACGTAACGTAAAAATTTTTACTCCTCATGTGTATAAAGGATGTAAGTAATAAAGTCAATTCAAAATACTGGTACAAATCATTTGGTGCAGATATGAATTTTAAACTCAGATAATCATGAAGATTCTGTTTGGTAGTCGTCCTTATTCCAAATGAACTTATTGATCATTGAAATTAATACCATACATACATCACTACTACAAGTGGCCAATCAATTGATTCAGATTCAGATTCAGTTTATTGTCATTTAGAAACCACAAATGCAATGCAGTTAAAAAATGAGACAACGTTCCTCCAGAATGATATCACAAAAGCATATGACAAAACAGACTACACCAGAAAATCCACATAACGAAAATCCCCAATCCAGAGTCTGGAGAGGCTGCTGCGTATTAATATTGCGCTACCATCTCCCGGAAAGGAGCTCCAAATCCACCAGACAAAACAAGACCAAAAACTAAAGCTACAAGACCTGCACAAAACCACATAATTACAACATATAGTTACAACAGTGCAAACAATAGCATAATTGATTAAAAAAACAGACCATGGGCACAGTAAAAATAGACCAAAGATGTTAAAAGACTATAAGTTCAAAAGAAACCACCACATAGTTTCCACAAGTCTTCAGGGTCCCGATTGACTCATCATCCCATGCCGGCAACAGAAGGGAATACCCCAACTATGGACTTCCACAGCACCGCCTGACTCAGCCTCGCAGACGCAGCACACAATGAAAGCTCCGTCGGACACAGCCTCACAGATGCAGCACACAGTGAAAGCGACCTGACCACAGCGGATTCCAAGTTCGTCAAGTTCCAAGACCATCCCCTCCGGCACAGCTTCTCCGACCACCATCCTCTGCCGAGTGTATTAAGATGCCCCCGTCAATGGCCATTGGCAATGCAATCCCAAGGACTGGGGGCCCGTTCTTCCCAGCAGAGACCCGGACCTCACAGCAGCAGCAGTAACGAAGAAGGTCTTCCTGGAGATTTCCAGATGTTCCTCCATGCTCCCACATCCGTTTTCAACTGTTTATGATTGCGCTCGGCACCCCGCTTCACAAATAACAGATAATCATCTCGGGAGTGGTCGCTGCAAGCTGCGTCGTGCTGCCGTCTTGGATCCCAAGAAGATTGAGATGTTAGTGTTAATTTTGATTAAGGTTTTATTCGAGTTAAGTGTCAAAATGCCATGGCATTAAGTGGGTTAATGGGTATGTATATCTGAGTAATGTTTTAAAAAGCTATTCTATAGGCAGTCTGACAGATGGAAGTCAACCCTATAAGGGGCCACATTTCAGTAACTAATACTGAGCATTCCATGCATTCTTCCAATGAAATAGTTGTTTTTACAGCTCTGGATGAGCGCAATACATTGCGTTTCCATTGTGATTTCAGCAAGCCATCTGTTGATATTATTGTTCAGCTGAAGAGCAGATGAGATCCAGAGTTCAGTTTTGTCTCAAAACACGTTATCAATAAATAACGCACAACAAAAATAGAGTCACAGGCAATAAATACAGATTAAGGTTATAGCATTTGTTAAAGGACTGTATGTCCAAATATTTACTTGAAAAGGGCATGCATACTTCCTTTTCATTTCTGATTTACCAAATAAGTATTCAACTCAAATCAGTGCAAACTCCAGAGAAAGATCAGTCATGAGTATTCCAATACAGGTCACCCTCTCTTCATCTCCCATTAATCCCATATCCATATTTTAAAGAACCTTGCAGGGTTAGACACCTGTTAAAATGTATTTTTATATCCTTTGCTATATTGCTCCCTAAAGAAAATCAAACAATTTAATTCTTTCTCAAAAGTTAATGACATGCATTGTCAATTGACTGAATCCGTTTCTGCAGTCAGTTTCCTGTATCCATTGTTCTGTGAAAGAACAAACATTTCTTCTGATCTCCAGTTTACCTTGATGCCTGTGAATGCTGTGTTTGTGTGTTCCAGTCCTAGGCTGAATAGAAGTCATGTAAAGTGAGACCCTGTTACACCAAAAGGCACCTGCTGCCGTTCCATAAGCAAAGATATGGGTTTACATTTCCCACCTCATTCACCCTCTCATTTTTGTGCTCATTCAATTACCTTGTCTACATCCCCATGAAGCTTCTTTGCATCCTCAAACTCCCACTGAGTTTCACATCATTTACAAACTTGGAAATATTACATCAAGTCAAATCATTGATATACAGACTATAAATAGTTGGGTCATCTGAATTGATCCTTGTAGATCCCACTAGTCGCATCTTGCCAACTTGAGAAGGGCCTGTTTATAGCAACATTCTGTTTCCAACCTATTAACCAATTTGCAATCCAGACTAGGGTATTATTCCCTATTTCTTGTGCTGCAACTTTATTAAGCAGTCTCTTCTGTGGGGCCTGGCCAAGATGTAACCCAGCTCCCCAGGCTGCTAAAGACTTACATTCACATCAACTTCAAGTTAGAAGGCAGCAATTCCACGACATACCGTATATTAAAAGATTCTCTTTATTCATTCAGAATATTTAATTAATGGAATTATGTTTGAATTATTTTTTCCAGATAGACTTTGCACTTCATCTATAATTAGTTTTATTATAAATAGCACTGATGTAATTGAAATTTAAAAACAGCTTCAGATGATTCCTAAGTCATACCTAATATGTACTTTCAGGAGCTTCAAAAGCAGGCCAGGTTTGTTTTAATAACAAAGAATTAGCAAGGCTTGGCTAACAGATCAACAATATATGAAAAGTTACAGTAATTCCAATTGTATTGTATAGAATCAAGTTCAGCATGATTTTGAAAAGGAGAAATATGAAACATTTAAACTACTATATTTGGATAAAGCTGTCCACAGAAAACAGGAGGAACTCTTCACACACTCAAAATAGAAGTTTGGAACACTTCTATAAATGAGAGTGATGGCTAATTAATTGTTAATTTTAAACCTGAATTTATCAGATGTTTTGTATTCAATAATATTAAAGGACATAAGCTAAAAGCTGCAGTGCAGAATTGATGGCAAGTCACCCATAAACTTAGAGAACAGATGTGAGCATATGGCTCATTGCTGCACTAGTGATAGGTGCTACAACTTGCTCTCAGCATGCATTCTGAGGGAAGACTGAGTTTCCACAGCTGATCACAGCTTTGTGGCCCATACTGTAGAGAGCAGATTGCTACAAGTCCCCACGTTTAGCATCATTGCAAAGTAAGTCTCCATTTTTCCCTCTGAACATTGTGCTGAAATTTTGCATGCTGTTGTTTTAATCCTTCAATTTTGGTTAGATTTACTGACAATGTGCAATGCTTTGAATATATTCATATGAACTCAAAAAATGAGGGTCAAGAGAATTATGAAAAGGAAGGAAATAAGAATGGTGCTTAGAACATAAGAATCACCAGCACTAAGTACATGGCCTATCATCGGCATCAACAGAGCTTCACCAAGAGTGATTTCTCGCAGGTCAGTGGCGGTTATTTGAAAAGGGAGCTTCGAGAGCTTTTGTCCATTCTACGTGGCCTATCAGCGGCTACAACCAGAGCACCAATCATGAGTTAGAGAGCAGGGAAGGTTCAGGCATAAAAGGTAGATACTGCCTAGCAGAGCGGTCATCGATGGAGTGATCTGAGGCAGAGTGGTAAGGCTTTGGCTCATTGGGGTTTCGGCGATAACAGGTTAAGGCGAGGTATGTCACCTGTGAAGTATAGAAACAGGAAGTATGCCTGTGAGACCAGTGTTCTGTACTGAGTGTCAGATGTGGGATGTTTGGGAGACTCCTGGATGGCCACATCTGCACCAGGTGTGTCAAGCTGCAGCTCCTTAGGGACCGTGTTAGGGAACTGGAGATGCAGCTCGATGACCTTCGTCTGGTCAGGAAGAGTGAGGAGGTGATAGATAGGAGCTAAAGGCAAATAGTCACACTATAAGTGGGTAAGTGGGTAAGTGGGTAACAGTCAGGAGAGGGAAGGGCAGTAGTCAGAAGCTAAAGAGCACCACTGTGGCTGTACATCTTGAACAATAAGTACTCCTGTTTGAATACTGTTGGGGGGGGACAGCCTACCTGGGGGAAGCGACAGTGGCCGTGCCTCCAGCACAGAGTCCGGCCCTGTGGCTCAGAAGGGTAGGGAAAGGAAGAGGAAGGCAGCAGTGATAGGGGACTATATAGTTAGGGGGTCAGACAGGCGATTCTGTGGATGCAGGAAAGAAACTTGGATGGTAGCTTGCCTCCCAGGTGCCAGGGTCCGGGATGTTTCTGATTGCTTCCACGATATCCTGAAGTGGGAAGGAGAACAGCCAGAAGTCGTGATACATATTGGTACTGATGACATAGGTAGGAAAAGGGAGGAGGTCTTGAAAACAGACTACAGGGAGTTAGGAAGGAAGTTGAGAAATAGAACCTCAAAGATAGCAATCTCGGGATTACTGCCTGTGCCACGCGACAGTGAGTATAGGAATAGAATGAAGTGGAGGATAAATGCGGGGCTGAGGGATTGGAACAGGGGGCAGGGATTCAGATTTCTGGATCATTGGGACCTCTTTTGGGGCAGGTGTGACCTGTACAAAAAGGACAGGTTGCAATTGAATCCCAGGGGGACCAATATCCTGACGGGCAGGTTTGCAAAGGCTATTGAGGAGAGTATAAACTAGAATGCTGGGGGGTGGGAACCGAACTGAAGTGACGGAGGATGGGGTGGTTTGCTCACAAATAGAGAAAGATTATAGACAGTGCAAGAGGGAGGATAGGGAGGTGATAGAGAAGGGATGCGCTCAGACTGATGGTTTGAGATGTGTCTATTTTAATGCAAGAAGCATCATGAACAATGCGGATGAGCTTCGAGCGTGGATCAGTACTGGAGCTATGACATTATGGCCATTACAGAGACTTGGATGGCTCAGGAACAGGAATGGTTACTTCCAGTGCCAGGCGTTAGATGTTTCTGAAAGGACAGGGAGGGAAGCAAAAGAGGTGGGGGCATGGCACTGTTGATCAGAGACAGTGTCACAGCTGCAGAAAAGGAGGAAGTCATGGAGGGATTGTCTACTGAGTCTCTGTGGTGGAGGTTAGAAACAGGAAGGGGTCAATATCTTTACTGGATGTTTTTTTATAGACCACCCAATAGTAACAGGGATATCAAGGAGCAGATAGGGAGACAGATAGGGTTGTTCTGGTGGGAGATTTTAATTTCCCAAATATTGATTGGCATCTCCCTAGAGCAAGGGGTTTAGATGGGGTGGAGTTTGTTAGGTGTGTTCAGGAAGGTTTCCTGACACAATATGTAGATAAGCCTACAAGAGGAGAGGCTGTACTTGATCTGGTATTGGGAAATGAACCTGGTCAGGTGTCAAGTCTCTCAGTAGGAGAGCATTTTGGAGATAGTGATCACAATTCTATCTCCTTTACCATAGCATTGGAGAGGGATAGGAGCAGATAAGTTAGGAAAATGTTTAATTGGAGTAAGGGGAAATATGGAGCTATCAGGCAGGAACTTGGAAGCATAAACTGGGAACAGATGTTCTCATGGAAACGTACGGAAGAAATGTGGTAAATGTTCAGGGGATAGTTGTGTGGGGTTTTGCATAGGTACTTTCCAATGAGACTGGGAAAGGATGGTAGGGTACAAGATCCGTGGTGTACAAAGGCTGTTGTAAATCTTGTCAAGAAGAAAAGAAAAACTTACGAAAGGTTCAAAAAACCAGGTAATGATAGAGATCTAGAAGATTATAAGGCTAGCAGGAAGGAGCTTAAGAATGAGAAGGCCCTGGCTAGAAGAATTAAGGAAAACCCGAAGGCATTCTACAAGTATGTGAAGAGCAAGAGGATAAGATGTGAGAGAATAGGACCTATCAAGTGTGGCAGTGAAAAAGTGTGTATGGAACCGGAGGAGATAGCAGAGATACTTAATGAGTACTTTGCTTCAGTATTCACTACGGAAAAGGATCTTGTCAATTGCAGGAATGACTTACAGCAGATGAAAAACTTGAGCATATAGACAGCATCAAGTTGGTTAAGCCTCCAGGACCGGACGAGATAGAAGCATAGAAACATAGAAAACCTACAGCACAATACAGACCCTTCAACCCACAAAGTTGTGCTGAACATGTCCCTACCTTAGAAATTACTAGGCTTACCTATAGCCCTCTATTTTTCTAAGCTCCATGTACCTATCTAAAAGTCTCTTAAAAGACCCTATCGTATCTGCCTCCACCACCGTTGCCAGCAACCCATTCCATGCACATACCACTCTCTGAGTAAAAAACATACCCCTGACATCTCCTCTGTACCTACTCCCCAGCACCTTAAACCTGTCTCCTCTTGTGGCAACTATTTCAGCCCTGGGAAAAAGCCTCTGACTATCCACATGATCAATGCCTCTCATCATCTTATACACCTCTATTAGGTCACCTCTCATCCTCCGTCGCTCCAAGGAGAAAAGGCCAAGTTCACTCAACCTATTCTCATAAGGCATGCTCCCCAATCCAGGCAACATCCTTGTAAATCTCCTCTTCACCCTTTCTATGGCTTCCACATCCTTCCTGTAATGAAGTGACCAGAACTGAGCACAGTACTCTAAGTGGGGTCTGACCATGCTCCTATATAGCTGCAACATTACCTCTCGGCTCCTAAATTCAATTCCACGATTGATGAAGGCCACTGCACCATACACCTTCTTAACTACAGTCAACCTGCATAGCTGCTTTGAGTGTCCTATGGACTCAGACCCCAAGATCCCTCTGATGCTCCACACTGCCAAGAGTCTTACCATTAATACTATATTCTGCCATCATATTTGACCTTCCAAAATGAATCACCTCACACTTAGACAACACACAAAATGCTGGTAGAACACAGCAGGCCAGGCAGCATCTATAAGGAGAAGCAATGTCGACATTTCGGGCTGAGACCCTTCGTCAGGACTCGTCAGGTTTTGGCCCGAAACGTCAACATTGCTTCTCCTTATAGATGCTGCCTGGCCTGCTGTGTTCTACCAGCATTTTGCGTGTGTTGTTTGAATTTCCAGCATCTGCAGATTTCCTCGTGTTCACCTCACACTTACCTTGGTTGAACTCCATCTGCCATTTCTCAGCCCAGTTTTGCATCCTATCAATGTCCCGCTGTAACCTCTGACAGCCCTCTACACTATCCACAACACCTCCAACCTTTGTGTCATCAGCAAACTTACTAACCCACCCCACCACTTCCTAACCCATCCCTCCATGGGCATAAGATGTACCCCAGGCAACTATGGGAGATGAGGGGGGAGATTGCTGAGCCTCTGGTGATGATCTCTGCATCATCAATGGGGACCGGAGAGGTTTCGGAGAATTGGAGGGTTGCGAATGTTGTTCCCTTATTCATGAAAGGGAGTAGAGATAGCCCAGAAAATTATAGACCAGTGAGTCTTACCTCAGTGCTTGGTAAACTGATGGAAAAGATGCTGAGAGGCAGGATTTATGAACATTTGGAGAGATATAATATGATTAGGAATAGTCAGCATGGCTTTGTGAAAGGCAGGTCGTACCTTACGAACCTGATTGAATTTTTTGAGGATGTGACTAAACACATTGATGAAGCAGTAGATGTGGTGTGTATGGATTTCAGCAAAGCATTTGACAAGGTACCCCATGCAAGGCTTATCGAGAAAGTAAGGAGGCATGGGATCCAAGGGGACATTGCTTTGTGGATCCAGAACTGGCTTGTCCACACAATGCAAAGAGTGGTTGTAGACGGGTCATATTCTGCATGGAGGTCGGTGACCAGTGGTGTGCCTCAGGGATCTGTTTTAGGACCCCCTACTCTTCGTGATTTTTATAAATGACCTGGATGAGGAAGTGGAGGGATGGGGTAGTAAAATTGCCGATGACACAAAGGTTGGGGGTGTTGTGGATAGTGTGGAGGGCTGTCAGAGGTTACAGCAGGACATCGATAGGATGCAAAACTGGGCTTAGAAGTGACAGATGGATTTCAGCCCAGATAAGTCTCAGGTAGTTCATTTTGGTAGTTCAAATATGATGGCAGAATATAGTATTAATGGTAAGACTCTCGGCAGTGTGGAGGATCAGAGGGATCTTGGGGTCTGAGTCCATATGACATCCAAAGCAGCTGCGCAGGTTGACTCTGTGGTTAAGAGGGTATACAGTGTGGGGTTCTAGTGACGTCATCATCCAAAATGGCAGCTTAAGTCAATAGCTCCTCCGGAAAAATGCATATTTTGCCCCATTGATCCATCAAATATAAGATCTTTCAAAAATATCTGAATTGATCAGGGGGGCAAGAATGGGGAAAAAGAATGGAGATAAAAAAGCATCACTGCGGAGCCTATGGACGAGAGGGGTGCAGTGAGCGGCTCTTCTACCTGAACATGTGGTAGCAAGGCTGACGATGGGCCTCGTTCAGGTGAAGTGGCAAATATGATAAAAATTCTGGAAGAGATGCGGGAGTATATAAAACAGCAATTGAATGATATCAAGTTAGAGCTCGCCAACGTCAATCAAAAAATAGCGGTGGCAGAAACACAAACTGAGAAGGTGGAAGATCGCGTGCAAAACATGGAACAGATACTAAGTAAGATGATAAAAATACTAAATCAACAAGTAAGTAAACTGATTGACCTGGAGGGAAGATCACGATGGAAAAATATCAGGATATACAATGTTCCTGAAGGAGCAGAGGGTTTGTCTATGATGGAGTTTGTATGAAAGTTGCTGCGGAATGCGCTGGAGATTCCTTCAATTATGGAGCTTGAAATTGAGAGGGCGCATCATGTGCTCACCCCGAGGCCTATAGAAAACAGAGAAGATAAGCCACTCTCAATAGTAATTAGCTTCCTTTGATACAATACCAAGGCGGAGATTCTACAAAGGGTCTGGGGTAAGACGAGGGTGTTTTTGGACGGTAAATTAATATATTTCAATCAAGATTACACCCCCCCACCCAGCAGTCCTGCAGAGATGTAAAGAATACTCTGAAGTAAAGCAAATATTAAAGCAAGGAAAGATTAGATTTCAAACTCCATACCCTGCTAAACTGCGGGCGTTTTATGAAGATGGAATCCAACTGTATCAGACAGTGGAAGAGGCGACTACAGACATGAAGGCCAGAGGGTTGCCCGTCAGCAGAATCAAACCGAGGGAAAGCCTGGCAGAGGAATTATCCCACTCTGCTTGGGAAATAATGAGAGAATCAAGAAAGCAGGAGACGGGAAGAGGGCAAGAGAAATATATCAGGAAGAGACTGGGAGTTTTCAGAAGACAGCCCTCATCCCCTCTAGAAGAGCCATAAGGTTTGGCTAACTTTAAAAGTGTTGAGAAGCTAAACAGAAGCAAAAATAGATGGTGATATACCTATCCCGAGACATACTTACTATAATGTGGATTTTATATTACTCAATTATTCTTTTTTATTCATTCATTCACTCCTTTTCCCCACCTAAATGAGAATATATATATGGGAGGAATACACAGGGAAATCTTTTCTGTGTAATGGATTTGTTCACTGACTTTTATGGATACTGCAATGGGGACCCTCAACTCACAGGTAGGAGGAACTATCCCCCACAGCTAGAGATTTCCTCTAGTTCAACCCATGGTCATCTACTAGAGACCTCAGCCTTAGAATCACACCTTTGTTGCCTTTTTTGTTATTATTTGTGTTTCTTGGTTCTTAATTGTTCAGGAGTATATCGATTAAGCTTTACTCTGCTAATTTCAATGATATATTGACAAATAAATACACATGGCTAAGGACAAAGTAAAATTCATTTCTTTTAATGTCAATGGACTGTTAAATCCAATCAAATGTTATAGAATTCTATCCAAAATGAAAAAAGAACAAGCCCATGTAGTATATTTACAGGAAACTCATTTAAGTGATAATGAGCATGAAAAACTAAAGAGAATGGGCTTTACTAATCATTTTTCTCCTCATATAAATCAGGGCATATGAGAGGAGTTGCTATTCTTATCTCAAACAAGCTAAATTTTGAAAAAGTATTCGAAATGGGAGATAAGGAGGACAGATATATTCTGGGAAGGGGGAATATAGACGGAAATTTAGTTACTCTATTGAATATATACACACCCCCAGGAAACGATATTGGTTTCTTTCAGAAAATTATTGATATTATGGTAATGGAAACAGAAGGTCTCCTGATATGTGGGGAAGACTTAAATTTACAATTACAACCAAACTTAGACTCTTCCAATAGAAAAACCTATGAAACAAAATCCTTGCATAAGAAAGTTAATACACTTTTTGAGGACGTTGGTCTAATTGATATATGGAGGGACCTTTTCCCCAACAGAAGGGATTATACTCATTATTCTGCCCCCCATTCTGTATATACGAGAATAGACTATTTCATAACATTTGGAAAAGACAAAGACAAAATAAACACCTGTGGAATTGGGACAATAGATGTAAGTGACCATGCACCTATATATTTATCTGTTGATTTTGACCTACAACCAAAGAATTCTATTTGGAAACTGAATTCAAGTTTACTCAATGATCCCTACTTTAAGGAACAAATTAAAAGAGAAATTGGTCTTTACTTAGAATTCAATGATAATGGAGAGGTTTCACCTCCCATTCTATGGGATACTCTGAAGGCTGTTTTAAGAGGGAAAATTATAGTGATATTTTCATATAAGAAAAAAAAAAGGAATAAAACATTAGAGGAATTACAAAATAGGCTGAAGGAACTAGAAAAAAAACACAAATTGAATTTAGCACAGGATACACTAGAGGAAATTTTTAAAATTAGGAATGAAATTAATAGTTTGGCTACGCAAGAAATCAGGAAAAATTTAATGTTTCTGAAACAGAGACATTATGAAAGTGGATCTAAGTCTATGAAAATACTGGCGTGGAAACTGAAAAAAAAGATAGCAGAATTAGGAATCCAAGAACAAAAATGATAACAAAAATAAGGTAGGTGAAATTCAAGACACTTTTGAAGTGTTTTACAAAGCTCTATATTCCAAAGTTCCAGGGGGAAGCATAACCCAAATTGACACCTTCCTGAATTCTCTAGAGTTACCCACTTTAAGTGAAGAACAAAATAGAACGATGACTGCTGACATTACTGAAGTTGAACTAAAAACTGCAATTAGTAGGTTTAAATTAAGCAAGTCACCGGGATCAGATGGGTATACGACAGAGTGGTACAAAGAATTTAGAAATGAGTTAATTTCTGTCTTACTCCCCACACTGAATTGGGCTCTAAAAAAGGCACAAATGCCACCCAGCTGGAAGGAAGCGATAATCTCAGCTATACCGAAAGAAGGCAAGGATAAAATGGACTGATTTAGACCAATATCTGTTCTTAATGTAAATTATAGATTATTTACCTCCAACTTGGCCAATCGATCAGAGGAGTTTCTACCCATACTGATACGTAACAATCAGACAGGTTTTATACGACAACGCCAGACACAAGACAATATACAAAGGACACTTCACATTATGGATCATAAACAAAAAAATAAAAACAAAGCAATAGTGATAAGCATGGACACTGAAAAGGCATTTGATTTGGTTAATTGGAATTTTCTTTACAGAGTTTTACATCGATTTGGTTTCCAAGACACAATTATTAAAACTATACAGACACTATATGACAACCCTACTGCAAGGATTAAAATCATTGTATATTTATCAAGTAGTCTTACCCTAGAAAGGGGCACGAGACAGGGTTGTGCATGGTGCATGGCTACTCTTCGCATTATATCTGGAACCATTAGCTCAATACATCAGACAAAATGAAGATATCAGGGGAATTACTATTAAAGGGACAGAGCATAAATTGGCTTGTTATGCGGATGACATTTTGATCTATCTAGGGCAACCAACATACTCTTTACCTAAATTGAGGTAATCCTTTGAACAATATGGTCAGTTATCAGGATACAAGATCAACATAGATAAAATCCAACTACTTTCATATAACTATAGCCCACCAAGAGAAATTGAAAGTAGATATCCCTGGGCATGGCACACAAAGTCTTTCAAATATTTGGGCATCATTATGCCAAAACATCTGGCAAAAATATCAGAATGCAATTATCAGCCTATATATAAAATAAATTACGGAAGATATAATAAGATGGAACTTAATTCCTTTTTTTAGTTTCAGTTCAAGGATTGAATCTATTAAAATGAATATACTGCCCAGACTATTGTATCTCTTTCAAACCCTACCAATAGAGATTAATCAAAATCAATTCAATGAATGGAACAAGATGCTATTAAGGTATATTTGGCAAGGTAAAAGGCCTAGAGTTCATCTCAAAACTTTGCCATTAGCCAAGGAAAAGGGGGTTGGGGCCTACCTTCTCTTAGAGATGATTATTTTGCAGCACAGTTGAAAGCTGTGATATGTTGGTGCAACCCGTCATATGACGCTCAATGGAAAAACATTGAGGAGCGGGTACTTCCCATCCCCATACAGGCAATTTTGGCTGATAACAACCTACAAAGGTACATAAATACTATTGATAGCCCATGGGTGAAATGGACTCTTAAAATATGGAAAACTATTATAAAAGAATATAAACTAGTGGGAGATACTGCAATTCTTAAATGGTGTGCATATGACTCAGATTTTATGCTGAATAAACTGAATGCTAGATTTAAGGACTGGACAGCTAAAGGAATAACAGTTCTTTGCAATATAATGAAAGAAGGAACATTGTTCAGTTTTGAAATGCTTGAAGAGAAACACTTATTAGTAAAACAAGACTTTTATCGGTATTTACAGATGCAACAATATGTTAATAGGACGGTTAAAAATGTATCCAAGGCAAGTACATGTTTGATAGAGCCATTTAGAAAAGCATATAATTCAAATAATGGTAGCAGAATCATTTCAAGCGTGTATAAGGGTTTGTCAAATCTTAAAACACATTCAACTTCATACATTAAAACAAAATGGGAGAAGGTAGGAGGGATAATTATATCTGAGGAAGAATGGACAATAATATGGAGATATCAATGGAAGTGTACCAATTCACAGAAATGGAGGGAGTTTGGATGGAAAAACTTGATAAGATATTTTATTACACCCTCTCAGAAATCCCCATTATGATAGTAACCTCCCTGTTTGCTGGAGAAATTGTGGAAATCAAAATGCAAATCATTATTATATTTTTTGGGACTGCCCTGTTATCAAAGACTATTGGAGGGGGATACACAGTGCCCTACAAGACATCTTTAAATGTGAAATACCCTTAGAAAGTAAGACCATATATTTTGGATATATACCTCAAGAATGGTTGAAAAGAGATAAATATTTAATGAATATACTGTTGGTGGCTGGTAAAAAGACTCTTACTAGGAAATGGTTATCACTGGAGAGCCCAACCTTAAATGCATGGATGGAAATTACAATGGATATTTACAAAATGGAGAAGATAACAACGTCTGTTAATCATAAGTTGGAACAATTTGATTCATACTGGGGAAAATGGTTTAACTACGGTACATAACACCTCATAGGCCTGATTTTATTCTCACAAATCAATGAATATGTTGTTAAAAAAAGATCACTTGTACATAGTTTTCTCCTTTCACTTGTTCTTTCTTTTATCTCTTTTCTATAAGTGTATACCTCAGATAAATATCATATGGAGATTTGTGGCATATATGACTATATGATATACATGTACAATATCTGAAATACTTCTTATGGAAATGTTTGATGATGAACTTCAATAAAAAATAAATTACAAAAAAAAAGAAAGCATATGGTGCTTTGGCTTTCATCAACCGTGGGATTGAGTTTAGGAGCTGAGAGGTAATGTTGCAGCTATATAGGACCCTGGTCAGATGACATTTGGAGTACTGTGCTCAGTTCTGGTCACCTCACTACAGGAAGGATGTGGAAACTATAGAAAGGATGCAGAGGAGATTTACAAGGATGTTGCCTGGATTGGGAAGCATGCCTTATGAGAATAGGTTGAATGAACTCGGCCTTTTTTCCTTGGAGCGATGGAGGATGAGAGGTGACCTGATAGAGCTGATAAGATCATGAGAGGCATTGATCGTGTGGATAGTCAGAGGCTTTTTCCCAGGGCTGAAATGACTTGCACAAGGGGGCACAGTTTTAAGGTGCTTGGAAGTAGGTACAGAGGAGATGTCAGGGGCAAGTTTTTTACACAGAGAGTGGTAAGTGCATGGAATGGGCTGCTGACGACGGTGGTGGAGGCAGAAACGATAGGGTCTTTTAAGAGACTCCTGGACAGGTACATGGAGCTTAGAAAAATAGAGGGCTATGGGTAACCCTGGGTAATTTCTAAGATAAGGACATGTTTCTATGAAAGGTGAAGGTTTCCTTCCCCTAAACGTTCAGTGTCACAACTACAATAAGTTCTGGAATGCTCAATAGTTTTAGTTTATACAGTAGCACAGAAGAATTCTAATTGACACATCATTTTTTGGTCAATGGGCCTAAATCTCCCATAGATGTGGCATTTTGGGATATTGGTGTCAAATGAAGAGGATAAGGCACTAGCCTAAGCCACTGTTAGATATTTTTAATCCGGGCACAAACCAAGCTATAATACACAGAATAATAAAAATCTTAAAATTTTCTGCTGAGAATGTGATTTATACCAGTACATTGCGGATTTGTATTTGAGCTTTGCAAAATAAAATGCATTTTTATAACAGTATAGATGTTGAGAACTTTACAATTTTTATTTAGCTTTGTACTCACTTATTAGACTAGAAACATAGGATAATATTTTGGGGTTCCATATGGAGCTACTGCAGTCTTCTCATTGCTTGACCATCTCCCCCTTGAGGAACCGTTGTGAAAAAATACTCAGGCTGGTTAACTTTCTGTCTGAGTCCGAGGTCTCCATGGGTCAGAATTGACCATGGATATTGCGTCCAAGCTGCTTAGATATGCAAGCCTGGCCAGTACAATATGAGGAGCAAGCTGTTGCCTATGTAGCAAACTCCTCTTCTCCGTGCATCTGATGAATGCAAAGGAACAGCAGAGACTGATACAGTTTGACTCCAGCAGTATCATAGGAGTTGCCAGTCAACATTGAATTCAACATCGGTCTGCCACAGAGACTCCATTTCCAGATTTTTCCCTCTGGGCTTACTCCCAAAGCCTTTACCATGAGTGGAGGTGTGAGATCAGAGTTTTCCTTCTCCTAGATGAGCTGTCAACCATGGCTGATGAACCCCATCTACCCAAAGCAACTGGTCATAAGGCACCAGTAACCCGTCTTTGCCCCTTCTCCTGTCAGTAGAAACAGTTCTGCCGGGCTTAGTAGCTCAGCCACATGTGAAGGCCAGGAGCTGGACTTGGTTGTCAGAAGTTATTTGAGGCACATGTCATTGGGAGCATTTCATAGGCAGTGGGAGCTTGTCCCATTACTACTCCTAGCTATAACAACCTTAAGGAACCTAGTTAGCTATATATTTACTATAAATCTAATGAGACATTTTACAAATGGAAAGTGTTAAGAGTTTCCACCACCCATTGGATAATGCAATACATCCTCTATCTATTGGACATTAATATCATATTGGATGTCCATAGAGAACTTGGAGATGGAGATCTGGTTGCAGTTACCGAAGTTAACCAAGACATTGTAGGAGAAATGCACTCACAATACCTTAGGCTTCTTCTGAAGCTGAGATGTGTGGAAGAATTTAAGAGTCTTTGGATATGTAGGGATTAACCTGATCACTTCTGAATGCTCTTAAAATGTAGCTAAAGTCCTTGCTAGTCTTAGAATTTAGCTAAAAGTCCTTGCTAAAGTCTAAACAAGAATGCTGTGGCACCACATTTACGTCATTGCTCCTGTTTGTCGAAAATCTAGTGTTAAATTCAAAGTCACGCTGTTTGTCGAAATTCCTCCTTACCTCATTTGAGGCTGTGCCCTCTAGATCTGGATACCCTCACCATAGAAATTCACAGTCAAGCAATGTTATTGTTAAGTGCTTTTCGTCACGTACGCTGTGCCTATATAATGAAGCAGGTCTGCAAAATGAGCAGAGCTCCGAAACACAACTCTTAGTTGGAAGGGTCTCTCCATGACATCATGTAATAAAATCCTATAGTCTGAAACAATTCTGGTGGAAGGAAGCTCTCCATGATACCATGAAATAAAGTCCTTTAGTCTGAAACAGTTCTGTGAGTCGGCCTGATCTATTCTGTCTGCTGCTCCTGAGATTTATCCACAACAAGATGAGTGGGTCAAAGGTAGGGTTAGTTATAACAAACTCTACAGCATCTCAAAAAAAAATAGGATTGATGTAAAATTGGATTGGGTGGCTGATAGTCAGTGGGCTGAAAGGCCAATTTCCAGCTCAACCTGTGTCCATTCTCCTGTTTATACCAAAGTCTTCAGTAACTCTTAGCTACATCTGGTATCATGTTCATTTTGTTCCAGCTCTCATTATAAAGTATAGATCTATTTCTTTTAGTGCAATAACAACCCCCTATCCTTAGCATTACATATTGATCTGTTGTCTTCACATGCACTGTTGTCCATGCGTGCACATTGGTCTCTCTCTCTCTCACTGCAATGTGAATACACCAGTTAAAGCCATCTCCCTCGTGCGTGTTTTTATCTAATATATATGTAGTTGTGCACAGACACAATAAGTTGGCGATGAATACAAACCTGAATGTCAGAAAATATCGCTAACTGCACCAACAGTTACAGGACAAACAGCGGGAGTTAAACAGCACAAGAATGCCAAAAGACCCATGAGTAACAGTGAAAGACACACAGAATTTAAACTGAAAATACTGTGCCCATGACTTCAGTCCGGAAAGTTGACGAATTTATTTCAAACACAAAATTAAGCAAATGCATAAAGTTACCGAATGTAAAACAGAATCAGACAACATAAAGTCTGACAAAGGTGAACTAACATGTCTAGAACTGCAAATCACAAAATAATCTGAATCACAATAGATAAGGCCATAAGACATAGGAGCAGAATTAGGCCATTCAGCCCATCAAGTCTTCTCCACTATTCAATCATGGCTGATCCCGGATCCCACTCAATTCCATACACCTGCCTTCTCGCCATGTCTTTTGTTGCCCTGACCGATCAGGAAACTATAAACTTCTGCTTTAAATATACCCATGGACTTGGCCTCCACTGCAGACTGTGGCAGAGCATTCCACATATTCACTGCTCTCAGGCTAAAAAAAAATTCCTCCTTACCTCTGTTCTAAAGGGTCACCCCTCAATTTTGAGGCTGTGCCCTCTAGTTCTGGATACCCTCACCATAGAAATCATCCTATTCACATCCACCCTATCTAGTCCTTTCAACATTTGGTAAATTTCAATGAAATTCTTCTAAATTCCGGCGAGTACAGGCCCAAAGCTGCCAAATGCTCCTTATATGTTAACCCCTTCATTCCTGGAATCATTCTTGTGAACCTCTTGTGGGTTCTCTCTAATGATAAAACATCCTTTCTGAGATATGGAGCCCAAAACTGTTGACAATACTTCAAGTGCAGCCTGTCTAGTGTCTTATAAAGGCTCAGCATTATCTCTTTGTTTTTATATTCTATTCCCCTTGAAATAAATGCCAACATTGTATTTGCCTTCTTTACCACAGACTCAACCTGTAAATTAACCTTCTGGGAGTCTTGCATGAGGACTCCTAAGTCCCTCTGCACCTTTGATGTTTGAACCTTCTCCCCACTTAATCATTCCTTTCACCAAAATACATTATCATACATTTCCCAACACTGTATTCCATCTGCCACTTTTTTGCCCATTCTTTCAACTTGTCTAAGTCCTGCTGCAATCACATTGCTTCCTCAGCACTACCTACCCCTCCACCTATCTTCGTATCATCCAAAAACTTTGCCACAAAGCCATCAATTCCATTATCCAAATCATTGACAAACATTGTGAAAAGTAGCGGTCCCAATACTGACCCATGAGGAGCACCACTAATCACCGGCAACCAACCAGAAAAGGCCCCTTTTATTCCCACTCACTGCCTCTTGCTGTCAGTCATTCATCTATCCATGCCAGTATCTCTCCTGTAATGCCATCTGTAACATAGCTTTTCTGTGTCCGGTGTAAAACTGAAAATTGTGTCTATAATTCCAGAGGCGGACAACAACAGACTGTTTTCTAAGATACCATTAGAGAAGACCTCAGTGATGTTAAAGACTTAAAAAGGCAAAAAAGTGTCTCCCAAAGGAAAACTGAAAGTAAATGTGATGTATGGAGGCTAGACACAACAGTTAGGGTTTTATGTATTGAAAAGTGGGGGGGGGGGCAGCACTTTTCAGGTGTGAGCGGTTGAGAAAAATCCAACTAGACTGGCACTCTATTAAAGCTCTCAGTGTGACATCAATAGGCAATGGCAGCCCAAAGGTTAGCACTAACAAGAGTCTGTCACAGCTGCTTAATGCTAATGAGAAGCTGAATGGTAAACTTAAAGGCATGAAGGCCAGAACTGAACTAGATGAAACAACAACACCAAGATCCCATAAAGCGTGTCCAGTACCTTACGCACTACATCCTAAACTGGATGATGAACTGTACAACTTGGAGGCATTTGGAGTTCTCTCCAAGCTGAGTGGAGTGATTGGACCATGTTCATTGTCCTGGTGATTCATAAAGGGAAGGCTGGAGCCATTCGCATATATGGGGATTTCAAGGTGAGCAACAACCCAGTACTGAGTACTGTTCAGTATTCCCTGCCACAAAGACATTTTCACATCTTTGGCCATTGGGGAGAGGTTTTCGAAGACTGATTTATCACAAGCCTATCTGCAAATGGAGATTGAGGAGTTGGTTTTCCGGTGACGTCATCGTCAAGAATGGAAAAACGCGTATTAAGCCCCGTTAACCCATCAAATATAGAATTTTTCAAAAAATACTTGAACTGAAAAGACGGGCAAGAATGAGCCTGCGGCCGAGAGGAGTGCAGTGAGCGGCTCCCTGACCCAACCGCGTGCTAGCAAGGTGGACGCTGGGCCTCATTCAGGCGAAGCAGCGAATATGATTGAAATTCTGAAAGAGATACGGGAGTTCCAGAAAGAAATAAAACAGCAGCTACATGATATTAAGTCAGAGCTCGCCAACGTCAATCAAAAAATAGCTGTGGCAGAGACTCGAATTGAGAAGGTGGAAGATTGCGTTCAAAACATTGAATGAATACTGAGTAAGATGATAAAAATATTAAATCACCAAGAAGGTAAACTGCTTGACCTGGAGGGAAGAACACAGCGGAAAAATATCAGAATATACAATGTTCCCGAAGGAGCGGAGGGCTTGTCTATGACGGAGTTTGTCAGAAAGTTACTGCAGGACATGCTGGAGCTTCCCTCAACTATGGAGCTGGAAATCGAGAGAACGAATTGCGCGTTAGTCCCGTAGTCTACTCAAGATAAGCCACATTTAATAATAATTAAATTCCTTCGGTACAGCACCAAGGCAGAGATTCTACGAAGGGCCTGGGGTAAGAAGAGAGTGTTTTTAGACGATAAAGTAATATATTTTGACCAAGATTACCCTTCCCGTGGTCCTGCAGAAATGTAAAGAATACTCTGAAGTAAAGCGAGTACTAAAGCAAAAAAAGATTAGATTTCAAACTCCGTACCCTGCTAAACTTCGAGTGTTTTATGACAATGGGATGCAGTTGTACCAGACAGTGGAAGAGGCGACTACAGACATGAAGGCCAGAGGGTTGCCCGTCAGCATGATCAAACCGAGGGAAAGCCTGGCAGAGGAATTATCCCACTCCGCTTGGGAAATAGTGCAAGAATCGAGAAGGCAGGAGACAGGAGGAGGCTGAGAGCAGTATATCAGGAAGGGACCAGGAGTTTCCCAAAGACAGTCCTCACCCCCTTCAAAAGAGCCATAAGGTTTGGCTAACTTTAAAAATGTTGAGAGGCTAAACAGAAGCAAAAGTAGACGGTGATATACCTATCTCGGGAAATACTTATTATCATGTGGATTTTATCTTACTTAGTTGTTATTCTTTATTCACTCAATTACTCCTTTTTCCCCACCAAAATGAGAATATATATATGTGTGTATGTATGTAATATATGTATATAATATATGTATATATATGTGTGTGTGTATATATATATATATATATATATATATATATATATGAGTACACAGGGAAATATTTTCTGTGTAATGGATTTGTTCACTGACTTTTATGAATACTGCAATGGGGGCCCTCAACTCACAAGTAGGAGCGGTTACCCCACAGCTAGACATTTCCTCTAGCTCAACGCAGGGTCATCTACTAGAGACCTCAGCCTTGGAATCACACATTCATTGCCATTTGTGTTGTTATCTGCGTTCCTTGGTTCTTATTTGTTCAGGGAGTAGATCGATTAAGTTTTATTCTAATTTCAATGATACGTTGACAGATAAATACAGATGGCTAAGGACAATGTAAAATTCATTTCTTTTCATGTCAATGAGCTATTAAATCCAATCAAACGTAATAGAATTTTATCCAAAATGAAAAAAGAACAAGCCCATGTAGTATATTTACAGGAAACTCATTTAAGTGATAATGAGCATAAAAAAGCTAAAGAGAATGGGCTTCACTAATTTGTTTTTCTCCTCATATAAATCAGGACATAGGAGAGGAGTTGCTATTCTTATCTCAAGTAAGCTAAATTTTGAAAAAGTATTCGAAATGGGAGATAAAGAGGGCAGATATATTCTGGTAAAGGGGAATATAGATGGAAATTCAGTTACTCTATTGAATATATACACACCCCCGGGAAGTGATATTGGTTTCTTTCAGAAAATTACTGATATTATGGTAACGGAAACAGAAGGTCTCCTGATATGTGGGGAGACTTAAATTTACAATTACAACCAAACTTAGACTCTTCCAATAGAAAAACCGATGAAACAAAATCTTTACATAAGAAAGTTAATGCACTTTTTGAGGATGTTGGTTTAATTGATATATGGAGGGACCTTTTCCCTGACAGAAGGGATTACACTCATTATTCTGCTCCACATTCTGTATATACAAGAATAGACTATTTTGTAACATTTGGAAAAGACAAAGACAAAATAAACACCTGTGGAATTAGGACAATAGATGTAAGTGACCATGCACCTATATATTTATCTGTTGATTTTGACCTACAACCAAAGAATACTATTTGGAAACTAAATTCAAGTCTACTCAATGATCTGTACTTTAAGGAACAAATTAAAAAAGAAATTGGTCTCTACTTAGAATTGAATGATAATGGAGAGGTTTCAACTCCCATTTTATGGGATACTCTGAAGGCGGACTTAAGAGGGAAAATTATAGCGATATCTTCATATAAGAAAAAAATAAGGAATACAACATTAGAGGAATTACAAAATAGACTGAAGGAACTAGAGAAAAAACATAAATTGAATTTGGCACAGGATACGTTAGGGGAAGTTAAAAGAATTAGGAATGAAATTAATAGTTTGGCTAAGCAAAAAAACAGGAAAAATTTAATGTTTCTGAAACAGAGACATTATGAAAGTGGATCGAAATCTATGAAAATACTGGCGTGGAAACTGAAAAAAAAAGATAGCAGAAAATACAATTCATAGAATTAGGGAACCAAGAATGAAAATGATAAAAAATAAGGTAAGTGAAATTCAAGAAGCTTTTGAAGTGTTTTACAAAACTCTATTTTCCAAAGTTCCAGGGGGAAGCATAACCCAAATTGACACCTTCTTGAATTCTCTTGAGTTAGCCACTTTAAGTGAAGAACAAAATAGAACAATGACTGCTGACATAACTGAAGATGAATTAAAAGCTGCAATTAGTAGGCTTAAATTAAGCAAGTCACCAGGATCAGATGGGTATACGGCAGAGTGGTACAAAGGATTTAAAAATTAGTTAATTCCTGTTTTACTCCCCACACTGAACTGGGCTCTAAAAAAGGCACAATTGCCACCCAGTTGGAAGGAAGCGATAATCTCAGCTATACCAAAAGAAGGCAAGGATAAAATAGAATGCGGGTCATTTAGACCAATATCCGTTCTTAATGTAGATTATAGATTATTTACTTCCATCATGGCCAAACGATTAGAGGAGTTTTCTACCCATACTGTTACGTAACAATCAGACAGGTTTTATAAGACAACAGCAGACACAAGACAATATACGAAGGACACTTCACATTATGGATCATATACAAAAAAAAAATCGAAGCAATAGTGATAAACGTGGACGCTGAAAAAGCATTTGATTCGGTTAATTGGAATTTTCTTTACAGAGTTTTACATCGATTTGGTTTCCAAGACACAATTATTAAAACTATACAGACACTATATGACAATCCTACTGCTAGGATTAAAATCAATGGATATTTATCAAATAGTCTTACCCTAGAAAGGGGCACGAGTCAGGGTTGTGCATGGTGCATAGCTACTCTTCGCATTATATCTGGAACCATTAGCTCACTACATCAGACAAAATGAAGATATCAGGGGAATTACTATTAAAGGGACAGAGCATAAATGGGCTTGTTATGCGGATGACATTTTGATCTATATAGGTCAACCAACATACTCTTTACCTAAATTGATGCAATCCTTTGAACAATATGGTCAATTATCAGGATACAAGATCAACATAGATAAAACCCACTTACTTTCATATTACTATAGCCCACCAAGAGAAATTGATAGTAGATATCCCTGGGCATTGCAAACAGAGTCTTTCAAATATTTGGGCATCATTATGCCAAAACATCTGGCAAAAATATCAGAATGCAATGATCAGCCTATATATAAAATAAATTAAGGAAGATATAATAAGATGGAACTTAATTCCTTTTTTTTAGTTTCAGTTCAAGGATTGAATCTATTAAAATGAATATACTGCCCAGACTATTGTATCTCTTTCAAACCCTACCAATAGAGATTAATCAAAATCAATTCAATGAATGGAACAAAATGGAACACAGACAACATGGGAGAAGGAAGGAGGGATAATTATATCTGAGGAAGAATGGACAGCAATATGGAGGTATCAATGGAAGTGCACCGGTTCACAGAAGTGAAGAGAGTTTGGATGGAAAAATTTGATAAGATATTTTATTACACCCTCTCAGAAATCCCATTATGATAGTAACCTCCCTGTTTGCTGGAGAAATTGTAGAAATCAAAATGCAAATCATTATATTTTTTGGGACTGCCCTGTTATCAAAAACTATTGGAGAGGGATACACAATGCCCTACAAGACATCTTTAAATGTGAAATACCCTTAGAGAGTAAGACCATATATTTTGGATATATACCTCAAGAATGGTTGAAAAGAGATAAATATTTAATGAATATACTGTTGGTGGCTGGTAAAAAGATTCTTACTAGGAAATGGTTATCACAGGAGAGCCCAACTTTAAGTACATGGATGGAAATTACAATAGACATTTACAAAATGGAGAAGATAACAGCATCTGTTAATCATAAGCTGGAAAATTTGATTCATACTGGGAAAAATGGTTTAACTACATAATGCCTCATAGGCCTGATTTTATTCTCACAGATCAATGAATATGTTGTAAAAAAAAGATCACTCCCTACTTGTGCATAGTTCTTTCCTTTTGCTTGTTTTTTTCTTTCCACTCTTTTCTATAAGTGTATACCTCAGATAAAAACTTTGTGGAGATTTGTGATATATGTGACTGTATGATATATATGTACAATGTCTGAAATACATCTTATGGAAATGTTTGTTTGATGATGAACTTCAATAAAAAAAAATTAAAAAGAGATTGAGGAGTCAAGCAGGAAGTTCCTCACAATCAACATTGGGTGGTGATTGTGGGAGATTTTAATTTTCCACACATAGATTGGGAAGCTCATTCTGTAAAAGGGCTGGATGGTTTAGAGTTTGTGAAATGTGTGCAGGATAGCTTTTTGCAACAATACATAGAAGTACCGACTAGAGATGGGGCAGTGTTGGATCTCCTGTTAGGGAATGCGATAGGTCAGCTGACAGATGTATGTGTTGGGGAGCACTTCGGGTCCAGTGATCACAATAGCATTAGCTTCAATATAATTATGGAGAAGGACAGGACTGGACCTAGAGTTGAGATTTTTGATTGGAGAAAGGCTAACTTTGAGGAGATGCGCAGGGATTTAGAGAGAGTGGAATGGGTCAAGTTGTTTTATGGGAAGGATGTAATAGAGAAATGGAGGTCATTTAAGGGTGAAATTATGAGGGTACAGAATCTTTATGTTCCTGTTCGGTTGAAAGGAAAGATTAAAGGTTTGAAAGCGCCATGGTTTTCAAGGGATATTAGAAACTTGGTTCGAAAAAAGAGGGATGTCTACAATAGATATAGGCAGCATGGAGTAAAGGAATTGCTCGAGGAATATAAAGAATGTAAAAGGAAACTTAAGAAAGAGATTAGAAAAGCTAAAAGAAGTTACGAGTTTGGTTTGGCAAATAAGGTGGAAGTAAATCCGAAAGGCTTCTACAGTTATATTAAAAGCAAGAGGATAGTGAGGGATAAAATTGGTCCCTTAGAGAATCAGGGTGGTCAGCTATGTGTGGAGCCGAGGGAGATGGGAGAGATTTTGAACGATTTCTTCTCTTCGGTATTCACTAAGGAGAAGGATATCGAATGGTGTAAGGTGTGGGAAACAAGTAAGGAAGTTATGGAACCTATGACAATTAAAGAGGTGGAAGTACTGGCGCTTTTAAGAAATTTAAAAGTGGATAAATCTCCGGGTCCTGACCGGATATTCCCCAGGACCTTGAGGGAAGTTTGTGTAGAGATAGCAGGAGCTCTGACGGAGATCTTTCAGATGTCATTAGAAACAGGGATTGTGCCGGAGGATTGGCGTATTGCTCATGTGGTTCCATTGTTTAAAAAGGGTTCTAGAAGTAAGCCTGGCAATTATAGACCTGTCAGTTTGACATCAGTGGTGGGTAAATTAATGGAAAGTATTCTTAGAGATAGTATTTATAATTATCTGGATAGACAGGATCTGATTAGGAGTAGCCAGCATGGATTTGTGCGTGGAAGGTCATGTTTGACAAACCTTATTGAGTTTTTTGAAGTAGTTACGAGGAATGTTGACGAGGGTAAGGCAGTGGATGTAGTCTATATGGACTTCAGCAAGGCCTTTGACAAAGTTCCACATGGAAGGTTAGTTAAGAAGGTTCAGTCGTTAGGTATTAGTGCTGGAGTAATAAAATGGATTCAACAGTGGCTAGATGGGAGATGCCAGAGAGTAGTGGTGGATAATTGTTTATCGGGATGGAGGCCGGTGACTAGCGGGGTGCCTCAGGGATCTGTTTTGGGCCCAATGTTGTTTGTAATATACATAAATGATCTGGATGATGGGGTGGTAAATTGGATTAGTAAGTATGCTGATGATACTAAGGTAGGAGGTGTTGTGGATAATGAGGTGGGTTTTCAAAGCTTGCAGGGAGATTTATGCCGGTTAGAAGAATGGGCTGAACGTTGGCAGATGGAGTTTAATGCTGAGAAGTGTGAGGTTCTACATTTTGGCAGGAATAATCCAAATAGAACATACAGGGTAAATGGTAGGGCATTGAGGAATGCAGTGGAACAGAGAGATCTAGGAATAACAGTGCATAGTTCCCTGAAGGTGGAGTCTCATGTAGATAGGGTGGTGAAGAAGGCTTTTGGAACGCTGGCCTATATAAATCAGAGCATTGAGTACAGAAGTTGGGATGTAATGTTAAAATTGTACAAGGCATTGGTAAGGCCAAATTTGGAATATTGTGTACAGTTCTGGTCACCGAATTATAGGAAAGATATCAATAAATTAGAGAGAGTGCAGAGACGATTTACTAGGATGTTACCAGGGTTTCAGCACTTAAGTTACAGAGAAAGGTTGAACAAGTTAGGTCTCTATTCATTGGAGCGTAGAAGGTTGAGGGGGGATTTGATCGAGGTATTTAAAATGTTGAGAGGGATAGATAGAGTTGACGTGAATAGGCTGTTTCCATTGAGAGTAGGGGAGATTCAAACGAGAGGACATGATTTGAGAGTTAGGGGGCAAAAGTTTAAGGGAAACACGAGGGGGTATTTCTTTACTCAGAGAGTGATAGCTGTGTGGAATGAGCTTCCTGTAGAAGTAGTAGAGGCCAGATCAGTTGTGTCATTTAAGGTAAAATTGGATAGGTATATGGATAGGAAAGGAGTGGAGGGTTATGGGCTGAGTGCGGGTAGGTGGGACTAGGTGAGATTAAGAGTTCGGCACGGACTAGGAGGGCCGGAATGGCCTGTTTCCGTGCTGTGATTGTTATATGGTTATAACATTCACAAGGGACGGTTCCCATATAATCACCTCGTCTTTGGCATCACATCAGCTCCAGCAATTTGGCAAAGAGCAATGGAACAATTGCTCCAAGATATCCCAGGAACACAATGTTACCTTGATGACATCATTGTGACTGGCAAGAATGATGAAGAACCTCCAGAACCTTGGTAAAGTGCTTACCAGGCTGAGTGGGTATGGTCTGCGCACAAAGAGAGAGAAATGTGAGCTTTTCAAGAATGAAATCTCATATTGTGAACATGTCATTGTCAAGGACTTACATAAGCCACAAGAGAAGACTGAAGCAGTGCTACAGGCACCCAAGCCAGAAAGAATGTGTCACAACTCAGGTTATACTTAGGTCTTGTAAACTACTACCACTGGTTTCTCCTAAGGATTCAAGTGCAACAAACAACACAGCAACACTGGTTGTTTGTCTCATCTTCCACTAATGGCAACTGAAAAAGAAAAGTCTTGATTCTGTGACCTAGCAGAGGTATTTCACACAGCATTGGTGGACCAATTGTCGATAACAAATTCAGAAATACAAAGAGAAACAAGGAATAACCTAACGTTGTTAGAAGTCTATGAAGTCACAAGCAAGGATGGCCAGCTCATGGTAACTTTATGTTTCTAGAATTCTCAGTGAGACGAGACCAACTATCAGTATGTCAAAGGACGCTGATACGTGGATCTCATGTTGTGGTTCCCTCTAAACTGTGCACTAGAGTGTTAGAGAATCTGCATGGACACCTGGGTACAGTCAAGATGAAGAGCCTGGCCCTATACTATGTGTGGTGGCCAGGAGTAGATAAACAGATTGAAGACTTGGCCAAAAGTTGTTCTGGCTGCCAAATGCATCCCCACAGGCACCATTACACTCATGGGAGTGGCTACTAACACCTTGGCAATGAGTACATATTGACTTTGCTGGGTTATTACCTCATTTTTTTAATATATAGTATTTCTGTTTTTGCATGATTTTTAATCTATTCAAGTATACTGAGTAAGATTTATTTATTAATTATTATTATTATTTTGATTTTTTTCTTTTATATTATATATTGCATTGAAGTGCTGCCTCTAAGTTAACAAATTTCACATCATGTGTGATAATAAACCTGATTCTGACTGTGATTCTGATTCTATTCATGGTCTCCATGTTTCTGATTGCTGTGGATGCTCATTCAAAGTGGCCGAAGGTCATACCAACGAAGTCATCACATCAGCAAAGACTGTCTCCACTCTGAGGACTATTTTTGCCAGAAATGGTTTACCTGAACAAATTGTGAATGACAACAGACCACAATACTGTGGAGGCAAGTGGACACCTGGTAGGATAGCTGTATGGATAATGTTGGACACAGGTAATGTTATTGACTTTGAAAGCTTAAAGAACTGATTATTTATGATAGGCCTCAATAAACTAGATTGAATGGAACATTGCAGCACTTAAGTTAGTTGTTGCATTTCCTGTCTCACAACATTGCCTAAATCACAAGAGTCACAAACAAGAGAAAACCTGCAGATGCTGGAAATCCAAGCAACACATACAAAATGCTGAAGGAACTCAGCAGGCAGGCAGCATCTATGGAAAAGAGTACAGTTGACATTTCAGTCCTGATGAAGGGTCTCGGCCCAAAACTTCAACTGTACTTATTTCCACAGATGCCTGCTGAGTATCTCCAGCATTTTATGTGTGTAAATCATAAGAATACTTACTTTGTGTAAGAAAGTGGATATAAATAGGAACTTAATTTCACCCTTTACCAATTCATTGAAGGTCAGATTTTGCTTATCATAGATCAGAATATTGTACATAAAACTGAGTAAAATTTGAATTCAGTTGTGATCCCAATGAATGCAGGAATATTGAGAGCAGGGATTTGTAGTTCCAATATAACACTGTAATCGGTAAACCAGTACATTCCAGCAGCATGTAGCAAAGTCACCAAAGAAAAAAATGAACAAAAGCAATCCCCACAATTGTAATCCCCAAATCTCTCTAGGAACAAAAACATCAAACATATGTATTTTCCATCCTCAGTGAATATTACATCCTAAAACTGGGCAAATAACAGAATCCAAAATGGCCTAGGGATTCGTCCAGTCACAATCTATACATACTGAATGCTTCAATCTGCGTTCAATTATCCATCTTGTTCAGAGGAAAGGAAATTCATCATTTCTTGTGTATTTGTGTACATGAATTCTGATATGCTTTTACTGACAGATGACTGCCTTCGGCATGGGAAAACAGATTTTCCTAATCAATTCAGTGACAAAATTCCAAGGAACCTCTTTTAACAGATCATTTAACTTGATTTTACTTAAAACAATCTCTACTCAAAGCAGCTGTTTCATCAGAACAAAGGGTCATGAAGTTTATTTTTGAACCAGAAAGGTTTCCTTGGGACAATGGGTGATTAGCCACATGTTTTTTACCACAGAAGAACTGCAAGAAGTTTCACTTTGAGAAGTATTTACACGTTCAAGAAATATTTATTCTAATAGCAAATTTGGTGAATCTGATTAAAAATTGAGAGTCTGATCATATGTTACATTTTAAATGCTTCTCAAAAATGTGTTACATAGAAATGAACATACATAGGCAAGTTTTATCTGCATGTCACCTGTTTAACTCTTCATCTTGTTGACTTTGGGGAGATTTTGGGGAGAAATATTTATTGTTTTAAGCATATGTAAGTGAAGGCACTATTCTGTTTCATTTGCAGGTTGGATCTGTTCTAGACTGTAGTTATAACACTGTATTTTTTCCCAAAATAAACACAAATAAAGTTATAAATGCTATCACACAAGTGGTTATGAAAAATCTGCCCCATTTATTGCAAAGGGACTTTAATATGACTGAGGCATGAAAATGAGAAAAATTGCAACATTCAACTCATGTTCTTAAGAGGACAGGAAAAGCAATCTACTTTCTTCCACAAAATTGGACCTTTCTCCAACAATACTGGGCTGTTGCTAGTTATCTTTACACCAGCACCTTCTTTTGCTCCTCGTCTATGGTGCAGAATCAGCTCAGGGTTTAAAAGCAGTAAAAATCAATAACACTGGAAACACTTAGCAGGTTAGTTAGCATTTTCAGAAAGAACAGGTTAGCACTACATGTGTAACTCTTCACCTGAACACAGAAAGGATAACTTTTATTTGCTACAGATGCAATTTTAATAGGACCATAGATACTTGAAGCTGTGACCACCCTGCCAACCACTTTAAAGCTATCTATTATGCAGCTAAAGCCTATTTAAGGAAGTTGTCTGAAGATCAAATTAGAAAACATTGCATTTCTCTGTGGCCAAATCCAGTAAAAGCAGGTCCGCTCAGGAACATCTGTATAGGCATGACTTTGTTGACAAGAGTGGTACCCATGTAAGGCATAAATATAAACATAAATCTCACTGAACTCATATCCTTCCTCTCAATGTGTGCCATATTTGGGAAAATGTATTTATTTTTAAAGTTTATTTGTTGTACCTTGAACTAATGACTTTTTCAAATAAACTGACATTTGAACTTAGGGGTAACAAGCCCCTCTCTTCACATGGTACCTTTGCCTTGAAAATTGTATTTGACCTGTTTAGTGTGCTTTAATACTGCTGCACATAATGGTCAGAGTTAAATCAGAACTCCAAATCAAATCATTAAACCAGCTAGAAGAAAGTGTGCAACAGTATCAATTTGGTTTCCCTCTCAAAATTTGCATTAATTTTTTTGTGATGAGAGCATGATCATTGTAACATGGCTTCCACAACTTTGTTGCACTGCACTTAGAAAATATCATAAGCCTTAGAGGCATAATCTCCTTTCAGCCATTACCAGCCATTGGCCATTATGAGTGGGGGAGGGGGGGGGAGATGAGTCTGTGCTATTGTCCCTAGTCTCAGCTTCATTTCTTGAACAAGGGGTGACACGTTCACCTTATTTTTATGTCAATGATTCAGATGACAGAATTGATGGCTTTGTGGCCAAGTTTGTGGATTATACAGAGATAGGTGGAGGGGCAGGGAGTGTAGATGGCAGAAGGGAGGCTACAGAAGGACTTAGGCAGATTAAGAGAATGGGCAAAAAAGTGGCAGATGGAATACAGTGTCAGGAAGTGTATAGTCATGCACTTTGTTTGAAGGAATAAAAGCATTGTCTATTTTCTGAACAGAGAGAAAATTCAGAATCAGAATCAGGTTTATTATCACTGGCATGTGTCGTGAAATGTGTTAACTTAGCAGCAGCAGTTCAATGCAATACATAATACAGGTGTCCCCCGCTTTACGAATGTTCGCATTATGCCACTTCGCTTTTACAAAAGACCTACATTAGTAACCTGTTTTCGCATTACAAAGAGGAATTTTGCTTTTACGAAAATTTTGCCCATATAAATTAATGGTTCCTGCTTTACGCCATTTCGGCTTAAGAAAGATTTCATATGAACTCTCTACCTTTGTAAAGGGGGGGGCATCTGTATAGAAAAAAATAATAATAAATAAATTACAGTATACGTATATTGAATAGATTAAAAAAGTGTGCAAAAACAGAAATACTGTATATTAAAAAAGTGAGGTTCAATGTCCATTTAGGAATCAGATGACAGAGGGGAAGAAGCTGTTCCTGAATCGCTGAGTGTGTGCCTTCAGGCTTCTATACCTCCTACCTGATGATAACAGTGAGAAAAGGGCATGCCCTGGATGCTGGAGGTTCTTAATAATGGACGCTGCCTTTCTGAGACACCGCTCCCTAAAGATGTCCTGGGTACTTTGTAGGCTGGTACCCAAGGTGGAGCTACTAGATTTACAACCCTCTGCGGCTTCTTTCGGTCCTGTGCAGTAGCACCCCCCCCCCCCCCCCACCATACCAAATAGTGATGCAGCCTGTCAGAATGCTCTCCACAGTACAACTATAGAAGTTTTTGAGCCTATTTGTTGACATACCAAGTCTCCTCAAACTCTTAATGAAGTATAGTCGCTGTCTTGTCTTCTTTATAATTGCATTGATATGTTGGGACCAGGTTAGATCCTCAGAGATCTTGGCACCCAGGAACTTGAAACTGCTCACTCTCTCCACTTCTGATCCCTCTGTGAGGATTGGTATGTGTTCCTTCATCTTACCCTTCCTGAAGTCCACAATCAGCTCTTTAGTCTTACTGATGTTGAGTGCCAGGTTGTTGCTGTGACACCACTCCACTAGTTGGCATATTTTGCTCCTGTATGCCCTATCGTCTCCATCTGAGATTCTACCAACAATGGTTGTATCATCAGCAAATTTATAGATGGTATTTGAGCTATGCCTAGCCACACAGTCATGGGTATATTGAGAGTAGAGCAGTGGGCTAAGCACACACCCCTGAGGTGTATCAGTTTTAATCGTCAGCGAGGAGGATATGTTATCAACAATCTGCAAGGTTGTGGTCTTCTGGTTCGGAAATCAAGGATCCAATTGCAGAGAGAGCTACAGAGGCCCAGGTTCAGTAACTTCTCAATTAGGATTGTGGGAATGATGGTATTAAATGCTGAGCTATATTTGATGAACAGCATCCTGACATTGGTGTTTGTGTTGTCCAGGTGGTCTAAAGCCATGTGAAGAACCATTGAGATCACATCTGCCATTGATTTGGTTGTGGTGATAGGAAAATTACAATGGGCAAGGTCCTTGCTGAGGCAGGAGTTCAGTCTATTCATGACCAACCTCTCAAAGCATTTCATCACTGTAGATGTGAGTGCTACCAGGTGATAGTCATTAAGGCATCTCACATTATTCTTCTTAGACACTGGTATAACTGTGCCTTTTTGAAGCAAGTAGGAACTTCCGCCTGTAGCAGTGAGAGTTTGAAAGTGTCCTTGAATACTCCCGCCAGTTGGTTGGCACAAGTTTTCAGAGCCTTACCAGGCACTCCATCGGGATCTTTCGCCTTACGAAGGTTCACTTTCTTTAAAGACAGTGAATATCAGCCTCTGAGACAGAGATCACAGGGTCATCAGATACAGCAGATCTTCACAGCTGTAGTTATATTCTCCCTTTCAAAGCCGGCATAGAAGGCGTTGAGTTCAAAAATCCAAGGTGCAAAGGTACTTGGGAGTCCTCATGCAGGATTCCTTAAAGGTTCATTTGCAGGTTGGGTCAGTGCTGAGGAAGGCAAATGCAGTATTAACATTCATTTTGAAAGAACTAGAATATCAAAACAAAGATATAATGCTGAAGCTTTATAAGGCACTGCTGAGGCCTTACTTGGAGTATTGAGAGCAGTTTTAGGCCCCTTATCTAAGAAAGGATGTGCTGACATTGGAAGGGCTCAGAGAACACTTACAAAGATGATCCCAGGAATTAAAGGTGTATCACACGAGGAACATTTGATGGCTCAGGGCCGAATTTGCTGGAATTTAGAAGGATGAGAGGGGATCTTATTGAGTGAGAATAGGATGTTTCCTATAGTAGGGAAGTGTAGGATCAGAGGGCACAGCCTCTGAATAGAAGGGCATCCATTTAGAATGGAGATGAGGAGGAATTTCTTCAGCCAGAGGCTGGTGAATCTGTGGAATTCATTGCCACAGGTGGCTGTGGAGGCCAGGTCATTGGGTGCATTACAGGGAAAATTTGATAGATTTTTTGATATATCAGGGTATGAAAGGTTACACTAGGGGAAGGCAGAAGATTGGGGTTTAGGGGGAAATGGATCAGCCATGGTGAAATGGTGGAGCAAACTTGATGATCCGAATGGTCTTATGCTGTTATGGTCTAATACATAAAATCAGAATCAGGTTTATTATCAGGTTATAACTTACAACAAGGAATATTAAAGAAATAAACAGTGCAAAAAGAGAGTAAATAGTGAATTAGTGTTCATGGGTTCACAGACTGTTCTGAAATCTGATGGTGGAGAGGAAGAAGCTGTTCCTAAAAGTTTGGATGTGGGTCTTCAAGTTCCTGTAACTGCTCTCTAATGGTAGTAATGAGAAGAGAGCATGTACTGGATGGTGAGGGTCTTCAATGATGGATGGTGCCTTCTTGAGACATCACCTTTTGAAGATGTCCTCAACAGAGGGGAGGTTAGTGCCCATGATGGAGCTGGTAAAGATTATAACCTTCTGCAGCTCTTTCTGATCCTGTACATTCATGCTCCCATACCAGACAATGATGTCACTAATCAGAACGCTCTCCAAAATATATTTATAGAAATTTGCAGGAGAGAAATAAGACAAATTCCAACCATCTCCCCTACACCTCTCAAGGTACTACCATTGTTGAATCCACTGTAAAAAAAACAGCATTCAGGGTGATCACTGAATGATAATTGATGAGTGAGTCATAAACACCAAGATAATGAAAATCAGGCAGAAGCTGGGCATTCTGTTACAAGTGCATCAACTGTTTTCTACTCAAAACTTCTGCATCACTCACAAGATATTTCAAGAGTGTGAGGGTTCCGAAGGGTTGCAGCTACAATGAAATTCATAAAACTCAAGATCCGCACTGACAGAGTAGCCATCTTGATTGGTGTCCCTGTCAAAATTCCTGAATATCTATCAGGAGAAAGAACATGGACCACAACGTCATGGATACCCTCTCTGAATTGCCCTCAAAGTCATACACTAATTTGGAGCATTATCAATATTTTTTCACTATCACAGATTACAATTCTGGAATATGATTTCTACCACAATGACAAAAACATTATCACTATATATCCTACCAGCTTTAAGAAAAATTGTCATCACATTTTCCTAGTACAGCTAGGAATTAGCAACAAATATGGTTTTTCTTTTAAAAACTACACCAAGAAGCAAAATATAGAAATAATATTAAGAAAAATGCAACTTCTATTAATCACTGCTCTACTTTAAAATCAATCCCTCTTTTGAATCAGCCTAATTACACAGCCCATTTATAATGTAGTTTCTTTCAGCTAATCATCTTTTAGTTCAGGTTAAATTTTCTGTGGACTCATAAGAAGACATAAACACATCCTCAAACTGATATAGTTAAAGATCTACTGGCAAGGGTTTGCAAGACCAGCCCATTGCACTTTCAAGTATTGTTTGAAGACCTTCCACTGGACAATGAGTAGCCTTAGGCAAAACGCGGTGTCCTGAATGCTCATTTATTCATTCAGCTGGTAAATTATGCCTTCAGTTACCAAAATCTGATGTTCAGTACTCCTTGCAAAATATAACAGTGGGCACGCAGGAATGTGTGGCGACACTTGTGGGCTGCCCTAGTTGTGCAATCATTACTCCTGTACCTGGACTATTATTAATTCATTTCTTTTAAATAGTCATACAACATAGAAACAGATTTTTCAGTCTAACATATCAATTACTCATCTGAACTAATCATATTTACCCACACTTGATCAATAATCTCCATGTCTTGTCTAGTATCTATTATATTGTTATGAGAGTACATATACAGTACTCAAAACTCCAGCTACTCTCAAAATGAAAAGAAAATTCTCCATAACTCCTCTAAACTTGTTACTCCTTATCTTAAATCTATGCACTCTGATTATAGATACTTCTTCTACCACTCACTACCCATTCTAAACCCTTATCATTCATGGATGTTTATTTTTGCTTCGTTGTAAATATTTATGGTTTACAAAAATAATACTGGAGTTTTATTTCACCCTCAAGAATAAAGCTAGCTTAAATGGGGTAAAATAAATAGGTTAGACTTTGTAAATAAAGCTCTCCCAATAATATTCATTCAGGAGAAAAACAAAGGCATCAAAGTGGAATAAAAGTGACAAAATAATTTTGCTGAGTAAAAAATATGGATAACAAAAGAAAATACAAAGGAAATCATTCCTCTAAGTTTTCAAGGTTAATAATTAGCTGAGGTTTGTGTCATATTTCCTCATTACGAACTGGCTGCATATGGTTTGTCAATACACATAGTACCTGCAAATTATGTTGTCATGCTATCATAGGCATTTTCTCATCTTGCAACTTTACTGCATCCTAAGAGCTTTGAGCACCACCTTGTGGTGGAGAAATTTGTATCCAAGGAAACACTTAAAGTTATGCTGAACTCAAGCGGCCTTTTATTGACAACAATTTAAAATTTGCTTTCAGGCATATGGAGATTACAAAAGCATATAGATTTAAGTGCAGTAAAACTTATTCATGTTGATTAGTATTAATGAGGGAGTGGAAGAATGAGTATACATACCAACGACTTTAATCAGAACTTTGATCGTCTCTAGTTCTCCAGTATTTTTAATGTAAATCATGACTTCCATCTGATTGTATTATCTGTGAACTGTTCTTTAACATATTAATAATTCAATTAGAATTTTCATTCTCTTAGGTAGTAACTGGTGTGACTGCAAGATTATGCCACTTCAGCTGGCAAATGAAATTAATATTCAGGTGGATATTTTTTGGAAATCTTATTATTTTCCTATGTGATTTGGTAAATTCTAATTAATATGTTTTTATGCTGTTGGTGGACCTCGAATGGCAGCTGAAGTTCCCCAACCATATCGTAGCCACCACCCTGCGACCAGACATTGTCCTTGTGTCTGAGTCTACCAAGCAGTTAGTGATGCTGGAGCTGACAGTCCCTTGGGAAGATCGCTCGGAAGAGGCCTTTGAAAGGAAGCTCTCCAAGTACGCAGGACTGGTCAGCAACTGCCAGCAGGCTGGATGGAGAGCGAGGTGTCTCTCAGTGGAAGTTGGTTGTAGGGGATTCACAGCCCGTTCCTTAGCCAGAGCCTACAGCAATTTGGGCATCGAGGGAGAGAGGAAGAGGAGAGCCATCCGCAGTACCACCGATGCGGCAGAGAGGGCCTCAAGGTGGCTGTGGCTCAAGGGAGTGGACCCATGGAGTCATGTGTAGCTAGCCATCTGGACACAAGCTGGGGTCTGATCAGCCCCGGCTGAGTCACCTGGAGGAGGATGTATGATGTTGAAAGACCTGAAACACCCGATGATTCCAGGAACATCACTGAAGATGTGTCCAGCAGCATCAGTAGATGTATGTACACAGTATATGGAAGTGCAGTGTGTTTTGATGGTGTTACAATTACATTTGCCTTGGTCTTTATAATTATCAGTGAATAGGAAGGGTAAAACAAAGGAACACATACCAATCCTCATAGGCTCAAATACCATTTACAAATTTGCTGACAATATAACCATTGTTGGTAGGATTTCAGGTGGCGACGAGAGGATGTACAGGAGTGAGACATGCCAACTAGTGGACTGGTGTCGCAGCACAACCTGGCACTCAACGTCAGTAAGACGAAAGAGCTGATTGTGGACTTCAGGAAGGGTAAGACGAAGGAACACATACCAATCCTTATAGAGGGATCAGAAGCGGAGAGAGTGAGCAGTTCAGTGCACAATGTTGAACGCAATGTAGGATTGCCTTAGGACTCCAGCTCTGGAATTTTCACTGGGGTTTATTCCCACAGTCTCAAGTTCCTGGGTGTCAAGATCTCTGAGGATCTAACCTGGTCCCAACATATCAATGCAGTTATAAAGAAGGCAAGACAGTGACTATCCTCTATCTTGGGTTCTAGCCTACAAAGTACCCAGGACATCTTCAGGGAGCAATGTCTTAGAAAGGCAGTGTCCATTATTAAGGACCTTCAGCACACAGGACATGCCCTTTTCTCACTGTTACCATCAGGTAGGAGGTACAGAAGCCTGAAGGCACACACTCAGTGATTCAGGAACAGATTCTTCCCCTCTGCCATCCGATTCCTAAATGGACATTGAACCCGTGAACACTACCTTACTTTTTTAATATACCGTATATTATTTCGGTTTTTGCATGATTTTTAATCTATTCAATATACGTATATTGTAAGTGATTTACTTATTTATTTATTTATTTATTTATTATTATTATTATTATTATTATTATTATTATTATTATTATTATTATTATTATTATAGTTTGTTTATTTTCTTCTATATTATGTATTGCATTGAATTACTGCTGCTAAGTTAGCAAATTTCATGACACATGCCGGTGACAATAAACCTGATTCTGACAACCACGACTCTGTGTGAAAAACTTAATCCTCACATCCTCTTTAAACCTAACCCCTCTCACTTTCAATACACGCCCTCTGGTATTTTCAACCCTGGAAAACAGATACTCCCTGTCCATTCTATCTATGCTTCTCATAATCTTGTAAACCTCTAACAGATCTCCTCTCAGTCTCTGATGCTCCAGAGAAAACAACCCAAGTTTGTCCAAACTCTCATGATAGCACATGCCCTCCAAACCAGGCAGCATTCTCATAAATCTCTTCTGCACTCTCCCCAAAGCATCAACATCCTTCCTATAATGGGGAGACTGGAACTGTGTGCAATACTCCAGATGTGGCCTAACTAGATTTTTTTTAAAGAGTTGCAGCATAACCTCTTGACTTTTGAACTCAGTCTTGACTAATAAAAGAAAGCTTTCCAAAACCCTTATTAACCACCTATCAACCTGTGTAGCCACTTTCAAGGAGCCATGAACTTGGATCCCAAGAATTCTCTTCTCAACAATACTTAAGGATCTAGCCTTTAACAGTGTATTGTCTCCTTGCATTTGCCCTACCAAGGTGCAACACCTCACATTTATCTGGGTTAAACTCTATTTGCCATTTCTCAGCTCACATCTGCAACTGATCTATATCACGCTGTATTCATTGATAGTCTTCTACACCATCTGCAGCTCCACCAATCTTGGTATCATCCACAAATTTACTAACCCACACATCTATATTTTCATCCAGTTTATTTATATACATCACAAGCAGCAGAGGTTCCAGCACAGATCCCTGTGGAACTCCACTAAGTATAGACCTCCATCTCAACTGAGTCCCTTCAATCACTACCCTCTGTCTTCGATGCACAAGCTAACTCAGTCAATTCGCCATGGACCCCATGCACCTTCTGGATTAGCCTCCCATGAGGGACTTTGACAAACAGCTTACTAAAATCCATATGGACATCCACTGCCCTATCCTCATCAACCTCTCTTGTCACTTTTACAAAACCTCAATCAAGTTGGTAAGGCATGACCTGACAAACAAAGCCAAGCAGGGTCTCCCTAATTAGGCAATGGGATTCCAAATGCTCACATATCCTGTCCCCTGGAATTTGCTCCAGTAATTTCCCTGCAATAGACATGAGACTCACCAGTCTATAGTTCCCAGGATTTGCCCCTGTTCCTTTCTACTAAGGGGGTTTTGCCCATAGCAAATGCTTGCATTTGCCCTACCAAGGTGCAATATCTCACATTCATCTAGATTAACTAGATTCATCTGGATTTCCACACATAGACTGGGAAACCCATTCTGTAAAAGGACTGAATGGTTTGGAGTTTGTAAAATGTGTACAGGATAGTTTTTTGCAGCAATACATAGAGGTACCAACTAGAGAAGGGGCAGTGTTGGATCTCCTGTTAGGGAATGAGATAGGTCAGGTGATGGAGGTATGTGATGGGGAGCACTTCGGGTCCAGTGATCACAATACCATTAGTTGCAATATAATTATGGAGAAGGATAGGACTGGACCCAAGGTTAAGATTTTTGATTGGAGAAAGGCTAACTTTGAGGAGATGCGAAAGGATTTAGAAGGAGTGGATTGGGACAATTTGTTTTATGGGAAGGATGTAATAGAGAAATGGAGGTCATTTAAAGGTGAAATCTTGAGGGTACAATATCTTTATGTTACTGTTAGGTTGAAAGGAAAGGTTAAAAGTTTGAGAGAGCCAAAGAATCTTAAGAAAGAAATTAGAAAAGCTAAAAGAAAATACAAGGTTGCTCTGGCAAGTAAAGTGAAAATAAATCCGAAGGGTTTCTACAGTTTTATTAATAGCAAAAGGATAGTGAGGGATAAAATTGGCCCCTTAGAGAATCAGGGTGGACAGCTATGTGTGGAATCAAAAGAGATGGGGGAGATTTTGAACAATTTCTTTTCTTCGGTATTCACTAAGGAGAAGGATATTGAATTGTGTAAGGTAAGGGAAACGAGTAGGGAAGTTATGGAAACTATGATGATTAAAGAGGAGGAAGTACTGGCACTTTTAAGGAATATAAAAGTGGATAAATCACAGGGTCCTGACAGGATATTCCCTAGGACCTTGAGGGAAGTTGGTGTAGAAATAGCAGGGGCTCTGACAGAAATATTTCAAATGTCATTAGAAACGGGGATGGTGCCGGAGGATTGGCGTATTGCTCATGTGATTCCATTGTTTAAAAAGGGTTCTAAGAGTAAACATAGCAATTATAGGCCTGTCAGTTTGACATCAGTGGTGGGTAAATTAATGGGAAGTATTCTTAGAGATGGTATATATAATTATCTGGATAAACAGGGTCTGATTAGGAAGAGTCAACATGGATTTGTACATGGAAGGTCATGTTTAACAAATCTTATTGAATTTTTTGGAGAGTTTACTAGGAAAGTTGACGAGGATAAAGCAGTGGATGTTGTCTATATGGACTTCAGTAGGGCCTTTGACAAGGTTCCGCATGGAAGGTTAGTTAGAAAGGTTCAATCGTTAGGTATTAATATTGAAGTAGTAAAATGGATTCAACAGTGGCTAGATGGGAGATGCCAGAGAGTAGTGGTGGATAACTGTTTGTCAGGTTGGAGGTTGGTGACTAGTGGTGTGCCTCAGGGATCTGTATTGGGTACAATGTTGTTTGTCATATACATTAATGATCTGGATGATGGGGTGGTAAATTGGTTTAGTAAGTATGCAGATGATACTAAGATAGGTGGTGTTGTGGATAATGAAGTAGGTTTTCAAAGCTTCCAGAGAGATTTAGGCCAGTTAGAAGAGTAGGCTAGTAAGATGGCAGATGGAATTTAATGCTGATAAGTGTGAGGTGCTACATTTTGGTAGGAATAATCCCAGTAGGACATACATCGTAAATGGTAGAGCATTGAAGAATGCAGTAGAACAGAGTGATCTAGGAATAATGGTGCATAGTTCCCTGAAGGTGGAATCTCATGTGGATAGGGTGGTGAAGAAAGCTTTTCGTATGCTGGCCTTTATAAATCAGAGCATTGAGTACAGGAGTTGGGATGTAATGTTAAAATTGTACAAGGCATTGGTAAGGCCGAATTTGGAGTATTATGTACAGTTCTGGTCACCAAATTATAGGAAAGATATCAACAAAATAGAGAGAGTACAGAGAAGATTTACTAGAATATTACCTGGGTTTCAGCACCTAAGTTACAGGGAAAGATTGAACAAGTTAGGTCTTTATTCTTTGGAGCGTAGAAGGTTGAGGGGGGACTTGATAGAGGTATTTAAAATAATGAGGTGGATAGATCGAGTTGACATGGATAGGCTTTTTCCATTGAGAGTAGGGGAGATTCAAACAAGAGGACATGAGTTGAGAGTTAGGGGGCAAAAGTTTAAGGGCAACATGAGGGGGAATTTCTTTACTTAGAGAGTGGTAGCTGTGTAGAACGAGCTTCCAGTAGAAGTGGTAGAGGCAGGTTCGGTATTGTCATTTAAAGTAAAATTGGATAGGTATATGGATAGGAAAGGAATGGAGGGTTATGGGCTGAGTGTGGGCCAGTGGGACTAGATGAGTGCAAGCGTCGGCACGGATTAGAAGGGCCGAGATGGCCTGTTTCCGTGCTGTAATTGTTATATGGTTATATGGATATGAACTCTATCTGCCATTTCTCTATCCATATCTGCAACTGGTCTATATTGTGCTGTATTCTTTGCCAGTCTTCTGCACTATCCACAGCTCCACCAATCTTGGTATCATCCACAAACTTACTAACCCACCCATCTATACTTTCATCCAGGTCATTTATATATATCACAAACAGCAGTGGTCCCAGTACAGATCCCTGTGGAACTCCACTAATTACAGACCTCTATCAGGCCCTATGAGCTTATCCACCTTAAAACTCATTTGAAGGCCCAACACTTCCTCCTCCTTGACCTCTAAACACCCAAACATATTTATACACTCAGCACTGATTGCCTGGTTCTCCATATCCTTTTCATATAACTATATAACAATTACAGCACGGAAACAGGCCATCTCGGCCCTTCTAGTCCATGCCGAACACTTACTCTCACTTAGTCCCACTGACCTGCACTCTGCACATAACCCTCCATTCCTTTCCTGTCCATATATCTATCCAATTTCACTTTAAATGACAATATCGAACCTGTCTCTACCACTTCTACTAGAAGCTCATTCCACACAGCTACCACTCTCTGAGTAAAGTTCACCTTCGTGTTACCCCTAAACTTTTGCCCCCTAACTCTCAACTCATGTCCTCTTGTTTGAATCTCCCCTTCTCTCAATGGAAAAAGCCTATCCATGTCAACTCAATCTATCCACCTCTGACTAATCTGGGATCAGGTAATGGGGGAGACAGTTAGAGCAGTGGTGTGCTCCATATGCAGTATGTGGGAGGTCAGGGTCAACACAGTTGTCCCTGATGACCACACCTGCAAAAGGTGCATCCAGCTGCAGCTCCTATCAGACCGAGTTAGGGAATTTCGGGATCATTCGGGAGGCAGAGGCAGAGATAGATAAGAGTTATCAGGAGGTAGTCTCACCGAAAAGACAGGAGGTAGGCAAATGGTTAACAGTCAAGAGAGGCAGGGGGAGCAGACAGAGAGAGCAGGTCATCCCTGTGACCGTTCCCATCAACAATAAATATACCATTTTGGATACTGTTGGTGGGGATGACCTACCAGGAACAAGTTGCAGTGGTCCTGTCTCTGGCACTGAGGTTGGACCCTTGACTAGGAAGGGGAGGAGGGAAGAGAAGAGAGCGGTATTGATAGGGGATTCTATAGTCAGGGGGGCGGATAGGAGATTTTGTGGGGAAGATCGGGAGTCTTGGATGGTATGTTGCTTCCCTGGTGCCGGGGTCCGGGACATCTCAGATCGGGTGCAGGTTATTCTCGAGAGGGAGGGCAAGAATCCAGATGTTGTGGTCCATGTAGGGACCAATGACGTGGGTAGGATGAGTAAGGGGGTCCTGCGTAGGGAGTTCAGGGAGTTGAGTGTGAAGCTGAAGAGCAGGACCTCCAGGGTAACAATCTCAGGATTGCTACCTGTGCCACGTGCGAGTGAGGCAAGGAACAGAAGGATTATACAGGTTAATACGTGGCTGAGAGGATGGTACAGGAGGGAGGGCTTCAGGTTTTTAGATAATTGGGCTTTGTTCCAGGGAAGGTGGGATCTGTTCCGAAGGGACGGTTTACACCTGAACTGGAGCGGTATTAACATTCTTGCAGGGAAGTTTGCTAGTGCTTCTTGGGGGGGGGGTTAAACTAAATTTGCAGGGGGCGGGGATCCAGAATGTGAGAGAGGATAGTGAGATGAAGAATAAAGGACAGGGGGGGACTACACGGTTCCGGAATATTAAGTGTGTAGCAGAGAAAGGTGGGGCGGAACAAATGATAAGGCGGACACATGTACAGAGGGATGGTCTGACGGAACATGGAGTTAAATGTGTTGAAAGAATAAGTAAGTGTAGGAAGGACAACAAAATTCTAGGGGTGTATAGCCCGATGGGAGTTCGGGGAGCTGGGTTAAGCACAATAGGCAGCGATTCAAACAGAGAGAGGAGAAATGGGTTAAAAATTCTATATCTGAATGCACGAAGTGTCAGAAATAAGGCGGATGAGCTTGAAGCTCAGGTGCGAATGGGTAACTATGATGTTGTTAGGATAACGGAGACATGGCTGCAGGGAGATCCATGGCTGCAGGGAGATCAGACCTGGGAAATGAATGTACAAGGGTATACGTGCTATCATAGGGACAGAAATGTGGGCAGAGGGGGTGGGGTGGCCCTGTTAGTGAGGAATGAGATTCAGTCCTTTGCAAGGGGGGACATAGGATCAGGAGAAGTGGAGTCTGTGTGGATAGAATTGAGGAAAAGTAAGGGCAAAAGGACCCTAATGGGTGTAGTCTATAGGCCACCAAACAGTAACATGGATATTGGGTGCAAGTTGAATAGGGAGTTAACATTGGCATGTGGCAAAGGTAATGTCGCAGTAATTATGGGGGATTTCAACATGCAGGTGAACTGGGAGAATCAGGTTGGTGCTGGACCCCAGGATAGGGAGTTTGTAGAGTGCCTAAGGGATGCATTCTTGGAACAGCTTGTACGAGGGCCGACCAGGGACAAGGCTATTCTGGATTTAGTGTTATGTAATGAACAGGATTTGATAAGCGATCTTGAAGTAAAGGAGCCATTAGGAGGTAGTGATCATAATATGATAAGTTTTTATCTGCAATTTGAGAAGGATAAGGGCAGCTCGGAGGTGTCAGTGTTGCAGTTGAACAAAGGAGACTATGGAGCCATGAGGGAGGAGCAGGCCAAAGTTAACTGGACGGATATCCTAGCAGAAAAGACAGTGGAACAGCAATGGCAGGTATTCTTGGGAATAATGCACAAGGTGCAAAATCAGTTCATCCCCCGGAGATTAGGAAGGAAACGGTGATGAGTAGACTGATGGGACTGAAGGCTGACAAATCCCCAGGTCCAGATGGTCTGCATCCTAGGGTACCAAAGGAGGTGGCCCTGGAAATTGCGGATGCACTGGTAATCATTTTCCAATGTTCCTTAGACTCAGGATCAGTTCCTGAGGATTGGAGAATGGCTAATGTTATCCCACTTTTTAAGAAAGGAGGGAGGAAGAAAACAGAGAACTATCGACCTGTCAGCCTAACATCAGTAGTGGGGAAGATGCTAGAGTCCATTATTAAAGATGAAATAGTGGCATATCTAGATAGCAGTGATAGGAATAGGCCGAGCCAGCATGGATTTACCAAGGGTAAATCATGCTTGACTAATCTATTGGAGTTTTTCGAGGATGTAACCAGGAAGTTAGACAAGGGAGATCCAGTGGATGTAGTGTACCTCGATTTTCAGAAGGCATTTGATGAGGTCCCACATTGGAGATTGGTGGATAAAATCAAAGCTCATGGCATCGGGGGGAAGACATTGACATGGATAGAAAACTGGTTGGCAGATAGAAAACAAAGGGTAACGGTGAATGGGTGTTTCTCGGAATGGCAGGTGGTGACTAGTGGGATGCCACAGGGCTCGGTATTGGGACCACAGCTGTTTACGATTTACGTCAACGATTTAGATGGAGGCATTGAGAATAACATCAGCAAGTTTGCTGATGATACTAAGCTGGGTGGTGTGTGACATGTGATGAGGATGTTAGGAGAATTCAGGGTGACTTGGATAGGCTGAGTGAGTGGGCAGATACTTGGCAGATGACGTTTAATGTGAATAAGTGTGAGGTTATCCACTTTGGGAGTAAGAACAGGAAGGCAGATTATTATCTGAATGGTGTAAAGTTAGGTAAGGGAGAAATACAAAGAGATCTAGGAGTCCTTGTTCATCAGTCACTGAAGGTGAATGAGCAAGTGCAGCAGGCAGTGAAGAAGGCTAATGGTATGTTGGCCTTTATTACAAAGGGAATTGAGTACAATAGCAAGGAAATCCTCTTGCATTTGTACAGGGCCCTGGTGAGACCACACCTGGAGTATTGTGTACAGTTTTGGTCTCCAGGGTTAAGAAAGGACATCCTGGCTGTAGAGGAAGTGCAGCGTAGATTCACAAGGTTAATTCCTGGGATGTCAGGACTGTCTTACGCAGAGGTTAGAGAGACTGGGCTTGTACACGCTGGAATTAAGGAGATTGAGAGGGGATCTGATTGCAACATATAAGATTATTAAGGGATTGGACAAGATAGAGGCAGGAAATATGTTCCAGATGCTGGGAGAGTCCAGTACCAGAGGGCATGGTTTGAGAATAAGGGGTAGGTCATTTAGGACAGAGTTAAGGAAAAACTTCTTCTCCCAGAGAGTTGTGGGAGTCTGGAATGCACTGCCTTGGAAGGCAGTGGAGGCCAATTCTCTGGATGCTTTCAAGAAGGAGCTAGATAGGTATCTTATGGATAGGGGAATCAAGGGATATGGGGACAAGGCAGGAACTGGGTATTGATAGTAAATGATCAGCCATGATCTCAAAATGACGGTGCAGGCTCGAAGGGCCGAATGGTCTACTTCTGCACCTATTGTCTATTGTCTATTATTTTAAATACCTCTATCAAGTCCCCCCTCAACCTTCTACGCTCCAAGGAATAAAGACCTAACTTGTTCAACTTTTCTCTGTAACTTAGGTGCTGAAACCCAGGTAACATTCTGGTAAATCTTCTCTGTACTCTCTCTATTTTGTTGATATCTTTCCTATAATTTGGTGACCAGAACTGTACACAATACTCCAAATTCGGCCTTACCAATGCCTTGTATAATTTTAACATTACATCCCAACTCCTATACTCAATGCTCTGATTAATAAAGGCCAGCATACGAAAAGCTTTCTTCACCACCCTATCCACATGAGATTCCACCTTCTGGGAACTATGCACCATTATTCCTAGATCACTCTGTTCTACTGCATTCCTCAATGCCCTACCATTTACCATGCATGTCCTATTTGCATTATTCCTACCAAAATGTAGCACCTCACACTTATCAGCATTAAACTCCATCTGCCATCTTCCAGCCTACTCTTCTAACTGGCCTAAATCTCTCTGCAAGCTTTGAAAACCTACTTCATTATCCACAACACCACCTATCTTAGCATCATCTGCGTACTTACTAATCCAATTTACCACCCCATCATCCAGATCATTAATGTATATGACAAACAACATTGGACCCAGTACAGATCCCTGAGGCACACCACTAGTCACCGGTCTCCAACCTGACAAACAGTTATACACCACTACACTCTGGCATCTCCCATCCAACCACTGTTGAATCCATTTTACTACTTCAATATTAATACCTAACGATTGAACCTTCTTTACTAACCTTCCGTGCGGAACCTTGTCAAAGGCCTTACTGAAGTCCATATAGACAACATCCACTGCTTTACCCTTGTCAACTTTCCTAGTAAACTCTCCAAAAAATGCAATAAGATTTGTTAAACATGACCTTCCACGCACAAATCCATGTTGACTCTTCCTAATCAGACCCTGTTTATCCAGATAATTATATATACCATCTCTAAGAATACTTTCCATTAATTTACCCACCACTGACGTCAAACTGACAGGCCTATAATTGCTATGTTTACTCTTAGAACCCTTTTTAAACAATGGAACTACATGAGCAATATGCCAATCCTCTGGCACCATCCCCGTCTCTAATGACATTTGAAATATTTCTGTCAGAGCCCATGCTATTTCTACACTAACTTCCCTCAAGGTCCTAGGGAATATCCTGTCAGGATCTGGAGATTTATCCACTTTTATATTCTTTAAAAGCACCAGTTCTTCCTCTTCTTTAATCATCATAGTTTCCATAACTACCCTACTTGTTTCCCTTACCTTACACAATTCAATATCCTTCTCCTTAGTGAATACCGAAGAAATTAAGCTGTCCACTCTGATTCTCTAAGGGACCAATTTTATCCCTCACTATCCTTTTGTTATTAATATAACTGTAGAAACCCTTTGGATTTATTTTCACCTTACTTGCCAAAGCAACCTCGTATCTTCTTTTAGCTTTTCTAATTTCTTTCTTAAGATTCTTTTTACATTCTTTATATTCCTCGAGCACCTTGGTAAATACCGAAACGAAGTACTCATTAAGGACCTCACTCACATTCTGTACATCCAATCAAATGTTACCCCCCTTTATCTCTCTACTTATCCTCTTGCTCCTGATGTATGTACAGAATACCTTGGGATTCACCTTAATTCTACTTGCCAAGGGCTTTTCATGGCCCCTCCTGGCTTTCCTTATTCCCTTCTTCAGTTCTTTTCCAGCTTCTTTATAATCCTCATCTGCTTCATTTGAACCTTTGAACTTCCAAAGCTTTACGTACTTTTCCTTTTCCTTCTTGACTAAATTCATCATCTCTCTGGACATCCAAGATTCTCTTATCTTTCCATCCCCGTCCATCCTTCTAACAGGAACATAGCTTTCCTGTACTCTGTGCAATTAATCTTTAAACACCCTCCCCATGTCTGATGTGGACTTGCCAGAGAAAAGGTGTTCCCAATTAACTCTCCTTAGTTCCCGCCTAATGCCCCCATAATTTGCCCAACTCCAATATAAAACTCTCCCATGAGGGCCATACCTATCCTTAACTTCAGCTATCCTGAAAGTTGAGAAGCTGTGATGACTGTTCCCTAACTGTTCACCCACTGAAAGGCCAGTCACCTGGCCAGGCTCATTACCAAACACCAGGTCCAGCACGGCCCCTCCTCTCATAAGACTGTCGACTTATTGATTTAAGAAACCTTACTGGATACAAACATAGAAACATAGAAAACCTACAGCACAACACAGGCCCTTCAGCCCACAAAGCTGTGCCAAACATGTCCTTACCTTAGAAATTACCTAAATTTACCCATAGCCCTCCAGTTTTCTAAGCTCTATGTACCTGTCCAGGAGTCTCTTAAAAGACCCTATCGTATCCACCTCCACCACCGTCACCGGCAGCCCATTCCACGCCCTCACCACTCTCTGCGTAAAAAACTTACTCTTGACATCTCCTCTGTACCTACTTCCAAGCACCTTAAAACTGTGCCCTCTCGTGCTAGCCTTTCCAGCCCTTGGAAAAAGCCTCTGACTATCCACACGATCAATGCCTCTCATCATCATCATCATCTTATACACCTCTATCAGGTCACCTCTCATCACTCCAAGGAGAAAAGGCCGAGTTCACTCAACCAATGCTCATAGGGCATGCTCCCCAATCCAAGCAACATCCTTGTACATCTCCTCTGCACCCTTTGGTTTCCACATCCTTCCTGTAGTGAGGTGACCAGAACTGAGCACAGTACTCCAAGTGGGGTCTGACCAGGGTCCTATAAAACTGTATAGGGGTGAACCAGACCTGGTGGCATCGAGATTCATCGTCACTGAGGAAGACATTAGAAGAGCCTTCCTGAAGATAAATCCAAGGAAGGCGACGGGCCCAGATGGCGTCCCAGGATGGGTTCTCTGGGCCTGTGCAAGCGAGCTAGCTGGAGTGTTTGCTGACATCTTCAACTGCTCCCTGCTTCAGTCTAAGATCCCCTTGTGTTTTAAGAAGGCAACAATAATCCCGGTGCTGAAGTAAAGCAAGGTGGCATGCCTGAATGACTATCGACCTGTGGCTCTGACATCAATTGCTATGAAGTGCTTCCAGCGATTGGTTATGGCGCATATCAACCATAACCTACCAGTCAACCTTGACGCTTTGCAATTCGCCTACCAGAGCAACAGGTCAACGGCAGATGCCATCTCTCTGGCACTACATTCCTCCTTCGAACACCTGCAGAATAAAGACGCATATATAAGGCTCCTTTTCATTGACTACAGCTCTGCCTTTAATACCATCATTCCAAATAAACTGATTCCTAAGCTCTGGAACCTGGGTCTTAGCACTCAGATCTGCAGCTGGATCTTCAACTTCCTCACAGACAGGACCCAGGCTGTAAAAATAGGGGACAAGCTCTCCTCTACAATCACTCTGAGCACCGGTGCCCCACAAGGCTGTGTACTCAGCCCCCTGCTGTACTCACTGTACACCCATGATTGTGTAGCCAGGTTTCCATCGAACTCAATATATAAGTTTGCTGATGACACCACAATTGTAGGCTGTATCTTGGGTAATGATGAGTCTGAGTACAGAGAGGAAATTAAGAACCTGGTGGCATGGTGCGAAGACAATAACCTATCCCTCAACGTCAGCAAGACGAAGGAATTGGTTGTTGACTTCAGGAAGAGTAGCGGACTGCACGACCCCATCTACATCGGTGGTGCGCAGGTGGAACAGGTCAAAAGCTTTAAGTTCCTCTGGGTGAATATCACAAATGACCTGACTTGGTCTAACCAAGCAGAGTCCACTGCCAAGAAGGCCCACCAGTGTTTTTACTTCCTGAGAAAGCTGAAGAAATTTGGCCAGTCCTCTAAAACCCTCACTAATTTTTATAGATGCACTGTAGAAAGCATTCTTCTAGGGTGCATCACAACCTGGTATGGAAGTTGTCCTGTCCAAGACCCGAAGAAGCTGCAGAAGATCGTGAACATAGCCCAGCACATCACACAAACCAATCTTCCATCCTTGGACTCACTTTACACTGCACGCTGTCAGAGCAGTGTTGCCAGGATAATCAAGGACACGACCCACCCAGCCAACACACTTTTTGTCCCTCTTCCCTCCAGGAGAAGGTTCAGGAGCTTGAAGATTCGTATGGCCAGATTTGGGAACAGCTTCTTTCCAACTGTGATAAGACTGCTGAACAGATCCTGACCCGGATCTGGGCCGTACCTTCCAAATATCCGGACCTGACTTGCACAACCTTACTTTCCCTTTTCTATTTTCTAATTATGATTTATAATTTAAATTTTTATTATATTTACTTCGATTTGTACTTCAAGGAGCATGAAGCACAGAATCAAATATCACTGTGATGATTGTACGCTCTAGTATCAATTGTTTGGTGACAATAAAGTAAAGTAAAGTAACATTACCTCTCAATTTTTGAACTCAGTCCCACAGCTGATGAAGGCCAATGCAGCAGCTTTGAGTGTCCTATGGACTCAGACCCTAAGATCCCTCTGATCCTCCACACTGCCGAGAGTCTTACCATTAATACTATATTCTGCCATCATATTTTACCTACCAAAATGAACCACTTTACACTTATCTGGGTTGAACTCGATCTGACACTTCTCAGCCCGATTTTGCATCCTATCAATGTCCCGCTGTAACCTCTGACAGCCCTCCACACTATCCACAACACCCCCCAACCTTTGTGTCATCAGCAAATTTACTAACCCATCCCTCCACTTCCTCATCCAGGTCATTTATAAAAATCACAAAGAGAAGGGGTCCCAGAACAGATCCCCGGAGTACACCACTGGTCACCAACTTCCATACAGAATATGACCCATCTACAAACACTCTTTACCTTCTTTGGGCAAGCCAGTTCTGGATCCACAAAGCAATTTACTCTCGGATCCCATGCCTTCTTACTTTCTCAATAAGCCATACATGGGGTACCTTATCAAATGCCTTGCTGAAATCCATATACACTACATCTACAGCTCTACCTTCATCAATGTGCTTAGTCACATCCTGAAAAAATTCAATACACGTAACAATCTCTGCCCCATCTGCTAAGAAGGTCCCAGTTTGTATTAGAAAAGTTGAAATCCCCCATGACAGCAATAAGACCAGAAGACCATAAAATATAGGAGCAGAAGTAGGCCATTCGACCCATCGAATCTGCCCATTCAATCATGGGCTGATCTAATTCTTCCAGTCACCCCCACTCCGCTGCCTTCTCCCTGTACCCTTTGATGCCCTGGCTAATCAAGAACCTATCTATCTCTGCCTTAAATGCAACCAATGACTTGGCCTCCACTGCTGCTTGTGGCAACAAATTCCACAGATTTACCACCCTATGACTAAAGTAATTTCACCAAATCTCAGTTCTAAATGGACGTCCTTCAATCCTGAAGTCGTGCCCCCTTGCCTTGGACTCCCCAGGACAACCCTATTATTATTACACATTTTCTTAACCTGATTACATATCTGTTCCTCAATGTCCCGCTGGCTATCAGGGGGTCTGTAGTACAATCCCATTGGTGTGATTGCACCCTTCCTATTCCTGAGTTCCACCCAAATGAACTCAGTGTCTGATCCCTCCATTGTGTCTCCCCTGAGTGCAGCTGTAATATTGTCCCTGATGAGTAGTGCAACTCCACCACCTCCCCCCCCCCCCCCCGTTCACCTCCTCCTCTATCTCTTCTGAATCTTCAAAAACCTGGTACATTAATCACCCATTCCTGCCCCTCTCTCAACCAAGTTTCCGTAATGTCCACAACTTCGTAGTTCTATGTACTGATCCATGTCTCATCACCTTTACCCATAACACTCCCAGCACTAAAACACACATACTTCAAACTTCCCATCCCAACATACCTGTTCTTTTCATTTTGCCTTTCAATACCTTTCCTGATACCTACATTCCTGTCCAATCCTTCTCTTACAGACCTGGTGCTCTGGTTCCCAGTCCCCTGCAAAACTAGTTTAAACCCTCCCAAGTAGCGCTAGCAAACCTCCCAGCCAGGATATTGGTTCCTTTTCAGTTCAAGTGCAACCCATCCCTCTAGTACAAGTCACCCCTTCCCCAGAAAACGCTCCAATGATCCAAGACCTTGAAACCCATTCCCTGCACCATCTGCTCAGCCACTCATTAATCTGTGTTATCACCCCATTCCTACCTGCAGTAGGCCGTGGCACAGGGTGTAATCTGGAGATTACAACCTTAGAGGTCCTTCTCTTCAGCCTCTTCCCTTACTCTATATAATCACTACATTCACCCTCCCCCTTGAGAATGTCCTGCTGCCACTCTAATACATCATGGACCCTGGCACTCAAGAGACAACACACCAAAATGGTGTTCATTTGGACAGAAGGGCTTGTTTTCCATACATTATTGTTCTGAAAGAACGATGGTGGAATTTGAACCCCTCCTAGCTTTGTGACAATTGTACTCAGGCCAGATAGGATTTATATTTATCCATTCCCAGGATATAGGAACACTTACAAAGGTGAGACTTTTTTGCCCAGTGTCCTTTAGAAAAGGATCTCTGTCATTCTCACTCAGGCTTGAGATGAAGATTCCTTGAAAGTGAGTCCATAGGTTGTGGGAAAATTTCAAAGATGGGGTGAGTGAAGTTGAGTGAAATTATCCACTTTGTTTCAAGAGCCTGATGGTTGAGGGGTAATAACTGTTCCTGAACTTGGTGGTGTAAGTCCTAAGGCTCCTTTACCTCCTTTCTGATGGTAGCAGTGAGAAGAGAGCTTGGCCTGGGTGGTGGGGTCCCTGATGATGGATGCTGCTTTCTTGTGACAATGCTTTATGTTGATGTACTCAATGGTGCTCATTAACTCTTCATTGCCCTAGAATTGAGTGGCTCGTTGGGACAGATAAGGATTAACCATATTACTACAGACCTACATTGATTGATTTTTAGAAATCATATCCTTTTTAGGTACAAGATTTGATTCCAGCTACTGTGAGTATTTCACTCAGTCCCCTAGAAACAGATGTATTCCTCTTACCCTCTCTCTGAGCTGTTCATATCTGGTTTGGAGGAGTCTGCTCTAGTTTTTGTTCGATGAGATTTAGTGAGTATACATGTACCAGAGTATTGGTTGACTACAATTTATGGCTAATGTGAGGATGAAATCAAACATGGATTAGACTAAGTAAAGGTGAAAGGTTGAAGAAAATTAGAGATGCAGATTTTTAAAAATATTTGGAAGCCTCTGTCTGGTGTTACTCAGATTTATTGAATTCAAATTGTAAAGCTCAATTTGAAGCTTTAGATTGTTTCCAATTCACCTTTGTTGTTTATTCTATATCAAGCATGACCAGATTATCATCTCAGAAGACAATAATCTATGCAGCAATATAACATTAAAAACACAATTCTCAGATGTAGCACTATAAGAGAAACATTTTCAATATGGCAAAGGGTATTTCAAAATACAGAATAAGATATTGTATCAAATATATAATTACCATACTGGATAAATTGGAACATAGCACCCTCTGTTGTATTCTAAATAACATTACAGTTGAATGTTTCACTTACTCCATTTGTGAATTAGGAATAAATTCAATGATTCTAATCAGCACTGGGAATTCCCATAAATACCGAAAGTAGAACCATAGAACCATAGAACACTACAGCACAGTACAGGCCCTTCAGCCCTCCATGTTGTGCCGACCCATATAATCCTTAATAAAAAAGTACTAAACCCACACTACCCCATAACCCTCCATTTTTCCTTCATCCATGTACCTGTCCAAGAGGCTCTTAAATACCCCTAATGTTTTAGCCTCCACCACCATTCCTGGCAAGTCATTCCAGGCACTCACAACCCTCTGTGTAAAAAACTTACCCTTGATGTCTCCCCTAAACTTCCCTCCCTTAATTTTGTACATGTGCCCTCTGGTGTTTGCTATTGGTGCCCTGGGAAACAGATACTGACTATCCACCCTATCTATGCCTCTCATAATCTTGTAGACCTCTATCAAGTCCCCTCTCATTCTTCTACATTCCAAAGAGAAAAGTCCCAGCTCTGCTAACCTTGCTTCATTTGACTTGTTCTCCAATCCAGGCAGCATCCTGGTCAATCTCCTCTGCACCCTCTCCATAGCTTCCACATCCTTCCTATAATGAGGTGACCAGAATTGAACACAATACTCTAAGTGCAGTCTCACCAGAGATTTGTAGAGTTGCAACATGACCTCTCTACTCTTGAACTCAATCCCCCTGTTAATGAAGCCTAGCATCCCATAGGCCTTCTTAACTACCCTATCAACCTGTGCAGCGACCTTGAGGCATGTATGGATTTGAACCCCAAGGTCCCTTTGTTCATCCACACTCTTAAGTAACTGACCATTAATCCTGTACTCAGTCTTCTGGTTTGTCCTTCCAAAATGCATCACCTCACACTTGACCGGATTGAACTCCATCTGCCATTTTTCTGCCCAACTCTGCAGCCTGTCTATATCCTCTTGTAACCTTCGACAACCTACAGCTCCATCCACAACTCCTCCAATCTTTGTGTCATCTGCAAACTTACTCACCCATCCTTCCACCTCTACATCCAGGTCATTTATAAAAATCACAAATAGCAGGGGTCCCAGGACAGATCCCTGCGGCACTCCACTAGTCACTGACCTCCAGGCAGAATACTTTCCTTCCACAACTACCCTCTGCTTTCTTCCTTTAAGCCAATGTTTATCCAAACAGCCAAGGTTCCACTTATCCCATGCCTCATGACTTTCTGGATGAGTCTCTCATGAGGGACCTTGTCAAATGCTTTGCTAAAGTCCATGTAGACCACATCCACTGCCCTACATCAATTTCTTTTGTTACCTCTTCAAAAAACTCAATCAGGCTCGTGAGGCACGATCTTCCCTTCACAAAGCCATGTTGACTATCCATGAGTAGACTGTACTTCGCCAAATGCTCGTAGATCCTATCCTTAAGAATCCTTTCCAGTAGTTTGCATACCACCGACGTAAGACTCACCGGTCTATAGTTCCCAGGTTTCTCCCTATTACCTTTCTTAAACAAGGGAACTACATTTGCCATTCTCCAGTCCTCCGGCACTTCCCCTGCAGCCAAAGAGGATTCAAAGATCATAGCTAATACTCCTGCGATCTCTTCTCTCAATTCCCACAACAACCTGGGGTGTATCATATCCGGCCCTGGGGATTTATCAATCTTAATGTTTTTAAGAAGATCCAGCACTTCTTCTTCCTTAATCTCCACATTGTCCAGCACATAGGCCAGCTCTACTTCGACCTCATCCTGATCAAGATCCTTTTCACTTATGAATACTGAAGCAAAGTATTCATTTAGGACCTCCCCAACCTTCTCCGCTTCCAGGCACATGTTGCCCTCTTTATCCTTTAACGGTCCCACCTTCATTCTCGTCATCCTCCTATTCTTCACATACACATAGAATGCCTTGGGGTTCTCCTTAATACTACACGCCAAGGCCTTCTCATGCCCCCTTCGAACTCTCCTAAGTCCTTTCTTTAGCTCCTTCCTGGCTACCCTATATTTCTCATAAGCCCCTCCTACTTCTTATATCTAACATATGCTTCCTTTGTCCTCTTGACGAGTTGCTTCACATGTTTTGTCAGCCACGGTTCCCTTTTCCTACCATTTTTTCCTTGCCCCAGTGGGACAAACCTGTCCTGAACCCAGCTCAAGTGGTAGCTAAACTTCTCCCACATCTGTGCTTTCCCCTTTGAACATCTGTTTCCAATTTACTCTCGCTAGTTCCTTCCTCATCCCTTCAAAGTTAGCCCTTCCCCAGTTAAGCACTTTACCATTTCATCTGATTTTATCCCTTTCCATAGCTATGCTGAAGCTAAGGGAGTTGTGGTCACTCTCACCAAAATGCTCCCCCACCAAGAGGTCTGTCACCTGACCAGGCTCATTACCCAGAACTAGATCCAGTATAGCCTCTCCTCTCGTCGGCCGGTCCACATACTGTGTCAGGAATCCTTCTTGAACACACCTGACAAATTCAGCCCCATCTATCCCCCTTGCACTCAGGAAGTGCCAGTCAATATGAGGGATTTGAAATCACCCATAAATACTACCCTGTATAATAACCATATAAAACTTACAGCATGGAAACAGGCCATCTCGACCCTTCTAGTCCATGCCGAACACTTACTCTCACCTAGTCCCACCGACCTGCACTCAGCCCATAACCCTCCATTCCTTTCCTGCACCATTCTAAAATCTGCCTGCTTATCTGCTCCTCGGTGTCCCGAGGGCTATTTGGGGGACTACTCCCAGCACAGTGATTGATCCCTTCCTATTTCTGACTTCCACCCAGACTGACTCCATGGACACTCCTGCTGCAGCGTCCTCCCTTTCTATAGCCGTGATACTATCCCTGACCAGCAATGCCACTCCCCCCGCCCCTTTTCTACCTCCCATTCTATTCCTTTTAAAACACCTGAACCCCGGGACCTGCATCATCCAATCCTGCCCTTCCTCCAACCAAGTTTCAGTAACGGCCACAACATCATAGTTCCACGTACTAATCTATACTCTAAGTTCAACCTCCTTGTTCCTAATACTCCTAGCATTAAAATAGACACATTTCAACCCCTTTAACTGGCTACAATTATGTTCTGTCCCCTGCCTGTCCTTCCTCATCAACTCAGAACTCTTAGCATCATGCCCTTGTCCTTCTACCTTAATCCCTGCACTCACATTCTGATTCCAACCCCCCCTGCCAAACTAGTTTAAACCCTCCCCAACAGCTCTATCAAACCTGCCCGCCAGGATATTGGTCCTCCTGGGATTCAAGTGCAACCCGTCCTTTTTGTACAGGTCACACCTGCCCCAAAAGAGGTCCCAATGATCCAGAAATCTGAATCTCTGCCCCCTGTTCCAATCCCTCAGCCCCGCATTTATCCTCCACTTCATCCTATTCCTATTCTCACTGTCGGGTGGCACAAGCAGTAATCCTGAGATTACTACCTTTGAGGTTCTATTTCTCAACTTCCTTCCTAACTCCCTGTAGTCTGTTTTCAAGACCTCCTCCCTTTTCCTACCTATGTCATCAGTACCAATATGTACCACGACTTCTGGCTGTTCTCCTTCCCACTTCAGGATATCGTGGAAGCAATCAGAAACATCCCAGACCCTGGCACCTGGGAGGCAAACTACCATCTGAGTTTCTTTCCTGCGTCCACAGAATCGCCTGTCTGACCCCCTGACTATCGAGTCCCCTATTACTACTGCCTTCCTCTTCCTTTCCCTACCCTTCTGAGCCACAGGGCCAGACTCTGTGCCAGAGGCACGAACACTGTCGCTTCTCCCAGGTAGGCTGTCCCCCCCCAACAGTACTCAAACAGGAGTAGTTATTGTCAAGGGGTACAGCCACAGGGGTACTCTCTAGTACCTGATTCTTCTCCTTCCCTCTCCTGACTGTGACCCATTTCTCTGTCCCCCGTGGCCCCGGAGTGACCACCTGTCTGTAACTCCTCTCTATCACCTCCTCACTCTCCCTGACCAGACAAAGGTCATTAAGCTGCATCTCCAGTTCCCTAACACGGTCCCTTAGGAGTTGCATCTCGATGAACCGGGTGCAGATGTGGCCGTCCGGGATGCTGGGAGACTCCAGGACCTCCCACATCTGACACCGATCACAGAAAACTGGCCTCACACACATACTACCTCCTTTTGCAATCAACAAATGCCTCGCCTCCTCCTGTTACCGCCAAAGCCCGTTGAGCCAAAGCCCTTTCACTCTGCTGCCTCTCACTCCGCTGCCCACTGGATGTGGCTGCCTTCTTTTTAAACTGTTCGCGCTCAACTGGCTGACGTCACGCGCCTGCGCAGTCTGGCCTCTCTCTTTCCCCGATAACTCAAAATGTCTTCCCGCTGGAAATCCTTAGGTGCTCTCCCGCTGCCTTCTTGTTCCAAATCTATAATGTCTTTTTTTTTGTCTTTATAGTTAGTCACTGTCACATGATGAATTACAGTTTTCATACCGGGGCCCTAGCAGAGATATTTAAATAATCCTTAACAACAGATGAGGTACTGCAGGATTGAAGGATAGCTAGCTGTGTTCCACTGTTTAAGAAAGACTCTAAAAATAAACCAAGGAAGTATATGCTGGTGAGCCTGACGTCAGTAGTGGAAAAGTTTCTAGAAGATATTCCAATGAACCGGATGTATAAGTATTTGGATTGATATGTCTTGCACAGTAGGACATGTCTAACCAATCTTAAAGCATTTTTTGAGGAAGTTACCAGGAAAGTGGATGAAGGCAAGACAGTGGATGTTGTCGACACGGACTTTAGCAAGGCATTTGACAAGGTCACGCATGGGAGGCTGATCAAGAAGGTTCATTCGCTCGGCATTCAGGATGAGGTAGTAAATTGGATTAGACATTGGCTTTGTGGGAGAAGCCAGAGAATGGTAGTTGAGGGTTGCCTCTCTGACTGAATGCCAGTGACTAGTGGTGTGCCGCAGGGATCAGTGCTGGGTCTTTTTCTGTTTGTCATCCATATCAATGATCTGGATGATAATGTGGTTAACTGGATCAGCAAATTTGTGGATAACACCAAGATTGGGAGTGTAGTATACAGTGAGGAAGGCTATCATGGCTTGCAGAGGGATCTGGACCAGCTGGAAAAATGAGCTGAAAAATAGCAGATGGAATTTAATGCAGACAAGTGCAAGGTTTTGCACTTTGGTAGGACCAACCAGGGTAGGTCTTACACAGTGAATAGTAGGGCACGGAGGAATGCGGTAGAACAAAGGGATCTGGGACATAATTCATTGAAAGTGGCATCACAAGGTAGATAGGGCCGTAAAGAAAGCTTTTGGTACATTGGCCTTCATAAATCAAAGTACTGAGAACAGAAGATAGGATTTTACGTTGAAGTTGTGTAAGACATTGGTAAGGCCTCATTTGGAGTATTGTGTGCAATTTTGGTCACCTACCTACGGGGAAGATGTAAATAAGGTTGGAAGAGTACAGAGAAAATTTACAAGGATGTTGCTGGATCTGGAGGATCTGAGTTATAATGAAACATTGAAAAGGTTAGAACTTTATTCCTTGGAATGTAGAGGATTGAGAGGAGATTTAATAGTTGCATACAAAATTATGAGGGGTATAGATAGGGTCAATACAATCAGGCTTTTTCCACTGAAGTTGGATGGGAATGCAACCAGAGATCATGGGTTAAGGGTGAAAGATGAGATGTTTAAAAGGGAACATGAGGGGAAACTTCTTCACTCAGAGGGATGTGAGAGTGTGGAATGAACTGCCTGTGCAAGTATTGCATGTAAGTTCAATTTCAACATTTGAGAGTAGAGAGTAGAGATTAGTAGAGTTGAGAGTTGAGAGTAGAGATAGGCACATGGATGGTAGGGGTATGGAGGGCTATGGTGCCAGTGCAGGTTGATGGGAGTGGGCAGTTTAAATGGCTCTGCATGGACTAGATGGGCCAAAGGGCCTGTTTCTGTACTGTACTTTTTTATGACTCTATAGCAAGAGTGTATGTCAAGCAATATCATAAACTAGGGCTGTTGATTAAAATGTAAATTTTCCATTTCATCACAATGTTAATCAATAACAAAATGCCACTAGTTTGCCTTCTATAAGTTCTGCTGTTATAATTTAATCATCTTGTACAAAGCTTACTAAGGGCTCCTTTCTGGATACTAGTCCTGTCATGGTCCAGTCCGTGAACTCCACATTCTGGTTCCCAGTCCGGTCCATCGTTCCTTATTTCAGGTTTTTCAGTTTTCCCTTGTTCTGTTGTGTGCTCTAATTGAGGCACCTGATTCTCATTTTGGGCTGGCTACAAAAGTAGCTCCTGGGTTCAGCTTTATTTGGAAATCTAGGAGAAGGAGTGCTCTTGAAGTTGCTGCATTTTTATAACTGAGTGTGGGAGGAGGGAAGACTACCAAGTGCATGGAAAGAAGCAGTAGTAATTCCCATAAGGAAATCTGGCAAGGATCTGTCAAAACCCACTAGTTACAGGCCAATAGCACTAACATCAAATATATGTAAGGTAATGGAAAGGATGATAACAGAAAAGTTATTGTATGATCTTGAGAAGAGAGGAATGTTGGCAAGTTATCAGAGTGATTTTAGGAAGGGAAGGAATTCCATGGACTCAGTGATAAGGTTAGAGACTGAAATAAGAAAGGCCCAGGCAAATAAAGAATCAGTAGTTGCAGTGTTTTTTGACATTGAAAAAGCCTATGATATGATGTGGAAGGAAGGATTATTAATTAAACTGCACAAGATGGGGGTTGGGGGAGAGTTTTTAATTGGATTAAAGATTTTTTGTTTGGTAGAAAAATTCAAGTTCTGATTGGATCAGAATTATCAAAACAGTACATAGTGGGAAATGGCACACCTCAGGGTAGTGTGAGTAGCCCGTTACTTTTCATCATTATGATCAATGATGTCTTCATAAAGGTACCAGTGGATATAGGTAGGTCACTGTTTGCGGATGATGGGGCCTTGTGGAAAAGAGGCAGGAACATGGAGCATATAACCAGGAAACTACAAGGAGCAATTGATGAAGTGGTAGAGTGGGGTTATGATTGGGGATGTAAATTTTCAGTAGAAAAAACTCAAACTGTATTTTTCACTAGGAAAAGAATTGAGGTAGGGAAGAAGTTAAGGATGTATGGGATTGAATTAGAAAGGTTTAGATCATTTAAATTTCTGGGAGTTATATTTGATTCATGATTAACATGGGCAGACCATATCAGGAAAGTTGAGGAGAAATGTAAAAAAGTAATAAACATGATGACTGGTAGGGAATGGGGAGCAAGTTGTTCAGCATTGAAGAGAATGTATGTGGCTTTAGTAAGATCTGTTTTGGATTATGGAAGTGTAGCATATGGATCAGCAGCTAGGTCTCTTATAAGGAAACTGGATGTGATTCAGGCTCAGGTTTTGAGAGTGTGCAGTGGGGCTTTTAAAACATCACCAGTATCAGCCCTGCAGGTAGAAATGGGAGTAATGCCTTTGGAATTAAGAAGGATGCAATTGAAGGCAAACTAATGGGCTAATTTGCAGGGACACAATGATTCTCACCCTGCTAAAGGAGTGTTGCAGGAGTCCTGGGAAAATGGGAGGTTTCAGAGGGAAAACTTTAGTCGGGTAGGGAATGATATTGCTAGAGAATGTGGAGTGTTTGATCTAAGGATAAGTCCTTCAGTAGTTTATCCAGTTGTAGCTCCATGGAAGCTTGTATGGCTTGACATAGACTGGCATTTGTTAGAGGTAAAAAGGAAAGGAAAATATAAAACTGATTTGGTAAGTGCATTTAACTGTCATGTGATGGAAAAGTATAGTGATTATACTCAGGTCTATACAGATGGTGCTAAGGAACCTGAAACAGGAGTGACAGGGTTTGGGGTGGCTATACCAGCAAAAGCAATTGCAATCAGCAGAAGAACATCTAATAAGTTAGCGGTGTATACAGTGGAGATGATGGCAGTGTTGGTTGCGTTGGGTGGAGAAAGCTAGACTAGTCAAAGCGTTGATATGCTCAGATTCATCTTCAATTCTAGCAAGTTTAAGGTCTTCTCACTCAAACAGCCGGCAAGATGTACTTCATGAAGTCCTTCAGTCAGTCACAAGAGTTGCAAATTAGGGAGGTCAGGTTAAATTTCTATGGGTTCCAGCTTATGTAGGGGTGAAGGGGAATGAAAGGGTGGATGAGTTGGCAAAGAGGGTGTTAAAGAAAGAAAATATAGAAATGCACATTAGTATCAGTAAAGCAGAGGTTAAGTGTGTAATCTGGGGAAAAATCAACCAAATGTGGCAAGAAAGATGGGACAGGGAGGGGAACGGGAGGCATTTATATCAAATACAAAAAAGTGTTGCAGGTACTAGGGTAGGTAGTAGATACAGAAGAGAGGAAATTGTGTGGACTAGGTTAAGGCTGGGGCACTGTGCACTAAACCAAACATTGAAATTGATAGGGAAACACCAGACAAGACTGTGTGAGGAATGTCAGGAAGAGGAGTCAGTAGAACATGTAGTTCTGAGTTGCAGGAAGTATGGGATACAGAGAGAGATGATGAGAATTAATCTAAGGGAATTGGGGGTGCAGGAATTCACATTAATAAGGTTGCTGGGCATGGGTGAGAGAACACAGGTTAGGGTATTTTTAGCTTTCTTAAGGGGTACAGGGTTTTTTTTATAGGATATGATGGATAAACAGGAATAGAGTACTAGGATGGCCAAAGATGGGAGGATAAAGTGTAGGTTAGGGTATGTGTGTGTGTGCGATTGGGTGAAGGGATTTAGAATGTGAGTCCATCGCACACTCCGGAGCAGAAAGTGGTGGTAATGCACCATTAAGCTGGGTGCCAACCGCCGTAAAACAAGATAGGGAGAGAGAGAGAGCTTCATTTGGTGGACTGTTCCCTTCCTCCTGAAGCCTTGTCTGTATTGCTGGTAAGTTCTACTGCTGGAGCAAGACTGGAGCTTTGTGTGTCTAGATAAGGAACAGTCTATCATTGTTTGGAACTGTATCTGTGTTCATGCCTTTGCTAGGTAGGTCTGGCTGTTTGCTGCTACCTTGTGTTGTGAACTGTCTCTGTTCTGTGTATGAGTCCTGGCCCAATCTCCTGCTCCCTAGAAGGGGTCCTGACTCTGTAGAGCTGTGGCCCCAAGTCCTGTTCCTAAGGAGGGATCCCAGCTCTGTTCCATGTCCCTGTTCTCCTGTCTCTCTCAAGACTGAGTCAAGGCTTTGGGTTCTTGTCCTGTCCATGTGCCTTGTCCTATGCAGGAGTTTCATGTCTAGTCCTGCAGTCAAGCCTTGAAGAACCCAAGCCATGTCCAGTCCTGTAGCCATGTCATGTCCTTGCCTAGTTCTGGGCTCTGAGCCCAAGTCAAGACCCAGGTTCTGGGTCCTTGTCCAGTCTCTGGATTGGAGTCCAAGCCCAGGCTCCTAGTTCCCAGTTCCTTGTCCTGGTCCTGCCTTCCTAGCTGAAGTCCTAGCCCAAGTCTGTGTTCCTGTTCCAGCTTAGTCTGTGTCTAGGATGGATTGAAGGGCCTGTTTCTATGCTGTACTCTCTGACTCTTGTATACTTCTATCAAGCCCAAGCTTACTCAACCTATCCTCATAAGGCATGTTCTCTAATCAAGGCAACATCCTCTGCACTCTCTTAAGCTTCCACACCCTTCCTATAATGAGGCAAACAGAACTGAACACTATATTTAAAGTATGATATAAACAGTCTTTCAGAGTTGGAGCATTACCTTGCAGCCTTTGAAATCAATCCCCTGACTAATGAAGACCAACACACCAGAAACAACTTTGAGAGATCTAGACCATAAGACATAAGAGCAGAATTAGGCCATTTAGCCCATTGAATCTACTCTGCCAATTCAAGTCTGCTCCCGAGTGGGATTAAGGAAAACCCCAAGGCATTCTACAAGTATGTGAAAAGCAAGACTAAAGATGATAAGATGTGAGAGAACAGGACCAATCAAGTGTGACAGTGGAAAAGCGTGTATGGAACTGAAGGAGATAGCAAAGGTACTTACTAAGTACTTTGCTTCAGTATTCACTATGGAAAAGGATCTTGGTGATTGTAGGGATGACTTACAGTGGACTGAAAAGCTTGAGCATGTAGATATTAAGGAAGAGGGTGTACTGGAGCTTTTGGAAAGCATCGTTGGATAAGTCACCAGGACTGGGTGAGATGTACTCCAGGCTACTGTAAGAGGCGAGGGAGGAGATTGCTGAGCTTCTGGCGATGATCTTTGCATCATCATCAATGAGGATGGGAGAGGTTCCTGAGGATTGGAGAGTAGTGGATGTTCCCTTATTCAAGAAAGGGAGTAGAGATAGCCCAGGAAATTATATTCCAGTGAGTCTTGCTTCAGTGACTGGTAAGTTGGAGAAGATCCTGATAGGCAGGATTTGTGAACATTTGGAGAGGCATAATGATTAGAAAAGCAAAGCTTTGTAAGGCACAACCTGCCTTTGATGAGCCTGATTGAATTTTTTTTGAGGATATGACAAAACACATTGATGAAATTAGAGCGTAGTGTATATGGATTTCAGCAAGGCATTTGATAAGGTTCCCCATGCAAGGCTTACTGAGAAAGAAAGGAGGCATGGGATCCAAGGGGACATTGCTTTGTGGATCCAGAACTGGCTTGCCCACAGAAGGCAAAGAGTGGTTGTAGATGGGTCATATTCTGCATGGAGGTCGGTCACCAGTGGAGTGCCTCAGGGATCTGTTCTGGGACCCTTACTCTTCATGATTTTTATAAATGACCTGGATGAGGAAGTGGAGGGATGGGTTAGTAAGTTTGCTGATGACACAAAGGTTGGAGGTGTTGTGGATAGTGTGGAGGGCTGTCAGAGGTTACAGCGGGGCATTGATAGGATGCAAAACTGGGCTGAGAAGTGGCAGATTGAGTTCAACCCAGATAAGTGTGAAGTGGTTCATTTTGATAGGTCAAATTTGAAGACAGAATATAATATTAATGGTAAGACTCATGACAGTGTGGAGGATCAGAGGAATCTTGGGGTCCATGTCCATAGGACACTCAAAACTGCTGTGCAGGTTGACAATCTTGTTAAGAAGGCATATGCTGTGTTGGCCTTCATTAAACTTGGGATTGAGTTTAGGAGCCAAGAGGTAATGTTACAGTTATATAAGAACTTGGTCAGACCCCACTTGGAGTACTGTGTTCAGTTTTGGTCACCTCACTGCAGGAAGGATGTGGAAACTATAGAAAGGGTGCAAAGGAGATTTACAAGGATGTTGCCTGGATTGAGGAGCATGCCTTGTGAGAATAGGTTGAGTGAAATTCAGCCTTTTCTCCTTGGAGTGACTATGGATGTGAGGTGACCTGATAGAGGTGCATAAAATGGTGAGAGGCATTGATCATGTGGATAGCCAAAGGCTTTTTCCCAGGGGTAAAATGGCTAACAAGAGCTTTAAGTAGCTTTAAGGTGCTTGGATGTAGGTACTGAGGGGATGTCAGGAGTAAGTTCACAGAGTGGTGGGTGCATGAAATGCATTGCCAGTGACGGTGGTAGAGGCAAAATCAATAGGGTCTTTTAAGAGACTCTGAAATGGGTACATGGCGCTTAGGAAAATAGAGGGCTATGTGCTAGGTAAATTCTGGGCAATTTCCAGAGTAGGTTCCATGGTCGACACAACATTGTGGGCTAAAGGGCCTGTAATGTGCTGTAGGTTGCTATGTTCATGGCTGATCCCAGATCCTATTCAATGCCACACATCTGTCCTTTCACCATATCCCTTGATGCCCCAACCAATGAAGAATCTATCAATTTCCGCTTTGAATATGCCCATGGACTTGGCCCCCACTGCAGTCTGAGGCAGAACATTCTACAGATTCACTTTTATGGATGTGGACCCCAAGATCCCACTGCTGAGAATCCTGCCATTAACCCAGTTATGTCTTCAATTTTGGCCTTCACACTTTTCTGGATTGAACTTCATCTGCCTCTTCTCAGCCCAGCTCTGCATACTATACTACCTTCTGCACTATTTATAACTTTGAGTCGTCCAGAAATTTATTAACCCACCTTTCCAAAGTTCAAAGTAAATTTTATTATCTCAAAGTACATATGTCACCATATACAACTCTGATTCATTTTCCTGTGACACTCAGCAAATCAATAGAATAGTACCTATAACAGGACCAATGAAAGATAAACCAGTATGCAAAAGTCAACAACCTCTGCAAATGAAAATGTAAGTAAATATCAATAAATGATGAGAAAGAGTCCTTAAAGTAAGACCATTGGTCAGATCATAAGACCATAAAAAATAGGACCATAATTAGGCCATTCAGTCCATTGCGTCTACTCTGCCATTTCATCATAGCTGATTCCAGATCCCATACACCAGTCCACTTTCCATATCCATTGAAGTCCTGACCAATCGGAATCTATCAACTTCTGCCTTAAATATACCCACAAACTTGGCCCCCATCACTGTCTGTGGTAGAGCATTCCAGATTCACCACTCTTTGGGTAAAAAAAAAATTCTCCTTCAGTTCTGAAAGGTCAACCCTCATTTTTCAAACTGTACCCTCTTGTTCTGGATACCCCACCAGAGTAAACATCCTCTCCACATTAACCCTATCTAGACATTTCAACATCCAGCACATAATTCTCCGAAATCGCTGCCACCTCCAAATGGATCCCACCACCGAACACCTTTCCCTCCCTCCTCCCCCCGATTTCTGCTTTACGCATGTAAAGCATGTCCATTCGTCCCTCCTGGTACTTATCCATGCAAGTAGAACAAGCGCTACACCTGCCCCTACACCTCCTCCCTCACTACAATTCAGGCCCTAAACTGTCCTTCCAGGTGAGGTGACACTTCACTTGTGAGTTTGTTGGGATCATATACTGTGTTTGGTGCTCCTGGCGTGGCCTCTTGTGTATCAGTGAGACCCGATGTAGATTGGGAGACCAAGAACCTACACTACATCCGCTAGAACAAGCAGGATCTCCCAATCGCCACTCATTTTAATTCCACTTCCCACTTCCATTCTGATATGTCCATCCACGGCCTCCTCCACTGCCAGGATAAGGTCACATTTAGGTTGGAGGAACAACACCTTGTATCCTGTTTGGGTAGCTTCCAATCTGATGGCATGAACATTGGTTTCTCAAACTTCCAGCAAAGTCTCCCCTACCCCACCCCTTTACCATTTCCCATCCCCTTGTGCCTGTCTCATGTTATCTCCGTGCCTGCCCAAGTTTCACCTATCACCTGGCCTTTCTCTCCCCTCCCCCATCTTTCAAATCTACTTCTCAGCATTTTTTTTCTCCTGTCCTACCGAAAGGTTTCAGCCTGAAACTTCGACTGTACCTTTTTCCATAGATGCTCTCTGGCCTGCTGAGTTCCTCCAGCATTTTGTGTGTGTTGCTTGGATTTCCAGCATCTGCAAATTTTCTCTTGTTCAACATTCGGTAGGTTTCATAGAAATATAGAAAACCTACAGCACAATACAGGCCCTTCGGCCCACGATGTTGTGCCAAATATGTCCCTACCTTAGAAATTACTAGGGTTACCCATAGCCCTCTATTTTTCTAAGCTCCATGTACCTATCCAAAACTATCTTAAAGTCCCTATCGTATCCACCTCCATTACCATTGCCGGCAGCCCATTCCACGCACTCACCACTCTGTGTTTAAATAAAAAAAACTTACATCTGACATCTCCTCTGTACCTACTCCCCAGCACTTTAAACCTGTGTCCTCTTGTGGCAGCCATTTCAGCCCTGGGGAAAAAGCCTCTGACTATCCACACAACCAATGACTCTCATCTTATACACCTCTATCAGGTCACCTCTCATCCTCCAGTGCTCCAAGGAGAAAAGGCCAAGTTCATTCAATGAGATCCTGCTGCATTTTCCTAAATTCCGGTGAGTACAGGCCCAAAGCTGCCAAGCAGTCCTCATATGTTAACCCCTTCATTCCTGGAATTATCCTTGTGAACCTCCTCTGGATCCTCTCCAATGACAATACATCCTTTCTGAGATAAGTGGTCTAAAACTGTTGACAATACTCAATGTACAGCCTAGCTAGTGCCCTATACAGCCTCATATGTGGCACCTTATCTAATGCCTTCTGAAAATCCAGGTAAATTCAGTGGAATAAAAGAAATCAATGGCATGAGAGGGGAACTGGCCAAGGTTGACTGGAAAGAGACACTAGCAGGAAGGACAGCAGAGCAGCAATGGCTGGAGTTTCTGTGAAAAATAAGGGAAGTGCGAGACAGATACATTCCAAATAAGAAGAAATTTGAGTGGAAGAAGGACACTACCATGGCTGACAAGTGAATTCAGAGCCAAAGTAAAAGCAAAAGAGAGGGCATACAAGGAAGCCAAAGCCAGTGGGAAGATAGAGGATTGGGAAACTTTTAAAATCTTGCAGAAGAGAACTAAGAAGCTCATTAGGAAGGAAAAGATGAATTATGAAAGGAAGCTGGTGACTAATATCAAATAAGATACTAGAAGCTTTAAGTATATAAAGGGTAAAAGAGAGTTGAGGGTAGATATAGGACTAATAGAAATTGATGCTGGAGATATTGTAATGAGAGAGGCAGAGATGGCAGAGGAACTGAATGCGTATTTTGCATCAGTCTTCACAGTGGAAGACATCTGCAGTATACCAGACATTCAAGAGTGTCAGGGAAATGAAGAATGTGCAGTGAAAATTACAACTGAGAAGGTGCTCAGGAGGGTGGATTAATGGTCTGACGGTGGATTTCCTGGCCCTGATGGAATACACCCTTGTGTTCTGAAGGAAGTAGCTGAAGAGATTGTGGAGGCATTAACAACGATCTTTCAAGAATCATTTGGTTCTGGCATTGTACTGGATGACTGGAAAATTGCAAATGTTACTCCACAATTTAAGAAGAGTGGGAGGCAGCAGAAAGGAAACTATAGGCCAGTTAGCCTGACATCAATGGTTGGGAAGTTGTTGGAATCAATTGTTAGGGATGAGATTATGGAGTACCTAGAAGCACATGACAAGATAGGCCAAAGCCAACATGGTTTCCTGAAAGGAAAATCCTGCCTAACTAACCTACTGCAATTTTTTGAGGAAATTACAAGCAGGGTAGACAAAGGAGATGTAGTAGATGTGGTGTACTTGGATTTTCAGAAGGCCTTTGACAAGGTGCTGCACATGAGGCTGATAAGAGCATGGGAGTTACTAGCATGGGTGGAGCATTGGCTGATCGGCAGAAAACAGAGTGTCGGAATAAAGGGATCCTATTCTGGCTGGCTGCCAGTTACCAGTGGAGTTCCACAGGGGACTGAGTTGGGACCGCTGTTTTTTATGTTGTATGACAATGATTTGGACTCTGGGATTAATGGATCTGTGGCTAAATTGCTGATGATACAAAGATAGGTGGAGGAGCGGGCAATGCTGAGGAAACAGAGCCTGCAGAGAGACTTGGGTAGTTTAGGGAAATGGGCAAAGAAGTGGCAAATGAAATATGTTGGAAAGTGTATGGACATGCACTTTAGTGGAAGAAATAAATGGGCAGACTATTTAGATGGGGAGAGAATTCAAAATGCAGAGATGCAAAGGGACTTGGGAGTCATTGTGCAGGATACCCTAAAGGTTAATCTCCAGGATGAGTCGGTGGTGAAGGTGGCAAATGCAATGTTGGCATTCATTTCTAGAGGTATAGAATATAAGAGCAGGGATGTGATGTTGAGGCTGTATAAGGCACTCTGAAGACCACACTTGGAGTATTGTGAACAGTTTTGGGCTCCTTATTTTAGAAAGGATACACTGACATTGGAGAGGATTCAGAGAAGATTCATGAGAATGATTCCAGGAATGAAAGGGTTACTGTATGAGGAATGTCTGGCAGCTCTTGGGCTGTATTCCCTGGAGTTCAGGAGAATGAGGGGGGATCTCATAGGAACATTGATTGTTAAAAGGCCTGAACAGATTAGATATGGCAAAGTTATTTCCCATAGTGGGGGAGTCAATGACACGATGGCACAGCTTCAGGATTGAAGGACGTCCATTTAGAACAGAGATGCGGAGAAATTACTTTAGTCAGAGGGTGGTAAATCTGTGGAATTTGTTGCCATGAGTGGCTGTGGAGACCAAGTCATTGGGTGTACTTAAGGCAGAGATAGATAAGTTCTTAATTGGCCAGGGCATCAGAGTATGGGGAGAAGACGGGAGTGAGGATGATTGGAAGAATTGGATCTGCCTATGCTGTCCTTCCTGCTAGTGTCTCTTTCCAGTCAACTTTGGCCAGTTCCCCTCTCATGCAATTGTCACAGATCATTGCACAACACCCAATCCAGCACAGCTGATCCCTTAGTGGGCTCAACAACAAGCTGTTCTAAAAAGCCATCCCTTAAACATTCTACAAATTCTCTCTCGAGGTCCAGTACTGGCCTGGTTTTCCCAATCTACTTTCATGTTAAAATCCCCAACATCATGACATTGCCTTTCTGACATGCCTTTTCTATCTCCTGCTGTAATTTGTAATCCACATCCCGGCTGCTGTTCGAAGGCCTGTATACAAGTGCCATTAGGGTCCTTTTACTCTTGCCATTTCTTAACTCAACCCATAGAAACTCTATACCTTCCAATCCTATGTCATCTCTTTCTAATGATTTAATATTATTTCTTATACACAGGGCCACGCCATACCCTCTGCCTACTAACCTGTCTTTCCATATATTGGACGTTCAACTCCCAATGGCAGCCATCCTTTAGCCAAGTTTCAGAGATGGCCACAACGTCATACTTGCCAATCTGTAGCTGAATTTCAAGATTGTCCATTTTATTTCTTATGCTGCATGCATTCAAATATAACATTTTCAGTCCAGTATTTGTTGCTTTCTGTTTTAACTGCACCACGCCTCTATTGCCCTGTAACTCATCCCACTGGCTGTGATTATGCCTCATCTCCTGCCTGTCCTTTCTATCATCTCTGTTGCACGCTATCTTTGATTTCTGTTTTCCTCTTCCTCAGCCCTATCACTCCTGTTCCCATCCCCCTGCCAAATAAGTTTAAACTCTCCCTAACAGCTCTTTTAAACCTGTCTGCTAGGATATTGGACCCTTTTGGGTTCAGGTATCCTCCTCCAATCCACCTGGGCAAGCTCCTCTCTCATGCTTCTGTAATTCCCTTTATTCCATTGCGATACAGATACATGTGACTTGTGTTTCTCCCTCAAATTGCAGTATGAATTCAATCATATGATCACTGACTCCTCAGGGTTCCTTTACATTAAGTTGATTAATAAAATCTGGGTAATTACACAACACCCAATCTAAGATGGCCTTTCCCTGAGTAAGCCCGAGCACAAGCTGCTCTAAAAAGCCATCTCGTAGGCATTCAACAAATTCCCTCTCTTGTGATCTGACACCAACCTGATTTTCCCAATCCCTTTGCAAATTGAAGTCCTCCATTACAATTATGACATTACCCTTATTCCATGCCCCTTCCAGCTCCCTTTGCAATCTAAACCCCACATCTGGACTACTATTTCGAGGCCTATATATGATCTCCATTTTTTTTTTACCCTTGCAGTTCCTTAATTCCACCCAAAAAGACTCAACATTCCCTGACCTTATGTCAGCTCTTTCTAAAGATGTAGTTCCATCTCTTACCAATGAGAGGGCCATTAGTCTTTGCATGAATGAATTTGTGAACTGTTGTGGAGACGCTAGGGTAGAGATGTTACGACTGTATTGTAAGTAGCTGATATTCATTACCTCTATGACTCTTAACAACCCTCATGTGATTGCTATACCTTTGAACAACTCAGAGTTCATCAACCGGAAAACTACTCTCCATGGTTCAGAACTGAATAAACCTCTCAGATGAGTGGTGAAACATCTTCTAAACAACACAACAAGTCCAGTTGCCTTGATTTACTGCTGCTTGATATACAATGTCCTGGATGACTGAATCTTCATAGACATATCAATCCTGTTCTTCAAAAGTTCAAACACATGTTCTTTCTTAACTTTGAGATGTTTCAGCTTGTTCTGTGCTGTCCTCAAGGTCTCTCTGACTAGTGAATACAGAAGCAAATTCCAATAAAAACACCCACTCTTAATATTTAAGTATCATTATCTCTCAAGTCCAACTATCATTCTAAGGAGGATGAAGTGGAGAAGGAGGTCAGCATTGACAATTGTCTCAAAATACTCAAATAATGTGGCCACAAAAACAAATCACAGATTGAATATCCTTTGATAGGTGATACACTTCCTGACTTTGCAAACATTTGCATCTGTAAGCCACCAGTCATGAATGTTACAGAATACTTTCCAATTACATGAATGAGTGCTTCTCCAAAAACAAAATAAAATTGACATTTGGAACCATTCCATTCCTCATGTCTTATTAGCACATTTAGTACATATTTCTTATATCCTTTTGGCCAAATAGGCTTTCCTTGTCTCTATAGGTGGAGATTTCATGGCACAATGTGTGATGTGTGACATATGGGCAGCTTTGTTAAGTCTGTGAAAGGACAAATATTTAAAGAATGCATGTACAAAGGCAGTTGTTATATTGTAACATTACACTTAACTGGACTAACTTCAAATATTTATCATATAATGCACTGCAGCATTTAAAAGCAAAGTCACTTCTTAGACAAAATGGTAATTCCTTCTTTGCACCTCTCTCACTATCACCTACAAGGTTCTCCCCATAAAAGATGCAGTCCTGCAGATTTCAACACATTTCATGAGGCATAAGAATTGACCTACGTAATCTTGACCTCACCCACTTTCAACAGAAATCTGTGGACAGTGTTACATCATGCACTTTGATTTTTTTTTCCTGATGTGTTCTTTAAGATTACTTCGAGTAAAAAGAATCCAGATTCCACTATTTAAGGTGTATGAGCATACCAATTAAGAGCAGAAAGAGATTCAAAGCAACACTGAGAAAAAAAATGTTGCTTCAACTTAGATATCAAAAGGCCATCTCTTATTTTTAAACAATGAGACCTAGTTCTAGATTGTTTCAACACTGGAACCATCTCCACATCTACTAAGGATCTGTCGATACAACATCACTAAAGACTGAAGATGTCCTAAGATCCATCAGATTTATTAAAACCTAGGTAAATGCCCACCTTCAAAAATTAAGCCTTAAAGAGTCTTGATGATCTTTTATAATTCTCGGATACTTCCCTTGAACACTAAGTTGTCATTCTTTTATTTACATCACGTGTCTGAAATAGTCTAAGTATTAAAAGCATAAAATTTTCAGTTAAGAGTGAAATAAGCAAAGTACAAACTTTGTATTATCATAGCATTTATTGGATAATTGGATGAAGGGAGGATTTGCCAATGAGTAGAATGTTTCGCCACATTTTGTCTGGATGAAGTGCAACAATAATAAGAATGTTCATCTCCTTGTACTGAGTAAAATACACGTAGTATTTAGTACTATCTAAAACAGTGTCTTGTATTATCCACAGTAAACAGTTTTAATGCAACACATTCTACTAAGTAAAATCTAAACAAGCTTTATCAAATGAAAAATTGATGCCAAGACACATGAAAAATAATAGGTGAACAAAAACCTGGTCAGTGAGATTTTAAAGACCCTTTAAATGGAGAAAGAAAGCAGGAGAAAATTTGAGGCCCAAGTCCACCCTATCCTCATTATATGTGGGGGATACATTCCTCGCAGTCGGCGCATAATATGGAGACGCATAATGTGAATAATTATTTAAATGGAGAAAGGGATGCGTTCTGGAGGGCTTCCTGAATATGTTTTATCTGTAATTTATTCACATTTTCATACCAATACGACACAAAAGCAGTACCACAAGGCAACATTCATATTATATTTCATCAATTTAAGGTAATATTCAATGTAATAAATCATAGCGTTCAGCAGTTTCATGGTCAGCACTAGCTTGCTCACCACACACAGCTAAATTGTGAAGCCTGTGACCATTAACAAACTTAGAAAACCATCCCCTACTTGCATTAAAGCTAACAATATCACTTGACACTTCCTCACTAGCCTCTGACAAAGGCGACCACAAATTTCCAAAGCTTTCACACGAAGATGATCGGAACGGAGTGTTTTTTCTTTGTTTCATGCTCAATGTACAAACTCAACATTTTCTCCATTTTTGTCATAATCGGGTTACGCACTTTAGTAACAATCTTTGAAGACACTTGTGATGAATCAATCACTGCACTTATTTTCTCAGCATTTTTCTTTGTTTCTGATCATGGACTCACCCAGGCCAAGGTAGCGTCCCAGAGCTGTGTTACCTTCACCTGATGCCACCCTGTTTATAATTTCCAACTTTTTTCAAGTGTTAAAGCGGTTCTCTGCTGCTTGGCTGATGGCTCAGGACTTGACATAGGACGCTTAGGAGGCATAGTTAAATATTTCAAGCACAAAATCAGTGCACCGTAGGTAATAACAACAAAAGTTTAAGAGCGCAAGATCGCACATCCATATGCTGCCAAAACCAATGCAAGACTGGCGGGAGTGAGACTGAGGTGTGCGCACAGGGCTTATATTGGCGGGGAAGCGCTGCTTCTTAGCTCAACAGCCTCGCATAACTGAGTTTTGGACGCATATGAGGAGAAGTTGGTAGAAATAGGTTCGACGCATAACTGAATCCGCATTCTGAAGACGCATATAACGAGGATATGGTGTAGATGACAGTGCAAATGCCAGTGGTGGAACAATTGTATCTATAGGACAAGGGGGCCTAAACTGAAGAAATACTGAGACCTTGGAGAACAATAGGTTTCATTGTGAGATTGCTGTAAAACGCATTTTTTAAAAAACTAACAGTTTCTCAAAGTGTTCTAGTCACTTATTTTCTCAACATGTTTTTATTCAGCTTTTTAATGTAAGATTATGTACAAGGTTGAACAACCCTCAATCATATCTTTTTATGATCTGTAAAGGAAAGTTTAGGACTATTGTGAAATAAAGCAAAAAATCAGAAATCTTAAAGGCTCAGAACAAACCACTAAAAGTATTATTCAACAGTTATTTTTCACTAATATTGCTCTTAAAACATGTATCTATTGATACGGAATAAACAACACACTTTTGTTTGATTCTGCTGGAATTGTTATCGTGGCAGATGTTGTAGACTGCAGACTTATAATTAGGAGATAGCATTTTGTCAGGTTGGTTCAGCCTGACTAAGTCACACTGTTGTAGGAGTAGTCAAATACATTTCTCACATTTTCCTGAATACAGTGTTCTCAAATCCATTTACAGCTCTTAACATTGTTTTCTTGAAAGATTCTGAATGCTATTTCATTCCAATGTATAAGTGAGGTTAAATCTCTAATGCATATGAAGTGCAAAACAATTCCTTTTCCTCCACAACTTGTATCTACCATGAGTTATAACATAAAAATGAAGCAGTTTATGATTGCAATTAGGAAGTATTTAATTAAAAGAATTTCTTAATGTTAAACTAAATCAATTGTTATCTACAATGAACTAATCTGAATTGTTTCCTGCCACTGTCTCTGCAAGTAATCTGCACTTAACCCTTTACTGACTAATTTCACTGAAAAGCTGAGCTTGGCAGTAAAGTCAGTCATACTCTACCTTGAAGCATTAGTTCAAAGGATAACTATTTTGGTCTATTATATAAAGAAGTGATGGAAAATCAAAAATCCTTACACAACACTAACTGCAAGTTTTCAGTGCTTTGGAAACATTTTACTCCAATTAAAAAATGTTTTAACAGTCTAACAGAAAGCACAATAACAAACATTAGTCTTGTACCATCTATCTACTTATCACAAGAGTGTTTGCAAGCAATACAAACACAGTGCTGTGGTATAATTACTGAACTTGCACTCCATCCTTAAAATGTTTGAATTCATGGATGCTGCCTGACCTGCTGAGTTCCTCCAGTGTTGTACGTGTTGCTTTGACCCCAGCATCTGCAGTGTACTTTGTGTTTACACACAAAATGCTGGAAGAACTCAACAGGTCAGGCAGCATCTATGGAGAGGAATAAACAATGTTTCAGGCTGAGACTCTGCTTCAAGACTGGACAGGAAAGAGGATGATGATAGAATAAAAAAGTGGGGGCTAAGGAAGGAGTACAAACTGGTAGGTGATAGGTGAAGCCAGGTAAGTGGGCAAGAGGGGAAGAAGTGTAAAGCTTGAGGTGATAGGTGGAAAAGGTAAAGAACAATGAATCTGACAGGTGAGGTGAGTGACCTGTTGGAGAAAGGGAAGGAGGAGGGGCATCAGAGGGACGTGATAGGCAGGTGAGAAGATGCAAGAGGCCAAAGTGGGGAATAGAAGAAAAGAGGAGGGGGAATAATTACCACAAGTTAGAGGAATAGATGTTCATGCCATCAGAATAGAGACTACCCAGACAGAACTCCTGCCCCTCCTTCAACCTTGTTATTCTGGCTTCTTCCCCCTTCCTTTCTGGTTCCGATTAAGGGTCTTGGCCCGAATCCTCAACTGTTTATGACTTTCCATTGATGCTGCCTGACCTGCTGAGTTCCTCCAACATTTTGTGCGTTACTCTGGATTTCCAGCATCTGTAGTCTCTCTTGTGTTGATAAGTTCATACTCAACCTTGCATAGGAAACAGTGTTTCTTCCTCTTTAAGCAATTTCAAAGAAGCTTTGGTACAAGAATTGTTAACATTTTGGCCAAAAAAAGAAGAGCTTAAAGTTAGTAAGGCAGGCTGGTTTCTGCTCTTAACTTTTGGTTTCAAAAATAATTGGGAATGCATGTTTCAAAATATGCCCTTAAATGCGTGAATTCTTCATACAACGATCTTAAATTCATTTATAGGAATAATTCATTTATTCCTATAATTTTAATAATAGCAAATCCAAAATGTTTTTATTTATGCAATGAAAAATATGAAGATACTCAGATCACATTTCATTTAAAAATATCTTAGATGGCAATTTTTCATGAATGCTAAATATATGGAATTGGTTGTATTACAGAATATACTGAAAATAAGAACTTCAAGCTGGGCATCAACATATTGTACAAACCATATGAAAGAAAGTTGTTTAATTTTTTTTCTTTTTTATATAAATTCAGTGATTACAGCTAACAAGAAATAATAAAGAAATTATACAGGTGATCAGGATTCTTATACAGTGACAAGCAATTAGGCTCTCAACCACCCTCCTGTCTGTTCCTGATAAACTTCAACCACATCTTCATCCTCCATACCCAGCTGCAGAAACAAAAACAGAAATAGTTACTTTTCATATATCACAAAAGCAGACAATTTTTTCAACACAATTCATACTCTCATTTTCTGCGTTCTTTTGTTCAAAAGAATCTAAAACTTCCTCGGGATAAATTTCTTGTAGCTCATCACTGTAATACCCTAAGGATTTGTGTTGAATTTGTTTCTCCACCCTCTACAGCTGTTATTCATCAACATTTTCCCAGATAACATCACATTAGTAATAATAAAGAAGCATTGATAACATTACAAACTCAAACTAAGTTTAGCAGATTAAAATTTGTTGAAAATATAGCATAATTATTTAATCATCTCACTTTAGTGAGCCCTATCATTTTTTTCCCAGTCATCTTTTAAATTCTACAAAGATATGCAAAATTAAGTCTGCTTGGAAATCTAGACATATGGATTCTTTTTCTGAAATTCAAACTGGGTCAGGTCACAGATCTCTCAGTGGGTGAGCATCTGGGGGACAGTGACCATCGCTCCCTGGCCTTTAGCATTATCATGGAAAAGGATAGAATCAGAGAGGACAGGAAAATTTTTAATTGGGGAAGGGCAAATTATGAGGCTATAAGGCTAGAACTTGCGAGTGTGAATTGGGATGATGTTTTTGCAGGGAAATGTACTATGCACATGTGGTTGATGTTTAGGGATCTCTAGCAGGATGTTAGGGATAAATTTGTCCCAGTGAGGAAGATAAAGAATGGTAGGGTGAAGGAACCATGGGTGACAAGTGAAATGGAAAATCTAGTCAGGTGGAAGAAGGCAGGATCAGATGGGGCTATTGAGCAATATAGGGTAGCAAAAAAGGAGCTTAAGAAGGGCTGAGGAGAGCAAGAAGGGGCATGAGAAGGCCTTGGCGAGTAGGGTAAAGGAAAACCCCAAGGCATTTTTCAATTATGTGAAGAACAAAAGGTTGACAGGAGTGAAGACAAGACCAATTAGAGATAAAAGTGGGAAGATATGCCTGGAGGCTGTGAAAGTGAGTGAGGTCCTCAATGAATACTTCGGTATTCACCAATGAGAGGGAACTTGATGGTGAGGACAATATGAGTGAGGTTGATGTTCTGGAGCATGTTGATATTAAGGGAGAGGAGGTGTTGGAGTTGTTAAAATACATTAGGACGGATAAGTCCTCGGGGCCTGACGGAATATTCCCCAGGCTGCTCCACGAGACGAGGGAAGAAATTGCTGAGCCTCTGGCTAGGATCTTTATGTCCTTGTTGTTCACGGGAATGGTACCGGAGGATTGGAGGGAGGTGAATGTTGTCCCCTTGTTCAAAAAAGGTAGTAGGGATAGTCCGGGTAATTATAGACCAGTGAGCCTTGCGTCTGTGGTGGGAAAGCTGTTGGAAAAGATTCTTAGAGATAGGATCTATGGGCATTTAGAGGTATGATCAGGGACAGTCAGCATGGCTTTGTGAAGGGCAGATCGTGCCTAACAAGCCTGATAAGAGTTCTTTGAGGTGGTGACCAGGCATATAGATGAGGGTAGTGCAGTAGATGTGATCTACATGGATTTTAGTAAGGCATTTGATAAGGTTCCACATGGTAGGCTTATTCAGAAAGTCAGAAGTCATGGGATCCTGGGAAATTTGGCCAGGTGGATTCAGAATTGGCTTGCCTACAGAAAGCAGAGTCGTGGTGGAGGGAGTACATTCGGATTGGAGGGTTGCGACTAGTGGTGTCCCACAAGGATCAGTTCTGGGACCTCTACTTTTCGTGATTTTTATTAACTACCTAGATGTTGGGGTAGTAGGGTGGGTTGGCAAGTTTGCAGACGACACAAAGGTTGATGGTGTTGTGGATAGTGTAGCGGATTTTCGAAGATTACAGAAAGACATTGATAGGATGCAGAAGTGGGCTGAGAAGTGGCAGATGGAGTTCAACCCGGAGAAATGTGAGGTGGTACACTTTGGAAGGACAAACTCCAAGGCAGAGTACAAAGAAAATGGCAAGATACTTGGAAGTGTGGAGGAGCAGAGGGATCTGGGGGTACATGTCCACAGATCCCTGAAAGTTGCCTCACAGGCAGATAGGGTAGTTAAGAAAGCTTATGGGGTGTTAGCTTTCATAAGTTGAGGGATAGAGTTTAAGAGTTGCAAGGTAATGATGCAGCTGTATAAAACTCTAGTTAGGCCACACTTGGAGCACTGTGTCCAGTTCTGGTCGCCTCAGTATAGGAAGGATGTGGAAGCATTGGAAAGGGTACAGAGGAGATTTACCAGGATGCTGCCTGGTTTAGAGAGTATGCATTATGATCAGAGATTAATGGGGGCAAGGGCTTTACTCCTTGGAGAGAAGAAGGATGAGAGGAGACATGATAGAGGTATACAAGATATTAAGAGGAATAGATAGAGTGGACAGCCAGTGCCTCTTCCCCAGGGCACCACTGCTCAATACAAGAGGACATGGCTTTAAGGTAAGAATATAGAATAGTACAGCACATTACAGGCCCTTTGGCCCACAATGTTGTGCTGACCCTCAAACCCTGCCTCCCATATAACCCCGCCTTAAATTCCTCCATATACCTGTCTAGTAGTCTCTTAAACTTCACTAGTGTATCTGCCTCCACCACTGACTCAGGCAGTGCATTCCACACACCAACCACTCTCTGAGTGAAAAACCTTCCTCTAATATCCCCCTTGAACATCCCTCCCCTTACCTTAAAGCCATGTCCTCTTGTATTGAGCAGTGGTGCCCTGGGGAAGAGGCGCTGGCTGTCCACTCTGTCTATTCCTCTTAATATCCTGTACACCTCTATCATGTCTCCTCTCATCCTCCTTCTCTCCAAAGAGTAAAGCCCTTGCTCCCTTAATCTCATAATCCATACTCTCTAAACCAGGCAGCATCCTGCTAAATCTCCTCTGTACCCTTTCCAATGCTTCCACATCCTTCCTACAGTGAGGCAACCAGAACTGGACACAGTACTCCAAGTGTGGCCTAACTAGAGTTTCATAGAGCGGCATCATTACATCGCGTCTCTTAAATGCTATCCCTCGACTTATGAAAGCTAACACTCCATAAGCTTTCTTAACTACCCTATCTGCCTGTGAAGCAACTTTCAGGGATCTGTGGACATGTACCCCCAGATCCCTCTGCTCCTCCACACTTCCAAGTATCCTGCCATTTACTTTGTACTCTGCCTTGGAGTTTGTCCTTCCTAAGTGTACCACCTCACACTTCTCTGGGTTGAACTCCATCTGCTACTTCTCAGCCCACTTCTGCATCCTATCAATGTCTCTCTGCAATTTTCGACAATCCTCTACACTATCTACAACACCACCAACCTTTGTGTCGTCTGCAAAATTGCCAACCCACCCTACTACCCCCACATCCAGGTCGTTAATAAAAATCACGAAAAGCAGAGGTCCCAGAACAGATCCTTGTGGGACACCACTAGCCACAACCCTCCAATCTGAATATACTCCCTCCACCACAACCCTCTGCCTTCTGCAGGCAAGCCAATTCCGAATCCACCTGGCCAAACTTCCCAGGATCCCATGACTTCTGACTTTCTGAATAAGCCTACCGCGTGGAACCTTGTCAAATGCCTTACTAAAATCCATGTAGATCACATCCACTGCACTACCCTCATCTATATGCCTGGTCACCACCTCCAAGAACTCTATCAGGCTTGTTAGACACCATCTGCCCTTCACAAAGCCATGCTGACTGTCCCTGATCAGACCTCTAAATGCCCATGGATCCTATCTCTAAGAATCTTTTCCAACAGCTTTCCCACCACAGACGTAAGGCTCACTGGTCTATAATTACCCGGACTATCCCTACTACCTTTTTGGAACAAGAGGACAACATTCACCTCCCTCCAATCCTCCGGTACCCTTCCCGTGGACAACGAAGACATAAAGGTCCTAGCCAGAGGCTCAGCAATCTCTTCCCTTGCCTCGTAGAGCAGCCTGGGGAATATTCCATCAGGCCCTGGGGACTTATCTGTCCTAATGTATTTTAACTCCAACACCTCCTCTCCCTTAATATCAACATGCTCCAGAACTTCAACCTCACTCATACTGTCCTCACTGTCATCAAGTTCAAGTAAGGGGAGGGAAGTTCAAGGGGGATATTAGAGGAAGGTTTTTTACTCAGAGTGGTTGGTGCGTGGAATGCACTGTCTGAGTCAGTGGTGGAGGCAGATACACTAGTGAAATTTAAGAGACTACTAGACAGGTATATGGAGGAATTTAAGGTGGGGGGGATATATGGGAGGCAGGGTTTGAGGGTCGGCACAACATTGTGGGCCGAAGGGCCTGTATTGTGCTGTACTATTCTATGTTCTATAACCTAGTTTTTCTTCAAGATGCTGAATAGACAAAATGGCTTCTGTTTAACTGTATGAAGGATCAAATAGAAGAAATTGGCATACAATGCTATACGGCATAAGCTGATCAGCTGATTTGGCCCAATGAGTCTGCTCTGCCATTACATCATGGCTGTTTTATTATCCCTCTCAATCCTATTCTCCTGCCTTCACCCTGTAACCTTTAATGCCCTGATTAATCAAGAACCTTTCAACCTCTGCTTTAAATATACTCAATGACTGGGCCTGCACAGCTGTCTGTGACAATGAATTCCACAGACTCACCACCCTCTGCCTAATGAAATTCCTTCATCTCTGATCTAAATGGATGTCTCTATATTGTGAGGCTGTGTCCACTGGTCCTGGACTCCCCCATTTTTGGAAACATCCTCCTCACATCTAGTATGTCTAAGCTATACAATGTTTGATACGTTTCAATGAGATCCCCCCCCCCCCCCCCCATTCTTTTAAACTTCAGCAAGTACAGGCCCAGAGCCAGCCAATGCTCATATGTTAACCCTTTCATTCCTGGAGTCATTTTTGTCAACCTCCTCTGGATTCTCTCCAGTGCCAACACACTTTCTTACATAAGGGGCCCAAAACTGCACACAATACTCCAAGTGCTGTGTAATGCTATAAATACCTTATAAACTTAGCATTACATCCTTGTTTGTATATTATAGTCCTCTCAAATTTATTTTATCATTAGTCTCCAAGTACACTGAAACCTCAACCTTAATAGACTCCAACACTTCCCCAAATACTGAGGTTAGATGAACTGGCTTACAATTTGCTTTCTTTTGCCATCCTTCCTTAAAGAGTGGAGTGACATTTGCGATTTTCCAGTCCTCTGGGACCATGCCAGAATCAAGTGATTTTTGAAAGATCATAATCAATGCATCACTCTCTCTTCAGCAACCTCTCTTAGAACTCTGGGAAGTGGTCCATCTGGTCCAGGTGACTTATCCACCTCACGACCTCTGTTAGCCTAGCACTTTTCCCTTTGTAATAGCAACAGCACTCACTCCTGTTCCTGACCTCTGGCACACTGCTAGTGTCTTCCACAGTGGACTGATGTAAAGTATTTATTAAGTTCATCTGCTATTGGTTTGTCCCCAATTACTAACTCACCAGCACCATTTTCCAGTGGTCCAATATCAACTCTCACTTCACTTTTACTCTTTATATAACTGAGAAAGAACTTGTAGTTTCCTACTTTATTGCCTAGTTTGCCTGCATATTTCATCCTTTCCGCTGCCTTTTGTTCGGTTTTAAAAACTTCCCAATCATCCAACTTCCCACTCACTTTTACTACGTTATATGCCCTTTCCTTGGCTTTTGTGCAATCCTTACATTGTCAGCCATGGTTTCCTAGTCCTGTCGTTTGAGAACAACGTCTTCTGTGGGATATCTGTGGGATATACCTATCCTGTGCATTGTGAACTATTCCTGGAAACTTCAGCCACCTCTGTTCTGCCATCATCCCTGCCAGTATCCCCCCCCCCCCTCATCCACCTGGGCAAGCTCCTCTCTCATGCCTCTATAATTCCCTTTATTCTATTGTGATACTGATATATCTGACTTGTACTTCTCCCTCTCAAATTGCAGTATAAATCAGCCACTGCTTTATCCATGCTAGTATCATTCCTGTAATATCATGGGCTTGTAGCTTCTTAACCAGCCTCATGTGTGACACCTTGTCAAGGCCTTCTGAAAATCCAAGTATACAGCATCAACTGAATAGTACTGAAAATGAGGTAGCTGGTTTACAAAAAGGCAATGTGTGATGAGGAGAGGTTGGTGATAGGACAAAATTGCAGTAAACAGAATGAGTTGCAACGTAAAAGGCAGACAAAATTGAAAAAGGTGAATACAGGATTGAAAGTATTTTATTTGAATGTGCACAGTATAGGGAATAATGCAGGTGAACTTGCAGCAGTCACAGATTGGTAGGTGTTATGTTGTAAACATCACTGAATCATGGCTGAAAGAAGATTACAGCTGGGAGCTTAAAGTCCAAGGATACACACTGTAGCAAAAGACAGGCAGGAAGGCATAAGGGCTGGCGTTGCTCTGGTTAAAAAAAAATTAAATCAAATCATTAGAAAAAGATGTTAAATTGAATTTATTTAAATTTTACATCCATCCCACAATGTGAGGAATAAAAATCTTTGATTATATCTCTGTCGCAAAGTACAGACATGTGAATTTATAAGTCTAATGGCTTGTAGAAAGAAGCCGTCCCGTAGCTCTTGGTCCTGGCTTTAATGCTGCGGTAGCGTTTGCCAGACAGAAGAAGCTGAAAAAGTTTATGGTTGGGGTGACTGGTGTCCCGATGATCTTCCAGGCCTTCTTTATGCACCTGCGGCTGTAAATGTCCTCAATGGAGGGAAGTTCACATCCACAGATGCACTGGGTTGTCCATACCAATCTCCGCAGTGCCCAGCGATCAAGGTTAGTGCAGTTCCTGTACCAGGCAGTGATACAGCCAGTCAGGATGCTCTCAATGGTACCCCTGTGGAAGGTACTTGAGGATTTGGGGGCTCATGCCAAACTTCTTCAGTCCCCTGAGATGGAAAATAAGCTGTTGTGCATTTTTTTGCCACATAGCCAATGTGTACACTCCAGGTGAGATCTTCGGTGATGTATGTACTGAGGAACTTCAAATTACTCACCCTCTCAACTTCAGTCCCATTGATGTTGATTGGAGCGAGCCTGTTTCCATTCCTCCTGTAATCCTCGATCAGCTCTTTTGCTTTTTGGACATTGAGGGAGGTTGTTATCTTGGCACCACCGTGTCAGAGTGTTAACCTCTCCTCTGATGTAGGGGCAGAAGGTGTTGAGTCATTGTGGATAGGACTAAGGAACTGCAAGGGTAAAAAGACCCTGATGGGATCTGTATACACACCACCAAACAGTAGTAAGGATGTGGTCTACAAGTTACAATGGGAGATAGAAAATGCATGCAAAAAGGGCAATGTTACAATAGTTATGGGGAACTTCAATATGCAGGTAGATTGTGTAATCTAGCACCAACATGATTTTCCCAAAGGGGAATTTCAAGATGGCTATTTAAAGCAGCTCGTGGTTAAGCTCACCAGAGAATCAGCAATTCTGGATTGGGTATTGTGCAATGAACCAAAATTGTTTAGAGACCTTAAGGTAAAAGTACCCTGAGGGGCAAGTGATCAGAATATGATCGAATTCACTCTGAAATTTGAGAACGAGAAGCTAAAGTCAGGTTGTATCAGTATTACAGTGGAGAAAAGGGAATTAGAGGCAAGGAGGAGGAATTGGCTAGAGCTGATTGTTAAAGAGCAATGGCAGGAATGATGGCAGAGCAGCAATGGCTGGAATTTCTGGAAGAATTCAGAAGGCACAGGATATATACATCCCAAAGAGGAAGAAGAATTTTAAAGGAAAGATGACACAACCATGCCTAACAAGGGAAGTTAAAGCCAACATAAAAGCCAAAGAGGGCATATAATAGAGCAAAAATTAGTGGGAAGTTAGAGGACTGGGAAGCTTTAAAAAAACTAACAGAAGGCAATGAAAAAAGTAATTAAGAAGGTAAAAGATGGAATAAGAAAGCAAGCTAGCCAATAATATTGAAGAGGATACCAGAAGTTCCTTCAGTTACATTCAGATAAAGGTTGAATAGGTTAGGACTTTATTCCCTGGAGCGTAGAAGAATGAGGGGTGATTTGATAGAGGTGTATAAAATTATGATGGGTATAGATAGAGTGAATGCAAGCAGGCTTTTTCCACTGAGGCTAGGGGAGAAAAAAACCAGAGGACATGGGTTAAGGGTGAAGGGAGAAAAGTTTAAAGGGAGCATCTTCACACAGAGTGGTGGGAGTATGGAATGAGCTGCCAGATGAAGTGGTAATTGCGGGCTCACTTTTAACATTTAAGAAAAACTTGGGCAGGTACATGGATGAGAGGTATATGGAGGGATATGGTCCAGGTGCAGGTCAGTGGGACTAGGCAGAAAAATGGTTTGGCACAGCCAAGAAGGGCCAAAAGGCCTGTTTCTGTGCTGTAATGTTCTATGGTTCTATACATAGTGTAAAAGTAAGGCGAGAGTGGATATCAAACCACAAGAGAATGATGCTGGAGAGGTAGTAATGGGGGACAATGAAATGGCGGACAGACTGAATAAATATTTTGCATTAGTCTTCACAGTGGAAAAAACTAGCAGTATGATGGAAGTTCCAGGTGTCAGGGTGCATGAAGTGTGTGAAGTTACCATAAATAGGCAAAAAGTTCTTTGGAAACTGAAAGGTCTGAAGGTAGATAAATCACTTGGACCAGATGGTGTATACCCCAGATTTCTGAAAGAGGTGGCTAAAGAGATCATGGACGCATTAGTAATGATCTTTCAAGAATCACTAGATTCTGGAATAGCTCCAGGAGACTGGAAAATTGCAAATGTCATCCCACTCCAAGAAGGGAGAGAAGCAGAAGAAAGGAAACTATAGGCCTGTAGTTTGACCTCAGTGGTTGGGAAGATGTTGGAACTGATTATTAAGGATGAGGTCTCAGGCTACTTCAAAGCACATGATAAAATAGACTGTAGTCAGCATGGTTTCCTCAAAGAAAAATCTTGCCTGACAAATCTGTTGGAGAATCTTTGAAGAAATAACAAGTGGGATAAACAAGGGAGAATCAGTTGACCTTGTGTACTTAGATTTTCAGGCGGCCTTTGACAAGGTGCCATACATGAGGCTGCTTAACAAGCTCAGAGTCCATGCTATTACAGGAAAGATTCTAGCATGGATAAAGTAGTGGCTGATTGGCAGGAGAGCCAAAAAGTGGGAATAAAGTGAGCATTTTCTGATTTGCTGCCAGTGACAAGTGATGTTCCACGGGGGTCTGTGTTGTTACCGATTCTTTTAACATCGTATGTCAAATGATGTGGATGATGGAATTAATGGTTTTGCTGCAAAGTTTACAGATGATGAAGATAGGTGAAGGTGCAGGTAGTTTTGAGGAAGTAGAGAGGCTACAGAATGACTTTGATAGAATAGGAGAATGGGCAAAAAAATGGCATATGGAATACAGTGGCGGGAAGAGTATAGTCATGCACTTTGATAGAAGAAATGAGCCGCCAAGGGACTTGGGAGTCCATGTACAGTATTTGCTAAAGATTAATTTGTAGGTTTAGTCTGTAGTGAGGAAGGTAAGTATGATAACATTCATTTCAAGAGGACTAGAATATAAAAGCAAGGACGTAATGTGGAGACTTTATAAAGTACTGGTGAGGCCTCACTTGGGGATTATGCATAGTTTGGGGCCCCTTAGATGTGCTGACATTGGAGAGCGCTCAAAAGAGTTTCACAAAAATGATTTCAGGATTGAACGGCTTATCATATGAAGAGTGTTTGATGGCTTTGGACCTGAATTCACTAGAATTCAGAAGAATGAGAGGTGACTTCATTGAAACCTAACGAATGGTGAAAGGCCTTGATAGAGTGGATGCGGAGAGGATGTTTCCTATCGTGGAAGAGTCCAAGACCACAGAACACAGCCACAGAATAGAGGGGCATCTTTTTAGAATGGAGATGAGGACGAATTTCTTCAGCCAGAGTGGTGAAACAGTGGAATACTTGTGTATATTTAAGGCAGAGGTTGAAAGATTCTTGATTGGTCAGGGCACGAAGGGATACAGGGAGAAAGCAGGAAACTGGGACTGAGAGAAAAATTGGATTAGCCATGATGAAATGGCAGAGTAGACTTGTTCGGCCAAATGGCCTAATTCTGCTCTTATATCTCATGGTCCCAAGGATTCTTTTACCTTAAGGTCTCTAATCAATTCTAGTTCATTGCACAACACCCAATCCAGAATAGCTGATCCCCTCGTGGGCTTAACCACGAGCTGCTCTTAAAAGCCATCTCGTAAGCATTCTGGAAATACCTCCTCTTGGAATTCCTCACCAATCTGATTTTCCCAATCTACCTACATATTGAAATCCCCCATGACTATTGCAACATTGCCATTTTGGCAAGCATTTTCCATTTCCCATTGTAACTTATAGACCACATTCTTACTACTGTTTGGGGGTCTGTAATAACTCCCATCAGGGTCTTTTTGTCCTTGGAGTTCCCCTGCTCTCCCTATGTTACTTTCTAATGAATTAATTTCATTTTTTTTTACCAACAGAGCCACCCCACCCCCTCTGATTTCCTGTCTATCCTTTCAATACAATGTGTATCCTTAGACATTAAGCTCCCAGCTATAATCTTTCAGCCATGATTCAGTGATGCCTACAACATCATGCTTGCTAATATGTAACTGTGCTACAAGTTCATCTGCGTAATCAGGAAACTATGAGAACTTACTAAGTTGCACTTCTACCAAGTAGAAATAAAATGTACTGAATCTCAAAAACTCTGCCTCTAGAATTTAACAAAGGCATTTTGGTAAAGGACTCTTAAGTATGGCAATCAGTAGAAATTTAAAGAGGCAATGTGGCTTCATTTTAACAGAATTTAACTTTGATGGCCTGGCCCCTGGCAGTAGATGAAAGAAGTTGAGATGGGCTGGATTCAAGAGATCAGGTTCAATTTCACTGGCATACGTCGTGAAATTTGTTTTTGCAGCAGCAGTATGATGCAATAACCCTAACCCAAAGGTAATCATAGCCGAAGGGTGGTAGTGGGGATGAAATCCCACTGCTAAACAAATGCTCTTCATGGCATGTGTCTCAAACAGCCTCTGACAACCAAGTCCAACTCCTGGCCTTCATGTGTGGCATAGTTCTTATGCCCAGCAGAGCTGTTCTCACTAACAGGAGGAGGAGAAAAGGCGGGCCACTAGCACCCTAAAACCAAATGCTGCGGGCAGATGGGGCTCGTTAACCACGGATGGTAGCTCATCTAGGAGAGGGAAAACTCCCGATTTCAAACCTCCACCGCCTTGTGGCTATACCCACTCACGGGAAAGGCTTTGGGAGTAAACCCTGAGGGAAAAATCTGGAGTCGGAGTCTCGAAGGCAGCTGACTGTTGTACCCAGCACTGGCACGGTAACTCCTGGAATGCTGCTGGCACCAAACTGTATCAATGTTTGTCGTTCCTTTGGACCTGTCATCAGCATGGAGAGGGGGGGTCCCACTGCATGGGCAACAGACCGATCTCCATATCAACTCTGCCCTGGCTTGTGCCCTAGAGAGGCCACTCCCAGTGACTACCAGAAGCACAGTACCCATGGTCAACCATGACCGACAGAGGCCACACACATATATTAAATCAGTAAATGAAATAAGTACAAAATTTTAAACAATAAAGATACATGTAGAGTGAACATTATTTGTCAGAGGAATGAGTCACATGAATGTCCCAACCAGGCCAAAACTATGAATCTTATAGCTATGATATCTTCCCAATTAACTACTCTCTGCCAACAGTTTAATAATAAACCTCTTGTCATCGACTATTTTTTCCCTTCCCTCAGCATTGATTCTCCTATCGCCATCTCATCCGACATTCCTTGCCATCTCCAACCCACACCTGCTCCAGGCAGATTGTGCTTCGTCCCACTCCACTATAGAAACATAGAAAATAGGTGCAAGAGTAGGCCATTCGGCCCTTCGAGCCTGCACCACCATTCAGTATGATCATGGCTGATCATCCAACTCAGAAACCTGTACCTGCTTTCTCTCCATACCCCCCGATCCCTTTAGCCACAAGGGCCATATCTAACTCCCTCTTAAATATAGCCAATGAACTGGCCTCAACTGTTTCCTGTGGCAGAGAATTCCACAGATTCACCACTCTCTGTGTGAAGAAGTTCCTCCTCATCTCGGTCCTAAAAGGCTTCCTCTTTATCCTTAAACTGTGACCCCTCGTTCTGGACTTCCCCAACATCGGGAACAATCTTCCTGCATCTAGCCTGTCCAATCCCTTTAGAATTTTATACGTTTCAATAAGATCGCCCCTCAATCTTCTAAATTCCAGCGAATATAAGTCTAGTTGATCCAGTCTTTCTTCATATGAAAGTCCTGCCATCCTAGGAATCAATCTGGTGAACCTTCGTTGTACTCCCTCTATGGCAAGAATGTCTTTCCTCAGATTAGGGGACCAAAACTGCACACAATACTCCAGCTGTGGTCTCACCAAGGCCTTGTACAACTGCAGTAGAACCTCCCTGCTCCTGTACTATATCCAACATTGGTCAAAACAGTCAAGGAAGTGCTGTACAAAAAACTATGGTTTACATAAATGAAATCACTATGGTTTACCTGAAATCTCCCAACTAGAACCAATATTTTGATGTGATGTATTTTTGCCTTTAATCACTGCTCAGGAACATCTGTCTAGATATGTGAAACTGATTCCTTAAGTCTCCAATTATCACTAATTTAACCACCGATAAACTCTCACTAAATACTGACATGAATGTGAGGAAAATGGAGGTCCATTTCAGAATCAGTTTATTATCACCGGCATGTGTTGTGAAATTTGTTAACTTAGCAGCAGTAGATAATGCAATACATATAGAAGAACAAATAATAAATAAATAACAGTATACATATATTGAATAGATTAAAAATCATGCAAAAACAAATAATATATAATAAAAAAAGTGAGGTAGTGTGCACAGGTTCAATGTCCATTCAGGAATTGGATGGCAGAGGGGAAGAAGCTGTTCCTGAATCACTGAGTGTGTACCTTCAGGCTTCTGTTATCTCCTTCCTGATGGTAATAGTGAGAAGAGGGCATGCCCTGGGTGCTGGAGGTCCTTAATAATAGATGCTGCCTTACTGAGACACCGCTCCTTGAAGTTACCCTGGGTACTTTGTAAGCTAGTACCCAAGATGGAGCCAACTAAATTTATGACCCTCCATCCCTTTCTCAATCTCTCTGTCTCTATCTCTGGAGTCAGCTTACCTACTGATGTCTATTATAAACCCATGGACTCTCACAGCTACCTGGACTATACCTCGTTCCACTGTTACTTGTAAAAACGGCATCCCCTTCTCTCAATTCCTCTGTCTCTGCCACATCTGTTCTCAGGATGAGGCTTTTCATTCCAGAATGAAGGAAGTGTCCTCCTTTTTCATAGAAAGGGGCTTCCCTTTCTCCATCATCAACGCTGCCCTCAACTGCATCTCTTTTATTTCATGCACATCTGCTCTCATCCCATCCTCCCATCACCCTACCGGGGATAGGGTTCCTCTTGCCCTCACCTACCACCCCACCAGCCTCCACATTCAGCACATAATCTCCAGAAGTTTTGCCATCTCCAACAGGATTTCACCACCAAGCATCTTTCCCTCCCCCACCCTCCTTCTGTAGGGATCGCTCCCTACATGACTCCCTTGTCCACTCGTCCCTCCCTACTGATCTCCCTCCTAGAACTTATCCCTGCAAGCAGAACAACTGCTACACCTCACTCACTACCATTCAGGGCCCCAAACTGTCCTTCCAGGTGAGGTGACATTTCTCTTGTGAGTCTGTTGGGTCATATACTGTAGCCAGTGCTCCTGGTGCAACCTCCTGTACATCAGTGAGACCCTATGTAGATCGGGAGACCATTTTGCCAACCACCTATGCTCTGTCTGCCAGAAGCGCGATCTCCCAGTGGCCTCCCATTTTAATTCCACTTTCCATTCCCATCCATGGCCTCCTCTACTGTTGCGATGAGGCCACACTCAGGTTGGAGGAACAAATACCTTGTATTCCATTTGGGTAGCCTCCGACATGATGGCATCAACATTGATTCCTCAAACTTCCAGTAATGCCCCCCCTTCACCATTCCCCATCCCCTTTTCCCTCTCTCACCTCATCTCCTTGCCTGCCCATCGCCTCCCTCTGGTGCTTCTCTTTCTTCCATGGCCTTCTGTTCTCTCCTATTAGGTTTTCCCCTTCTCCAGATCTGTATCTCTTTCAGCAATCAACCTCCTAGCTCTTTACTTCACCCCTTCCCCTCCTTCCACCTTTTAACTCTATTCCTCATCTTTCTTTCTCTAGTGCTGCTGAAGGGCCTCGGCCCGAAATGTCAACTGTACTCATTCCCATAGATTCTGCCTGGCCTGCTGAGTTCCTCCAGCATTTTGCATGTGTTGCTTAAAATGGAGGGATGTAGACATTGTGTAGGCAGGAGGGACTAGTTTAGTTAGCCATTTGATTACGAATTGAATTGGTTCAGCAAAATGTTGTGCACCAAAGGGCCTGTTCCTGTGCTGTAATGTTCTATGTTCTATAAAACTCAAAAACACAAGTAAATAGGAGTGGTCCACCTGGCTCCTCAAGCCTGGCCAACTATTCATTATGTCCATGGCTGATCAACTCCTGCTCGGAGCTAGATCCCCAAAGCCTCACCCCCAATCTTTTAAAAATGTATCTAAACCTATTTTATATACTTAAGAGCTAGTCATCATAACTCTCTAAAAGTAGAGAATTCTATAGATTCACTATTATCATTGAGAAGAAATTCCTAAGTATCTCTCTTTAAATAACTGGCCCCTTTGTTTGAAACAAAACTCAGGACAATAGACAATAGGTGCAGGAGTAGGCTATTCGGCCCTTTGAGCCAGCACCGCTATTCAACCACTTTATTCAGTATCTCCTTTTACCTAATCAAGTGGCCATTCAATGTATGTTAATGGTCTTCTGCACCTTCCTGTCAGCTTGAACCAGTCTGGCCATTCTCCTCTGACCTCTCATTAACAAAACATTTTTGCCCACAGAGCTGCTGCTCACTGGATGGGTTTTCATTTTCACACCATTCTCTGCAATCTTTAGAGACTGGCGTGTGTGAAAATCCCAGGAGATCAGCAGTTTCTGAGATACTCAAACCACCCCAGCTGGTACCGACAGTCATTCCATGGTCAAAGTCACTTAGATCGCACTTCTTCCCTATTCTGAAGTTTGGTCTGAATAACAACTGAAACTCTTGACCATGTCTGCATGCTTTTATGCACTGAGTTCCTGCCATATGACTGCCAATTAGATATTTGCATAAAACAAGGTGTACAGGTTTACCTAATAAAGAAGCCACTGAGTGAATGATCCCTGATTCATAACTTTCCCATCCGTGAAAACATCTTGACAATTATGTCATCATGCCTCCTCAGGACCGTATGTTTCAAAAAGATCACCCCTCATTTTTGTAAAGTACAAAGAATATAACCTACCTGTTCAGCCTCTTTTGATAGGACAATGCTTTCAGACCAGAAATTAGCCTAAATGTTTCTCCAAAGTTAATTTATCCTTTATTACAAACTATGTACAGTTCTTCAGATATGGCCTCACAAATACTCTTTAGCAATACTTCCTTATTTCTAAACTCCAACGCCTTTATAATAAAGGCCATTCTGTCATTAACTCTTTGCTGCACTTGCTCGCTAACCTTCTGAGATTCGTGAACCTTTGACCTTCTGCATTTACTTATTTGCAGTCTCTTCCCATTTAGATAATAATCTGCTTTCTGATTTTAGCATAACTGTTCTATGACCAATATTACTGTACTACCAAAAATAGCAACAGCAACATCTATTTATAATTTTGCATACTCCTTCATAGCTAATGGGTTAAGGAGGTGTGCTTATTAATGCTATATTTAGCTGCTCTAATCCACAATGCAGAGCTGTCTCTTGTGAAAATTCTTTTCTCAGGCACTGTTACATTTCAATTATTTCAACATTACCAAAGTAATCACACACTGAGAATACAGAAAACAACTACACTACCACAGTTTTAACTGGCATGTGAAACTCAGATGAATTAAAAATATAAACATACATAAAAACATGATTTAAATCTAGCTGTGGTGTATTGCTGAACTCCTCACTAATATATGTATAAATTCTAGAGCAGGACTTGAATAATTGAGGCCACAACAAGTGAGAAATGCATTATGGGTTGAGTACTTCAAAAGTTTTCAAATTCCAAATGCACCAGAGTTCCCAAAAAATAGTTACTTAGACAAGATTACAAAGTTATATTTTTATAGCGATACTTTCTTAAAATAGATCATAAAACAGGAACAAACAGTTCGTTCAAACCAATAATGAATACAGTTTAACCAAACTCTCGAGAGGCTTTGGAATTAGCAAGCAAAACTGCTTACAAATATTCTTCTCCTTCAATCAAGAAAGAAATACCGTGCAATACAAAGAATATAACATTAAACATGGTGCAACCTCTGCCAGTAGTAAATGTTTAACTTTATAATTTAAATGGAAGAAATCGCAGTGCCCATATAGAACATTATCAATCAATGCTCAGTTACCATACATCTGTATGCCATGTTATGAATTCCAGAATTCTTTCTGCAGTGTATGGGCAGTAGCTAGTAAAAGAGTGCATCAATCATCAGGGTCATTGGTAGATTTCCCTATCACCGGCTTTCTTAATTATTATTACTCATTAGCAATTTTTGAAGTTTTTTGTTTATGTGGAATTTACATATGGTCACTGCATCTTTGTGGAGGAATGCTTTTGTAAGGGAATTGTAAATTATTTCCAAATGCTCCCAGAAAGATGTCATTGGCATTTAAACTGCTCCCAACTGTTCTAACAAATTTTATAGGTCTCAAAGTCAGGCTGCGCGCTTGTTTCCACCACAAGATTGAATGGCATCTGCCTATAAAGAATGGCAAAGGAGTGGCAAAGTCATCCAGTCATGCAGTATAGTAACAACCCCTACAGCACACTATGCCCACGCTAATCAGAAGTTACATATCGTTACTAATCCCATTTACCAGCAATTGCTCTATAGTCTTCTCTGTCTTAGCAATTCTAGTGCTTATCCATAAATTTCTAAAATATGGCAGAACCCAACTCCACCCACACTCAGGCAGATTCTAACCATCTTCTAAGTGAAAACATTCTTCCTCAAATGCTCTCTAGTTTAGGAACCTCGTGTATGGACTAAAGTTCCTATTATCCACTTATACCTGTTATAATTTTGTACACCTCAATCAGGTGCATCGTCATCATCCTCCGCTTCAAAAGAAAACAGACTACCTGATCTCTCCTCATACTCAAAATATTTCATCCCAGGCAATATCTTGATAAGTCTATTACAAAAATTAGAGTGACCCTCAAGTGCAGTACCGATGTACCATCTTATAGGCAAGCCATTTATCCATGGCAGATGATACTAAAAGAGGTGTTACACAGACAGTGAAGAAGGCTATCAAAAATTACAAGGGGATCTTGTAATTATGAAGTTTGCACTTTGGGAAGTAGGACTTTCCCAGGAAATAAGGCCCTGGAGATTGTTGTAAAACAAACGTATCTAAGAGTACAAGTACATACTTCGACGAAAGTGGAAGACAGGGTGGTAAAGAACGTGTCTGGCACACTGGCCTTAATTAGTCAGGCCACTGAGTATAAGTATTGGGATATTTTGTTAGTTATACACACGTTGATTAGTTGGCACCTGGAGTGTTGTGTACAGATTTGGTTATCCTATTATAAGAAAGACAAGCTGGAAAAAGTACCACAAAGATTTACAAGGATATCACTAGGACTCGAGGGTGTGAGTTACAGGAAGAAGTTGGGCAGGCTAGGACATTGATGGGTGGCCTTATAGAAGTGTATAAAACCATAATACAATAACATTTAAAATACATTTAGACAGCTGTACAGATAGAAAAGGTTTATAGCAATATGGGCCAAACATGGGAACACAGGACTAGTTTAGATAGGCATCTTGGTCAGCATGGACAAGCTAGGCCAAAGGGGCCTCTTTCTGTGCGATATTACCTATTACTACACCAAAATCCCATCTGACCACTCAAGTCAATGTAAAAGGGCCCTTTGCACTCATCTAAAGAACAGGAATTTTCTTTTGTGTTGGCCTTTTAAAATGAGCTCAACTAGGAACCAGCTTCATTGTTTATTATCACCTGCTGTTTGTGAGAGCTTACTCTGAACTAACTGGCTGCCATTTTACCTCAAAGTAAAACATTAACTGCACTTCAAAATGATTCAACATGATGTTGAGTACTCAAGATGACCAGAGGTCATGAAAGTCACACAAGTCACCACACAGACCCAAAATTCTTTACTAGTTCCCCACCACCACCATCCCAGCAATTTCTTCATGGCATGGGATGCATTTCTTTTCCTCGCACTTGTGAAGTATTTGGGAATTGCCCAAAATAGGTATAGCAGGGAGAGCTCATTACTGTTTATGTTACACAAGCAAGGTGGTGGACAAACCCAAGTGCAGAACACAGGCACGGAGGTAGAGTCGGGATGCGTTCTTAACATAGCAAGCGTGGAATCAATATCCAGGAGTGATGCTAGACTTAGAACTGGCAGTCCTAAGAACCATGAAACAAGGTTACTCACATCAAAGTCAACCAACAAATTGGCAGTTCTTGTTGTGATCACAGGGTTTTTATACTGCATTTGCTGATGGAAAGCAGGTGTGTGTAGTTAGTGGAACCAGGGAATGATTGGAAACTAAATGAGGTGATTGAGGCCCAATTCCTGAGGTAAATAGCCAGGTGGGCAATTGCCAGAAAGGACTATGACAGTTTATGATAGAAACTTATAATGAAGGGAATGCTCATCTTTTTGATTCTGACAAAGATGGGCTATTATGTAAAAAGAGATAAAAAGACTGCTCTAGAGTTTGGAAGAACGTGAGGTCACATTAATGAAACAAATATTAAGGGTAGTGGATGTGGACAGTCTCAAAATAAGGAGTCTGTCTTGCAGACAAGCACAGTAAGAAATTTCTTCACCAAAAGATGACAACTAAACTGAAGGGACAGATCAGAAACGATAAAAATGAAAAAAAATTAAAAATAACTATACAGAAGTGTGTGGAATCTTCCAATCATCAAAAGCTTTCATAGACTTCTTGATCACAACTTTGGAAGCCCTGCCGTTGCTCAGATCCACCCTATGAATCCAATACAAACCAACAATCGTTGCCAGAAAGATATGGCTCATTATAGAAAATAACCAAACGCTTGTCAAAGAGGCAGGCTGTAAGGAACAAGTTTGGGTGAATAGATGCAGGTACTTAGGCAGGAAATGCCAGAAATTATGGTATTCATAGTTAAAAGAACAGTTTGATAATGGTGGAGAAATTAAAACTGGGATACTCAAAAAGTCAGAATTCGATAAGTAAAAATATCTCAGGACGTAGTTTGCAGATTCCATCAATAAAGATAGAACTTGAAAAGGATGTGAATTCAAAAACTGGGGCACTGCTCAATTATAACCCGCAATAGTTTATGGAACACTGGATGAACAAGAATTGGTAAACAAAGTAGGCAGCAGATTTATGAAAAGTGGGAGAGGTTGTGAAGTGACTTGAGAAAAAAAACATCAAGGCTTGATGTAACAAAGGCAAAAGGTGACAGAAGTTTGTGTAGGGGAACACTTTGCATCTAGCCTAGACCTTACCCAAATGAGATGCTGTGGCATGACTTGAAGAGAACTGTTCATGTAAGGTATCACAGAATATTGATGAACTGACACTGTTTTGTATGGATCAATGGTCTAAAATTTTTCCTCACTGTTATGCAAGTCTAATTTGCAACTACAGGAAAAGTTTGATGGAGGTTATTGCAGCTAAAGGAGTTTCTACCAGTTATTAAGTACAAGGGTTCACATACTTTGTGCGGCCTGGACTGTGAATGATCAAACAATGTGTTCAATAAAGACATGAAAAGTCTGTGGGTTTATTCGTTCAGGCAGATTGTGTTAGTCTTTATTGTGATGTATAAAGACCAGACCACATTTTATGAGTAATCTGTCTAAGTCCTTCTATAGTCTCTCTAACTTCCTCAAAACTACCTGCCCTTTCACATACAACTTTATATCGTCTGCAAACTTTGCAACAAAGCCATCAATTCCATCATCCAAATCACTGACATATAATGTAAAAAGAATCAGTGCCAACACTGACTCCCTGTGGAACACCACTACACTGGCAACCAACCAGAAAAGACTCCTTTTATTCCCACTCTTTGCCTCCTGCTTTATCCATGTTAGAATCTTTCCTGTAATACCATGAGTAACTTGTGGAGCAGCCTCATGTGTGGCACCTTGTCAAAGGCCTTCTGAAAATCCAAGTACACAACATCAACCGATTCTCCTTTGTCTGTCCTGCTTGTTATTTCTTCAAAGAATTCCAACAGATTTGTCAGGCAAATTTGTCAGGCCTATTTTATCCAGCACCAACTTGATTTTCCCAATTTACTTGCATATTGAAATCACTGTAACATTTACCTTTTGGCATGCATTTTCTATCTACCATTTTAATTTGTAGACCATATCCTTATTACTGCTTGGGGGTCTTTATAAAACTCAAAAATATATAGACTATACATGTGCATGCATACATATCAGGTGAAATTTGAAAAAAGACTTGACAAGTCACTAACGTAATTGGAAAAATGGCAGGTTTCTTTTCAAAATTCCAACATAAATGCCATTCAGTAAGGTACCAAGTGTCCAATAACTGAACAAAACTACCTTAGCAAAGGACAAAAGTAGAGAGAATTCTACAATACAGGCAAAGTAGGAAAATCTTCGGACGTTGTGTCCTAAACAAAATTTGAATGCAGTAATTCCACAATTTGTGAAAGGCATGTACTGCTTGAAAACCTTAAATGAAACTAAATTTCACAAATTGAAAGCCTATAATGCTTACAGTAGTGAAAAATAGCCTTGCAAACTAAAGCCAATTACATTATAATGAAAATTTGTACATCAAATGTATTTAATCAAAGGAATACTGCACAATTAAATCAATAAGATTAAAATTTTATCTCTAATTTGTTTGAGTACCAGAGCTGAGAAGTTTTAGAACCATAGAACACTACGGCACAGTACAGGCCCTTCAGCCCTCCATGTTGTGCCGACCCATATAATCCTTAAAAAAAAGTACTAAACCCACACTACCCCATAACCCTCCATTTTTCTTTCATCCATGTGCCTGTCCAAGAGGCTCTTAAATACCCCTAATGTTTTAGCCTCCACCACCATCCCTGGCAAGTCATTCCAGACACTCACAACCCTCTGTGTAAAAAACTTACCCCTGATGTCTCCCCTAAACTTCCCTCCCTTACTTTTTTACATATGCCCTCTGGTGTTTGCTATTGGTGCCCTGGGAAACAGGTACTGACTATCTACCCTATCTATACCTCTCATAATCTTGTAGACCTCTATCATGTCCCCTCTCATTCTTCTACGCTACAAAGAGAAAAGTCACAGCTCTGCTAACCTTGCTTCACATGACTTGTTCTCCAAACCAGGCAACATCCTGGTCAATCTCCTCTGCATCCTCTCCATAGCTTCCACATCCTTCCTATAATGAGGTGACCAGAATTGAACACAATACGCTAAGTGCACATCTGCAATTCAGCTTCAGGAGTGTCTTGGATGAACTACAAAGAAATTTAATGTGATAAGAAAGCATTTTCATATTAGTTTGGTGTAAAGTCTTTTAGCGACATTTGAGTAAAGAATATTTAGAATAAAGAGGAGGAAATATTACTTCATAATACCTAGCCCGGAGTGCATGAAACTTAGTACTGCAGATACTTTATAGCAGACAGAGGATTTACCAGTCTGCAGCATCAAAATCCTGCACTAAAATTATCAATTCTTAAAGATATTGCAGAACTATTATCCTAAGGGCTAAATACATACAGTAGTTCTGAGAAGTAATAGCTCCTCAGGGGTACATCTAAGTTATGAATTGAACATTCAAATCAAATGCCCCCATACCTCTTTAGGTGTTTGCTGATCTGTAATGCGTTGACCTTCAAACAAAAATCGAAGTGAATTTGCGGGAACATCCTGCATTAAAAAAAACACATTAGACAAGGAGCTTAATTAAGAAAATTGTACTTGCAAGCTTTTATTGTTTAATCTGTTGGAAGTTAATAAAATGACCATATGAAATTATGCCGTGATTCATCCCAAGTCAAAGATTTTCTCAGCAATAAAATTTAAAAACAGGAGGTCAGACATTCCATATTTTCTCGTAAATGGTCAGTTCCAAAGCTGCACTTTCAGATGATTGTTCATTATGTTTGGGGTTGTGTGAGAAATGGCCTTGTGTAATAAATTTGTGAAATACACTGCTTTATCGCAAGAAAAGAAAATTGATATTGAACTAACCACTGTTTAGCAGAGGTTAATCCATTAAGTTTTTTGTGCTTTTAGCCTGGTTAAGTGCATATAAAGGAGTGTCACATACCATTTTGAATTCAATGTTCCCTTTAAGTTGCCTATATCTCAAGTCGTTGATACTAACAGACCTTGGTCTTCTGATTTAGTAAATATCCATCAACGATGCAACATCAAGAGCTCTTCCAAAACTCCAAGCTCACAAAATTATAAATGGAAACTAGAAAATAAGAAATGCAAATAGAACAGAGTTGCCTGAGCTTTGTTGCTGGATTACCAAGGCCCACAGACTGCATTCGGCACAGGCTGTACTTAGCACAACTCTGATTTGTATATTTCACTTTGGGAAGTTTTCCTTAAAAAATTACAATGGATTGTGACGAGCTCTTAATCCTTTGCCTTAATTTTTATATTACAATTAACTTTTGACAATATAATCAAGCTAAATAGCCAAGGAAAAAAAAGCTACCTAGCCAGTTATTGAAATAGTGTCTAATCAATGTACACAGCCAACACTATGAAACCAATTCATCATCTATCAAATTACCAATAATTCAGTTCTCTGGCAAAGCAGATTCAACAATTATTCCCAGCTGGCTTTACTGATTATATTATTCACACAATGTTTAAATAAAACAAAACTGTAAATCTCATCATCCTTGAGATTGTTTTTTTATACATAATCTGTACTAATATATACATTAATCTTTCTGAGAAATGCATATTAATACTATTTTTTCCTTTAATTTCTGCACCAAAGTGACAAAGTAACTTCCTGTGTGGTTAACTGCCTTGTTCATTTTAAGAGCAAAAGCAATTCCTGCCATTTGAAAAGTACAGGTATATTTCAATCTTGCTTTTGTGTCTGAAGGCTGAAGGTTCAAACAGCACTCCAGAAACTTAAGCACATAATTTAGGTTGACACCCAATGCACTGTTAGAAGAGTAATAACCTGATATAAATACAGTCATCCACACAAACTATTAAACTGAGATCTTGCATATCCTCAGATGATTATAAAAATTCTCTGCCAACTCTCATAGGACAGCAGGCAAGTTCTCCATGTTAATTGGTTAAGATTTAATCATCAAGACTATATCTAGGACCTGATTGCTCTTTAGGGTACCTTGCTATGTTGCAAGTAATTGTCAAATTTCTCTACAACATGATACATTTCAAAAGTTCATTGCTCAAAAGAGCCACATTCAGATGAAGTGAAAATATAAAATAGATGCTCTGTCCATTCAGTTCTCCAAATCCGTACAGAAAAATTCCAGAATACATGATACAGAATTAGATAAAGGTAAGTAACATGGGAAGTTTCGTACTTGTTGATATCTTTGTTGTGCTGCAGATCATGGTCTTTATTGGAGGCTTTGCTGTTGCATGCTTGGTAGGTGGAGAGTGCTGATGCTTTTTTGCGGAAATGGGTGGGGGCAGGGGAGGGTAGTTGCTTTGGATGCTGTTTGTGTGTGGGAGAGGGGAGTAGGGGGGGCTTTGGGGTTCTAATGTTTTAACTGTCACTTATTCTTTGGGCCACTTTTGTTTTTGTGATGGCTGTGAAGAAAAAGTATTTCAGGATGTATAGTGCACATATATTTCTCATATTAAATGGCACAATTGAACAGATACAATAGGGTCTTTTAAGAACCTCCTGGATAGGTAAATGGAGCTCAGAAAAATAGAGGGCTATGGAACCCGAGGTAATTTCTAAAGTAAGTACATGTTCGGCACAGCGTTATGGGCTGAAGAGCCTGTATTGTGCTGTAGGTTTTCTATGTTTCTATTGAACCTTGGTTTTCAAAAGATATTTAGGCTTCGGTTAAGATAAAAGGTATAGCCAGGTAGGAACAAATGGGGTTCTTATGGAAAATAGGAAATTCAAGAGGACACTTAAAAAAGAAATCAGGAGGGATAAAAGAAAGTATGAGGTTGCGCAAGCAGACAAGGTAAAGGAACATCCTAAGAAATTCTACAGGTATGTGAAGAGCAAAACGACTGCAAGAGACAAAATTGGTCCACTGGAAGATCAGAATGGTAATTCATATGTGAAACCAAAAGAGATTGGGGAGATCTTAATTTTTTTTTTACTCAGGAGACAGGCATAGAATCTACAGAAGTGAGGCTAAATGGCATTAACTTCATAGACCCGATACAAATTACAGAGGAAGAAGTGTTTGCTGTCCTCAGGCAAATCAGGCTGGATAAATCCCCATGGCCTGACAAGGTGTTGCCTTGGATCCTACAGGAGGCAAGTGTAGAAATCGCTGGGGCCCAAGCAGAGATATTTAAATTATCCTTAGCAACAGGTAAAGTACCAGAGGATTGAAGTATAACCAATGTTGTTCCGCTGTTCAAGAAAGGCTCTGAAAATAAACCAAGAAATTGTAGGATAGTGAGCCTAACATGAGGAGAGGGTAAGTTATTGGAAGATATTCCAAGGGACTGGATATATATTTGGATAGACATGGACTGATTAAGGCGAGTCAACATGGTTTTATGCATGGTAAATCACGTCTAACCAATCTTGTTGAGTTTTTTGAGGAAGTTACCAGGAAAGTGGATGAAGCTAAGGAAGAGAATGTTGTCTACATGGAGTTTAGCAAGGCATTTGACAAAGTCCCACATGGGAGGGTTGGTCAAGAAGGTTCATAGAAAAACATAGAAACATAGAAACCCTACAGCACACAAAGTTGTGCCGAACATGTCCCTACCTTAGAAATTACAAGGCTTACCTATAGCCCTCTATTTTTCTAAGCTCCATGGCCTATCCAAAAGTCTCTTAAAAGACCCTATCGTATCTGCCTCCACCACCATTGCCGGCAGCCCATTCCACACACTCACCACTCTCTGAGTAAAAAAACTTCACCCTGACATCTCCTCTGTTACCTCCTCCCAAGCACCTTAAACCTGTGTTTTCTTGTGCCAACCATTTCAGCCCTGGGGAAAATGTCTCTGACTATCCACACAATCAATGCCTCTCATCATCTTATACACCTCCATCACCTCTCATCCTCTGTCACTCCAAGGAGAAAAGGCCGAGTTCACTCAACCTATTCTCATAAGGCACGCTCCCCAATCCAGGCAACATCCTTGTAGGTCTCCTCTACACCCTTTCTATAGTTTCCACATCCTTCCTATAGTGAAGCGACCAGATCTGAGCATAGTACTCCAAGTGGGGTTTGACCAGGGTCCTATGTAGCTGCAACATTACCTCTCGGTTCCTAAATTCAATTCCATGATTGACGAAGGCCAATACACCGTATACCTTCTTAACCACAGAGTCAACCTGAGCATCTGCTTTGAGCGTCCTATGGACTCAGACCCCTCTGATCCTCCACACTGCCAAGAGTCTTACCATTAATACTATATTCTACCTTCATATTTGACCTACCAAAATGAACCACTTCACACTTATCTAGGTTGAACTCCATCTGCCACTTCTCAGCCCAGTTTTGCATCCTATCAATGCCCCGCTGTAACCTCTGACAGCCCTCCACACTATCCACAACACCTCCAACCTTTGTGTTATCAGCAAACTTAGTAACCCATCCCTCCACTTCCTCATCCAGGTCATTTATAAAAATCACGAAGAGAAGGGGTCCCAGAACAGATCCCTGAGGCACTCCACTGGTGACCGACCTTCATGCAGAATATGACCCCTCCACAACCACTCTTTGCCTTCTGTGGGCAAGCCAGTTCTGGATCCACAAAGCACTGTCCCCTTGGATCCCATGCCTTCTTATTCTCTCAATAAGCTTTGCATGGGGTACCTAATCAAATGCCTTGCTGAAATCCATATACACTACATCTACTGCTCTTCCTTCATCAATGTCTTTAGTCACATCCTCAAAAAATTCAATCAGGCTTGTAAGGCACGACCTGCCCTTGACAAAGCCATGCTGACTATTCCTAATCATACCTCTCCAAATGTTCATAAATCCTGCCTCTCAGGATCTTCTCCATCAAATTACCAACCACTGAAGTAAGACTCACTGGTCTATAATTTCCTGGGCTATCTCTACTCTCTTTCTTGAATAAAGGAACAACATCCGCAACCCTCCAATCCTGCGGAACCTCTCCGGTCCCAATTGATGATGCAAAGATCATCGCCAGAGGCTCAGCAATCTCCTCCCTTGCCTCCCACAGTAGCCTGGGTTACATCTCGTCTGGTCCCGGCGACTTATCCAACTTGATGCTTTCAAAAAGCTCCAGCACATCCTCTTTCTTAATATCTACATGCTCAAGCTTTTCAGTCTACTGCAAGTCATCACTACAATCACCAATAAAAACACAAAATGCTGGCAGAACTCAGTAGGCCAGACAGCATCTATGGGAGGAGGTAGTGACGACGCTTCGGGCCGAAAGGAGGGTTTCGGCCCGAAGCGTCATCACTACCTCCTCCCATAGATGCTGTCTGGCCTGCTGAGTTCTGCCAGCATTTTGTGTTTTTATTTATTTCCAGTATCTGCAGATTCACTCGTGTGCCTTTGAATTCACTACAATCACCAAGATCCTTTTCCATAGTGGATACTGAAGTAAAGTACTCATTAAGTACCTCTGCTATTTCCTCTGGTTTCATACACACTTCCCCACTGTCACACTTGATAGGTCCTATTCTTTCATGTCTTATCCTCTTGCTCTTCACATGCTTGAAGAATGCCTTGGGGTTTTCCTTAATCCTGCCCGCCAAGGCCTTCTCATGGCCCCTTCTGGCTCTCTTAATTTCCTTCTTCAGCTCCTTCCTATTAGCCTTATAATCTTCTAGATCTCTAACATTACCTCACTCTCTGAACCTTTTGTAAGCTTTTCTTTTCTTCTTGACTGGATTTATTACAGCCTTTGTACATCACGGTTCCTGTACCCTACCATAACCTCCCTGTCCATACAAATATCCCCTGAACATTTGCCACGTTTCTTCTGTATTTTTCCCTGAGAACATCTGTTTTCAATTTAAGCTTCCAATTTCCTGCCTGGTAGCCCCATAATTCCCCTTACTCCAATTAAATGCTTTTCTAACTTGTCTGTTCCTATCTCTCTCCAATGCTATGGTAAAGGAGATAGAATTATGATCACTATCTCCAAAATGTTCTCCCACTGAGAGATCTGACACTTGACCAGGTTCATTTCCCAATACCAAATCTAGTACAGCCTCTCCTCTTGTAGGCTTATCTACATATTATGTCAAGAAACCTTCCTGAACACACCTAACAAACTCCACCCCATCTAAACCCCTTGCTCTAGGGAGATGCCAATCAATATTTGGGAAATTCAAATCTCCCATCGCAACAACTCTGTTGTTGTTATTACACCTTTCCAGGATCTGTTTCCCTATCTGCTTCTCGATATCCTTGTTACTATTGGGCAGCCTATAAAAAAACACCCAGTAAAGTTATTGACCCCTTCCTGTTCCTAACCTCTGCCCACAGAGACTCGGCATTCCAGATGAGGGAGTAAATTAGACATTAGCTTTCTTGGAGAAGCGAGAGTGGGAGTAAATGGCTGCCTCTCTGACTGGAGGCCAGTGACAAGTGGTATGCCACAGGGATTGCTGCTGGGTCCATTGTTGTTTGCTATCTATACCAATTATCTGGATGATAATGTGGCTCACTGGATCAGCAAAATTACGAATGACACCAAGATTGTGGGTGTAGTGGACAGTGAGGAAGACTATCAAAGGAAATACTTTGTATCGAAAGGACAGTCAGGAAGGGACAGGCAGTGGTGTGGCTCTGTTGGTAAGAGATAGAATTCCATCTCTGGAAGGAGGTGACATCGTGTTAGAGAATGTTGAATCATTGCGGGTGGAGTTAAGAAACTGCAAGGGTGAAAAAACATTATGAGAATCATATACAAGCTTCCAAATAGTAGCCAAGATATGGGGTTGAGATTGCAAAGGGAGCTGGAAAAGGCATGTAACAAGGGTAGTGACACAATTGTAATGGGGAACTTCAATATGCAAGGGGATTAGGAAAATCAGGTTGGTTTCGGATCGTGAGAGAAAGAACTTGTTGAATGCCTACAAGATGGCTTTTTAGAGCAGTTTCTGCTTGAGCCTAATCAGGAGGAGGATATCTTAGATTGGGTGTTGTGTAATAACCCTGATCTTATCAAGGAGCTTAATGTAAAGGAACCCTTAGGAGGCAGTAATCATAATATGACTGAATTCATACTGCAATTTGAGAGGGAAAAACATAAGTCAGATATATCAGTATCACAATGGAATAAAGGGAATTACAGAGGCATGAGAGAGGAGCTTGCTCAGGTGGGCAAGATTGGAGGAGATGAAGGCAAAGCAGACATTTGCTGAAGTTTCTGGAAATAGTTCACGAGGCACAGAATAGACATGTTCTACAGAGGAAGAAGTTCTCAAATGACAGGGGTAGGCAACCGTAGCTGACAAAGGAAGTAAAGGACTGCATAAAAGCCAAGGAAAGGGCATATAAAGTAGCAAAAGTGAGTGGGAAGTTGGATGATTGGGAAACTTTTCAAATCCAACAAAATGCAACCAAAAAACAATTAAGGGAAGAGATGAAATATGAGAGCAAACTAGCCAATAATATAAAGCAGGATACTAAAGGTATTTTTCAGTTATATAAATAATAAAAGGGAATTGAGAGTTGATATTGGACCACTGGAAAATGATGCTGGTGAGGTAGTAATTGGGAAACAAAGAAACAGCAGATGAATTTAATGGAAACTTTGCATCTGTGTTCACTGTGGAAGACACTAGCTATATGCCAGATGTCTGTGAGTGTCAGAGAGCAGGAGTGAATGCCTTTGCTATTACAAAGGAAAATGTGCTTGGCAAACAGAAAGGTCTTAAAGTGGATAAGTCACCTGGACCAGATGGACTACATCCCAGAGTTCTGAGAGAGGTTGCTGAAGAGATAGCAGATGCATTGGTCATGATCTTTCCAGAATCACTTGATTCTGGCATGGTTCCGGAGGACTGAGAAATTGCAAATGACACTCCACTCTTTAAGAAGGGATGAAGGCAAAAGAAAGGAAATTATAGGCAGGTTAACCTAACTTCAGTGGTTGGGATGGTGTTTGAGTCCACTATAGAGGATGAGGTTTCAGGGTACATGGAGACTAATGATAAAATAAGTCAAAGTCAGCATGGTTTCTGTAAAGGGAAATCTTGCCTGACAAATCTGTTAAGAGTGTTTCAAGGAAATAACAAGCAGGTTGGACAAAGGAGAGGCAGTGGATGTCATTGACTTGGATTTTCAGAAGGCATTTGATAAGGTGTCACACATGAGGCTGCTTACCAAGATAAAATCATATGGCATTACAGGGAAGATACCAGCATAGATAGCAGAATGGCTGACAGGCATTTTTGGTTGGCTTCCAGTGACTAGTGATGTTCCTCAGGGGTCAGTATTGGGACTGCTGTTTTTCACATTGTTTGTCAACGATTTAGCTAATGGAATTGATGGCTTTGTGGCAAAGTTTGCGTATGATACAAAGATAGGTGGAGGGGCAGGTAGTACTGAGGAAGCAATGTGATTGCAACAGGACTCAAACAAATTGGAAGAATGGGCAAAAAAGTGGCAGACGGAATAGTGTTGGGAAATGTATGTAGGTTCTTGATTAGCCAGGGCATCAAAGGGTATGGGGTGAAAGCAGGGGAGTGGGAATGACTGGAAGAATTGGATCAGGCCATGATTGAATGGTGGAGCAGAATCGATGGGCCAAATGGCCTTCTCCTGCTCCTATAACTTGTGGTCTTATGGTCTTTCTTAGAAAGGATGTGCTGAATCTGGAGAGGATTCAAAGGAGGTTCATGAAAATGATTCCATGATTGAATGACTTATGAAGAATGTTTGATGGCTCTGGGACTGTATTCACTGGAATTCAGAAGAATGAGGGGTGACCTCATTGAAACCTACAGAATGGTGAACAGCCTTGATAGAGTGGATGTGGAGAAGATGTTTTCTTTGATGGGAGAGTCTAAGACCAGAGGACACAGCCTCAGAATAGAGGGGTGTCCTTTTTGAACTGAGATGACGAGGAATTTATTAGAGAATCAGAATCAGAATCAGACTTTAATCGCCAAGTACCTATGCACATACAAGGAATTTACTTCCGGCAGATGTTGTCTCTCTGCTCATAACAATAATAATGATAAATATAAATGAAAATATAGATTATACATACAGGTAGTGCAATCCAAGTAATAGTTAGCCGACAGTTAACCGGCAGTTAACTGTTCAGCAAAGTGACCGCAGTAGGGAAAAAACTTCTCCAATGCCTATTAGTCTTAGTCTGGAGGGATCTGAATCGCCTACCAGATGGAAGCAGATCAAACAGTCCGTGCGCAGGATGGGAGGAGTCCTTTATGATGTTCCCCGCCCTCTTCTTCAACCTGGAAGAGTACAGGTCCACAATAGAGGGCAGGGAGGCTCCAATGATGCGCTCAGCAGTCCTCACTGTGCGCTGTAGTCTGGTTCTATCCTGCTTGGTGAGAGTGAATCCCTGGAATTCTTTGCCACAGGCAGCTGTGGAGGCCAAGACTTTATGTATATTTAAGGCAGAGTTTGATAAGATTCTTGATTGATCAGGGCATGAAGGAATACAGAAAGAAGGCAGGAGATTGGAGCTGAGAGGAAAATTGGATTGGCCATGATGAAATGGTGGAGCACAGTCAATGTGCCAATTTGTTTAATTCTGCTCCTAAATCTTATGGTCTTACAATTTAAGTGCCCATCTTTTCTTTTAAAATTGTAATTTTAGTCTAACTTCAGATATTTGGATTTGAGTATTGCATTGCTCTGCAGCAAGGTATAATTGAAGGCATGGAAATTTTCTCTGCCACATCTCCCTCAACTGTGAAAAACACCCAGCGTTACCATTGTAAGTGCTGTTTCTTAAAATTATAGTTATGCCCACAGGGAACATTTTGAGTCAAGCAACACTAAGGTGAATTACAATATTAAAGTTCTGCTATTGTTGGAAGCTCGCAGCAATTTGATGTGACAATTTTATTTTAAATCACATCTAGAGTATTATCGTGACATAAGTGTATATTTGTCCAAATATGGTTTCCCTACCTTAGCATTGAAGAAAAACACAAGCTCTTGAAAACATTACTGAATAACTTATTATAATTAATTCCATTTGAAACAATTTGTCCCTTGCAAGGAGGATGATATCGGACTTTGTCTGTGGTCTTACCTGCCGCTGACAGTAGGACTCCTTCAGCTTTCTTAGCTGTGTGGTCATTTTCACTTTGAAATGGATCTCACTGTTGTCCTTTCAAAAATAAAGTGTATTTCATGTCCTTTAGTTTTATTTATCTGAAATAAATTCATTCTTAATCAAAACTGAATAAGATAAAGTTATTGAGGTATGACACTTACTTGACCTATAACTTTTAATTTAATATATTCTCCATCCTTCTTTTCTCCCGACTGGCTGGAAGGCTTTGCCTCCTAATCACAATAGGAAGGATAACTTAGGTTACAAAAATAACACAGTTGCTCAAGTGGATGCTACCTGCACTTGTGTAAACGAGTCACATTAGAATTTGCTTGAATATAGGAATGTCAATCTTTCCATCTGTTGAATATGGAGGAAGGGAGCATATCACAAAATTATTTAATACATTATTTTATATGCAAAGAAATATAAATAGATAAGAAATATAACTGTATAATGCTGTTCTTCTTCAGTACCACACAACTGCAAATTATTTTAAGCACAACACAATAACTATCATTTCCTCATGTCCATCACCCTTTCAATCCTGGTGTAGATTCCATCTGCAGCAAAATTACTTCCTACATTCTTATACCCCTAAAATCTTCCCCACAGTTTACAATATTCAAATTGCCTCTCCCAACCTTATAACTCTCCTGCTCATACACACTCAAACCTCTGAATACCTATCTCCTCCAGCGACAACATTCCTTTCCACTCTAGAGAAACAAGGACATATCAGTTCCTGCTCCAATTACTTGTCTTCTCACCCCCACTCTCTTCAAACACACACAGATAAGCCAGTTTCATTTTCTGATTTCCCACACCTAAAAACAGAGCAACAGGCCATCTCTTGAATATTCCCCACACCACAGAACAAAGGCAGTCCCTGATCCCAATTACACCCCCAAATGCTTGATTCTAACAACCGCAGCCAAAGCATGGATTCTGTGAGCAGTTACGTTGGGAAGTGTACTGAGGATGTTACTATCATGAAACACATCCAGGTGAGGGCAAATCAGAAGCCATGGCTTACTGCAGAGGTCCGTACCAGGCTGAGGGATTGTGATGCTGCCTTCAAGATCGAGAGGTAAGACAGCTCTCAGGGAAGCAAGAACTGTGCTTTCCCGCTCCATCAGAAAGGTAAAATGGGAGCATTCTCAGAGGATTTACAGACACTCTGCAATACTAGAGACACAAGGCTCATGTGGCAGGAAATTCAGAGGATTATAGACAATAGACAGTAGGTGCAGGAGTAGGCCATTCGGCCTTTTAGCCAGCACCGCCATTCACTGTGATCATGGCTGATCATACACAATCAGTACCCCGTTCCTGCCCTCTCCCCATATCCCTTGACCCTGCTATCTATAAGAGCTCTATCTAACTCTATCTTGAATGCATCCAGAGACTTGGCCTCCACTGTCTTCTGGGGCAGAGCATTCCACATATCCACCACTCTCTGGGTGAAAAAGTTTTTCCGCATCTCTGTTCTAAATGGCCTACCGCTTATTCTTAAACTGTGGCCTCTAGTTTTGGACTCACCCATCAGCGGGAACATGTTTCCTGCCTCCAGTGTGTCCAATCCCTTAATAATCATATGTTTCAATCAGATCCCCTCTCATCCTTCTAAATTCCAGTGTATACAAGCCCAGTCGCTCCAATCTTTCAACATATGACAGTCCTGCCGTTCCGGGAATTAACCTTGTGAACCTACGCTGCACTCCCTCAATAGCAAGAATGTCCTTCCTCAAATTTGGAGACAAAAACTGCACACAATACTCCAGGTGGGGACTCACCAGGGCCCTGTACAGCTGCAGAAGGACCTCTTTACTCCTATACTCAATTCCTCTTGTTATAAAGGACAGCATGCCATTAGCTTTCTTCACTACCTGCTGTACCTGCATGCTTGCTTTCATTGACTGATGTACAAGAACACCTAGATCTCGCTGTACTTCCCCTTTTCCTAACTTGACTCCACTTAGATAGTAATCTGCCTTCCTGTTCTTGCCACCAAAGTGGATAACCTCACATTTATCCACATTAAACTGCATCTGCCATACATTTGCCCACTCACCCAACCTGTCCAAGTCACCCTGCATTCTCATAACATCCTCCTGACATTTTACACTGCCACCCAGCTTTGAGTCATCAGCAAATTTGCTAATGTTACTTTTAATCCCTTCATCTAAATCATTAATGTATATTGTAAACAGTTGCGGTCCCAGCACCGAACCTTGCAGTACCCCACTGGTCACAGCCTGCCATTCCGAAAAGGACCCGTTAATCGCTACTCTTTGTTTCCTGTCAGCCAGCCAATTTTCAATCCATGTCAGTACTCTGCCCCCAATACCATGTGCCCTAATTTTGCCCACTAATCTCCTATGTGGGACTTTATCAAAAGCTTTCTGGAAGTCCAGGTACATTACATCCACTGGCTCTCCCTTGTCCATTTTCATAGTTACATCCTCAAAAAACTCCAGAAGATTAGTCCAGCATGATTTTCCCTTCACAAATCCATGCTGACTCAGACTGATCCTTCTACTGCTATCCAAATAGACTACAAGTCTACCCTGCCTGTCAGTGACCAGTATGCTTTACTCCCTGAGAGGCTGAATGTCTTCTACGCCCAGTTTGATGTGCCTCCACTGGGCCCTCTCCAATGCCAGAACATCCAGCCTTAGATCTGAGGCCCAAAACTGCTAACAATACTGCAAGTGTGGTCTGACCAATGTGTTATACAGCCTCAGCATTACATCCTTGCTCTTGTCTTCTTGAAATGAATGTTGACATTGTATCTGCCTTCCTTACAACCAACTCAACATGCAAGGGAAACCTTCAGAGAAATCGGCACAAGGACTTCCACACCCTTTTGTATTTTTTGTAGATTTTTGAATTTTCTCCCCATTTAGAAAATTGCGTACACCTTTACTCCTTCTACCAAAGTGCATGTCCATAGACTTCCCTACACCATATCCCATCTGCCACTTCTTTCCCCATTCTCCCAACCCCCTCCAATTCAACTACAAACCATCCCTTCTGTACAGGTCCGACCTTCCCTGGAAGATAGCCCAAAGATACAAAAATCTTATCCCTCCCTCCTACACCAGATCCTTAGCCATGTATTAAACTGTATAATCTTCCTAGTTCTGACCTCACTAGCACGTGGCATGGGTAGGAATCCCAAAATCATAACCTGGATGTCTAGCCCTTTAACTTAGCACCTAACTCCCTGAACTCCCTATGCAGAACCTCATCACTTATCCTACCTATGTCATTGGTACCTACACGACCACTAGCTGTTCACCCTCCCATCCAAGAATGCTGAAGGCTTGATCCAAGATGTCCTAGACCCTGACACCTGGGAGGCAACATACCATCTGGAAATCTCGTTCTCGCCCACCGAAGCTCCTGTCCGTTCCCCTAACGAATCTCCGATCACCACAGTGTGCCTCTTCATCCCCCCCCCCCCCTTGCCTTCTGAGTCACAAAGCCAGACTCTGTGCCAGAGACCCAATCACTGTGACTCCTCTGTTAGGTCATTTCACCCCCCCTCCCCCACAGTATGCAAATTGATAAACCTGTTGTTGAGGGGGATGGCCACAGGGGTACTCTTCACTGACTCCTTAACCCCTTTCCCCTTCCTGACTGTCACCCAGATTCTTGTGTCCTGCACCTTGGGTGTAACTACCTCTCTATATGTCTATCAAACACTCCCTCAGCCTCCCGAGTGTCTGGAGTTCATCCAGTTCCAGCTCCAACTCCTGAACGCGGATTGGTTAGAAGCTGCACCTGGATGCACTTCTCATAGTTGTACTTGCCAGGGACACTGGAGATTTCACTGCCTTCCCACATCCTGCAAGAGGAGCATTTCACTATTCTGCCAGTCATCTCTACTGTCCTAGGATTGTAGAGTCATAGAGTTATACAAGACTAAGACAGTCTTTTCAGCTCACCTCATCTATTGGCACCTTTCTTTATGTCTAGCTACACTAATCTCATTTGCCCACACAGGACGTCTGTACTTAAAACTATGCCCTCTTGTTTTTGTTACCTCCACTTTGAGAGAATAAATTCTGACAAATTACCCTATTTATGGCTTTTATAAAATGTTAAATGTTTTTAATCAGGTCACCCTGCAGCTTTCTTTGCTTCAGGGAAAACAAAACCAGCCCAACCAATCTCTCCCTATAACTGAAGTCCTACAATCCAGACAACATTCTACTGAATCTCCTCTGCATTTTCTCCAGCAAAACCACATCCTTCCTGTAGTGTGGTGGTGCGCAATACTCCAATGCAGTAAGCAGTGTTTTGTTAAGTTGCAACACCCCCAATATTCATTGCCCTAGACTATGAAAACAAGCATGTAATATACCTCCATCACTACCATATCTACTTGCAATGCACTTTTGTGGAATAATGGACTTGAATTCCAAGGTACCTTTATTATTTCTAATTAACAAGTATTTTTTTAAGGATAGGAAGCAACAGTGAGCCTTTTTCTCTCCCACACGGAGGTTAGATGTTGAGCAACTTTGAATGTAGATAGGTTACCAGACCTGCGTGCAGTATCAGAAGCAGTTATTTTATTTAAAAAGTACTCATATGTGACCTGCAGGGCTACAGACCGAGTGCTGAAAATTGGAAATCACCTGGGTAGCTCTTTTTTGTCAAAGATAAAGGCTAAATATCTCCTATTATATTCTCTATTAATCCACGAAATATAAGTAAATAAATCTATATTCAGATTGGGAAGGGGTAGAGGAAGAGCATGGTATTATAGGGAAAAATGAAGGAAAGGAGACTGAAGTACATTCAACGATCCTGGTACTGTACAGTTACCTGAATTTCGTCTTCCCAATCATGAGATAGTGTATGATATTATTCTACATTATGAAACTTCCTTGATACCGTGCATTTATTGCTCATGTTTTTCGGTTTATCTAGTGGATTACTGATGGTGTCATCTTCCCCATCAGCAATAATTAGAGAAAAATAGCATAACCAAGAATGGCAAACTTTTCTTTTTAAAAAGCGCATTTACCCAAGTGGCCGATAAGCTTCTAAAAATTCTCTCACGTGCTCTGGTAATTTCGAGCAGTTCATCGCTGATTATTAATAATAATTTTAGAAAGCATTTTAGAAAGCCTGTTCAAAAATTCATCTTTCAAATAGAAAATTGAAAAATCATTTCTTGATGGTGTTGCTACTGCAACAATTTACTACCCAAATACTGATGTGTACACCAGGTTTGCGAGGATTTCAAAATGTATTATTCAATGTCACATGTTTTCACAACCATCTAGTCCAGGGGTAGGCAATCTACGGCCCGCGGGCTAAATCCGGCCCGCAAGCAAATATTGGGATACTATGCTTATCTGGCCTGCGAGTGATTTTTCCTTATTCTGAATGTTTCATGCGACCACACTGATGGACGTGCATGGCGTCTTGATACACTGGCCCCAGGTTCCGTTTTGTTCCAAACCAAACACTGGTATATACAAATGACAGGAAGGCAGACTACCTTATTAATATGTATTAGATACTCTCCGTGCACGCGCAGGTTTTCAGATGGGATCGTTCAAATTTGTAAACAGAAACAGCACCACTGTGTTTTAACAAGAAATCCATGCTAAATATCCAGATATTTACATGTGCTACGATATTTGTTGAATAACTCGCGTTTCGAAATAAAATCGAAGAAAAAAATTCCAATGGCAATGAAGGCAAAACAAGGAAGGTAGACACTGAGTGCCAAAATTTCCAAGACACTTGGACATTAGATTACCGTAGATTTCGCACTACAGAGCGCACCTGATTAAAAGCCGCTGGCTCTAATTTTAGAAATAAAATCAATTTTGTACTTGTACAAGCCGCACCGGATTTTAGGCCGCACCGGATTTTCGGCCGCAGGTGTCCCACGTTGTAATATGAGATATTTACAAAGAAAGATATTACACGTGAGGATTTTTTAACTTTTAATTAAATCCATATGGTAACATAAACAAATACATATTGCAAATGCTTTTTTTCGAACCGTGCCTGTAACGCGGCTACTTTTAAATATACGTTGCGTATACTTTTTTACTGAACAACATTCCAATATCTCCTAACGACTGGTAAAAAATATATATACTGCAGCCTACCAGGAAAAGTTATTGATCGCCTTTAACTTAAAAGCAGTGTTTTGGCTCCGCCGCTCCGCCGCTCGCCCCCCGCCTTCCCGTTTATCGCAAACCGGCATTTTTCCCACAAGACGCGGCGAAACCGGGTGTGACGTCATAGCATCCCGGGATGTAGTACAGAAAACAAATATAGTTAAAACACTTCTAACTTTAACTAACAAATGAATTACTAAGCGAAAATATTATAAACTAAATAACTGCCATAAAGGCAGCACAATGCTTTTCTTCGAGTGTTTTCCATGTTGATGAGGGTGAGTACAAATGACTGATTTACAATAACTTAATTGTGAAAGTGCGCTTGATTTATCGTACAATTTCATTGGACCTCTGTGAACTACTCATCAATTTTATTGGTCTACTGTTACGAGGCAAAATGTTTTTGGCGGCATGAAAAAAAATCATGCATTAGCCGCACCGTAGTAAAGGCTGCAGTGTTCAAAGCTGTTCAAAATGTGGGAAAAAAGTAGCGGCTTATAATCCGACATCTACGGTACTTCATCGAGCAAGCTGGAAAACCAGTTTGTCTCATTTGCCTAGAAAATGTTGCTGTGAAGAAGGTGGCAAATATCAGGCGACATTACAAGATCCGCCATAGTGGAAATTTTAACAAGTCTACTGGGCAAGCAAGGAAAGATGAAGTTGAGCGAATGAAGGCTAGTTTCGGAAAACAAACGTCATTTTTTGCCAAGAAAAGTAGTGAAAATGAAGGAAATACCCGTGCCAGCTACGAAGTCTCAAAACGTATTGCAGAAAAGATGAAGCCTTTTACAGATGGAGAGCTTGTCAAAGAATGTTTACTGGCAGTGGTGGATAGTGTTTGTCCTGAAAAGAAATCTTTATTTGCATCTATCAGTATGTCAGCAAGAACGATCACACGGTGAGTTGAAGAAATGTCAGCAGATGTTAAAAGTTGTTTAAGGGATGCCTGCAACGAATTGCAATTTTTTTCAATTGCGCTTGATGAGAGCACAGACTTGAGAGACATTGCTCAACTTGCAGTGTTTGTGCGAGGAGTGACCTCAACTTTTCAAATTTTTGAAGAGTTTATTCAATTAATTCCTATGAAGGACACGGTTACTGGAGCAGACATTTTTGAAGCTTTGTTGAAAATGATGTCAGAAATGAAACTTAATTGTCAAAGCTAACTGGGAAGTATCCTAACTTAGTGGACCATGCAAAAAAGATGGCAACATTGTTTGGCAGCACTTATCTGTGTGAGCAATTATTTTCAAAAATGAAGCATGCCAAGAACCATTTGAGAACAAGATTGACTGATGCCCATCTGGATAATGTCTTGCTCTTGGCATCAACAAGTCTGACACCCAATATTGAGAAGCTTTCAAGCAACAAACAGCATCAAATTTCACATTGATTTATCGACTGTTTGCATTAAAATTTTCTTTTTTATTATACTTAATTTACCACCATTCAATGCATCATGTTCATACATTTTATGTTTAAAGATTCTTTGTGTCTTTTTAATAGATTCAAAAGGTGCCTTGATTGAAATAAATTGCAACTAAACTGAGTTCTTTGATTACTAATTGGCATCCTTGGTTAAGCACAAATGATTTTCTAGCATGCGTTATTCATTAATTTGAGGCAAAACATAACTAGATGTATTTAAATGGATAATTCCCATATTTCAAGTTTTTTTAATGGCATTTATCTGGCTCACCATCTGCTCATTAATACGCGATCCGGCCCACAGAGGCAAAAAGGTTGCCGATCCCTGATCTAGCCAGTGTGAGATGTTTCTTGTGAATACATCTCACTGCTTTTGGGTTGTAAAATAAAATCATTCACTGCTTCATTTGGCAGTAAATATAATCATTATGTATCTTTATTATGGGCGGAGTTTAAAAAGCAATTTTGAGGTGGCACTGCATGACACGTGCCAACAAAATTTTCGCGTGTGTCATCTTGGGTGCATGTGCTATAGGTATGCTACCCGAGTATGTTTTGTGAACTAAATATCGAGTTTATTATTTATGTATTAAAAATACAAACATGACAAAGTTATCTATATGGACTTTCAGAAAGCATATTTCATGTGAAAGTCTATAGGTAAAATGAGAAGGAATTGAAGATGGCAGTTTGACAGGCCAGATATTAGTTGTAGAGGGAGGTCACAACAGTGAAGATAAATAATAGTTTTAAAAAGCAGGTATTCAGATTGATGGGTAATAAATGGACTTGAACTCCAAGGGTGGATCGGTTTGGAAGCCTCAGGTTTTGAAAGTTGTGTATTTAGATTTTAAACTCTATGAGGTAACACACTAAAAATCAGAAAAATACAGGAAATTACAGTCATTCTGATATTAAATTAGTGGGCAAAAAATGTGACTATAGAACCTAATATGGCAAATGTGGATATATATTTTTTAAAAATCAAAATAATAAGATACTAAATTTGTGGAAGATCAAATAAGTTTGGCAGAGCAAATATACAAATAAATTAAAACGAGTAGAAAAAAATAAAAGTACTAATGTGATATTAGTCTTTACCTCAACGAAGCTAAATTAAAAATGACAAATTGTCTCCAGTTGCAGAAAACCTTGGCCAGCCTTCATTCAAGAGACCTGTGGACAGTTTTGAGCACACAGTTTAGGAAGTAACTGTTCCCCATGATAAATTTTAGGATTAAGTTATGAGGAAATGATAAATAAACTTGACTTTACTGTAGAAGAATAACCCAAGTGAAAATCTCTAACATTAAGCAGATTTAATAGGATGGACAGGAAAAAAAAACTATTTCATTGAGAAGGAATGAGAACAATGGAATACAAAATACGATGCAATTAGTTAGGTCATAACTTGAGTTAAAGTGGCTGATTGGTCTACTCATGTTGCTCTTGCAAAAATTAATAACCTACACAATTAGACTAAGACTGAACTCTGGAAAAGCAACCTTTTTATGCCAATCCAATCACAGACAAGAGAAAATCTACAAATGCTTATCCATGATTTCATCTACTGTTGCAATGAGGCCGCACTCAGATCGGAGGAACAACACCTTATACAGGTATGCATCACTTAATGTCTACGATACGTTCTGTGAAATCGGACATTATGTGATTTGGACATCATGCGAACACCATATATATTTAGCAAACCTATATGGAGTACTGTAGTGTACCTGTATTGACTAAATAACCAAGAACTTGCACTAAAACTGTGTACTGTACACTATAATCCATACATACACTATAATTTTTTATTTCATTTTAAACTTTTTAATTTTTTTCACTTTTTAAACTTTTATGTAAACACTTTCTTAGCCTATATCACACACAATTTATCAAAGAGGATCAGGATCATCCACATCACTGTTCTCAACTTTCTCATAGTGTTCCACTTCTTCAGGAGGTGTTGGCTTCTTCAGGAATATGTCCAGTGTTGTTTGCCTAGTTTGCTTTTTCTTTTCTTCACCACTAACTTCCACATCATGCAGCGAAAAGCGTTGCTTGAAGCGCTTGAACCACCCAGAGCTAGCACTAAACTCGATGTCGTAGTCTGGTCCTGCTTTTTCTTTAAGCATTTTGAACAAGCTCCATGCCTTAGCAGTGATTGTCAATGTGCTGAGAGGGATTCTCTTTTGTGTTTGGTCCTCAATCCACGTCATTAGCAATTTCTCCATATCCGATATAGGTCCCTCGCGTGTTTTCGTGAGCCTTGTAGTTTTCAGTGAAGCTGATCCTGTAACAGCTTCGAGAATTTTTTCTTTGTTTTTCAGGATTGTCGTGATTATCGAGTGTGACATGCCTAAATCCCGAGCAATAGCATTCATCGGTTTTCCACCTTCATATTGTTTAATAACCTTTTGTTTCACTTCCAAATCAATACTTTTCCTTTGCCTCTTGCTGCTGCTATCACTAGGAGTGGTTTTGCTGCGTTTGGAAGCCATGATGCATATTTTCAAAAGAAAATTAAACAGAGAGATAATGCTACTACACTCAAGAGACACGCGATACACGAGATTGGTTACGTCCGCTACGTCACATTCTCTGATTGAGACCAAGGACGTACATGTAATCGGATGTTGTCCGAATGGACGTTAAGCGCCGCACACCTGTATTCCATCTGGGCTGCCTCCAACTAAATGGCATGAACATTGATTTCTCGAATTTCCAGGAATGCCCCCTCCTTCACCATTCCCCATCCCCTTTTCCCCCTCTCACCTCATCTCCTTGCCTGCCCATTGCCTCCCTCTGGTGCTCCAACCCAATTGTCTTTCTTCCATGGCTTTCTGTCCTTTCCTATTAGGTTCCCCTTTCTCCAGCCCTGCATTTCTTTCACCAATCAACTTTCCAGCTCTTTATTTCATCCCTCCCCCTCCTGATTTCACCTATCACCTTGTGTTTCTCCCTCCCGTCCCCCTACCTTTTAACTCTACTCTTCATTGTTTTTCCCCTCTAGTCCTGCTGAAGGCTCTTGGCTCAAAATGTCAACTGTACTCTTTCCCCATAGAAGCTGCCTTGCCTGCTGAGTTCCCCCAATAGAATGAAGTGGCAGATAAATGTGTGGCTTAAGAATTGGAGCTGGGGCAGGGATTCATATTTCCGGATAATCGGCACCTCTTCTGGGTTAGATGGAACTTGAATCCGGGTAGCACTTGAATCCGAGGGGGACCAATATACTTGAGAGCAAATTTACCAGAGCTGTTGGGAGTGGTTTAATCTAATATGACAGGGGGTTGGGAACCAGGATGATAGAGCTGAGGATGAGCCAGCAGGTTTACAAGCAGATGATGGGTGTAACATGAATGTAAGGAAGGACAAGTCAATGATTGGGTACAAATGCAGACAGAGCAAAGAGTTAGATTGTACCACAGAGGCTAAATTCAAAAGGGTGAAGAATGCAGGACTGAAGGTGCTGTATTTAAATGCACATAGCATTCGGAATAAGGTGGATGAACTTGTGGCGTAATTAGAGATTGATCAGTATGGCGTTATGGGCATCACGGAGTTGTGGATGAAAGAAGGCCATAGTTGGGAGCTTAACATCAAAGGATATACTTTGTATCAAAAGGACAGGCAGGAAGGCATAGGCAGTGCTGTGGGTCCGTTGGTAAGAGATGGAATTACATCTTTAGAAAGAGATGACATAGGGTCAGAGATTGTTGAATTTTTGTGGGTGGAGTTCAGAAACTGAAAGGGTGTAAAAAAAAAACCATTATGGGAATCATATATAGGCCTCCAAATAGCAGCCAAGATGTGGGGCTGAGATTGCAAAGGGAGCTGGAAAAAGGCAGATAATAAGGGTAATGACACAATTGTAATGGCGGACTTCAATATGCAAAGGGATTGGGGAAATCAGTTTGGTGTCGGATCACAAGAGAGGGAATTTGTTGAATGCCTATGAGATGGCTTTTTAGAGCAGCTTGTGCTTAAGCCTACTCAGGGAAAGGCTATCTTAGATTGGGTGTTGTGTTATAACTCAGATCTTATTAGGGAGCTTAACGTAAAGGAACCCTTAGGAGACAGCGATCATAATATGATTGAATCATACAATTTGAGAGGGAGAAGCATAAGTCACATGTATCAGTATCGCAATGGAATAAAGGGAATTACAGAGACAAGAGAGGGGAACTTGCCCAGGTGGATTGGAGGAGGATACTGGTGGGGATGACAGCAGAGCAGAGATGGTTGAAGTTTCTGGCAATAGTTCACAAGGCACAGGATAGATATGTCCCACAGAGAAAGAAATTCTCAAATGGCAGGGGTAGGCAACCGTAGCTGACAAAGGAAGTTAAGGACTGTTTAAAAGCCAAGGAAAGGGCTTAAGTGAGTGGGAAGTTGGCTAGTTTTCCCTCATATTGCATTTTTTCCCTTCTTACAGTTTTTTTAGTTGCCTTTGGTTGAATTTTAAAAGTTTCCCAATTATCCAACTTCCCACTCACTTTTGTCATATTAAAGATACTGATTGTCTGGTACTTTTTGTGCTCAGATATTGTCTGGACCATGCCACTTCATTTTCTATGAAGTCATGAATGGAATTAAACAATGCACAATCAGCAAACATCCCCAATGCTGACTTCACAATGGAAGGAAAGTTAAAGATGAATCAGCTTAACATACCAGCTCGACAAATTCCTTCAACAATACCGAACTACAATTATCTTCATTCGTGCAATGTATGAGTTCAGCCATTAAAATCTTTGATATCCAATGACCACCAGAGCTCCTTAATAACATACCGTAGATTTTGCACTACAGAGCGCACCTGATTAAAAGCCGCTGGCTCTAATTTTAGAAAGAAAATCAATTTTGTACTTGTACAAGCCGCACCGGATTTTAGGCCGCAGGTGTCCCACGTTGTAATATGAGATATTTACACAGAAAGATACTACACGTGAGGATTTTTTAACTTTTAATTAAATCCATATGGTAACATAAACAAATACATATTGCAAATGCTTTTTTTCGAACCGTGCCTCTAACACGGCTACTTTTAAATATACATACGTATCGGTAACACACAAATTACGTTGCGTATACTTTTTTACTGAACAGTGCACGAACAACATTCCAATATCTCCTTAGGACTGGTAAAAAAAATATATACTGCAGCCTACCAGGAAAAGTTATTGATCGACTTTAACTTAAAAGCAGCGTTTTCGATCGGGTCTAATGCCGCTCCCCCCCACCTTCCCGTTTATCGCAAACCGGTATTTCCCACAAGACGCGGCGAAACCGGGTGTGACGTCATAGCATCCCGGGATGTAGTACAGAAAACAAATATAGTTAAAACACTTCTAACTTTAACTAACAAATGAATTACTAAGCGAAAATATTATAAACTAAATAACTGCCATAAAGGCAGCACAATGCTTTTCTTCGAGTGTTTTCCATGTTGATGAGGGTGAGTACAAATGACTGATTTACAATAATTTAATTGTGAAAGTGCGCTTGATTTATCGTACAATTTCATTGGACCTCTGTGAACTACTCATCAATTTTATTGGTCTACTGTTACGAGGCAAAATGTTTTTGGCGGCATGAAAAAAAATCATGCATTAGCCGCACCGTAGTAAAGGCTGCAGTGTTCAAAGCTGTTCAAAATGTGGGAAAAAAGTAGCGGCTTATAATCCGACATCTACGGTACTTGGTCAAATAACATCTTGATAACAAGTGCAGTCACTTTCAAGTCAAGTCAAGTCACTTTTATTGTCATTTCGACCATAACTGCTGGTACAGTACATAGTAAAAATGAGATGTTTTTCAGGACCATGATGTTACATGACACAGTACAAAAACTAGACTGAACTACGTAAAAAAAACAACACAGAGAAAGCTACACTACAGACCTACACAGGACTACATAAATTGCACAAAAACAGTACAAGCATTACAATAAATAATAAACAGGACAATAGGGCAAGGTGTCAGTCCAGGCTTCGGGTATTGAGGAGTCTGATAGCTTGGGGGAAGAAACTGTTACATAGTCTGGCCGTGAGAGCCCAAATGCTTCGGAGCCTTTTCCCAGACAGCAGGAGGGAGAAGAGTTTGTATGAGGGGTGTGTGAGGTCCTTCATAATGCTGTTTGCTTTGTGGATGCAGCATGTAGTGTAAATGTCCGTGATGGCGGGAAGAGAGACCCCGATGATCTTCTCAGCTGACCTCACTATCCGCTGCAGGGTCTTGCGATCCAAGATGGTGCAATTTCCAAACCAGGCAGTGATGCAGCTGCTCAGGATACTCTCAATACAACCCCTGTAGAATGTGATGAGGATGGGGGGTGGGAGATGGACTTTCCTCAGCCTTCGCAGAAAGTAGAGACGCTGCTGGGCTTTCTTTGCTATGGAGCTGGTGTTGAGGGACCAGGTGAGATTCTCTGTCAGGTGAACACCAAGAAATTTGGTGCTCTTTACGACCTCTACCGAGGAGCCGTCGATGCTCAGCAGGGACTGGTCACTCTGTGCCCTCCTGAAGTCAACAACCATCTCTTTTGTTTTGTTCACATTAAGAGACAGGTTGTTGGCTCTGCACCAGTCCGTTAGCCACTGCACCTCCTCTCTGTAAGCTGACTCGTCATTCTTGCCGATGTAATGCTGAGGCTTTATAAGGCACTGGTGAGGCCTCACCTTGAGTATTGCGAACAGTTTTGGGCCCCTCATCTTAGAAAAGATGTGCTGGCATTGGAGATGGTTCAGAGGAGGTTCACAAGGATGATTCTGGGAACGAGAAGGTTATCATACGAGGAACGTTTGATGGCTCTAGGTCTGTACTCGCTGGAATTCAGAAGGAAGTGGGGAGATCTCATTGAAACCTTTTGAATGTTGAAAGGCCTAGACAGAGTAGATATTGAAAGTATGTTTCCCATGGTGGGAGAGTCAAGGACAAGAGGGCACAGCCTCAGGATAAAGCGGCGCCCTTTCAAAACAGAGATGCGGAGAAATTTCTTTAGCCAAAGGGTGGTGAGTTTGTGGAATTTGAATTTGTTGCCACATGCAGCTGTAGAGACCAGGTCGTTGGGTGTATTTACGGCAGAGATTGATAGGTTCTTGATTAGACATGGCATCAAAGGTTATAGGGAGAAGGCCGGGAACTGGAGTTGAGGAAGGGAAAAAAGGGTCAGCCATAATTGAATGACAGAACAGGTTCAATAGGCCAAATGGCCTAATTCTGCTCCTATGTCTTATGATCTAGTGTCACTTTGATAATGTTTAAGAGTAGACTGCTTAGGCACTAGCTAAAATGGAACTTGATCAGAATCAGAATCAGAATCAGACTTTAATCACCAAGTACCTATGCACATACAAGGAATTTACTTCCGGCAGATGTTGTCTCTCTACTCATAACAATAATAATGATAAATATAAATGAAAATATAGATTATACATACAGGTAGTGCAATCCAAGTAATAGTTAGCCGACAGTTAACCGGCAGTTAACTGTTCAGCAAAGTGACCGCAGTAGGGAAAAAACTTCTCCAGTGCCTATTAGTCTTAGTCTGGAGGGATCTGAAGTGCCTACCAGACGGAAGCAGATCAAACAGTCCGTGCGCAGGATGGGAGGAGTCCTTTATGATGTTCCCCGCCCTCTTCTTCAACCTGGAAGAGTACAGGTCCACAATAGAGGGCAGGGAGGCTCCAATGATGCGCTCAGCAGTCCTCACTGTGCGCTGTAGTCTGGTTCTATCCTGCTTGGTGGCGGCTCCAAACCACACAATGATGGAGGTGCACAGGACAGACTCAATGACTGCAGTGTAGAACTGCAGCAGCAATTCCTGAGGCAGACCGTATTTCCTCAAGAGCCGCAGGAAATACATCCGCTGCTGGGCCTTCTTCAGGATGGAGCTGATGTTCTGCTCCCACTTCAGATCCTGAGATGGTGGTTCCCAGGAACCTGAAGTTCTCCACGGTGGACACAGGGCTGCTGAGGACTGAGGGGAGACATAGCGGGGGGATGTCTCCTGAAATCCACTATCATCTCCTTTGTCTTGAGCGTGTTCAGCTCCAGATTGTTCCGACTGCACCAGAGTGCCAGTTGGTCCACCTGCTGTCGATATGCAGACTCATCACTATTCTGGATGAGTCCGATGACGGTAGTGTCGTCTGCAAACTTCAAAAGCTTCACATAGGGGTTGGAGGAGGTGCAGTCATTGGTGTAGAGGGAGAACAGCAGTGGAGAGAGGACACACCCCTTAAGTGATTTACCTTAAGTGAACCTAGGCAACTTAGCCATTGTTGTAATGAGATGGTGTTGGTGTATATTTTATGCTGCTGCTACTGATGGCCCATGACCCTTCAAGGATATCCAGTTTTGGGCTGCAAAATCTGTTCAGAGTCTATCCCATGCATCATCACAATTGCTGTGCTAAAGAAGCTGATAACTGTCCACTGTGTGAAGATAGCCCTTTATATACACCAGGACTGTGTAGTAGTTACTACTACCAATGCTGTAAAGAACAGACCTATCTGCTACAGTATAACAGCTAAGGAGAGGTCACATAAACAAACTTGCTTACTGCTTGCAGACTCAGTCTGGCAGTGACAGTATGTCTTCCAAAACTCAATCAGGGCAGTCAATGATGGTATTATGAGCCATTTCTGGTGATAGATATTGAAGTTCCCATCCAAAGTACATTCTAAATGTTGCTCAATATGGAGGATTTCGGATTCATCAACCAAGGGAGGACCAGGTTTGACCTGATGCTTGAGACTTCATTAGGTCTAGAATCAATGATGAGGAGTTGCAGGCCTACTCCCTCCCATCTATATTCCACTTTATTGCTGGTGGCTCTGTCCTACTAATAGAATAGGATGTTCCTGAAAATTATAATGGAGTCATCTAGCAAGATGCTTCCAAGATAGCACAGCTTTAATTCCTCTGACTCTATATCACACAAATACACCTTTCCATACTTCCTGTTTTTCAACCTCTATCACATCATCTCATACCAATATGCCTAATATATCTTCTAATTTCAGTCTAATCATATACACAATGAATGACGCTAAACTTAAACTAATTTACAATGCTCTGGATCATATCCATATTTCATTCTTTAAACTTCTTCATGCACCTTTCCTGTCTCATTCCGCAGAACCACAACTGCAACATTTCCCTTGCCCTCACGTTGTACCCCACCATCATCAACAGATCATAGTCCAATTCTAACATCGTCCCTTAGCCTCTTCTTCTGCATTTCAAAGTCTATTCCCTCTAGGAAATGCTGGTTCACTCTTCCATTATCACCAATTACTCTCTTCCTATGGCACATTTCCATCCTACTCCAAAGAATGTAGCATCTACTTTTTAAATCTCTTCTCTTCCCACTGTCCAGAACCCAAACATTGTCTCCAGGTTAAGCAACGTGCACACACTTTCTCCAACTTGACATATTATATTCATGATATTCATGCTTATGATGCCAAATCACACAGATTAAATTACTGCTTTGCAAAGCACCTCTATTCAGTCCACAACGCATGATTCCAGTCCTCTGGCATTTTAAGGGTCTTGGCCCAAAACACTAACTGTACTCTTTTCCATAGATGCTGCCTGGCCTACTGAGTTTTGTGTGTGTTGCTTGGATTTCCAGCATCTGCAGATTTTCACTTGTTTGGCATTTTAATTTGTTGTTCCACTTCACCCAAACCTCCTGATTCTTAAACTCCTGCATTCTTGCAAAGAAGCTTCATGTAAACTTGGGGAACAGCACTTTACCTTTCAACCAAGCATAATACAAGTTTCTGAAGGCAACAAAGAGAAAACCTATTTTAGATAATAACACTGGACAACAATTTTTTTTGAAAGTGTTGCTTCCTCATAATTTTTTTTATTTATGATAGACTGCTTGAAGATGAACACTAATATAATTTCGACTACTTGTATCATGTAGGAATTTGGAGAAACAAGAAATTAACTTTTATTGAATATAATGTGTTCAATTGCATAACAGTGCTGATACTTTGCAATAGTTAACTAAGCTAAAAATGTTTTGTTGGTGATTTTCATTTGTACTTAAGTGTCTGAGGCTTCTCGCTTAAGTGTCCAATTAGTGACATGTTGCACTTCATGCTTTTGTATGCATGAAGCATGTTGTCAAGCAGCTGCACATAGTTTGGTGTTCTGTAGTTGCCAAGAAAATTTTCAACAACATCCTTCCATGCGATTTTCTCCAATCCCACTAGAAGTTCTTCAAACTGCCTGTCATTGATGACCTGTTCAATTTGTGTACCAACAAAAATGCCTTCCTTAATCTTGGCATCACCTATTCTGGGAAACATGCAGAATCTCAAATATCGAAATCCTTCACTGAAATTTATAGCCTTTCTAAAACCGTGCAGCATCCACCCTGCCGAAGCATGTCAGGATAAGATAGAAATCTTTTCGGCTTACATTGGGAGCATCATTTTAATTGACTTGAATTATGAATTGAAATACTACAGGCAATTTTTTTAAAAACTGGTGCGTGGGAGCTGTAATATGCTTCTGTGCTGTAATGTTCTATGGAGGGAAATTTCATGGTGATTTTCATGATCAGCAGCCTAAAATACACAAGATCCACCCAAAAGTATTCAAAAAGTAGAATCTTTGTTGTCCAGTGTAATTCTGCTACAGGCACAGAGCTCTTTTCCATTGCAGATTGCATTGCTATTCTTTTTCAGCCTATGATTCCATGCTTTTTGTCCTCTCCTGCATTTGACCCACCACAAACCTATGTTCTCTCAATCTCTTTTCTTTGCATCTTAAAAATTCTCTAACTTTTCCACAATTCTGAATGAGAAGTCATTGACAGGATTCTGCTTGACCTGTACATGCACTGCGAACATTTTCAAATTTCAGTTCAGATTTTAGATTATTTTGTTTTTGTTTTATGCCAATCACATCCAGTGCTTGCTCTCTGTAGATTCAAGTATTTTAACAAGAGGGCACAGCCTCAAGATAGAGGGACGCCCTTTCCAAGCAGAGATGTAGAGAAATTTCTTTAGCCAAAGGGTGGTGAACTTGTGGAATTTGTTAACACATGCAGTTGTGGAGGCCAGGTCATTGGGTACATTTAAGGCAGAGAATGATAGGTTCTTGATAGGACATGGCATCAAGGGTTACGGGGAGAAGGCCGGGAACTGGGGTTGAGGAGGAGATAGGAAAAAGGATCAGCCATGATTGAATGGCGGAGCAGACTCGATGGGCCAGATGTCCTAATTCTGCTCCTATGTCTTGTGGTCTACTAAAGAAAATGTAAAATTACAGCTGTCTAAATACTATTGGTGGCAAAGCCAATAGTGTTGACAAGTAAACCACAATTAGTTAATGAAGATCAAACACGAGGAAATCTGCAGATGCTGGAAATTCAAACAACAACACACACAAAATGCTGGTGGAACACAGCAGGCTAGGCAGCATCTATAGGGAGAAGCGCTGTCAACGTTTCAGGCCGAGACCCTTCGTCAGGACCAGGGGTTAAGGGTCTCGGCCCGAAACGTCGACAGTGCTTCTCCCTATAGATGCTGCCTAGCCTGCTGTGTTCTACCAGCATTTTGTGTGTGTAGTTAATGAAGATGGCAGAATATACTGGTGGAATTTTTAAATCAAAAATACAATCACATTCCAGTGGTTAATGTACCCATGTGTACACTCCTGAACTCTGAAACTTCACACTTGCAATAATTATCTAAAACATATTCAAACTTGCTATATAATTTTGATAAATTTCAGAATTGAATACTGTACCAGTTGATCTCATGTTGAAAACCATAATATGGAAATAACATAACTTTTATTTAAAATAGTGATTTTTTTGGTTTATACTCAAGGACATGATATGTGTACACTCGATTACGTGGATCAAACTGCGCGATTCGTTAATATCCTATATTTTGTTCGAAAAACAAAACTCGATCAAAGATTTCAATAACAACATACTTGGATGGCAAATAACATGGAGCAAAATGGAATTGCGATTCAACTCCGTCTCCTATTACTACACTTCGTAATCTTTAAATCATTACCAAACCACTTAAAGGTACACTTTTAAAATAAAATTCACATTGTATCAAGCATTTAAATCAGACAGGGCGCTTCCCGATGCGCGCTCAAGCCCTCGTTCGGCTTCCTTCCCTTCCGCCTCCATTTGAACCTAGTGTTTGGATGTACACTGGTCTCAATCTTTCACTCAACGACTAGTGAATCCAATGTTTGTTTAAAAATACAGTAAATCCCCACCTGATCGGACATCTCAATGCTGAGCAGATCAACTTAAGCAGGAATCCGATCTCCAGTAAATATCAACACTCTCACCGGCCACTTTTGCGCACTAACCAAGCACAGCAAAGCACGTCCTGTACGTCACGTCGTAGTACAAACGCTGACGCAATAATTCAAAGCATTCTGTGACTTGTAGTTTATATAGCTTCCCACACGCTGATATTATTTATCACAGCGGCGGCTGGTGCAGCATGGGTCATTAGTTTCGGGTGTATTCTTTTTCCTGCAATTAGCAGACGCAACAAAATGGAAACATCGCTTCACACAAAGAACTGAGGGAACATCTGCTTGAAAGGCTGAATGTGAAGTACTGACTTGTTCCAGTTTAATCATAGGCCTCTCCCTTAATTGAAAACAGAAAATACTCTGGAGGACAGACAGCATCTGTGTACCAGAAGTATTTCAGATGTGTAATGCTGCCTGATCTACTGAGTATTAACAACACAAATGTTTTTTACGTGTTCCGACATCTAGTATCTTGCTTTTATACATTTCATTAAGTTTGTTATCATTTGTCATGTGGTCTAGATAGGTACAGTGGCATGCAAAAATCAGACTTTAATTAGCTTGTTAGAGCTATGGCTTGTTCACAGTCATTATTAGGAAAGGCCAGGTGATGCAAATTTCAAAGTTTTATAAATACCCTGACTCCTCAAACCTTGTCCCAACAATCAGCAGCTATGGGTCCTCTGAGCAGCTGCCTAGCACTCTGAAAATTAAAATAAATGATGCCCACAGAGCAGGAGAAGGTTATAAGAAGATAGCAAAGTGTTTTGAGGTAGCCATTTCCTCAGTTTGTAGTGTAATTAAGAAATGGCAGTTAACAGGTACGGTGGAGGTCAAGTTGAGGTCTGGGAGACCAAGAAAACTTTCCGAGAGAACTGCTTGTAGGATTGCTAAAAAGGCAAATCAAAACCCCCGTCTGACTGCAAAAGACCTTCAGGAAGATTTAGCAGACTCTAGAGTGGTGGTGCACTGTCCTACTGTGCAGCGACACTTGCACAAATATGACCTTCATGGAAGAGTCATCAGAAGAAAACCTTTCCTGCATCCTCACCACAAAATTCAGCATCAGAAATTTGCAAAGGAACATCTAAACATGCTTGATGTGTTTTGGAAACAAGTCCTGTGGACTGATGAAGTTAGAATAGAACTTTTTGGCCGCAATGAGCAGAGGTATGTTTGGAGAAAAAAGGGTGCAGAATTTCATGAAAAGAACACTCTCCAACTGTTAAGCTCGGAGGTGGATCAATCATGGTTAGGGCTTGCGTTGCAGCTGGTGGCACGGGGAACATTTCACTGGTAGAGGAAAGAATGAATTAAATTAAATACCAGCAAATTCTGGAAGCAAACATCACATGGTCTGTAAAAAAGCTGAAGATGAAAGGAGGATGGCTTCTACAACAGGATAATGATCCTTGTAACGTTCTCGCTCGGGTGTGACGTAACGCCGAGGTAAACGTCGAGATAAACCAGAATCAATGCAACGAGGCCGCAGTAAGATTAACCATTTACTGTTCACTCTTCACATTAACGCATGGTGAAAACTGTTGAAAAACAATACAAGATTGGTACAGTGTTTGTTTCCTTCTAAATATCACATTTACATTGTGAATACTTGCAAAGGTAAAACTACAATAACTACATTACATTAAAGTGCAGCATACAGTCAGAATCTAGCTGCTCCATTGGCTGCTTTAGATACACTTCAATACAAACTATCCCGACTCTTTAACTGACGAAAAGGTAAACCTTACCGACCGTCGTTACTTTTAACAGAATCGGCGTTAATATTTTAACTCAAAATATCGATTATCTAATGACTTACAGCGTTGCTTTCACTGTGTCTTTGGTGCTTAGAGAAACCCCAGCCGGCGTTATGGTGGCACATGTGAGTGACCCCCACCCTTGCGTGAATCTCAAACCGGTAATTCCCCACAAGACGCGGCGAACCCGGATGTGACGTCATCGCAGCCGCGATGTATTACAGACAAATCAATTGATTTAAACAATCCTAACTTTAACTAAAAAAAATGCTAACAAATTACTACGCGAAAATATTATAAACTAAATAACTGCCATAAAGGCAGCACACTCCCCGCTTGACCTTCGTAAGGTCACAATGAACATAATACAAACTTCAGTCTCTAAATCAGTCATTAGGTAGAAGTAGAATGACTTCTGTAACGGGCCTTTGGTAAATTTTCCCATCGCCTTGGTCGGTAGTTTTCAACTCGACTTTCCTGACATGTCCATCCCTACTAGGGAATGTGGCAGTGATTCTGGCCATTGGCCAGCAGTTGCCGGCGATTTGCTTGTCCCTGAGCAGGACTAAATCTCCAACTTGAAGGTTCCTTCTCCATTGCTTTGTGTACAGGTCCTTATCGGAGAAGTCCCCTGGTGGAGGGGCAGCTCCTGCCTTCTGCGTAAGGAGCATTGATGGCGACAGTATGAAGGGGTTTTCCGGGTCAGAAGACACGGGTAGGAGTGGTCGTGCATTCACAATGTGACCTCTGCCATTAGTGTGCCCAGTACCTCGTGGGTCGATCGGATGCCTTGCTGCATCTCAGGTCTCCTTTTCGTGGTTTTTTGCAAGGGCGTGAACCGCTTGACTGCCTGCTCTTTGTTGTTTGGCAAGCACTGGCGTGGTTCTCTGAAAGGTAGTGGGGCGACCCCACTATTTGCTTTGTCTCTGAAGACCTTGGTGTCCTCCGTTTTTAAGATGATGGCGTCTTGAGCCGATGGAGCAAGTTTATTATCATGCTCCTTTTGAGCAAAGACAGACTGACCCAGCGTCTCGTCAGTTACTTTGCACTTGTTAAAGCCTTGTGGTGCTTCCTGGACGCACATGGAACTTGTGCGGGGCTGAAGAATCATATGGCGGCTACTCTCTAGCACATTGGTCTTGAGTGTGTTAACCGTTGATTTGTGTTCGTTGCCAGGGCACACCTCTCCTATCACCACCCAGCCCAGGTCCAGGCGTTGGGCAAAGGGGGCGTCGTGTGGTCCATTGACCTGCTGCCTAACCTTGTGTACCCGGAGAACATCCCTCCCTAATAGCAGGAGTATTTCTGCTTCTGCATCCAGCTCTGGGATGTGTTTGGCGATGTGGTGGAGATGTGGTTGGTGTAGCACCGCACTTGGCGTCGGGATCTCAGTGCGGTTATTCAAGATTTTCTCGCACTCTACGAGTGGGGGGAGACAGATGAGGACTTTACCATCCAGGGACTCGATCTGGAAGCCCTCGGCCCTCCTTCCGTAAGTTTTCATGTTGCCTGAGCAAGTTCTAAGGTAGTATGGGAACTGCTCACTCTCAATGTTGAACAAGTTAAAGAACTCTGGACTGACTAGCGAGCGGTTGCTCTGATCGTCCAGAATTACGTAGGCTTTGATGGCCTTGTCTTTGGCTCCCTTAGGGAACACCTTAGTGAGACAGATCTTTGAACAAGAACGGCTTGCCTGAGCTTGACCACAAACTTCCGTACAGCTCGAGCTGACAACAGTTGTCCTGGAGTGAGCTTCTCCCTCCCCGCCGTCCTGTTGTGGGGGTGAAGGAGCGTTGTTGGTTTGCGGTAACGGGCCAGGATGCATGGCCCAGTCGTGATTAGTGCTATTACATTCCAGGCACTTCACGGCGATCGTACACTCTCTCGCACAGTGAGAGGTCGAGGAACAGCATCTAAAGCATATTCCTTTCTCCTTGAGGAGGGCCTTCCTCTCTTCAAGGGGTTTTTCCCTAAACGTTCTGCATCTTTTGAGGGGGTGGGGTTTGTTATGCAATGGGCAATTCTTGCTAGAGTCGTTGTTAGTTGTAAGGACTTCAGTCTTAAGCGCTGAGACTGGTTTAGTAATGTTGGAATTATTCGAAGTGGATTTATCTGGCTTGGTGTAAATTGTACTGCTTCCTGGACCTATGAGGCTAGGATCGTTTCGCTTCTTTGTCTCCTTGCACACAAACCTGGTGAAATACTCGAAGGGAGGAAATCGACCTCCGTGTTCTTCCTTGTAATCTGAGGCAACGGACAACCACCTGTCCTGCAGCCCAAATGGAAGTTTGTCCACGAGTTGTCTAATCCCGGTTGGAGTGTCTAGGTATACTAGACCAGCTGAGTGGCCATCTTCTTTGGCACCTTGAATCTCCATGAGTAAATCTCCGAATTCTCTTAGCTTAGTGTGGTCCTTGGCTGACACCTTAGGAAAATTTCCCAAACGTTGGCATAGCGCCGCCTCAATAATTTCGGGGGCTCCGTAGCCCTCCTGAAGTCTCTCCCATGCTTTCTTCAATGCTAGCTCGGGTTTGTTGATGTACACTGAACGCATGCGTCTCACCTGTTCGCATGATTCTTTTCCCAGCCATTTTGCCATAAGATCCAACTCCTGGGTTGCTCTGAGCTGGACTCCGTCGATAGCGTTGGTGAATGTGGAGTGCCATGCACGGTAATTTTCAGGTTTATCGTCGAACTGGTATAGTCCTGAAGTGATGAGATCCCGTCGTGCGAAATACCGTGCTACGGATTCGTCTGCAAGTGGCGTGCGGGCTGAGGGAACACGTCTTCGGGTACGCGACTGAGGGCGTACATCTGTTATGGAATTTGCTGGTCTGGACTCAGTCTTTGCCTCTCTTCTCCCCAAATCCGGTAAGTTCGGTGTCGAGAAGTACTTGTCGTGAGCCCTTGCATTCCTGGGTTCATCGCGGAGTTGCGAGGGTAAATTATCTTCCTCGGATGGACGTGATGCCGTCGGGCCTCTCCAAGACTCCTCATGAAGTGGGACGTTATCGAATAAGTAAGGAGAGGAAGAAAGAGTCTTCCATTCTATTTGAGATTGGACATAGTCACTTGTGCGTTCCAATCTGATCTTTTCTGAGGTAGATTTTCCGTCATTCGGATCATGCATTTCTTTGGCATCTTCTATTAACTCTGCTTCCACCTCGGCAGCTGCTGCTTCTCGTTCTAGCTTCAGTGCTTCTAACCGTGCCTCTACCCTTTTCCTTTCCAATTCGTTTTTGGCTTCTCTGGCAGCCACTTCCTTCTGGTTTTCGGCTTCTCTGGCAGCCTTTTCCTTCTGGTTTTCGGCTTCTCTGGCAGCCGCTTCCATCTTTACTTCTAATTCTTCTTTGGCAAAGCGCGCTCGCACCTTGGCGGCTTCTGCTTTAGCTCTTGCTTGGGTGGCCTTACTTGATGCCCTACTGCCCCTGTCGCAGGATGACGACGACTTTGACAACGACTTGATGCTGGATCGACATGGCTGCACTTTAAACACCTGATAATGCCGCTTTTTCACTGTAACGTTCTCGCTCGGGTGTGACGTAACGCCGAGGTAAACGTCGAGATAAACCAGAATCAATGCAACGAGGCTGCAGTAAGATTAACCATTTACTGTTCACTCTTCACATTAATGCATGGTGAAAACTGTTGAAAAACAATACAAGATTGGTACAGTGTTTGTTTCCTTCTAAATATCACATTTACATTGTGAATACTTGCAAAGGTAAAACTACAATAACTACATTACATTAAAGTGCAGCATACAGTCAGAATCTAGCTGCTCCATTGGCTGCTTTAGATACACTTCAATACAAACTATCCCGACTCTTTAACTGACGAAAAGGTAAACCTTACCGACCGTCGTTACTTTTAACAGAATCGGCGTTAACATTTTAACTCAAAATATCAATTATCTAATGACTTACAGCGTTGCTTTCACTGTGTCTTTGGTGCATAGAGAAACCCCAGCCGGCATTATGGTGGCACATGTGAGTGACCCCCACCCTTGTGTGAATCTCAAACCGGTAATTCCCCACAAGACGCGGCGAACCCGGATGTGACGTCATCGCAGCCGCGATGTATTACAGACAAATCAATTGATTTAAACAATCCTAACTTTAACTAAAAAAAATGCTAACAAATTACTACGCGAAAATATTATAAACTAAATAACTGCCATAAAGGCAGCACAATCCTAAACACACCTCAAAATCCACAATGGACTACCTCGAGGCGCAAGCTGAAGGTTTTGCCATGGCCCTCACTGTCCCCGACCTAAACATCATCGAAAATCTATGGATAGACCTCAAAAGAGCAATGCATACAAGACAGCCCAAGAATCTCACAGAACTAGAAGTCTTTTGCAAAGAAGAATGGGTGAAAATCCCCCAAACAAGAATTGAAAGACTCTTAGCTGACTACAGAAAGCATTTACAAGCTGTGATACTTGTCTAAGGGGGTGTTACCAAGTCCTGACCATGCAGGGTGCCCAAACTTTTGCTTTGGGCCCTTTTCCTTTTTTGTTATTTTGAAACTTTAAAAGATGGAAATAAAACAAGTAATCTTGCTTAAAATATTAAAATTGGTAAAGACTGAAATAAGTATAAAAATTTAGGGATATACATTTTAATAACATTAATTTGACTTACCAGAGACATAGATAAGGGTAACCATTGTAGAATTTAAAAGATTAGCAAAATTTTCTCGAAAAAGATTCTTGAAGTTACTTGTTACTGTAATACCAAGGTAAGTAAATTGATTATTAACTACTTTGAAAGGGAGGTCATGAAATACTAATGCTTGTGCTTCTCTATTAATTGGGAATAGTTTACTCTTATGTAAATTAAGTTTATAACCAGAAAGCTGGCTGAATTGATCAGGAAATAAAAACATTGGGGGTAAGGAAGTAGACGGATTTGATACAAAAAGTAAATGATCATTGGCATAAAGAGAAACTTTATGCTCAACACCTCCCCTCCAAATCCCCGTCAATTCAGGGCAACTTCGAAATGCAATCGCCAGTTGCTCTATAGCCAAATCAAAAAGTAAGGGACTTAAAGGGCATCCTTGTCGGGTGCCACGTTTAAGGCTAAAAGACTGGGATTGCTGAGAGTTAGTCAAAACAGAAGCGGTGATACACAAGTATAACAATTTAATCCATGAAATAAAACTTCGTCCAAAATCAAATTTTTCTAAAACCGCAAAAAGGTAATTCTACTCCACACCATCAAACACTTTCTCCACATCAAGAGAAATGACACATCCAGGAGTCCCAATTGAGGGTGAATACAAGATATTAAATAGACGCTGTATATTAAAAAAGGGAAGACTTTTTAATAAAAATAGGTTTGGTCTTCAGAAATAATAGAAGCTAAAAGATTCTCCAATCTATGAGTCAAAACTTTAGCCAAAATTTTAACATCAACATTTAACAAAATATGTTAACAAAAAACAAAATTTAACAAAAGATATGTGGCATCTTTAACTTTATGCCTTTCGGACATCAGGTCATCGTTTACTCGCTTAGCTATTCACAGTAACAGAAATTTTGACCTGGGGTGCTCAGACTTTTGCATGCCACTGTATACACATATCAACTTGGAAAGGACATTGTTTTTCTTTTTTGTGGTATGGAAGAAAGCATATTCCATTCGCTGATTCAGTTTGTAGAATATCTAACTATAGAAAAGATATTTACAGTGGGAAAGGCGCAGCCAATCAAAATGTGTGTGGGAAGCTTTGAGGGGAAATTGCAGCAGATCTGGGAACAACCATTAAGTGGGGAAACCAGCCTTGTATCAGAATTGATTGAACTGAATTGGATTTTACATATGCTATTGCTTTCGAGCAGATACAAGTCTGTGAAGGTGAACAAGAATGACTTAAATTGGGTCAGATTCTATGAGAAAAGGATAATATTGTATAATAGGGCGAAGAGACAATTTTGAACGAGGTTGGAGGCGACATCAGATGTACGACAATTCTGGCAGGGTTTGCAAGACACTACAAAGCAAAACCCAACAGCATGAATGGCAGTGATGTTTCACTACCAGATGAACTCAACGCCTTCTAGGCCTGCTTTGAAAGGGAGAATATAACTACAGCTGTGAAGATCTGCTGCATCTGATGACCCTGTGATCTCTGTCTCAGAGGCTGATATTCACTGTCTTTAAAGAGAGTGAACCTTCACAAGGCGAAAGATCCCGATGGAGTGCCTGGTAAGGCTCTGAAACCTGTGCCAACCAACTGGCGGGAGTATTCAAGGACATTTTCAAACTCTCACTGCTACGGGCAGAAGTTCCTACTTGCTTCAAAAAGGCACAATTATACCAGTGTCTAAGAAGAATAAAGCAAGTTGCTTAATGACTATCAACAGTAGCACTCACATCTACAGTGATGAAATGCTTTGAGAGGTTGGTCATGAATAGACTGAACTCCTGCCTCAGCAAGGACCTTGCCCATTGTAATTTTCCTATCACCACAACCAAATCAATGGATCTCCATGGCCCTTCACACGGCTTTAGACCACCTGGACAACACAAACACCTATGTCAGGATGCTGTTCATCGACTATAGCTCAGCATTTAAAACCATCATTCACACAATCCTGATTGAGAAGTTGCAGAACCTGGGCCTCTGTACCTCCCTCTGTAACTGGATCCTCGATTTCCTAACTGGAAGACCACAATCTGTGCCGAATGGTAATAACATCTCCTCCTCGCTGACGATTAACAGTGGTGCACCTCGGGGGTGTGTGCTTTGTCCACTGCTCTACTCTGTCTATACCCATGACTGTGTGGCTAGGCATAGCTCAAATACCATCTATAAATTTGCTGATGATGCAACCATTGTTGGTAGAATCTCAGGTGGTGACGAGAGTGCGTACAGGGCATACACCTAGTGAAGTGGTACTGCAGCAACAACCTGGCACTCAACGTCAGTAAGACGAGAAAGCTAATTGTGGACTTCAGGAAGGGTAAGACAAAGAAGCACATACCAATCCTCACACAGGGATCAGAAATGGAGAGAGTGAGCAGCTTCAAGTTCTTGGGTGTCAAGATCTCTGAGGATCTAACTACATATCGATGTAGTTCTAAAGAAGGCAAGACAGCGGCTATACTTTATTAGGAGTTTGAAGAGATTTCGCATGTCAACAAATACACTCAGAAACTTCTATACTTGTACCATGGAGAGCATTCTGACAGGCTACATCACTGTCTGGTATGGAGTGGGGGGGCTACTGCACAGGACTGAAAGAAGCTGCAGAAGGTTGTAAATCTAGTCAGCTCCATCTTGGGTACTAGCCTACAAAGCACCCAGGACATCTTTAGGGAGCGGTGTCTCAGAAAGGCAGCGTCCATTATTAAGGACCTCCAGCACCCAGGGCATGCCCTTTTCTCACTTACCGTCAGGTAGGAGATACAGAAGCCTGAAGGCACACACTCAGCGATTCAGGAACAGCTTCTTCCCCTCTGCCATCCAATTCCTAAGTGGGCATTGAAGCTTTGGACACTACCTCACTTTTTTTAATATACAGTATTTCTGTTTTTGCACATTTTTAAAATCAATTCAATATACATAATTGATTTACTTGTTTATTATTTTTTAAATTTTATTTATTATTATTTTCTCTCTCTGCTAGATTATGTATTGCATTGAACTGCTGCTGCTAAGTTAACAAATTTCACGTCATATGCCGGTGATAATAAACCTGATTGTGATTCTGATAGTTATACAAAACATTTATCTAATACTGTTCTTTAAAGCTATGTGTTTTAAGTATTTTAAAAGTGATGTATATTTAGGATTTATTAGTCTGTGGTTCTTTTGGATGGTGCAGTGAAATGTATATTGGTGAGCTGTGACGCAGTTATGTAGTAGATAAAATTTGGAACCTTTCAGTTGTTCCTTGAATTTGAAAAGCCATGCCTGTTTTGACATGCTATCCAGCACATCCACACTGCTGCCTTGCATGCATAGAAATATTACAGTTGCCAAATTTATGGTGTTCTGACAAATTTAGTTTTGGTGATGTTGAGCTATGTTTCACCTTAAGTAAAACAGGAAGTAGTTTTGGCCTGTTGCTTTCTAACTTACTCAAGTTGCCAAAATTAATATATCTGAATAATTTTGTAATGCTGGATTTTAATTTGGAAAAATAATGTACTTTTTGTATGAAAAAAGAAATGGAAAATATTGTAAATGTTTAGTAGACCAGGCTATATCTAAAAAGAGAAAGCATTAACATTTTGGGTCGAAGTTCAAGTTTACTGTCATTCACCATACAAAGGTATATACAGCTAAATGAAGCAACATTCCTCTGGGATCAAGGTGCAAAATACAACATATATATCCCATACAGCACATAATATAATATTAACACAGTAATATTAACAGATAAAAAAGTAATCTGTAGATGTACAAGTTGACATAAAGAGCATATATGACATCTAGTTAAATACACATATTACTGTTATTGGTACTGTCATCAACAATGTGTACCAGGTTGTATCAGGTTGTTTGAAAGTCGCACAGCCTGGGAGAAGAAACTGTTAGCTAGTCTAACAGTCCTTGTTCCTATACTGTGGTACCTTCTGCCTGACGGTAGGAGGTCAAAGAGACTGGAACAGATGTGAGGGGTCTGTGATAATGCTGAGGGCTCTGTGAAGACAGTGCTTCTGGTGTATGTCCTAGATGGAAGGAGGGGGGAGACCCTGATGATTCTTCAGCAGTCCTCACAATCCATGGCAGGGTTTTGTGGTCAGATGCCTTGCAACTGCTATACCAGATGGTGATACAGCTGGTCAGGACACTCTCAATGGTACTATGGTAGAATGGGGATGAGGGAGCTTCACTTACCTCAATCTCCTCAGGAAGTAGAGGTGCAGCTGTGCTTTGTTGGTGGTGTTGAGGAACCATTTGGGATCATCCGTGATGTGCACTCCAAAAAAATTTGATGCTTCTGACTCCATGGAGGAGCCACTGATGTGTGGTAGGAAGTGGGTAGCCAGCATCTTCCTATAAGTTCACAATTATCTTTTTAGTCTTGTTCACATTGAGACTCAAGTTGTTGTTTCACACCAGTCCATAATCAGCTCTCATTAGAAATACAAAGTCTTGGTTATATCTTTGAGAAACTAGAGGAATAGAAACACTTAGATTGATTTGAGTATGGATGTACGTGAAAACTGTTATTGTAATATTCACAAAATTCCTAACAATACTGTGCACCACATTATAATGTTGGGTTCCTGTGGACCATAGTTGGCTATCAATGGAAAAAAAATCCAATTCCAGAGTGACTAACTGCAAAATAGTAGGGCAAGTAAGTGAATAGTTTGGGAGATGGTACACTCCTTCCATGGGTTATGCTTGGCATGTGTGTGCTCCTGACAAATGAACTCAAGTTCATCCATGCCATCCCAGATGCTTCTTCTCCATTTCCAGCAATCATTGTTCAGGGATTCCAATGAGTTGGTGTGATGTTACAATTTTTTGTGTATTGCAAACTTGTTTTCTTTTATTAACCTGTTAATGTCCTGTGATGAAGCTCAGAATGTCTCTTTCAGGAGAGTAACATTCAGCATGGGTAAGACATGACTTGTCCATCTTGGCTCACTGAATGTAATTAAGCCTCAATGCAGTGTATGATAGCCTAAGCGGGAACAAATTGTGGTTTATCCCACAAATAAGAACACAAGACATAGGAGCAGAGCTAGGCCATTCAGCCCATCGAGCCACTCTGTCATTCTGACCCCAGATCCCATTCAAACCCATACACCTGCCTTCTCGCTATATTCTTTGATGCCCCAACCGATCAGGAATCTATCAACTTCCACTTTGAATATACCCACAGGCTTGGCCTCCAGCGCAGTCTGTGGCAGAGCATTCTTCAGATTTACCACCCTTTGGCTAAAAAAAGATTCTCATTACTTCTGTTCTAAAAGGTCACCGCTCAATTTTGAGGCTGTGCCCTCTAGTTCTGGATGCCCCCGACATCCTCTCCACATCCACCTTATCTAGTCCTCTGGGACCATGCCAGAATCAGGTGATTCTTGAAAGATCATGACCAATGCATCAATTATCTCTTCAGCAACCTCTCTCAGGACTCTGGGATGCAGTCCATCTGGTCCAGGTGACTTCTCTACCTTAAGATCTTTGAGTTTGCCCAACACTTTTTCCTTTGTAGTAGCAATGGCACTCACAGACCTTTAGCATACTGCCTAGTGTCTTCCACAGTGAAGAATGAGGTGAAGTACTTATTAAGATCAACTGCCATTTCTTTGTCCCCTATTACTACTTCAACAGCATCACTTTACAGTGGTCCAATATTAACTCTCACCTCCCTTTTATCTCTTTCTATAACTGAAGAAAAATCATTTAGTATCCTGCTTTATATTACAGATTAGTTTGCCATCGTATTTCATCTTTTCCCTTCTTGTAACTGTTAGTTGCCTTTTGTTGGATTTTAAAAGCTTCCCAATTATCCAACTTTCCACCCCCTTTTGCTACCTATATGCCCTTTCCTTGGCTTTTATGCAGCCCTTAACTGCCACAGATCCCTACCCCTGCCATTTGAGAACAACTTCTTCTGTGGGACATACCCATCCTGCTCCTCGTGAACTATTCCCAAAGACCTCAGCCATCTCTGTTCTGCCATCATCCCTGCCAGTATCCTCCTCCAATCCACCTGGGCAAGCTCCTCTCTCATGTCTCTGTAATTCCCTTTATTCCATTGCGATTCTGATACATCTGACTTATGCTTCTCCCTCTCCAATTGCAGTATGAATTCAATCATATTATGATCACTGCCTCCTATGCATTCCTTTACATCAAGCTCCCTAATAAGATCTGGGTTGTTACACAACACCCAATCTAGGATAGCCTCTCCCTGAGTAAGTTTGAGCACAAGCTGCTCTAAAAAGCCATCTCGTAGGCATTCAACAAATTCCTTTTCTCACGATCTGACACCATCCTGATTTTCCCAATCCCCTTGCATATTGAAGACCCCCATTACAATTGTGATATTACCCTTATTACATGTCCTTTCCAGCTCCCTTTGTAATCTCAACCCCACATCTTGGAGGCCTATATATATGATTCCATAATGTTGTTTTTACTCTTGCAGTTTCTTAACTCCACCCACAAAGATTTGACAATCTCTGACCCTATGTTACCTCTTTCTAGAGATGTAATTCTATCTTTTACCAACAGAGCCACAGCACCACTTATGCCTTCCTGCCTGTTCTTTTGATACAAAGTATATCCTTTGATGTTAAGCTCCCAACTATGGCCTTCTTTCATCCACAACTCCGTGATGCCCACAATGTCATACCGACCAATCTCTAATTGCGCCACGAGTTCATCAACCTTACTCCAAATGCTATGTGCATTTAAATACAGCACCTTCAGTCCCGCATTCTTCGCCCTTTTGGATTTTGCCTCTGTGATACAATTTAACTCTTTGCTCTGTCTGCATTTGTACCCAATCATTGACTTGTCCTTCCTTACATTCATGCTACACCCTTCATCTACTTGTAAACCTGCTGGCTCATCCTCATCTCTATCATCCTGATTCCATTCCCCCTGCTATATTGGTTTAGACCACACCCAATAGCTTTAGTATATCTGCCCACAAGAATATTGGTCCATCTCTTTGGTATGGGTCCCACCTGCCCCAGAAGAGGTTCCAATAATCCCTGCCCCCTTCACCAATTCTATAGCCACGCACTTATCCTCCACCTCATTCTATTCCTATCCTCACTGTCGCATGGCACAGGCAGCAAACCCAAGATTGCAACCCTTTAGGTTCTGCTTCTCAGCTTCCTTCTATACTCTCCGTATTCTGCTTTCAGGACCTCCTCCCTATGTCGTTGGTACCTCGACTTCTGGCTGCTCCCCTCCCTTTTCAGGATATTGCGGATGCATCCAGAAACATCGTGGACCCTGGCACCTGGGAGGCACACTACCATCTGTGTTTCCTTTTTGTGTCCACTGAATCAGCTATCTGTCCCCCTGACCACAGAGTCCCCTAGTACTCTGCCATGTGCAGAAGTTCGCTGATGACACGGCCATAGTGGGGTGTGTCAGGAATGGACAGGAGGAGGAGTATAGGAAACTGATACAGGACTTTGTGATATGGTGCAACTCAAACTACCTGCGTCTCAATATCACCAAGACCAAGGAGATGGTGGTGGACTTTAGGAGATCTAGGCCTCATATGGAGCCAGTGATCATTAATGGAGAATGTGTGGAGCAGGTTAAGACCTACAAGTATCTGGGAGTACAGTTAGACGAGAAGCTAGACTGGACTGCCAACACAGATGCCTTGTGCAGGAAGGCACAGAGTCGACTGTACTTCCTTAGAAGGTTGGCGTCATTCAATGTCTGTAGTGAGATGCTGAAGATGTTCTATAGGTCAGTTGTGGAGAGCGCCCTCTTCTTTGTGGTGGCGTGTTGGGGAGGAAGCATTAAGAAGAGGGACGCCTCACGTCTTAATAAGCTGGTAAGGAAGGCGGGCTCTGTCGTGGGCAAAGTACTGGAGAGTTTAACATCGGTAGCTGAGCGAAGGGCGCTGAGTAGGCTACGGTCAATTATGGAAAACTCTGAACATCCTCTACATAGCACCATCCAGAGACAGAGAAGCAGTTTCAGCGACAGGTTACTATCGATGCAATGCTCCTCAGACAGGATGAAGAGGTCAATACTCCCCAATGCCATTAGGCTTTACAATCCAACCGCCAGGACTTAAGAACTTTTTAAAAGCTATTATTAATGCTTTTTGAGATAGTGATTTAGATGCATATCATATTTTTTACTGAGTTAAGTATTGTATGTAATTAGTTTTGCTACAACAAGTGTATGGGACATTGGAAAAAAAGTTGAATTTCCCCATGGGGATGAATAAAGTATCTATCTATCTATCTATCTATCTATCAGTACTGCTGCCATCCTCTACAGTTCCCTACCGTTTTGAGCCACAGGGCCAGACTCAGTGCCAGAGGCACGGTCACTATTGCTTCCCCCAGGTAGATTGTCCCACCCCCCCAAAGGCACTCAAAATGGAGTACTTATTGTTGAGATGGATCTGGACAATTTCACATAGAGCATTGTTGGTACTTCTGTGGTGCTTTGAGATGAAAGCTAGTAGCAGATACTAACAGTAGGTTATATCCCTTCATTGTCTCACTTCTCTTTCTCTAAAAATATCATTTCACTTCTTCATCTGTGCTCTCAACTGCATCTCACCTATGTTTCTGTATTTATTCTTGTTTCCCTTCCATGAGGGGTGTTGTGGATCGTGTGGAGGGCTGTCAGAGGTTACAGTGGGACATTGATAAGATATAAAACTGGGTTGAGAAGTGGCAGATGGAATTCAACCCAAATAAGTGTGAGGTGGTTCATTTTGGTAGGTCAAATATGATGGCAGAATATAGTATTAATGGTAAGACTCCTGGCAGTGTGGAGGATCAGAGGGATCTTGGGGTCTGAGTCCATAGGACACTCAAAGCTGCTACGCAGGTTGACTCTGTGGTTAAGAAGGCGTACGGTGTATTGGCCTTCATCAATTGTGCAATTGAATTTAGGAACCGAGATGTAATGTTGCATCTATATAGGACCCTGGACAGACCCCACTTGGAGTACTGTGCTCAGTTCTGGTTGCCTCTCTATAGGAAGGATGTGGAAACTATAGAAAGGGTGTAGAGGAGACCTACAAGGATGTTGCCTGGATTGGGGAGTGTGGTGAACTAGATATACCTGTCTGACTGCTCCTGTGGCTCCTCCCACAGACCCTGCTGACTGCTCCTGTGGCTCCTCCCACAGACCCCTGTATAAAGGCGACTGTGGGCTGCTGCTCTCCCTCATTTTCCCCAGGATGTAGTGTTGTTTATTCTTCCAGTCAATAAAATTGATGCACCATCAATAACTCACGCTGAGACTTAGGAAGTGAGATATCGGCTTTTATCTTCCTTTTATGGGAGGAGCCACAGGAGCAGTCAGACAGGTATATCTAGTTCACCACAGGGAGCGTGCCTTATGAGAATAGGTTGAGTGAAAAGACATTGATCGTGTGGATAGTCAGAGGCTTTTTCCCAGGGCTGAAATGGCTAGCTCAAGAAGGCACAGTTTTAAGGTGCTTGGAAGTAGGTACAGAGGAGATGTCAGGGGTAAGTTTTTTACACAGAGAGTGGTGAGTGCTTGAATTGGGCTGCCGGCGACAGTGATGGAGTCGGACACAATAGGGTCTTTCAAGAGACTCCTGAACAGGTACATGGAGCTTAGAAAAATAGAGGGCTATGGGTAACCCTAGGTAATTTCTAAGGCACAGCTTTGTGGGCTGAAGGGCCGGTATTGTGCTGTAGGTTTTCTATGTTTCTATTTTTCTCTTGTTTCAAGCGTCTGGTACAGATCACGGACTACAAATTTATTGCTACACAGCAAACAGTGCATTTTCAGTGGTAACACTAAGATCAAGCAATGTCTGCAGCAAGAACAAACATTAGTTCCAAAGAACGAATACTTCCATTTCTTTCTTCTCTGACAGTGCCATTCTTGTTGAGTATTTCAGCATGTTATGTTTTACTTCAGAATTACAGAGTTTGCAATTATTTACTTTTGTGTGTTTGCAAGGCCTGGATATTTTAATTTTTTAAAAAAAATTGTTTCTATTAGAAACATAATAGATCTGCAAATGCTGGGATAAAAAACTTAAGACTATAGATATAGGAGCAGAATTCGGCCATTTGGCCCATCGTGTTTGCTCCACCATTTCATCATGGCTGATCCAATTTTCCTCTCAACCCAATCTCCTGCTTTCTCCCCATATTCCTTCATGCCCTGACCAATCAAGAATCTATCACCTTCTGCCTTAAATATACATAAAGACTTGGCCTCCACAGCTGTTTATGTCAAAGAATTCCACAGATTCACCAGTCCCTGGCTAAAGAAATTCCTCCTCATCTCTGTTCTTAAAGGACACCTCTCTATTCTGAGCAAACACGAGGAAATCTGCAGATGCTGGAAATTCAAACAACAACACACACAAAATGCTGGTAGAACACAGCAGGCTAGGCAGCATCTATAGGGAGAAGGGACGTCGACGTTTCAGGCCGAGACCCTTCGTCAGGACTAACTGAATGGAAAGATATTAAGAGATCTGAAATGTGGATTTTCACGTGGACTAGTGGATGCTGCCTAGCCTGCTGTGTTCTACCAGCATTTTGTGTGTGGTGTTGTCTCTATTCTGAGGCTGTGTCCATCTGGTCTTAGACTCGCTCACCATAGGAAACATTCCCAAAGTGTCGTGTTGAAGGGTTTCGGCCCAAAACATCGACTGTACTCTTTTCCATAGATGCTGCCTGGCCTGCTGAGTTCCTCCAGCATTTTGTGTGTGTTGCTCGGATTTCCAGCATCTGCAGATTTTCTCTTGTTTGTGATAGAAAACATCCCCTCCACATCCACTGTATCAAGGCATTTCACCATTTGATTGGTTTCAATTTGATCCCCACCCATTCTTTGAATTCCAGTGAATACAGGCCTAGAGCCATCAAACACGCTTCATATGACAAGCCATTCATTCCTGGAATCATTTTCGTGAACCCACATTTGAACCCTCTTAAGTCTCAGCACATCCTTTCTAAGATAAAGGGCCCAAAACTGCTCACAATACTCCAACTGAGGCCTCAACAGTGCTTCATAAAGCCTCAATATTACATCTGAAAGAAGCTACAGAAAGTTGTAAAATTAGTCTGTTCCATCTTGGGCCCTAGCCTCCGTAGTACCCAAGACATCTTCAAGGAGCGGTGCCTCAGAAGGGTGATGTACACTATTAAGGACCCCCATCACCTTGGGTATGCCCCCTTCTTATTGTTACTATCAGGAAGGATGTAGACTCAGTGGTTCAGGAACAGCATCTTCCCATCTGCCATATGATTCCTAACTGGACATTAAACCCATGAACACTAGCTCACTTATTAAAAAAATATTTTGTGCTTATTCTACGTAAATTTAAACCTAGCTATGGCTTTTAAAATGAGTATTTTGTATTATCATTCTGTATTATCATTTATTTCATTGTCCTGCTGCTGCTAAGTTAACAAATTTCACAACACATCCCAGTGAAAATAAACCTGATTCTGATTCTGATTCTGATTCCTTGGTTTTATATTCTAGGCATCTTGAAATGATTGCTAACATCGCATTTGCCTTCCTCACTCCAGACTCAACCTGCAAATTAACCTTTAGGGAATCTTGCATAAGGACTCCCTTTGAGAAAAAAGTAGCCAACATTTCGGGCCGAGACCCTTCATCAGGAATGGGGGGGGGGGGGGGGGGAAGAGAGGGCCGAAGCCCAGTAATAGAGATAGGGGAGGGGGAAGGGCTAGAGGCGCCAGGTGGAAAACCAATCAGAGGAAGGATAAAGGGGGGAGGGGATAAGCATGAAAGAACTGTAGAGATAAAGGAGCAGAAAGTTAAAAGGGGAGAGGGGCAGAGAGGGACCTAGGATGGGGGGAGGGAGAGGGAATTACCGGAAATTGGAGAATTCAATGTTCATATCACAGGCTGGAGGCTACCCAGACGGTAGATGAGGTGTTGCTCCTCCAACCTGAGTTTGGCCTCATCATGGCAGTAGAGGAGGCCATGTATGGATATATCTAGATGGGAATGAGAGGCAGAGTTGAAGTGGGTGGCAACCGGGAGGTCCTGTCTACACTTCACCTGCGAGTCTGCTGGAGTTGTCTATTGCATCCGGTGCTCCCGGTGCGGCCTCCTCTATATCGGCAAGACCCGACGCAGATTGAGGGACCGCTTCGTTGAGCACCTCTGCTCCGTCCGTCACAACAGACAGGACCTCCCGAATGTTGTCTGGTCCAGCAGCCTTCCGTGGGTTGACCCTGCATAGGGTTCTTCTCATATCGGCCACGGTGAGACACAGCACCTGGTCATTTGTAGGAAGGGTGGACTTCCTCGCCGCCACGTCATTTTCCGTCTCAAACCGGGCGAAGAAGTTATTCAGCGCATCTGGGAGGGAGGCATCACCTGCACAGTCAGGCGATATTGTCCTGTTATTGGTGATGTCCTGGATGCCCTTCCACATGCGCCGCGTGTCACCGCTGTCCTGGAAGTGGCTGTGGATTTGCTGGGCGTGTGCACGCTTTGCCCCTCTGATGGCTCGGGACAGTTTGGGCCTTGCTGTTGTTAGGGCTGCTTTGTCGCCTGCTCTAAAGGTGGAGTTGCGGGTCCTCAGCAGCGCACGCACCTCCACGGTCATCCATGGCTTCTGGTTAGCGCGTATAGTGATGGTCTTGGACAGAGTAACATCATCAATGCTCTTGCTGATATAGCTGGTCACTGATGCTGTGTACTCCTCTAAGTTGGTAGTGTTATGCCCTCGGCCCCCTCCTTTGTGAGAATCGCAAGAGCCCTAGTCAAGGGGGGGTCAATTGACCCAAGAGGGGGAGAGACGTGCTGAATAGACACAGGAAAATGGGAGAGAGAGAGAGAGATGTGCGGAAGACCACGTTCTCCCGAGAAGCAGAATAAAGGCGATATTGACTATTGTCTCATGAAGACCACGTGAAAAGCCCTCGGGCAAAGTGGGCTGGTTGAGAGAGAGATCGCATCACCTGCAACCTGATTGACACCTGCGATCCCGTGAAGAAGTATAAAGGAGGGTCTGAGGGGGGGACAACCCTCAGACGCACCCAGGAGACACCAAGGAAGCACGATACAGATTCCCATGGGAGCGGGAAGACATTTTGAAGGAAGCCACGTGCGTTAGATTCCAAATTTTGAATCTGTGGCTAGGACCAATGGAAGACTGCTTTTAACAAACAACGGGGAAACCTGCTCCCCTGATTCCAAGGATTTGCTCTGTAAAGACAACGGGCAAGTGTTTATCCTTTCTAAACCATCTCTCTCTCTCTACAACGTGAAAACCCCAGCGGTTCCCAAAAGGGAAAAGCCTGCAAACTTCTGAGTGACTCTTTATATTTCAATTGGACTCAGTATTACCCCTAGACAACTATAGAGCTTATTTCTGATTGATTATTATTACACCGGTGTTTTAGATTGAGTTTTGACGAGGTATGTGATCTGAATGTTTTGTATTAACCATACGTTTGTGCCCCTTTTTGAATAAAACGTTTGAAAATAGTAGCATCCGACTCAGCTGATCCCGCTATCTTTGCTGGTAAGTTACCTGGTTACGAGGTTACGTAACAGTAGAGTCGCCATCGGTTGCAGCCTCCCTGAATATGTGCCAGTCAGTGTGCTCAAAGCAGTCTTGAAGAGCAGAGATGGCTCCTGCTGGCCAGGTTTTCACCTGCTTCTGAACTGGTCTGGAGCGCCTGACGAGCGGTCTGTATGCTGGGATTAGCACAACAGAGATGTGGTCTGAGTAACCGAGGTGGGGGCGGGGCTCTACCCAGTATGCATCGGGGATGTTTGTGTAAACCAGGTCCAATGTGTTCTCCCCCCTCGTTGAAAAGTCCACATACTGATGGAATTTGGGGAGCACTGACTTAAGGTTCACGTGGTTAAAATCACTGGCGACAATATACAGACCATCAGGGTGTGCGTTCTGTGGTTCGCTAATAGCCCTGTACAGTTCACAGAGCACCTCCTTAGCATTAGCACTGGGGGGAATGTAGATACTGAATATAAGGACAAAGGTGAATTCCCATGGCAAATAAAATGGTCTGCATCTAACCGCCACAAACTCCACTAGCGATGACCATTGTAACATTGCCCTTTTGGCATGCATTTTCTATCTCCCATTGTAATTTGTAGACCACGTCCTTACTACTGTTTGGGGATCTGTGTACAACTCCCATCAGGGTCTCTTTACCCCTGCAGTTCCTCAGCCCTATTCACAATGATTCAACATCTTCCAGCCCCATGTCACCTCTTTCTCATGATTTACTTTCATTTTTTACCAACAGAGCAATACTGCCCCTACTGCCTTCCTGCCTGTCCTTTCAATACAATGTGAATCCTTGAACATTAAGCTCCCAGCTATAATCTTCTTTCAGCTATAATTCAGTAACACCTTCAACATCATACAAGCCAATCTGTAACTGTGCTACAAGTTCATTGACCTTATTCCATATTCTGCATGCATTCACATATAATATCTTCAGTCCTGTATTCACCCTTTTCAATTTGGTCTGTCTTTTACCTTGCAACTCATCCTGTTGACTGAAATCAGATTTGTCAGGCAAGATTTCCCTTTACAGAAACCATGCTGACTTTGACTTTTTTTAATCATTATTCTCCAAAGTACCCGAAACCTCATCCTGAATTATGGACTTCAACACTTTCCCCAACCACTGAGGTAAGGCTAACTAGCCTATAATTTCCTCCATCCTTAAAGAGTGGAGTGACATCCCTTAAGACACAGAACCCCTTTGCTACCTCTGCGGGCTGCATGCAAGCACTAGAAAATGTTTTTGGCATGACAGGAAGCCTAATGGAGCTTATGACAGGGTTTCAGGACATGTTTCAGGAGAAGGGGGAGAATCTTCCTGCCTACATTTTCAGCTAGAGAGGCAGCTGAGTTACTTGCAGTGTGGGGGGGGGGGGGGGCATTCAAACGGCTAAGGTAAATCAGTTAAGAATGGACCAAGTGGCTAAAGGCACCCAGTCACAGGTCCTGATCCCTTAGGTCTCCAAATGTCTCATAAGATGCGTCCCCTCCCTTGTGTGGTAGTAGCCCCGTTTTTTGACGTGAGCACTGATAGCCCACCCCAGTGTGTGGTAAAGGAGCTCGTGGCAGAGTTTAGGACTGAGATGTCCTGGTTTATATCGGCAGGTGCGGCCACCCCGCATGATAAAGATGACAGGGAGTTGGACCCCCCTGAGGGGACGGACTAAGCAGAGGGCTGCAATTGAACGGGGTCCCACGAGAATGGGGGTGGGGACTGGTATTGTCTGTTATAACTGAGCTGAAGAGGGACAGGAAAACCCTCAGAGAATGTGTCCCTGGGTACCTAGGCACATTAGACCCAGTGAGGGAATGGCTTGGCATCTCAGGGGAACATGTTTCCAGTAATATATCAAGGAACATACTAAAGCAAAAAAAAAACCCTATTCCTGAAGGCTTAGTGGGGCCAATCTCCAGTGTTTTACTATGGATTGAGGGTATTTATGCTAGAGCCATACTTGACACTGGCTCTCAGGTTACTTTACTGTACCATTTGTTTTACAACCGGTATTTGATGCATTTACCATTGACGCCACTCAGTGCGCTAGAGATCTGGGGTTTTAGTACGGTTGACCAAGGACACTCTGTTCAGAGAAAGATTGCGACGGCTGGCGCTTGCAGAGATGGAAGATGTTCAGCAGCATCTGTGGAAGGTGAAGGAAGCTGGGATCATCACTGAGTCCAGAACCCCTTGCACATCTCCAATAGTGGTGGCCAGGAAGAAGAATGGGAAGGTATAGATGTGTGTGGACTATCAGACTCTGAAAAGGGTTACAGTCCCCAACCAGTATACGGTCCTAAGAATAGAGGAGGTGCTGGCCTGCCTGAGTGGCGCGAAGTGGTTCAGTGTGCTGGACTTGAGGAGTGGGTATTATCAGATCCCCATGAGTGAGACTGACAAGGAGAAGACAGTATTCATATGTCCACTGGGATTCTTCCAGTTTGAAAGGATGTCCCGGGACCTAACAGGATTCCCGGTGACTTTCCAGTGTGTCATGGAGAAAACGGTAGGGAATATGAACTTACTTGAGGTATTGGTGTATCTGGATGATCTCATAGTGTTCGGGTCCACCTTGGAGAAAGGCTACTGAAGGTGCTGGGCCACCTGAAGCTGAAGGGTTAGAACTTTCCCTGGACAAGTGCCAGTCCCGCAAGACGTCTGTCAACTATGTTGGGCACATAGTTTCATGGAATGGAGTAGCTATAAATCCGTCTAAGATAGATGCGGTGACCTTGTGGCCAAGGCCCCAGATTGTGAGTGCTTTGTGCATGTTCCTTGGATTCTGTGGGTACTATTGAAGAACTACTCTAAAGTAAGTAACCTTCTAAATCCGTTTCTGTGTGGTTACTCTCTCTTGGGGAAGAAAGGGAGGATGAAAGGAGAGGATGGTAAAGATTATCTTAACCCTTCAGAGCCTTTTGGAGTGAGATGGGATGTGAAATGTGAAGAGGCCTTTCAGTTGCTGAAGGAGCTGCTGACAAAAACACCTGTGCTGGCTTTTGCAGACCCCCAGTTGCCATATGTATTGCATACTGTTATAAAAAATACTTTTTATAACGATGATTAGTGAGGCACAGGAAGATCTGTATTTACTGACAAGTACCTTTATTGTTTAAATGAGCAAGTACATGAATTCATACACTAAATACCTTGTGTGCATACCTGCTAAGTATCCTGACTCTCCTGAATAGTCAAAGAATAGCAAAGGTATTACCCAGGCAAAGAAGTTTATGCTGACCAGGTTTACCTCATAGTCCCGAATCATTCGCCACATGTTTCATGCAGGGTTGCTTATGCTTGTATCCGCGATGGTGAATGTGGTGAACTACATATACCTGTCTGGACACGCCCCCTGCTGACTGCTCCTGTGGCCCCTCCCACAGACCCCTGTATAAACTTCGCCCCATGGGGACTCTCTTTTAAAACAAAGGGGGGGTGAATGTGGTGAACTACATATACCTGTCTGGACACGCCCCCCCCCCCCCCCCGCTGACTGCTCCTGTGGCCCCTCCCACAGACCCCGGTATAAATGCGATTGAGGCCTGAGCCCGGCCCTCAGTCTCCAGGATGTAGTATGGTGGTCAACTACTGCTTGTTCTTTCTTCCAGTCAATAAAAGCCGATATCTCGCCTTCACGTCTCAGAGAGAGTTATTGATGGAGCATCAATTTTATTGACTGGAAGTTTTAAAACATGGAAAGTATTTTACGTCCAGAAAAATTGGATTTGGACCCCCAAGCCCCTGAAGCAGCTCTTGCCTTTGAACTCTGGCTTGCATGCTTCCAATCATACTTGGAGGAGGTTAGTGCAACTGAATCCGCTGTTATGCACCGAATTCTCCTCTCGAGGGTCACCCCGAAAGTTTACTCACTTATCAGGGACCTGTCGACCTACCAAGGGGCACTGGACGCCCTCAAAAGACAGTACCTGCGGCCGGTGAACACCGTCTACGCAAGACATCGCTTAGCTATGCGACGACAGTGGCCTGGAGAGTCGAGCGCCGAGTTTCTCTGAGCCCTACAGACACTCGTGCGAACTTGTGACTGCAAAACTCTCACGGCGGAACAGCATGCGGAACTCCTCGTACGAGACGCCTTTGTTACAGGGATCAGGTCAGTGTACGTGCGCCAGCGGCTGCTGGAAAATGCCGATCTTACCTTACGCTCGGCGATCGAGACGGCCGACACGCTGGAGGCAGCTCTGCACAACGCTGATGCTGTCCAGCAGCGGGATCCCCCACTGGTTCCGTGGACACCGCAGACCCCGCCACCGCCGGTTCCCACGAGCGAATTCGCCAACGCCACTGCCAGTCGCGATTCCACGAACTCCCCGAACCCGACCACAGCTGCTGCCAGTCGCAAGCCCGCGCAGTGTTACTTCTGCGGACTCGAAAAGCACCCCCGAAAACACTGCCCGGCCCGAGAAGCAACCTGTTCCAGCTGCGGGAAGAAGGGCCATTTCGCCAAGGTCTGTAAGTCTAAACCATGAGCGGGGTCGGGCAGTGCTGCTTGTGAGGCATGGGGGTCGCCATCTTGCCTGCCCGCCTCGTGCGACGTATGGGGGCCGCTATCTTGCATGCCCGGATGGGGGCGGCCATCTTTGTCGGTGCCAACATGCCCCGCCCCCTACCCACTGGTGCTTACTGGGCACCAAGACGGCAGTTCAACTCTGGCCTCCGTAACCCTCGACCAAAGCGCCCCACACCAGCTTGCAAGGTCAATGATGGACATCCTGGTGGAGGGGCACAGGACTAGCTGCCTGTTTGACATGGGCAGCACTGAGAGTTTTATTGACCCGGACACAGTGCAACACTGCGGACTCGTGACACAGCCGGTAAGCCAGAGGGTCACCATGGCTTCTGGGTCGTATTCCACAGACATCCGGGTGGGTTGTGTAGCGACATTGGTGGTGCAGGGCACAGAATATCGGAACTTTGCGCTACTGGTCATGCCTCAACTGTGCGCGCCTGTGCTATTGGGGCTGGACTTCCAGAGCCACCTCGAAAGTGTGACTATGGCATATAACGGGCCCCTCCCACCACTCACTGTGAGGAATCCTCAGTTTTGTGGGACTTCGCCATATACCCCACTACTGACCGCATACACACACCGAACCACACATCCCACCCAGCACCATGCCGACAGCTGCGCTACTGACACCACTTGCAGCCTCTCCACCCTCAAGATCCCTCCCCCACCGCTGTTCGCCAACCTGACCCCCGACTGTAAACCTGTGGCAACTAAAAGCAGGAGGTACAGCGTGGGGGACAGGGCCTTCATTCAGTCAGAGGTGCAGCGGCTGCTCAGGGAGGGGATCATTGAGCCAAGCACAAGCCCTTGGAGGGCCCAGGTGGTGGTTGTTCGGACCGGGCAGAAAAATAGGATGGTTGTGGACTATAACCAGACCATCAATAGGTTCACGCAGCTTGACGTGTACCCCCTACCCCGCATCACGGATATGGTCAATCAGATAGCTCAGTACAAGGTGTACTCGACCATAGATCTGAAATCCGCTTATCACCAGCTCCCCATCTGCCCAGAGGACCGCCCCTACACCGCCTTCGAGACGGGCGGCAGGCTCTATCACTTCCTACGCGTCCCATTTGGTGTCACAAATGGTTTCTCGGTCTTCCAGAGGGAAATGGACCGGATGGTGGACCAGTGCCAACTGAAGGCCACATTTCCCTATCTGGATAACATCACCATCTGTGGTCACGACTGGCCGGATCACAACGCCAACCTCCAATGATTTTTCCAAGTGGCCAAAGCCCTGAACCTTACTTATAATAGGGACAAGTGTGTGTTCGGAACCACCCGACTCGCTAACCTTGGGTATGTCGTGGAAAACGGGGTCATTGGCCCTGATCCCGACCGTATGCACCCCCTGTTAGAACTCCCTCTTCCCACCACCCTCAAAGCCCTCAGACGGTGCCTGGGCTTCTTTTCCTATTACGCCCAATGGGTCCCCCATTACGCAGACAAGGCCCGCCCCCTGGTCAAGTCTACCACTTTTCCCCTCTCTGCCGAGGCCTGCGCGGCCTTCAGCTGCATTAAAGGGGACATTGCCAAAGCAACGATGCATGCGGTGGACGAGACCATTCCCTTCCAAGTAGAGAGTGACGCCTCCGATTTCGCGCTTGCTGCTACCCTCAATCAGGTAGGCAGGCCAGTAGCATTCTTTTCTCGTACCCTTCAAGGCTCTGAAATTCGGCACTCCGTGGTGGAGAAAGAAGCCCAGGCCATAGTGGAAGTTATTAGGCACTGGAGGCACTATCTCGCCGGCAAAAGGTTCACCTTGCTGACCGACCAGCGCTCAGTTGTGTTCATGTTCAGCAACCAACAGCGGGGCAAAATCAAAAATGATAAAATTTTGCGGTGGAGAATAGAACTCTCCACCTACAACTATGATATCCTGTACTGGCCTGGAAGGCTCAATGAGCCCCCTGATGCCCTATCCCAGGGAGCGTGTGCCAGTGCACAGCTCGACCAGCTATACGCCCTCCATGCACATCTTTGCCACTCGGGGGTCACCCGATTTTACCATTTCGTGAAAGCCTGGAACCTGCCGTACTCCCTTGAGGACATCAGGACGATGACCAGGGACTGCCAAGTCTGCGCTGAGTGCAAACCGCACTTCTACCGTCCTGAAAAGGCGCAACTTATCAAGGCCACCCGCCCCTTTGAGCGACTGAGTGCTGACTTTAAGGGCCCCCTTCCCTCCACCGACCGCAATGTCTACTTTCTCAACATTATTGACGAGTACTCGCGGTTCCCTTTTGCCATCCCCTGCCCCGATACCACTATCATGTCCGTCATAAAAGCCCTGCGCCAGCTCTTCACTCTGTTCGGATATCCCTGCTATATCCACAGTGATAGAGGGTCCTCCTTTATGAGTGACGAGCTGCGCCAGTACCTGCTGGCTAGGGGCATTGCTACTAGTCAGACCATGAGTATAATCCCCGGGGAAATGGACAGGTGGAGAGGGAGAATGCCACAGTGTGGAAGGCCACACTTTTAGCCCTTAAGTCAAAAGGGTTGCCGGTCTCCCGATGGCAGGAGGTCCTCCCTGAGGCACTCCACTCTATCCACTCCCTGTTATGTACATCCACCAATGCCACCCCTCACGAGCGCCTATTCTCTTTTCCCAGGAAGTCTGCCACTGGGACCACCCTACTGGCTTGGCTGACGTCCCCAGGGCCAGTGCTGCTCCGGATACATGTGAGGAGCAATAAATACTCCCCGCTGGTCAAGAGGGTTCACCTTCTACATGCGAACCCCCAGTATGCTTACGTGGTCTTACCTGATGGGCGGGAGGACACGGTCTCTGTCCGCGACCTGGCGCCCGCAGGAGCAGCAGACCACTACCCCGAACACACCACGGTAACTATGAACCCTGTACCCGAGGTGACACCGCGCACACTGAGCCCTACACAGACTCCTCACGACACTCCTATACCGGGCGTCTCGTACGCGCATATATCAGGCGCCTCGCACACACATGAGGGATCACTGACGCCTAGTGGGCTGACACCTCCGGTTAGGCCAGAACCAGCACAACCACTGTCTCCAGTGCAATCACCACTGGCACCTGTGCAATTACAGCCGGTGCTACGTAGATCGCTGCGACAGATTCGACCACCTGATAGACTTAACCTGTAAATATACTTGTAAGAAACTTCGCCCCATGGGGACTCTCTTTTAAAACAAAGGGGGGGTGAATGTGGTGAACTACATATACCTGTCTGGACACGCCCCCCCCCCCCCCCCGCTGACTGCTCCTGTGGCCCCTCCCACTGACCGTGGCTCCTCCCACAGACCTCAGTATAAAGGCAATTGAGGCCTGAGCCCGGCCCTCAGTCTCCAGGATGTAGTATGGTGGTCAACTACTGCTTGTTCTTTCTCCCAGTCAATAAAAGCCGATATCTCGCCTTCACGTCTCAGAGAGAGTTATTGATGGAGCATCAGTTATCCTTTGAAGTTACCGCTGCCAGCACACACAAAGCATCCACTTTTATAGCCATTCCTTATCAATTCAAATACTGCATCCCAGTGTCATTGGCCACAGGTCATGCGTCTGTCCTTTAACAACTTGTTATTGGCTCTGCTCCAAGCCAACATCCATTTATTGCCTTTTTCCCATCAAGTGACAGTTGATAATTTATGGCACTTTGATGACAATCAGCAATGAGCTCCAATCACTTCAGGCAGGCATCAACCCCAAGATTTACAAACCTGCATGTTCTAGCCAACCAAAGAACATCTCATGAATAACTTCTTATTCAGAAATTATCTCCAGTCTAGCAGATTACCCGAAATATCACTGTGCCTTCTTTGAAACATTGATCAAGCCAAGCATGTCAAGCTCATAAAATGGAGAATAGAGCATCTTCACAAAATGGCAGCCTCCATCCCCAGGCATGCGGCAAGAACAAAGACAATTAGTCTGTCTGCTTCCACTGTCCTTGATTCATTTGAATCCACTGATTTGTAGATTGTCATTCTTTTTGGCCAACAATACAATGCCACCAGAGAGGGCTTCAGGGGTGTTCTGTATCAGGATCAGGGCATAGGTTTGAGACCTGTCGCATTTGTCAACCAGAGTCTGTCACCCTCTGAGTGAAACTATCTTACGAGAGTGTTTAATTATAATGGGCTCATTTTGTTTTTTCTTTCTTTTCTTTACTAACCCTTTAGTTAAGATTCATAAATATAATTCCTTTAATTGTATGCGGTGTGCTGTCTGTTGTTTCTTGGCACTGAGTTGTAACAGGGTTGCAAATTGCACAGCATCCACACAAACCGGGGTTTGGGGTGGGAGAACCATCTCAATCTCATGGGATTGGCGGGACCAGAGTGTGTCTTCCCTAGATTTATGCAGCCAAGGAAACCAGTGGGTTTTCATTTGTTTAAACCTCTCCCAACAGATCTAGTAAATCTGCCCAGAAGAATATTGTTCCATCTTGGATTCAAGTGCAACCTGTCTCTTTTGTACAGGAACCCCTGCCCCAGAAAAGGTCCCAATTATCCAGAAATCTGAATCCCTGTCCCTGCTCCAATTCTTTAGCCACGCACTTATCTGCCAGCTCATTCTATTCCTAACCCCCTATATTCTGTTTTCAGGACCTCCTCCCTTTTTCTACCTATATCATTGATACCAATTTGTACCACGACTTCTGGCTGCTCACTCTCCCTTTTCAGAATAGCCTCTCCTCATTTCACATTGCCTGTTTGCAAACCAGCTACCTCATCTTCAGCACAATCATTCCAGTTCCCCTGCCAGATTAGCTTAAACACTCATGAACGACTCGAGCCAAACTGCCCACAAGGATGTTGGACTCTCTATGGCAGAGGTGTCGAACTCAATTGCACATGGGGCCAAAACTCAAAGCACACTTTAGGTCGTGGGCCGAACAGGATAGACATTTATTGAACACACTAAAACTAAACATTTTTTGAACATAAATATGAATAAAAACAGACAGGAATATTATTCCAGAAAAAATAAACTAAAACTTTAAATAACTTAAATATTTTGCTCTCCATAAAAATATCTCCTGTCAGTATTATACAAGTTAGAAATATGAGCATGCTGCAAAAAAACCCTGAAAATATAAATAAAATTTGTGCTTTTCAGCAAAAGTTAAAACAACAACAAATCAAAACACTCAGTTTTCTTTGCTCTTATGCCGTTTTGTCAGAGCTGGATGCTTGGCATCTTTTCTTGGCAATAAGTTCGTTTAGGTTTGGTGTAAGGTTCTGTGTTGTGGAGATTCTCAGGATGGACTGCAGGTGTTCATCAGTGAGACGACTCCTGTGTGATGTTTTGTTAATCTTCATCACTGAGAAAAGCTTCTCACACAGATATGTGCTACCAAACATGCACAAGGTTCGAGCCGCATGTAGACGGAGCTGAGGCATTGCTTCAGGAATGGAGCGAATAAACTGTACAGGCCCTGCAGTGTCATACTTTGCCTTTAGTGTCCCATTACACTGCAGCTTTGACTTCAGAATAGCGTTGTATACAGCAACAGACGCTTGACGCGGGAATGTTCCCGGGTAGCCTATTGGCAGCTGTTGCGCTGCATTATGGGATCTGTAGTTTGCGTTTTATCAGCGCTTCATATTGCCAGGCCATTAATAATTAAAATAATAGATCTATCTAAAATGATCTCGCGGGCCGGATATGGCCCGCGGGCCTTGTGTTTGACACCTATGCTCTATGGTGTTAGGACCGATTCTTTTTACTTTATTTGTTAATGATTTGGATGAAGGAATTGATGGCTTTGTTGAAAAGTTTGCAGACAATATGAAGATAGGTGGAGGGGCAGGTAGTTTTAAGGAAGTATAGAGGCTACAAAAGGACTGAAGTAGATTAGGAGAATGAGCAAATAAATGGCAAATAGAATACAGTGTCAGAAAGAGTATGGTCAGGCACTTTGGGAGAAGAAATGGTTGACCACTTTCTAAATGGAGAGAAAATACAAAAGACTGAGGTGCAAAGGGACTTAAGAGTGCTTGTGCAGGATTCCCTGAAGGTTAATTTGCAGGTTGAGTCTGTGGTTTGGAAGGCAAATGCAGTGTTGGCACTCATTTCAAGAGAACTAGAATATAAAAGCAAGGATGTGATGTTGAGACTTCATAACGCACTTGTGAGGCCTCACTTGGAGTACTGTGAGCAGTTTTGAGCCCTTTATCTTAGAAATGATATGTTGAAGCTGGAAAAAGTTCAAAAAAGGTTCATGAAAATTATTCCCTCTGGGTCAGATAAAATGGCCCAGTAGGAATGCTCATGGTCACAAACAATGTGAGGATGGACATGCATTAAAACAACAAATAACTCCCATTTAGGATGCTTTTCTTGTTGAATAATTCAACAAGCATCTTTACAATACACGTGGACTGTCCATCTACATATTATTTTTGTTAGATAATGAAGAAAATTTCCAGAAAATATGGTAGAAGTGCAGCTGTCATTTTAATTCATTTAACCCTTATCTTAAAGCAAAGAACTTACTTTCTTCATTGTAATATCTTTATGTACATGAGGAATTCTATAAAAATTAAAATGTTATTGAAACAATATGAACGTTTGTGTCATATTCTGACAATTGTTTTGTTTATACTGACTCAAACATGTCTAAATGTATGACAAGACCAGAACACTGAAAAAATTTTAACAATTTATCAGCACATTTCATGACAAGGGTGGTTCTGAAATGTGCAGAGATTTTTAAAAGTTACTGAGATATAAAAACATATAGGAAACTTATGTGAATTCCCAGATGGCAGACACCTGCAAATGTACCACATGACTTAAAACTGCAGCAGTACTGCATATTGCATTGGAAAATGACTTAAGAAAAGAGAAAGAACAGATTATTTGCAAGCCACCAATAAGATTAACTTGGAAATACTCCCTCAAGCAAATTCCCTACAGTTCAATATCATGCTGTGCAAAAAAAAAATAAGATAGCAAGAATGCATTCAGTTCAAAAATAGAGGGGTTCCTCTGTTAGGCAACAGTGTTAATGCTGGGTACAGGAACCCCTGCCCCAGAAAAGGTCCCAATTATCCAGAAATCTGAATCCCTGTCCCTGCTCCAATTCTTTAGCCACGCACTTATCTGCCAGCTCATTCTATTCCTAACCCCCTATATTCTGTTTTCAGGACCTCCTCCCTTTTTCTACCTATATCATTTGAGCCATTTTCTTGGAAATCCTCCTATTGGATTTAAGAAAAGAAATCACTTTTCAGGAGCCAAAAGGAACTGCAGAAGGAAGTCAATAGGTGAAGCAGCAGACTCTTCATCTGGATTGTAAGAGCAGAGAGGAGAGGATATTAGTAAGGGCAAGAGTTGACAAGTGATAGGTGGATACAAGTGAGGAGAGGTGTTGTACAGACAGAAGAGGGAAGGATAAGTTCAAAGTAAATTTATTATCAAAGCACATATTTGTCATCATAAACAACCCTGAAGTTTGTTTTCTTGCTGGCATACACAGCAAATCCAAGAAACAAAATAGAATCAATGCAAGACCGCACCCAACAGAACGGACAAACAACCAGTGTGTATAAGACAACAAACTGTGCAAATACAAAGATATATAAATAAGCAATAAATACAGAGAACACGAAATGAAGAATCCTTGAAAGTGAGTCCATTGGTTTTCAAGGGCTGAGGCACCTCCAGACTCCAGAAGTGAGTCATTTCAATGATGAGGTAAGTGAAGTTATCCCCACTGGTTCAAGAACCTGATGGTTGAGAGGTGACAACTTTTCCTCAACCTGGTGTTGTGGGTCCTGAGGCTCCTGATTGGTCCTGAGGCTTACAGATGGTAGCAGCGAGAAAAGAGCATGTCCTCGATGGTGGGAGTCCTTGACAGTAAATGTTGCTTTCTCGTGACAATGCTTCATGTGTTCAATGGTAGGAAGGCTTTACCCAGCATGGACTGGGCCATATCTACTATCTTTTGTAGGATTTTCCATTCAAGGGCATTGGTGTTTCCATACCAGGCGTGATGCAACCAGTTAATATACTCTCCACTACACATCTATAGAAGTTTGTCATGTCAAGTCTTCACAAACGTCTATGGAAGTAGAGATATTGCTGTGCTTTCTTCATAATTTTGCTTACATGCTGGACCTAAGACAGATCCTCTGAAATAATAACACTGAGGAATTTAAAGTTGCTGAACCTCTTCATCTCTGATCACTGATGAGTACTGGCTCATGGACCTCTGGTTTCCTTCTCCTGCAGTCAATAATCAGCTCCTTGGTTTTGCTGACATTGAGTGAGAGGTTGTTGTCAGGGCACCACTCAGACAGATTTTCAATCTCCCTCCTATATGCTGATTTGCCACCACCTTTGATTCGACCAATAACAGTGGTGTCAGCAGCAAACTTGAATATGGCATTGGAGCTGTGCTTAGCCTCACAGTCATAAGTGTAAAGTGAGTAGAGCAGGGGGCTAAGCACAGAGCCGTGTGGTTCATCTGTGCTAATGGAGATTGTGGAGGAGGTGTTATTGCCAATCCAAAATGACTAGGGTTTGCAAGTAAGGAAATCGAGCATCCAATTGCACAAGGAGATATTCAGGCCTAGATCTTGAAGCTTATTCTTTAGTTGCTTCTCAAGTAGTAGTTGATATGTTTCATCATCAACTTCTCAAAGCATTTCATCACAGTGGATTGAAGCAGGTTACCATGTTCTTGTTATAATTGAAGCCTGCTTGAAGCAGGGGCAGGAAGTTTCAGATATTTAACACTCCAGCCAGTTGATCAGCACAGGTCTCTAGTACTCTGTGGATAGAAATATCCAGAGATTGGGCATGATAGTTGAGGGCAATTTCTTCAGCAGTTTGAATGGGGCACAACTGCACAAGCACGTGAAAGTCGGCCCATGAGGCAGCGGGAGAATTTAAAAGCGAGCAGATTGAGAAAGGGCAGTAATTTCTTCGGCAGTTTGAACGGGGCACGACTGCGGAAGCACGTGAAAGTTGGCCCATGAGGCAGCAGGAGAATTTAAAAAGCGAGCAGATTAACGGAGCGGGTGACGTAGTATCGAGCGACGGAGTACTGGGAGACAAAGTAGGAAGGCTTCGGCTCGAGAGGCTTCAGTGAGCAGAGGCTGAGGAAGAGCTTCACTCCAAGTGAGGTAAGGCTGGGTAAGTTCCTTTAATTAATCTAATTAGCTTAGGAGTAGGTAATGGAGGCAGCAGTTAGGGTAGTTGAGTGCTCTGTTTGCAGTATGTGGGAAGTCAGGGCGAGCACAATTGTCCCTGATGACTACACCTGTAAAAGGTGCATCCAGCTGCAGCTCCTGACAAACTGAGTTAGGGAACTGGAGCTGGATGAACTTTGGATCATTCTGAAGGCAAAGACAGAAATAAGCAGAAGTTACAGGGAGATAGTCACCACCAAAAGTCAGGAGACAGGTAGCTGTGTGACTATCAGGAGAGGGAAGGGGAATAGACAGAATAATCAGAGCACTCCTGCGGCCATTCCCATCAATAATAAGTATACCATTTTGGATACTGTTGGTGGGGACGACCTACCAGGGACAAGTTGCAGTGCTTGCATCCCTGGCACACTGAGACTGGACCCTCAGCTCAGAAGGGAAGGAAGATAAAGAGGAGAGCAGTAGTGATAGGGGATTCGATAGTTAGGGGGACAGATAGGAAGTTCCGTGGAAGAGATCAAGAATCCCGGATGATCTGTTGCCTCCCTGGTGCTATGGTCCGCGATATCTCGGATCGAGTTCTTAGTATTCTCAAGAGGGAGGGTGGGCAGCTGGATGTCGTGGTCCATGTAGGGACCAATGACGTGGGTAGGAAGAGTGAGGAGGTTCTGAAAGGTGAGTTTAGGGAGCTAGGCACCAAGTTAAAGGACAGGACCTCCAGGATAGCAATCTCAGGTTTGCTACAAGTGTCACGTGCAGGCGGGTTTAGAAATAGTAAGATAGCGCAGATCAACACATGGCTGAAGACATGGTGCAGGAGGGAGGGCTTCAGATTTATAGATAATTGGGCAGTTTTCCAAGGAAGGTGGGACCTGTTCTGGCGGGACGGTTTACATTTGAACTGGAGGGGGACAAATATTCTTGCAGGTAGGCTTTCTAGAGAGGCTCCAGTGGATTTAAACTAGATACAAGGGGGGAGGGGAACCAGAGTGTAGGAACAGATGTATGGGAGAAGGAAGAAAAAGAAGGTAGGAAAGTTGTTCGCACCGTTAGTGATAAACAGGAGTAAGAGATGGAGAATTTCTTAAATGCATTTATTGTAATACTAGGAGCATTGTAAGAAAGGTGGATGAGCTTAGAGCATGGATTGATACCTGGAAATATGTAGTAGCTATTAGTGAAACATGGTTGCAGGAGGGGTGTGATTGGCAACTAAATATTCCTGGATTTCGTTGCTTCAGGTGTGATAGAATCGGAGGAATAAGAGGGGGAGATGTTGCATTGCTTGTCAGAGAAAATATTACAGCGGTGCTCTGGCAGGATAGATTAGAGGGCTCGTCTAGGGAGCCTAATTGGGTGGAATTGAAGAATTGGAAAGGAGTCGTGACACTTATAGGGGTGTATTATAGACCACCTAATGGGGAGCGAGAATTGGAGGAGCAAATTTGTAAGGAGATAGCAGATACTTGTAGTAAGCACATGGTTGTGATTGTGGGAGATTTTAATTTTCCACACATAGAGTGGGAAGCCCATACTGTAAAAGGGCTGGATGGTTTGGAGTTTGTAAAATGTGTGCAGGATAGTTTTTTGCAGCAATACATAGAGGTACCAACTAGAGAAGGGGCAGTGTTGGCTCTCCTGTTAGGCAATGAGATAGGTCAGGTGACAGAGGTATGTGTTGGGGAGCACTTCAGGTCCAGTGATCACAATGCCATTAGTTTAAATATAATTATGGAGAAGGATAGGACTGGACCCAGGGTTAAGATTTTTGATTGGAGAAAGGCTAACTTTGAGGAGATGTGAAAGGATTTAGAAGGAGTGGATTGGGACAATTTGTTTTATAGGAAGGATGTAATAGAGAAATGGAGGTCATTTAAAGGTGAAATTTTGAGGCTACAGTATCTTTATGTTCCTGTTAGGTTGAAAGGAAAGGTTAAAAGTTTAAGAGAGCCATGGTTTTCAAGGGATATTGGAAACTTGGTTCAGAAAAAGAGATATCTACAATAGATATAGGCAGAATGGAGTAAATGAGGTGCTTGAGGAATATAAAGAATGTAAAAAGAATCTTAAGAAAGAAATTTGAAAAACTAAATGAAGACACGAGGTTGCTTTGGCAAGTAAGGTGAAAATAAATCCAAAGGGTTTCTACAGTTATATTAATAGCAAAAGGATAGTGAGGGATAAAATTTGTCCCTTAGAGAATCAGAGTGGACAGTTATGTGTGGAGCCAAAAGAGATGGGGGAGATTTTGAACAATTTCTTTTCTTCGGTATTCACTAAGAAGAAGGGTATTGAATTGTGTAAGGTAAGGGAAACAAGTAGGGAAGTTATGGAAACTATGATGATTAAAGAAGAGGAAGTACTGGCGCTTTTAAGGAATATAAAAGTGGATAAGTCTCCTAGTTCTGACAGGATATTGTCTGGGACCTTAAGGGAAGTTATTGTAGGAATAGCAGGGGCTCTGACAGAAATATTTCAAATGCCATTAGTAACGGGAATGGTGCCGGAGGGTTGGCGTATTGCTCATGTTGTTCCATTGTTTGAAAAGGGTTCTGGGAGTAAACCTAGCAATTATAGGCCTGTAAGTTTGACGTCAGTGGTGGGTAAATTAATGGAAAGTATTCTTAGAGATGGTATATATAATTATCTGGATAGACAGGGTCGGATTAGGAACAGTCAACATGGATTTGTGTGTGGAAGGTCATGTTTGACAAATCTTATTGAATTTTTTGAAGAGGTTACTAGGAAAGTTGACGAGGGTAAAGTAGTGGATGTTGTCTGTCTGGACTTCAGTAAGGCCTTTGACAAGGTTCCACACTGAAGGTTAGTTAGGGAGGTTCAATCGTTAGGTATTAATATTGAAGTAGTAAAATGGATTCAACACTGGCTGGATGGGAGATGCCAGAGAGTAGTGGTGGATAACTGTTTGTCAGGTTGGAGTCTGGTGACTAGTGGTGTGCCGCAGGGATCTGTACTAGGTCCAATGTTGTTTGTCATATACATTAATGATCTGGATGATGGGGTGGTAAATTAGATTAGTAAGCATGCAGATGATACTAACATAGGTGGCATTGTGGATAATGAAGTAGGTTTTCAAAGTTTGCAGAGAGATTTAGGCCAGTTAGAAGAGTGGGCTGAAAGATGGCAGATGGAGTTTAATGCTGATTAAGTGTGAGATGCTACATTTTGCTAGGACTAATCAAAATAAGACATACATGGTCAATGGTAGGGCATTGAAGAATGCAGTAGAACAGAGTGATCTAGGAATAGTGGTGTATAGTTCCCTGAAGGTGGAATCTCATGTGGATAGGGTGGTGAAGAAAGCTTTTGGTATGCTGGCCTTGGTAAGGCCAAATTTGGAGTATTGTGTACAGTTCTGGTCACCAAATTATAGGAAAGATGTCAACAAAATAGAGAGAGTACAGAGAAGATTTATGAGAATGTTACCTGGGTTTCAGCACCTAATTTACAGAGAAAGGTTGAACAAATTAGGTCTTTATTCTTTGGGGCGTAGAAGATTGAGGGGGGACTTGATAGAGGTATTTTAAATTATGAGGGGGATAGATAGAGTTGATGTGGCTAGGCTTTTTCCATTGAGAGTAGGGGAGATTCAAACAAGAGGACATGAGTTGAGAGTTAGGGGGCAAAAGTTTAGGGGTAACACGAGGGGGAACTTCTTTACTCAGAGAGTGGTAGCTGTGTAGAACGTGCTTCCAGTAGAAGTGGTAGAGGCAGGTTCAATATTTCCATTTAAAGTAAAATTGGATAGGTATATGGACAGGAAAGGAATGGAGGGTTATGGGCTAAGTGCGGGTCAGTGGGACTAGGTGAGTGTAAGCGCTTGGCACAGACTAGAAGGGCTGAGATGGCCTGTTTCCATGCTGTGTTTGTTATATGGTTATAAGGGCTGCAGAGGAAAGGTAGGTGGGGCCTGGAAGGAGGAGCTTGGGTGGAGTAATATGCACCTAACGGCGACTCCTTTGTTTGCATCTTCAGAAACAGCTCTATTTCCATCTTTACTATCTCTATTTTTCCCTTTCAGGGTTAGAAGACACTGACCCGGAGTTACACGTTGCGGGAATGGGACCCACTCTCGGGGTTTCACGACTGGCCGTTCTTTGACATGCTAACGGCTCGGCCTATGAGCTCTGCTTGCCTTCAGAGGACCGAGATCTCGTGGCTCTGGAGACGGGCAGATCAAAGGTCAGTGTCACGGCAGGGGATCGCTGTGTCATCGGGGGAGTTGGAAAATCTATGGCTGTGTGCCCGGAGACCCTAGATCTTTGGGCACAGAGCTCAGAAAAAGTGACGTATCGGACTTTTAACATCATAAACCAGTGAGTTGTTTGTTATGTCTCCCCTCTTGCTGTGAAACGGAGACACCTCTTTCTCCCTTATTAGGGAGTGAGAGAGAGCCTGTGGTATGTCGAATACTGGGTGAACAAGTAGTCTTTGGAGTAAGGCAAGTCTGTGTCTTTGCTGCATGCTTGAGTGCTCAATGGTGGGTGCTGATGCTTTTTTTGCTGGTGGGGGGAGGGGTGATCATTGCTTTGCTGCTGCTTACGCATGGGAGGGGGGACTTTGGGGTTCTATCATTTAACTGTCATTTATTCTTTGCGGGCACTCCTCTGTTTTTGTGGATGGTTGTAAAGAAAAAGCATTTCAGGATGTATATTGTATACATTTCTCTGACTAAATGTACCTTTGAAACCAATAGGGAAGGTGGGATAGGCAGATGAGAACAGTGAAGGGAGAGAACCCAGTGGGAGGAATGTGTGGATGACTGAGTAGATGGAGGAAAGGAATGAAACTGGGTGATAGAATCTGAGGGTTTGGTGTGTGTGGGAGGAACTAGGTAGACCAGGAAGAGAAAGGAACAGAGGGGGGGGGGAGCAGGTTACCTGAAATTGAAGAATTCAGTGCCCGTGGTATTGGATTGTAGACTACACAGGTAGAATGTGAAGTGTATTCCTCTAGTTTACATCTGGTCTCACTGTAATAGTGAAGAAGGCTGACAACAGTCAGGTCGATGTGGGAATGGGAAATTAAAAGGCATCGATCACCTTCACTGCCAATGTGAGGCTAAACTTCCTTTATGCAGTGTACGATTGCATCTATTTTCCCCGTTAAAGTATATTGCCATCAAGCGGAATTTGTGATATCAATGCAGCTATCATGAAGAAGGCAAGACAGCAACTATATTTCATCAGGAGTTTGAGGAGATCTGGTTTGTCACCTGTGATGAGATCTGAAGGATTATTAAATATGGACTGTTCCTTTAAAAAGAGAGCAAGAGAGCACAAAGAGCATGTGTGCTATTTCAAAGATGAGAGAGAGCAACAAAAAGCCTGTGGGTTGCCTTGGAAATAGCAAGGCGGAGCTATATGATGGACAGCTGGTGTTCAGCAATTGTGGAATATATACAAGGTCAACTGGGTTTGTAATCAGACACACCAAACACAAGGAAGATACTGACACTGGTTGAGCTTTGTGTGCCCACAACAAATGTGGGGTTTTTGCTCACAGTGTGGACAAAGGGGTGACCAGTGGATTTAACCCTCGCCTGGGTTGATAGCTGTACCATGTGAAAACGGCATCCTCTTTTGTGTGGTCACAGTCGGTGACTTTAATAAGTTTCAGGAGCAGGAGGACGATGTAGAAGATTCGAAAGCATCAGCACAGGGAAGACAAAACATCTCTCTCTCTCTCCAATCTACTCAAGTCAATATCCAGAACTGAACTGACTTCATACCTATACCATCGTAAGACTGTATCATTTATCACCTGAGCTGGGAGAAGTTCGGGGACTTTATTTACTCACTTATATATGCATATACTCTGCTAACCTGTTTGCCTTGTCTTGTTTTATATTACTTTATCACGTAGTTACTAATAAAATAATGCTTATAACTGAAGACTCAGACTCCAGGTGTATCCATTTCTGCTGGTCCTTTTTAACCCATTATGGGGTACGTAACACACCAAAAAAACTTGAAAACATCTACAGAAAACTTCTACCATGGAGAGCATTCTCACTGACTGCATCAACATTTCGTTTGGGGGGGGGGGGGGGTTAGCTACTGCACAGGATTGAAGTAAGCTGCAGAAAGTTGTAAAATTAGTCAGTTCAGTTCCATCATGGGTACTCGCCTCCATAGTATCCAAGACATCTTTTTGGAGCAGTGCCTTAGAAAAGTGGCTTCCATCACCAAGGACCTCCAGCACACAGGACATGCCCTTTTCTCACTGTTACCATCAGGAAGGAGGTACAGTATCTTGAAGGCACACACTCAGCGATTCAGGAACAGTTTCTCCCCCTCTGCCATCCGATTTCTGAATGGACACTGAACCCATGAGCACTGTCTCATTTCTTTTTATTTCTGTTTTTTACACTACTTATCTTAATTTAACTATTTAATTAACACACATATATATATATAGATATATATATATACATATTTACTGTAATTCAGCTTTTCCCCCTATCTTTACCTTCTATCACATTGACCTGTTGCTGCAAAGTTAACAAATTTCACAACATATGTCGGTGATATTAAACCTGATTCTGCTCGGTCAAATGCTGGCTTGATGTGAAGGGTGGTCTTCGTTCATCTCTGCAATTCTGTTCTTTAGTCCATGTTTGAACCAAGGCTATAATAAGGCCTGATGCTGAGGTAGCCAGGCAAATGTCAAAGTAGGCATCAGTGAAAGTGAAAACAGAAAAATGTTGGAAATGCTCAGTAGGTCAGACAACATCTACAAATCTCTGGTGAGACTGCACTTAGAGTATTGTGTTCAGTTCTGGTCACCTCATTATAGGAAGGATGTGGAAGCTATGGAGAGGGTGCAGAGGAGATTTACCAGAATGTTGCCTGGTTTGGAGAACAAGTCACGTAAAGCAAGGTTAGCAGAGCTAGGGCTTTTCTCTTTGGAGCGTAGAAGAATGAGAGGTGACTTGATAGAGGTCTACAAGATTATGAGAGGCATAGATAGGGTGGATAGTCAGTACCTGTTTCCCAGGGCACCAACAGCAAACATCAGAGGGCATATGTAAAAAATTAAGGGAGGGAGGTTTAGGGGAGACATCAGGGGTAAGTTTTTTACAGAGGGTCGTGAGTGCCTGGAATGACTTGCCAGGGATGGTGATGGAGGCTAAAACATTAGGGGTATTGAAGAGCCTCTTGGACATGGATGAAAGAAAAATGGAGGGTTATGGGGTAGTGTGGGTTTAGTACTTTTTTTAAGGATTATATGGGTCGGCACAACATGGAGGGCTGAAGGGCCTGTACTGTGCTGTAGTGTTCTATGGTTCTAAACATCTGTGGAAAGAGAAAGAGAGACACCATCTGTGTTCCATCTGTGAAGTGGCTATTGATGAGTAATATCAGTTTGATAGCACTGATGGTGCTGAAACATAACATCCAACCCAGTGCTTCTGGCCGAATACAGATGCAAATACTTTTGCTTTGTTTTTAGCTCTCATATGATGGCTCTCCTTTATTGTGGATGATAGGCAAGAGGTTTCTGAGCTAATATTTTATTTTGTGGAATCCTAGATGAAAATATAATGCACCTAAACAACAAAAAGCACATTCAGCATAGCATAGGTACTACCACAAGGGATGTATCAAATTAAATGAGGTCAAGGCATAGAATAAATTATCAGGACAGAAGTCCAAGAGTAAGCTTAATAAACAGTTTTTAATGGAAATGTTTAAAAAAAAGCTTAGGGATATGGACAAATATAGAGAAAGCTTCTCAGTACTTAGGTCCAAAATGCTTGTCAGTAATTCAGTAACAAATATGAAGTACTGTATATGCAAAACATTGTAATTAGATGAATGCAGAGGTATAAGGCTTGTAAGTCCAGAGCGATATCAGAGAAACTAAAGAGCAAGGCCACAGGGGAGGATTGAAATAAGGTAAGAATTTTTACAATGCAGACGTTACTGGATTAGGAGTCAGTGCAAGAGTGGTGGATTGAGATGGGCAAAATGTCATCAAGTATCAAGGATCAACTTTATTCATCATATACATTTACATGTATTTGGAATTTGGTTTGGTCTGTTGGTATGGCATGCAACAAAAGAAATTGACAACTATAAAGAATAAATTACATAAAATTGTTAGAAATATGGATATGGAACAATAAGTGCATAAATACATAAATATCAGTATGTTTTACAATGTAAAAAGCATTATAAAAAGTGGTTTGAAGTGTTTACAGTGCAATGACTGTGGTAATAGACAGTGGGGGGGAGGGGGGCTTCCTAGAAGTGTATCAGATTAACTGCCAGAGGAAGAAACTTTAAAGATACAGTACTACAAAGTTTTAGTTTAAATAGCCCTGTAGCACTTTCTAGAAGGAACTTTCAGAAAAGGCAATTTGTTGGGTGGGATTATCCTGCAGTTATTTTTCTACCCTGCTATTACTGTCATATGGCTCCAGATAAACAACTGGAACAGTCTTTTGAAGGCACTTGCAGATAAGCAACAACAGCATGAGAAATCAAACAGCAATTAACCAATATGTAGTCAATGTTTTCCTCAATTAAAATTGACATAAAACCATAAGTGTCAATACCTCGAGTTGAACTCTCTCTTTTTGTGTGTTTTCCCCCAGCCGTCAGTGTGTGGTTTTGTATTGCCATGTGCTCCTGTCCCCACTCCTGCTCTACTCTGGCCCCTGTATTACTCAGTACTCCATCTCTCACCTATTTCTCATTATTACCGGTATTGCTGCTACCTGTGTCTCATTGTGCTCCACCTATCATCTGCCTCTCTGGTTATTGCTCAGTGTATTTCAGTCCTGTGTTTTCAGCTGTTTTTTTGCCAGATTGGGCCAGTGAATTTTCCTGAGCCTTTCCAGCATTTGTACCTGGAGTCTGTCTGAATATTGACTCTGCCTATTTCCTGATTCTGGTTTTTTGGATTTCTCTGGATGTTTTGATCTCTACTTGAACTTTGACACTGAAGGATAACTTCTGGGAAGGATGCCTTCTCTGGTGCATGGGTGATTTAGGAAGATGGTTTGAGTTAAAGCTGAGCTGGTGGTTATGTTTTAGATATACATTTTTCTTGATCTATACTCACAAGCAAGGCTAACATTTATTGTTTATCCCTTGAAAGTGGTGGTTCCTCTTAAACCTCTGTGTCCTTCTAGTAAAATGACTCTTACAGTGCTGTTGCATAGGATATAGACAAAGCAACAAGAAACAATGTCAATATACTTCCAAGTCAGAATGGTATACAGATTTGAGGGAAACTTACAAAGAGTGGCATTCCATGCATCTGAAGCCCTTATCCATTACACTGTTCAAATCTATGGATTTTGGTATAACCTACTTGTATGCAACTTGTGTGGCGGAGACATTGTCTTCCTCCAGTATGCTGGTGTTAGTGTGTCTGCCCATCCAGCTGATCCTCAAAGTCTTTCATAAGGTTCTCTAGTGTTATTGTTCCAGGGCTTTCAGGTGCCTAGTGTAGGTGGGCCATATGATAATATAGGAAAGACAACTGCTCTATAGCCCAAAGGTTTTGTTTGGACCTGTAGACTGCAGTCTTCAAAGACTCTTTTCCTTCATCTTGCATAGGCTCCATAAGCACTACTCGGGTAGTGGTTGATCTCTGAGGCATTGTTTGTCTGTTTTTGAGGAGAGAATGCTGCCAAGGTAGGGAAAATGGTCTACATTTTAAAGGGCGATATTGTCCACTTTCATGGATCAATGGCTGGTTGGGCGGTGGCTGATATAGGACACAAGGTTTTTTTTCTATATTCAAACAAAACCTAGCACCATATATGCCTTGGCAAAGGCATTCAGGATACATGGGAAGTCTTTTTCAGAGTGTGTTGTGATGGTGTTTTCATCTACACACTGAAGCTCCATGACAGTGGTGGTGCTGATCTTGAACCAGTTGAGGTTGAAAATCCTGTTGTCCATTCTATATATGATTGGAATTCCCTGTGGCAGGTCTTGGCCACCATGATAAAGCAACACTAACTCCGATGGCTATGTCATGTCCTTTGAATGCTTAACATTTGTCTCTCCAAACAAATGCTTTACTCCCAGTTGAAGGAAGGCCAGTGAGCCCCCGGTGGGCAAAGGAAACACTTCAAAGATAACATCTAAATCAGCCAGAAGAAGCTCAACATGATATCTAAAAACTAGGATGACATTCCACTCAATAGATAAACCTGGAAGAAATCTGTTCAAAAGAGAGCTGCACTACATGAGAGCAACCTCCGCTGTGCTATAGAGAACAAAGCAGCTGCGAAAGGAGAGACTGAACAACCAAAAGACCTAACCACTAACCACAGCCATCAGTTACTAGTGTCCACACTGCACCAGAATATGTGGATCCAGATCGGCTTCTGCAGCAACCTGTGGACCAATCATTAGACAACCTCTTAGGAGAGCACCTTACTCGACTCAAGTGAGTCGAGTACTACTACTAGTACATGCTACTAGTATGCAACAAATTTCAGCATATTTTCTAGATGGTGCACACTGTAGCCACTATACTCCACCAGTGGTGGAAATGGATGCGGAATGAGCACTAATCATGTGGAAACCATAAAAAGGGTACAGAGGAGATTTACAAGGACATTGCCTGGATTGGGGAGCATGCATTATGAGAATAGGTTGAGTGAACTCTGCCTTTTCTCCTTGGAGTGACGGAGGATGAGAGGTGACCTGATAGAGGTGTATAAGATGATGAGGGGCATTGATTGTGTGGATAGTCAGAGGCTTTTTCCCAGGGCTGAAGTGGCTGGCATAAGAGGGCACAGTTTTAAGGTGCTTGGAAGAGATATCGGGGTAAGTTTTTTTTTTAACGCACAGAGTGTTGAGTGTGTGGAATGGGCTGCTGGCAGCGATGGTGGAGGTGGAAACGATAGGGTCCTTTAAGAGATTCCTGGATGGCTGCATGGAGCTTTGAAAAATAAAGGGCTATGGGTAAAGCCTAGGTAGTTCTAAGGTAGGGACACGTTCGGTACAGTTTTGTGATCCGAAGGGCCTGTATTGTGCTGTATGTTCTATATGTTTCTAATCAAGCAGGCTGCTTTGTACTGAACTCCAACCATCACATTCCTGACCTGTGTCTTGTGGATGGTGGAAAGGCTTTAGGATATCAGGAAGTGAGTCACTCTCATGAATATACTCAGTCTCTAACCCATGAAGTCAGTATTTATTTGAATAGTCTAGTTGATATTCAGGTCAATGGCAACTACAGAGTAATAATGATAGGAAACTAAGCAATGGTAATGCTATTGAATATCAATGGTAAGTGGTCAGATTCTTTCTGGTTGCAGTTAACCAATGTTATTGCCACTTATCAGCCCAAGCCTGATGTCCATTCAGTTAGGAACAAATTTGGGAAAGAATAGCAGGACCTGCTACTGGCAGGGGGAAGGAGGGAAGGAGAGGAGAAGGAAGAGGGGGGAGAGTGAGGAGTAATAGACAATAGACAATAGGTGCAGAAGTAGACCATTTGGCCCTTCGAGCCTGCACCGCCATTCTGAGATCATGGCTGATCATCTACTATCAATACCCGGTTCCTGCCTTGTCCCCATATCCCTTGATTCCCCTATCCATAAGATACCTATCTAGCTCCTTCTTGAAAGCATCCAGAGAAATGGCCTCCACTACCTTCCGAGGCAGTGCATTCCAGACACCCACAACTCTGGGAGAAGAAGTTTTTCCTTAACTCTGTCTTAAATGACCTACCCCTTATTCTCAAACCATGCCCTCTGGTACTGGACTCTCCTAGCATCTGGAACATATTTCCTGCCTCTATCTTGTCCAATCCCTTAATAATCTTATATGTTTCAATCAGATCCCCTCTCAATCTCCTTAATTCCTGCGTGTACAAGCCCAGTCTCTCTAACCTCTCTGCGTAAGACAGTCCGGACATCCCAGGAATTAACCTTGTGAATCTACGCTGCACTTCCTCTATAGCCAGGATGTCCTTCCTTAACCCTAGAGACCAAAACTGTACACAATACTCCAGGTGTGGTCTCACCAGGGCCCTGTACAAATGCAAAAGGATTTCCTTGCTCTTGTACTCAATTCCCTTTGTAATAAAGGCCAACATTCCATTAGCCTTCTTCACTGCCTGCTGCACTTGCTCATTCACCTTCAGTGACTGATGAACAAGGACTCCTAGATCTCTTTGTATTTCTCCCTTACTTAACTCTACACCTTTCAGATAATAATCTGCCTTCCTGTTCTTACTCCCAAAGTGCATAACCTCACACTTATTCACATTAAATGTCATCTGCCAAGTATCTGCCCACTCACTCAGCCTATCCAAGTCACCCTGAATTCTCCTAACATCCTCATCACATGTCACACTGCCACCCAGCTTAGTATCATCAGCAAACTTGCTGATGTTATTCTCAATGCCTTCATCATTTACATCGTTGATGTAAATCATAAACAGCTGTGGTCCCAATACTGAGCCCTGTGGCACCCCACTAGTCACCACCTGCCATTCCGAGAAACACCCATTCACCGTTACCCTTTGCTTTCTATCTGCCAACCAGTTTTCTATCCATGTCAATATCTTCCCCCCCAATGCCATGAGCTCTGATTTTACCCACCAATCTCCTATGTGGGACCTTATCAAATGCCTTCTGAAAATCGAGGTACACTACATCCACTGGATCTCCCTTGTCTAACTTCCTGGTTACATCCTCGAAAAACTCCAATAGATTAGTCAAGCATGATTTGCCCTTGGTAAATCTATGCTGGCTCGGCCCAATCCTATCACTGCTATCTAGATATGCCACTATTTCATCTTTAATAATGGACTCTAGCATCTTCCCCACTACTGACGTTAGGCTGACAGGTCGATAGTTCTCTGTTTTCTCCCTCCCTCCTTTCTTAAAAAGTGGGATAACATTAGCCATTCTCCAATCCTCAGGAACTGATCCTGAATCTAAGGAACATTGGAAAATGATTACCAATGCATCTGCAATTTCTGGGGCCACCTCCTTTAGTACCCTAGGATGCAGACCATCTGGACCTGGGGATTTGTCAGCCTTCAGTCCCATCAGTCTACTCATCACTGTTTCCTTCCTAATGTCAATCTGTTTGATTTCCTCTGTTACCCTATGTCCTTGGCCCATCCATACATCTGGGAGATTGCTTGTGTCTTCCCTAGTGAAGACAGATCTAAAGTACTTATTAAATTCTTCTGCCATTTCTCTGTTTCCCATAACAATTTCACCCAATTCATTCTTCAAGGGCCCAACATTGTTCTTAACTATCTTCTTTCTCTTCACATACCTAAAAAAGCTTTTGCTATCTTCCTTTATATTCCTGGCTAGCTTGCGTTCGTACCTCATTTTTTCTCCCCGTATTGCCTTTTTAGTTAAGTTCTGTTGTTCCTTAAAAATTTCCCAATCATCTGTCCTCCCACTCACTTTAGCTCTGTCATACTTCCTTTTTTTTTTAATGCTATGCAATCTCTGACTTTCTTTGTCAACCACTGTGGCCCGTTTCCCCCCTTTGAATTCTTCCTTCTCCGGGGGATGAACTGATTTTGCACCTTGTGCATTATTCCCAAGAATACCTGCCATTGCTGTTCCACTGTCTTTTCTGCTAGGATATCCATCCAGTTAACTTTGGCCAGCTCCTCCCTCATGGCTCCATAGTTTCCCCTGTTCAACTGCAACACTGACACCTCCGATCTGCCTTTATCCTTCTCAAATTGCAGATAAAAATTTATCATATTATGGTCACTACCTCCTAATGGCTCCTTTACTTAAAGATCGCTTATCAAATCCTGTTCATTACACAAGACTAAATCCAGAATAGCCTTGTCCCTGGTCGGCTCTCGTATAAGCTGTTCCAAGAATGCATCCCGTAGGCACTCTACAAACTCCCTATCCTGGGGTCCAGCACCAACCTGATTCTCTCAGTTCACCTGCATGTTGAAATCCCCCATAACTACTGCGACATTACCTTTGCCACATGCCAATGTTAACTCCCTATTCAACTTGCACCCAATATCCATGCTACTGTTTGGTGGCCTGTAGACAACACCCATTAGGGTCTTTTTGCCCTTACTGTTCCTCAGTTCTATCCACACAGACTCTACTTCTCCTGATCCTATGTCCCCCCTTGCAAAGGACTGAATCTCATTCCTCACCAACAGGGCCACCCCACCCCCTCTGCCCACATTTCTGTCCCTACGATAGCATGTGTACCCTTGTACATTCATTTCCCAGGTCTGATGACCCTGCAGCCATGTCGCTGTTATCCCAACAACATCGTAGTTACCAATTCGTACCTGAGCTTCAAGCTCATCCGCCTTATTTCTGACACTTCGTGCATTCAGATATAGAACTTTTAGCCCATTTCTCCTCTCTCTGTTTAAACCGCTGCCTATTGTGCTTAACCCAGCTCCCTGAACTCCCATCGGGCTATACGCCCCTTGAATTTTGTTGTCCTTCCTAAATTTACTTATTCTTTCAGCACATTTAACTCCATGTTCCGTCAGACCATCCCTCTGTACATGTGTCCTCCTTATCACTTGTTCCGCCTCACCTTTCCCTACTACACACTTAATATTCCGGAATCGTGTAGTCCCCACCTGTCCTTTATTCTTCATCTCGCTATCCTCTCTCTCATTCTGGATCCCTGCGAGAGAATCCGCAGAGGATCCGTAAAGAGGAGAGAGAAGTAGGGGATGGGCGGGGAGGGGGAGGAGGGAAGGAGGAGTGGAGGAGGAGGGGAGAGCAAGGGGGGGAAAGGAGAGGGAAGGAGGGGAGGATGAGGGGAGAAAGTGAGGGGGAAAGAGGAGAGGGGTAAGAAGAAGGGGAGGAAGGGTGAAGTGGGAGGGCAGGGGAGGGGGAAGGTGAGGAAGGGGAGATGAGGGGGAAGGGGAATGAGGAGGGGGAAGGGGAATGAGGAGGGGAGAAGGAAGGAGAGCAGGAGGGGGAAGGAGGTGAAGGGAGGTGGGAAGGAGGTGAAGGGAGGTGGGAGGGAGGGAGAAGGGAGGATGGAGGACATTGTATTTGAGAGAATGAATTACCTTGTGTTGTCACTTAGTCACTCCTCCGAGGCTCTGTAGGTATTCCGATGACTAACCTCTTGTTTTTGTCTCTTCCTGGGGATCCTGCCGTTCCTCTGCAGTCCAGTCCTTCTTGAGCGCATCATGACAAAATTAAATCACGCTGCACTTTGTAATTATTAACAATGAAAACACAACCACCATTTGGAACAATAATAGGATCAGGAGCAGGCCATGTGCACCCTCAAGATTATGGCTGATCTGAGAATCAAAACTGAAGAGAACATTTCTTAAGTAATATGAATACTGCAACCAAACATTTCTATTACTTTGTCCTAAAATGTAAATCACATGCTGTTCAACACAAAGCATGATTACCTAAGATAGGTTAAAAAAATTGTTGCATTTATCAATAATAGATTTACTTGTATTCCATTGGCTTACAATAATTAATATCTTCAACTTCTACATTTTCAATAGAAGAAAATAAATTCCATTTCAATATACCTTCAAAGTTAAACAGCTTTTAGTATTGGTTTATTATTGTCACATGTGCCAGGTTACAGTGGAAAAGCTTGTCTTGGATACTGTTCATACAGATCAAATCATTACACAGTGCATTGTACGAGAATAAGATAAAACAATAACAATGCAGAATAAAATGTAAATGCTACCAAAAAGTACAGTGCAGATAAATGCTAAAGTGAAAAACCATAATTTAGTTTTGCAATGTTCAATCCTGGCACTGTTTGTAACAAGAAAATACTTCAAAATTTTTAAAAATGTTAAAATAGACCATATATTTTTAAAATCATTCTGATAAATAATCATAGGTGGCTTATTATATTGCAGTTCTTTGCCTTCTGCTCAGTCACATAGGCATTCAAGACTTTTTGATATCAATATTTTGTATGTATGGATATTTTTTGTACCTAGATTTTTCCCAAACACATATAATGCTTACTTGGTTTCTAAGAATCTTTACTCCTATATTCAATGAAGAGGACATCACAAGAGTGAAGCCTATCTATTTCCAAGATATTCTGAGATGTTCACCTTGGTGTTTCCTCATAGTAATGAACAATGATAATTTAATTAGAGAAGTAATTTAGTGTAGAAGGTGGTGATGCTATCACTTGCTATTAGTATTCAATGATTTGAGCCAGTCACTTAAAATGTTATCCAGTATTAGGTCTTGGTGCAAGTTTGTATGTTTAATTATAAAGGTTATTTGGCTCATTGAGCCTGTTTTGGATTCATCAAGATTATGACTGATCTACTTCAGCTCCCTTTTCCTTCACTGTCTCAATATCTGTCAATTTCCTTAACACTACGAAATCTATTGACTTCTGTTTTGAATGAACTCACTGAAAGAGCTCCTATGGCATGCCATGCCATGGTAGTTAATTCAAAAGATTTGCCATCTTCTGAAGATATTTCTCCTTATCTCAATCCTGAATGGCCTACCTTTTATTCTGAAGTTGCAAACCTGTTGAGTCAATGAACTCCTCAGCCAAAGGAAAATCTTCTCTATATTCACTCTGTTGAGCCCCATAAGAATTGTATGAATTTCAAGAAGTGTTTCATTCTTATGAAATCTACAGAATGTTGGTCTGGTCCATCCACCATTCCTGGAACCAAATTAACCAGTCTTCATTGCATTCCTTCTGTAGTAAGTACATCCCTTCTTTAGGATAGATAGTAAACCAAAAGAAGTTGTGGTGGTGAAGGAGTACAAATACTTGTGTGTTCACCTCGACAACGGACTTGACTGGAAAACCAACACCAAGGCTGTTCACAAGAAGGGGATGAGCAGACTCTATTTTCTAAAGAAGCCGAGATCCTTCAAGGTATGCAGCAGGATGTTGGAGATCATTTATCAGTCTATTGTAGCGAGTGCAGTCTTTTCTGCGGATTTATGTTGGGGGAGCAGCATCAGAGCTGGTGATGCAAAAAGACTAAATAAACTCATCAGAAAGGCTGGATCTGTCCTTGGCTACAACCCAGACATTTATGAGTCAGTCGTAGAGAGGAGGTCACTGAACAAACTGTTACAAATTATGGACAATCAGGCACATCCTCTCCATGACCTACTGAATAAGCAGTGGAGCACTCTTTCAAACAGACTCATTCAGCTCCTCTGTCACAAGGATTGTTACAGAAAATCTTTCCCACCAAATGTAATAAGCATATTGAACAGTTCCTCTCCATGTGGCAGAACACCCATCATAGTACAATGTTTTGTTATTCCGTACCTTATTATTGCACTTTGGTAAATTATTCTTGTGTATATTATTCTGTCCTTTATTATTAGTTCCTATTTATTTATTTATTTATTTATTTTTATTGCTAAGTGTGTTTCCCATTCGGGATCAATAAAGTACTTATTATTATTCCAAACAATACAAGCACAAATACATGCTACAAGGTGTTGTATTTTAGTTATGCTTTCACAGAACCAAATATAAAGTACTGGAGATATGCAATCTTCATCTCTGAACAACAAACGGCTGAGATCATTTGGCTGTTATAGAACAAGTTTCACTGGAAAAGAAAATATCTAGTTAAACAGAAAGTAGACATGGCTCCAGCATTTGAGATTAATATGAAAATGCCTATTAAAAATGTATATATGCTTAATACAAATCCTCCCCGTCTTCCTTTGATAAACGATAAATACTCCAGTAGATTAGAATATTGATTTATATAGTTAGCAAGGAACGTTGCTTAATGCGTACCCTGCTGACAGAGCTTGTTTGGAGACTGATGAAGATTTAAACATACATTCCCGGAAAATGTAGGGTTAGGAAATTTCCCACAAGAAGGAACGAAGATCCAACTGACATAACTCAACCACAAAAGCGCAATCTTTATCTCGAATTTAGAAGCATTGCGGCGTTTTTTCACTGAACAGATTTTCTGTCAGTAAAATGTAATTTGACAAAAGTAGCGGGAAAACAATTGGAGCAAATTACACTCGGTAATAAAGTCACTTCTCTTTTAAAAATTCAAAGCCCTTTAATGCCTCGAACGAGAAGCTTTAACTAGTATAACCATATAACAATTACAGCATGGAAACAGACCATCTCGGCCCTTCTAGTCCGTGCCAAACGCTTACTCTCACCTAGTCCCACCCACCTGCACTCAGCCCATAACCCTCCATTCCTTTCCTGTCCATATACCTATCCAATTTTACTTTAAATGACAATATTGAACCTGCCTCTACCACTTCTACTGGAAGCTCGTTCTACACAGCTACCACTCTCTGAGTAAAGAAATTCCCCCTCGTGTTACCCCTAAACTTTTGCCCCCTAACTCTTAACTCATGTCCTCTTGTATGAATCTCTCCTACTCTCAATAGAAAAAGTCTATCACCGTCAACTCTATCTATCCCCCTCATAATTTTAAATACCTCTATCAAGTCCCCCCTCAACCTTCTACACTCCAAAGAATAAAGACCTAACTGGTTCAGCCTTTCTCTGTAACTTAGGTGCTGAAACCCAGGTAACATTCTAGTAAATCTCCTCTGTACTCTCTCTATTTTGTTGACATCTTTCCTATAATTCGGTGACCAGAACTGTACACAATACTCCAAATTTGGCCTCACCAATGCCTTGTACAATTTTAACATTACATCCCAACTCCTATACTCAATGCTCTGATTTATAAAGGCCAGCATACCAAAAGCTTTCTTCACCACCCTATCCACATGAGATCCCACCTTCAGGGAACTATGCACCATTATTCCTAGATCACTCTGTTCTACTGCATTCTTCAATGCCCTACCATTTACCATGTATGTCCTAATCTGATTATTCCTACCAAAATGTAGCACCTCACACTTATCAGCATTAAACTCCATCTGCCATCGTTCAGCCCACTCTCCTAACTGGCCTAAAACTCTGCAAGCTTTGAAAACCTACTTCATTATCCACAATGCCACCTATCTTAGTATCATCTGCATACTTACTAATCCAATTTACCACCCCATCATCCAGATCATTAATGTATATGACAAACAACATTGGACCCAGTACAGATCTCTGAGGCACACCACTAGTCACCAACCTCCAACCTGACAAACAGTTATCCACCACTACTCTCTGACATCCCCCATCCAGCCACTGGTGAATCCATTTTACCTACTTCAATATTAACACCTAAAGATTGAACCTTCCTAACTAACCTTCCGTGCGAAATCTTGTCAAAGGCCTTACTGAAATGCATATAGACAACATCCACTGCATTACCCTCGTCAACTTTCCTAGTAATCGCTTCAAAAAATTCAATAAGATTTGTCAAATATGACCTTCCACGCACAAATCCATGTTGACTGTTCCTAATCAGACCCTGTTTATCCAGATAATTATATATACCATCTCTAAGAATACTTTCCATTAATTTACCCACCACGCGGCGCATGTGGAAGGGCATCCAGGACATCACCAATTACAAGACAACATCACCTGACTATGCAGGTGATGCCTCCCTCCCAGATGCGCTGAATAACTTCTATGCCCGGTTTGAGGCGGAAAATGGCATGGCGGCGAGGAAGTCCACCCCTCCTACGAATGACCAGGTGCTGTGTCTCTCCGTGGCCGACGTGAGAAGAACCCTGAGCAGGGTCAACCCACGGAAGGCTGCTGGACCAGACAACATCCCTGGTAGAGTGCTCAGAGGATGTGCAGACTAGCTAACAGATGTTCTCACTGACATCTTCAACATCTCCCTGAGCAGCGCCACCATTCCAACGTGCTTCAAGGCCACCACCATCGTTCCTGTGCCGAAGAAGTCTTCAGTGTCCTGCTTAAATGACTACCATCTTGTTGCACTTACATCCATCATCATAAAGTGTTTCGAGAGGCTCGTCATGAGGCATATCAAGACCCTGCTGCCCCCCTCACTGGACCCCCTACAGTGTGCGTACCGTCCCAACCACTCAACAGATGACGCCATCACCACCACCCTCCACCTGGACAAAAAAGACACATACGTTTGGATGCTGTTCATAGACTTCAGTTCAGCATTCAACACAATCATCCCTCAGAAACTGATTGGAAAGCTGAGCCTATTGGGCCTGAACACCTCCCTCTGCAACTGGATCCTAGACTTCCTGACTGGGAGACCTCAGTCAGTCCGGATCAGGAGCAGCATCTCCAACACCATCACACCGAGCACGGGGTCTCCCCAGGGTTGCGTGCTCAGTCCACTGCTGTTCACTCTGCTGACCCACGACTGTGCTGCAATACACAGCTCGAACCATATCATCAAGTTTGCCTATGAAACAACCATGGTGGGTCTCATCAGCAAGAACGACGAGTCAGCTTACAGAGAGGAGGTGCAGTGGCAGCAGAATGGTGCAGAGCCAACAACCTGTCTCTTAATGTGAACAAAACAAAAGAGGTGGTTGTTGACTTCAGGAGGGCATGGAGCGACCACTCCCTGCTGAACATCAATGGCTCCTCAGTAGAGATAGTAAACAGCACCAAATTTCTTGGTGTTCACCTGATGGAGAATCTCACCTGGTCCCTCAACATCAGCTCCATAGCAAAGAAAGCTCAGCAGCATCTCTACTTTTTGCAAAGGCTGAGGAAAGTCCATCTCCCACCCCTCATCCTCATCACATTCTACAGGGGTTGTATTGAGAGCATCCTGAACAGCTGCATCACTGCCTGGTTCGGAAATTGCACCATTTCGGATTGCAAGACCCTGCAGCGGATAGTGAGGTCAGCTGAGAAGATCATCGGGGTCTCTATTCCCGCCATCATGGACATTTACACTACACACTGCATCCGCAAAGGAAACAGCATTATGAAGGACCCCATGCACCCCTCATACAATCTCTTCTCCCTCCTGCCGTCTGGGAAAAGGCTCCAAAGCATTCGGGCTCTCACGACCAGACTATATAACAGTTTCTTCCCCCAAGCTATCAGACTCCTCAATACCTGAAGCCTGGACTGACACTGTTTATTGTTTATTGTAATGCCTGCACTGTTTTTGTGCACTTTATGCAGTCCAGTGTAGGTCTGTAGTCTGTAGTCTAGTATAGCTTTCTCTGTGTTTTTTTCATTACGTAGTTCAGTCTAGTTTTTTGTACTGTGTCATGGTCCTGAAAAACGTCTCATTTTTACTATGCACTGTACCAGCAGTTATGGTTGAAATGACAATAAAAGTTGACTTGACTTGACACTGACGTCAAACTTACAGGCCTATAATTGCTTGGTTTACTCTTAGAACCCTTTCTAAACAATGGAACAACATGAACAATACGCCAATCCTCCGGCACCATCCCCGTTTCTAATGACATTTGAAATATTTCTGTCAGAGCCCCTGCTATTTCTACACTAACTTCCCTCAAGGTCCTAGGGAAATCCTGTCAGGACCCAGAGATTTATCCACTTTTATATTCCTTAAAAGTGCCAGTACTTCCTCCTCTTTAATCGTCATAGATTCCATAACTTCCCTACTTGTTTCCCTTACCTTACACAACTCAATATCCCTCTCCTTAGTGAATACCGAAGAAAAGAAATTGTTCAAAATCTCCCCCAGCTCTTTTGGTCCACTCTGATTCTCTAAAGGACCAATTTTATCCCTCACTATCCTTTTGCTATTAATATAGCTGTAGAAACCCTTCGGATTTACTTTCCCCTTACTTGCCAAAGCAACCTCGTATCTTCTTTTAGCTTTTCTAATTTTTTTCTTAAGATTCTTTTTACATTCATTATATTCCTCGAGCACCTCATTTACTCCATGCTGCCTATATTGATTGTAAATATCTTTTTCCAAACCAAGTTTCCAATATCCCTTGAAAACCATGGCTCTCTCAAACTTTTAACCTAACAGGAACATAAAGAGTCTGTACCCTCAAATATTCTCCTTTGAATGACCTCCATTTCTCTATTACATCCTTCCCATAAAACAAATTGTCCCAATCCACTCCTTCTAAATCCTTTCGCATCTCCTCAAAGTTAGCCTTTCTCCAATTAAAAATCTCAACCCTGGGTCCAGTCCTATCCTTCTCCATAATTATATTGAAACTAATGGTATTGTGGTCACTGGACCAGAGGTGCTCCCCAACACATACCTCCGTCACCTGACCTATCTCATTCCCTAACAGGAGAGCCAACACTGCCCCTTCTCTAGTTGGTACTTCTATGTATTGCTGCAAAAAAACTATCCTGCACACATTTTACAAACTCCAAACCATCCAGCCCTTTTACAGTATGGGCTTCCCACTCTATGTGTGGAAAATTAAAATCTCCCACAATCACAACCATGTGCTTACTACAAATATCTGATATCTCCTTATAAATTTGCTCCTCCAATTCTCGCTCCCCATTAGGTGGTCTATAATCCACCCCTATAAGTGTTACGACACATTTCCCATTCCTCAGTTCCACCCAAATAGCCTTCCTAGATGAGCCCTCTAATCTATCCTGCCACAGCAGCGCTGTAATATTTTCTCTGACAATCAATGCAACACCTCCCCCTCTTGCCCCTCCGATTCTATCACAACGGAAGCAAGTCACACCCCTCCTGCAACCATGTTTCACTAATAGCTACAACATCATATTTCCAGGTATCAATACATGCTCTAAGCTCATCCACCTTTCTTACAATGCTCCTCGCATTACAATAAATGCATTTAAGTAATTCTCCACCTCTTCCCCTCTGTTTATCTCTAATGGTGCAAACAACTTTACTATCTTATTTTTCTTCCTTCTCCCATACATCTGTTCCTACACTCTGGTTCCCCTCCCCTCTTGTATCTAGTTTAAATCTACTGCCCAATTATCTATAAATCTGAAGCCCTCCCTCCTGCACCATGTCTTCAGCCACGTGTTGATCTGCGCTATCTTACTATTTCTAAACCCGCCTGCACGTGACACTTGTAGCAATCCTGAGATTGCTATCCTGGAGGTCCTGTCCTTTAACTTGGCGCCTAGCTCCCTAAACTCACCTTTCAGGACCTCCTCACTCTTCCTATCCACGTCATTGGTCCCTGCATGGACCACCACATCCGGCTGCTCACTCTCCCTCTTGAGAATACTCAATCCGAGATATCGCGGAGCCTGGCACTAGGGAGGCAACAGACCATCCGGGATTCTCGATCTCTTCCACAGAACTTCCTATCTGTCCCCCTAACTATCGAATCCCCTATCACTGATCCCTCCTTCCCTCCTGAGCTGAGGGGCTAGTCTCGGTGCCAGAGGCGCAACCACTGCAACTTGACCCTAGGACTAGGCCCTCACGCTCCTGCGTGGCGGGACTCTTACAGAGCGAGGGAGGACTCAACCAATAGGCAGGTGTAGAGAGTCCGTCGCCTGAGTTTCATCCAATCATAATTGAGGTTTCGCAGTCCTTTTACCCAATCGACCGGGTTGGGCGGAAGAGCCGCCTGGCTTCGGGGAGTGTGAACGTGCGAGATTTCGAGGTCGTTTCGTAGCTGGCGGTTCGCGCCGAGTGACGACAAGTTGTACTCCTCGTCCACAGAAGCTGCGGGTGACCAATTCGTTGAGCGCGAGAGGCGCGTGTGTGAGATCGTGAGCTAGTGGACTCTCCAACGGTCGTTACTTGCCAGTACATAGGTAGCTGATGGGCGAGTACGGAGCAGAAACAGAGCCAGGTGATCCGCAGCTGACCCTGTTCCTCGCCCGACAAAAAAAACTCAACAGTCTCGCCACCCCGTGTTCTCTTCGCCAGTGAAGGCCGTTTGAAGGTGTATGGAGGTGAGACCGTGACTGCTGGCGAATAAAGTCAACGTCTACACATTTCAAACTCCAGTTCACAATTTTAATGGTCCCCAGCAAATGGTATTCAATAGACGAGGCCCCTTCTAATTTATCATTATATGTACAATTATAACGTAGGGAGACCAAGACGTTGGTTGGGTTCGTTGCTTCATTTGCTAAATTGTGTTTTGAGCGGGGTGGGAAAAAATTTTCCCGCGGGTTTTACTGGTTTTGAAGGGTACCGTTCGAGGTCGGGCTCGACGGTTTGAGGGTCAAATTTCAGTAATTTCTTGTGACTCCAATGACAATACAAACTAGTGCAGGTTAGAATCAGGCTCTTTACCCACTAAGTCTGTACCAATGTAATCCCTTTTACAGTATTTGGTAACCTCTAGAGACTAGATTGACTAGTAAAATGACAATGAGATGACGCACTGAAAACGAAATAACTCGAGATGAAGAACACCTAGACATGATGTAATGTTGTAAAAAGAATAGGGTATTGTTCAATATATTCAATTACTGCAAGGTAACCCTAACCCTAACCCTAATCAATATTACCAAAAGAATGTTGTGATAGAAAGCACAAATAGAATTTAAACCAGAAGAATACAGTTTGTTTTCCGTGGAGCACAAAGACAAAGTAGGACTTGATACCAAAAATATAAAGAGCATAGTTGTCTAGATAAAAGGAGCAGAGATGTCTAAAATCAAAATTGGGTGGAGGGTGTTAAAGGATTAGGGGTGATGAGATTTTCATACATATAGTGGCTGTGATCTGGAATGCAATGTCTAATGGAGATGAAGAAGGTCATTGAATTTTAAAAGTTAATTTCATTTCCCAACATTGGCTGCTGTATTATGATTAGACAAGTAGCAAGATCAGTTTTCTGGAGATTGAAGCTACATAAAACATCTGGCCTGGATGGTGTCCCTGGCATAGATCATGCGCAGATCAACTGGCAGGGATATTTGCAGACATTTTTAACTTCTCCCTGCTTCAGTCTGAGCTTTGTGCTCAACACATCACTGAAACTAGCCTCCCCTTTGTCTACGCTTCTCACTGTTTCAGTAAAATGATATCATAATCAAAAATCCCACCCTAGACATTCCTCCCCTTTCCTATTGGGCAGATGATGCAAAAGCATGAAAGAAATGATAGTGACTTCAGGAAAGCAAGAGGTAGTTTAAAATTGTTTGGATCACCGAGGAGTTCTCTTGGTCTGTCAACATGACCTCGATAGTGGAGAAGGTACAACAGCCTGAGGTGCTTAAGCAGAGCTAATCTGCTCCAAAAATTGCTGGCCAACTTTTATTGATATGCAATAGAAAGGATGCTGACATACAGAATGTCAGCAAGACAGATCACAAAGTACTTTAACAGGTGATTAGGATGGCTCAGCGCATCATTGGGACTCAATGACAGGACTGGAGATGATCTATAACTCTTGATGCTGTACCCCATGCATTGTAAATATCTGTTTTGCATGGACTAGAGCAGGAGTGCAATCTTGTTGTCTTGAGCAATGACAATAAGTATCTGTTCATCAGGCTCAGGAAAAGCCACTACCCTGCTGTTAAAAGACTCTTTAATGGTTCCCCAATATAAGATGGACTCCTGACCTCACAATCAAACTTGTTATGGTTTTGCATATTATTGTCTACCTGTACTGCATTTGCTCTGTAGCTGGTGTACTTTATTCTGCTTCCTGTTATTTTACCTTCTACTATTAATGCACTGTGTAATGATTTGATCTGTAAGACAAGCTTTTTGCTGTACCTCAGTATGTGACAGTAATTGTCAACCAAACCAATCAGTATCTTTGAAAAGTCACTAACCCAAAAACGTCAACTTTGTTTCTGTCTTGAGAGATCTGCCTAAGATGCTGAGTGTTTTTATTTTAATATCACAAGTTCCAAGCATGTTTGCATCCCTTATTGTAGGCCCAACTCTCAAGGGAGGGAAGTTCCTGACTTGTTGAGGTAGTGAAATTGTTAATTTTCACTCCCGGCCAGTTCTAGCATTTCCCAGCCTGAATGTGTGAAACTGCAGTGAGCAAAACAGTTCTGAATTGTTTTCCTGCTTATTTTTCACCAACTCAAAAAGGCAATAGTTATACCAGTGCCTAAGAAGAGTGGTGTGAGCTGTCTTAATGTCTATTGCCCAGTAGCACTTACATCTAAGGTGATAAAATGCTATGAGAGGTTGGTCATGACTGGAATGGACTCCTGCCTCAGCAAGGACCTGGACCCACTGCAAATTGCTTATGGCCACAATAGGTCCATGGCAGACACAATCTCCATGGCTCTTCGCACAACCTTAGATCGCCTGGATTGTCACAGCTCAGAGATGTGTGCTTAGTCCACTGCTCTACTCCCTCTATACCCATGATGGTCTGGCTAGGTATAGTTCAAATACCATCTATAAATTTGCTGATGATACAACAATTGTTGGTAGAATCTCAGATGGAGATGAGAGAGCGTATAGGAGTGAGATGTACCAGCTAGTTGAGTGGTGTCACTGAAGCAACCTTACTCTCAATGTCATTAAGATGAAGGAAGGGCAAGACGAGGGAACACATACCAATCCTCATTGAGGGATCAGAAGTGGAGAGAGTGAGCAACTTCAAATTTCTGGGTGTCAAGATCTCTGAGGATCTAAACTGGTCCAACATATTGATGCACCTGTAAAGGCATCACAGCAGATATATTAGGAGTTTGAAGAGATTTGGATTGTCAACTAAAATACTCAAACTTATAGAAGTACTATGAAGAGCATTCTGATAGGCTACATCACTGTCTGGTATGGTGGGGCTACTGCACAGGACCAAGAGAAGCTACAGAAAGTTGGTAAAGTTAGTCAGCTCCATCTTGGGTACCAGCCCCCCATAGTACCCAAGACATCTTCAAGGAGCAGTGTCTCAGAAAGGTGATGTACACTATTAAGGACCCCCATCACCCAGGGCTGTTACTGTCCAGAAGAAGGTACAGAAGCCTGAAGGCACACACTCAGCAATTCAGGAACAGTTTCTACTCATATGCCATATGATTCCTAAATGTTCATTGAACCCATGAACATTACCTCACTTTTGAAAATATAGTATTTGCTTTAGCACCGTTTTTAATTTATTCAATATACATGTACTTACTGTAATTGATTTTTTCTTTCTATATTTTAAATCAATTCGATATAAGTAATTGATTTACTTGTTTATTATTTTTTAAATTTTATTTTTTTTCTCTGCTAGATTATGTATTACATTCAACTGCTGCTGCTCAGTTAACAAATTTTATGACACATGTCAGTGATAAACCTGTTTCTGAATCTATCGTGACAAAAATCACTTTTTTTAACTCACAAACACATGTAAATGATGCTATTTAAAAACATGTTCACTCTAAGCACACTGTAGTGTCTAACAGTGCACACGACTGACACTAGTTAGAAATTTCGGCAATGGTCTCTTGCTCCAATTAAGCAAATCACAGCAATTTTCTTGATTAGTTTTTTTTAAAAAGACTTGTCCTAAATAAGCAGCTGCCCTGTTAACCGATGTCCCAATTAACCAGAATCCACTGTATTTTTTCATTATACTCTTAAGAATTACTAATTGTATTGTATTGAATAGAAAATAAAGTTGTTGTTTTTTTTTAGCCCAAAACGGTTTGGAAAAGTGTGAATCATTTCTACTATGGCATTGATGCTAACAGCAGATCAGCAGATGTATTTGGTGATGCTTTGGTCAATTGCAATTCATTCTTCAATCCTTATAAAGCACAGGTAAAAATTGTTTCTAAATTACTTTTAGAATATGATTCTTGTATCTTTTGTTTACAAACTGTCATTTAAGTTTGGTTATATAACCTCATTAGAATTCAAGTCAAAATAGTGAACAAAATTTATTTGGGAAAAGTAATAATGGCAGAGTTATAACTCAATATTAATGTAGAAAAATGCTAGTATATTCAGATTTGGATTGGCGAAAAGCATCTCCACAATCTCCGTCAGCACAGGTGCACCAGGAAGGCTGTGTGCTTAGCCTCCTGCTCTTCTCGCTTTACACTTATGATTATGAGGCTAAGCACAGCCCCAATTCTGTATCTAAGTTCGCTGACGACACCACTGTTGTTGGCCGAATCGAGGTGGTGGTGAATCAGCATATTGAAAATCTGGCTGAGTGGTGCCTCGTCAGCAGGCTGTCACTGAATGTCAGCAAGACCATGAAGCTGATTACTGACTGCAGGAGGAGGAAACCAGAAGTCCACGAGCCAGTTCTCATCAAGGAATCAGAGGTGGACAGGGTGTCAGATCTGGTGTCTTTGATCCTCAGGTTCTTTTAGGAGTCTAAGAATGAGTGAAAACCTGTAGCTTAATGATCATCTATTTAAAATTTAAATGACAAAACAGGTTCAGAGCATATGAAACTAAAGGAAAGAACCTCAGGGGAAAAAAAGAGACAAGATGCTAAGAATGAAGATGGCATTTTTTTTTGCAGCAACCAACACTTTTATACCTTGATAAAGCCACGTTCCTAGGATAAGCAAAGGCCCTATAGAAGACGCACAGGCATGGCCTGTTTTACACTTGGCCAATGAAAAATGAAAGGTGATAAACCATATCACTTTGCTACCAGTAGGTGGGTCTAACACCAAATACTGTGGAAAAATTATTGGCATGCAGCGTGAAATAGGCCCATCCGGCCCTTTGAGCCTTGCCTCCCAGCAATCCCCCGATTCAATCATAGCCTTATCATGGGATAATTTAATACAACTTCATGTGTTAGTAAAAAGTACATATTCAATCTTGCTTAAAAACTTATTAATCCAATTAATACCTTATTTAAAAACATTTAAAAAAAGAGACAACAGATTCCAACAAGCCCCCGTTGTTAAAGCTCACATTTAGAATCATTACATCTGAAAATTCGGAGGCAGGAAAAATACAGATGCCGGCATAGAGATGTTGGGACTGCATTGTAAGTAACTGATAGCAGTCCTAACATCTCTACCTCGGGGTCTTCACAAAAGTTCACACCTCTATTAATGCAAGTATAAAACTAATGACCCTGTCATTACCTCTATGACTCTTAATGACCCTCATGTGTTGCCATACCTTTTAAACAACTTAGAGAGTTTATAAACTGGAAAACTACGCACCATGAATCAGAACTGAAGAAGCCTCTCGGATGAATGGTGAAACGTATTCTAGACAACATAGCAAGTCCAGTTACCTTGATTTATTACTGCTTGATGTATAAACTATCTACGTTACAGAATGATCAAAAACTACTTCAGTTGTGTAATATCAAAGAACATACATGTTCTTAAAAGTATAGCATTATGCCATGTTTGGATACATCAGGGACACTTATATGAGTTTGGATTCTGATGATGATCACCTTTAAACAAACACAAAAAAGTAGATTATAATAATGCATATTAATATGAATATTATGACTTAATATTTAGTAACCCCAGCTTCCAAGACTGAAATGAACTCATTTAAATAAATCCCATCCATCAGTTTGATGTCAGCTTCTTTACAAATGTAATCAGCCAAATTAGTTATCTTCGGTGTTGTCAGGTATGTAGGTGCAACATTACTCACCTATGACTGCACATGTTCCCTCATTGACTGCTAGGAGAAGAGCTGTGCCCTACTGGAATGGTACCTTCTGAACTCAGGCAAAAAGCAGCTTTTATGGTAAATATGTGATAAGGTTGGATAGCTTTGCCATGAACAGAGATGGTTGTGTTTGGGGTTATAATACGGATAGGGTCAGATGTGTCATTTCGCAAATCATGTTGATCGTATTCACAAATAACTGAGTTTGAGGCACTATGTAGACGGGGGGAGGGTGTGGTATGACCATTGTATACTTACGACTTTTTGTCAGAATGATGAACCACAGGTAAAGTAACTACATCACCATTGTGGGAATGTTTAATGAGAAGGAAATATACTTGCTCTGGATCTGTAGGAATACCTAACGTATGTATTGACATACCCAACAATTTGAATCATTAACAGCATCTGCATATTTGTGTGATACCCATAAGTGTACTTTGAGTCATTTCAACCTGCACATCATGAGTAGAGGAAGCAAGAAAACTTATAACAACAAACATCGAAATAAAATCCATAATAAGACCGTAAGATATAGGAGCAGAAGTAAGCCATTTGACCCATTGAGTCTGGTTTGCCGTTTCATCATGGCTGATCCAATTTTCCTCTCAGCCCCAATTTCCTGCCTTCTCCTTGTACCCCTTCAGGCTCATTCTTCTGAATTCTTGTAAATACAGGCCCAGAGCTATCAAACGCTCTTTATATGACAAGCTATTCAATGGACAATAGGTGCAGGAGTAGGCCATTTGGCCCTTCGAGCCAGCACCACCATTCACTGTGATCATGGCTGATCATCCACAGTCAGTACCCCGTTCCTGCCTTCTTCCCATATCCCTTGACTCTGTTATCTTTAAGAGCTCTATCTAACTCTTTCTTGAAAGCATCCAGAGAATTGGCCTCCACTGCCTTCTGAGGCAGAGCATTCCACAGATCCCAACTCTCTGGGTGAAAAGGTTTTTCCTCAACTCCGTTCTAAATGGCCTACCCCTTATTCTTAAACTGTAGCCTATGGTTCTGGACTCCCCCAACATCAGGAACATGTTTCCTGCCTCTAACATGTCCAATCCCTTAATAATCTTATATGTTTCAATCAGATCCCCTCTCATCCTTCTAAATTCCAGTGTATACAAGCCCAGTCGCTCCAATCTTTCAACATGCGACAGTCCTGCCATCCCGGGAATTAACCTCGTGAGCCTACGCTGCACTCCCTCAATAGCAAGAATGTCCTTCCTCAAATTTGGAGACCAAAACTGAACACAATACTCCAGGTGTGGTCTCACCAGGGCCCTGTACAACTGCAGAAGGACCTCTTTGCTCCTATACTCAACTCGCCTTGTTATGAAGGCCAACATGCCATTAGCTTTCTTCACTGCCTGCTGTACCTGCATGCTTACTTTCAGTGACTGATGAACAAGGACACCTAGATCTTATTGTACTTCCCCTTCCCATAACTTGACACCATTCAGATAGTAATCTGCCTTCCTGTTCTTGCCACCAAAGTGGATAACCTCACATTTATCCACATTAAACTGCATCTGCCATGCATCTGCCCACTCACCCAACCTGTCCAAGTCACCCTGCATTCTCCTAACATCCTCCTGACATTTCACACTGCCACCCAGCTTTGTGTCATCTGCAAATTTGCTAATGTTACTTTTAATCCCTTTATCTAAATCATTAATGTATATTGTAAATAGCTGCGGTCCCAGCACCGAGCCTTGCGGTACCCCACTAGTCACTGCCTGGCATTCTGAAAGGGACCCGTTAATCCCTAATCTTTGTTTTCTGTCTGCCAACCAATTTTCTATCCATGTCAGTACCCTTCCCCCAATACCATGTGTTCCAATTTTGCCCACTAACCTCCTATGTGAGACCTTGACAAAGGCTTTCTGAAAGTCCAGGTGCACTACATCCACTGGGTCTCCCTTGTCCATTTTCATAGTTACATCCTCAAAAAATTACAGATTGGTCAAGCATGATTTCCCCTTCATAAATCCATGCTGACTCGGACCAATCCTGTAACTGCTACCCAAATGTGCCGCTATTTCATCTTTTATAATTGACTCCAGCATCTTCCCCACCACTGATGTCAGGCTAACTGGCCTATAATTCCCTGTTCCCTCTCTCCCTCCTTTCAGACAGACAGACATACTTTATTGATCCCGAGGGAAATTAGGTTTCGTTCCAGTCGCACCAACCAAGAATAGTGTAGAAATATAGCAATGTAAAACCATAAATAATTAAATAATAATAAATAAATTATTCCAATTGGAAGTAAGTCCAGGACCAGCCTATTGGCTCAGGGTGTCTGACACTCTGAGGGAGGAGTTGTAAAGTTTGATGGCCACAGGCAGGAATGACTTCCCGTGATGCTCAGTGGTGCATCTCGGTGGAATGAGTCTCTGGCTGAACGTACTCCTGTGCCTAACCAGTACATTATGGAGTGGATGGGAGACATTGTCCAAGATGGCATGCAACTTGGACAGCATCCTCTTTTCAGACACCACCGTCAGAGAGTCCAGTTCCACCCCCACAACATCACTGGCCTTACGAATGAGTTTGTTGATTCTGTTGGTGCCTGCTACCCTCAGCCTGCTGCCCCAGCACACAACAGCAAACATGATAGCACTGGCCACCACAGACTCGTAGAACATCCTCAGCATCGTCCGGCAGATGTTAAAGGACCTCAGTCTCCTCAGCAAGTAGAGATGGCTCTGACCCTTCTTGTAGACAGCCTCAGTGTTCTTTGACCAGTCCAGTTTATTGTCAATTTGTATCCCCAGGTATTTGTAATCCTCCACCATGTCCACACTGACTCCTTGGATGGAAACAGGGGTCACCGGTGCCTTAGTCCTCCTCAGACAATAGACAGTAGGTGCAGGAGTAGGCCATTCAGCCCTTCTAGCCAGCACCACCATTCACTGTGATCATGGCTGATCATACACAATCAGTACCCTGTTCCTGCCCTCTCCCCATATCTCTTGACCCTGCTATCTATAAGAGCTCTATCTAACTCTATCTTGAATGCATCCAGAGACTTGGCCTCCACTGCCTTCTGGGGCAGAGCATTCCACATATCCACCACTCTCTGGGTGAAAAAGTTTTTCCGCATCTCTGTTCTAAATGGCCTACCCCTTATTCTTAAACTGTGGCCTCTAGTTCTGGACTCACCCATCAGCGGGAACATGCTTCCTCCCCCCAGCATGTCCAATCCCTTAATAATCTTATATGTTTCAATCAGATCCCCTCTCATCCTTCTAAATTCCAGTGTATACAAGCCCAGTCGCTCCAATCTTTCAATATGTGACAGTCCTGCCATCCTGGAAATTAACCTCGTGAACCTACGCTGCACTCCCTCAATAGCAAGAATGTCCTTCCTCAAATTTGGAGACCAAAACTGAACACAATACTCCAGGTGTGGTCTCACCAGGGCCCTGTACAACTGCAGAAGGACCTCTTTACTCCTATACTCAACTCCCCTTGTTATGAAGGCCAACATGCCATTAGCTTTCTTCACTGCCTGCTGTACCTGCATGCTTGCTTTCATTGACTGATGTACAAGAACACCTAGATCTCGTTGTACTTCCCCTTTTCCTAACTTGACTCCATTTAGATAGTAATCTGCCTTCCTGTTCTTGCCACCAAAGTGGATAACCTCACATTTATCCACATTAAACTGCATCTGCCATACATTTGCCCACTCACCCAACCTGTCCAAGCCACTCTGCATTCTCATAACATCCTCCTGACATTTCACACTGCCACCCAGTTTTGTGTCATCAGCAAATTTGCTAATGTTACTTTTAATCCCTTCATCTAAATCATTAATGTATATTGTAAACAGCTGCGGTCCCAGCACCAAACCTTGCAGTACCCCACTGGTCACAGCCTGCCATTCCGAAAGGGACCCATTAATCGCTACTCTTTGTTTCCTGTCAGCCAGCCAATTTTCAATCCATGTCAGTACTCTGCCCCCAATACCATGTGCCCTAATTTTGCCCACTAATCTCCTATGTGGGACTTTATCAAAAGCTTTCTGGAAGTCCAGGTACACTACATCCACTGGCTCTCCCTTGTCCATTTTCATAGTTACATCGGGTCCACCACCAGCTCCTTAGTCTTTTTCACATTAAGCGGCAGATGATTCTGCTCACACCATGTGACAAAGTTTCCCACCGTAGCCCTGTACACCGCCTCATCTCCCTTGCTGATGCATCCAACTATGGCAGAGTCATCAGAAAACTTCTGAAGATGGCAAGACTCTGTGCAGTAGTTGAAGTCCGAGGTGTAGATGGTGAAGAGAAAGGGAGACAGGACAGTCCCCTGTGGAGCCCCAGTGCTGCTGACCACTCTGTCTGACACACAGTGTTGCAAGTGCACGTACTGTGGTCTGCCAGTCAGGTAATCAATAATCCATGACACCAGGGAAGCATCCGCCTGCATTACTGTCAGCTTCTCATCCAGCAGAGCAAAGCGGATGGTGTTGAACGCACTGGAGAAGTCAAAAAACATTCTTAAAAAGTGGGATAACATTAGCTACCCTCCAATCCACAGGAACTGATCCTGAATCTATAGGACATTGGAAAATGATTACCAATGCGTCCACGATTTCTAGAGCCACCTCCTTAAGTACCCTGGGATGCAGACCATCAGGCCCTGGGGATTTATCAGCCTTCAGTCCCATCAGTCTACCCAACACCATTTTCTGCTGAATGTGAACTTCCTTCAGTTCCTCTGTTACCCTAGGTTCTCTGGCCACTATTACATCTGGGAGATTCAATCCTGGAATCACTCATGAACCTCCTTTGAATCCTCTCTAGTTTGGACACATCCTTTCTAAGATAAGAGGCCAAAACTGCTCACAGTATTACAAGTGAGCCCTCACCAGTGCTTTATAAAGTCTCCACATTACATCCTTGCTTTTAAATTCTAGTCCTCTTGAAAGGAATGCTAACATTACATTTGCCTTCCAAACCACAGACTCAACCTGTAAATTAACCTTAAGGGAATTCTGCACAAGCACTCCCTTTGCGTCTCTTTTTTGTATTTTCTCTCCATTTAGAAAATAGTCAACCTTTTCATTTCTTCCAAGCTGCATGACCATACACTTCCTGATACTGTATTCCATCTGCCATTTCTTTGTCCATTCTCCTAATCTGTCTAAGTCCTTCTTTAGACTCTCGATTTCCTCAAAATTACTTGCCTCTTCACCTATCTTCATATTGTCTCCAAACTTTACAACAAAGCCATCAATTCTTTCATCAGAATCATTGACAAAATGATTCGGTCCCAACACAGACCCTGTGGAACACCACTAGTCACTTCAGCCAACCAGAAAAGGCTCCCTTTATTCCCACTCTTTGCCTCCTGCCAACCAGCCCCTACTTTATTCATGCTAGAATCTTTACTGTAGTACTATGGTCTTGTAGCTTGTTAAGCAGCCTCGTGTGTGTCGCCTTGATAAATGCCTTCTGAAAATCCAAGTACACAACATCAACTGATTCTCCTTTTATCTATCCTGCTTTTCATTTCTTTGAAGAATTCCGACAGATTTGTCAGGCAAGATTTTCCCTTGAGGAAACCATGCTGACTATGGCCTATTTATCATGTGCCTTCAAGTACCCTGAGACCTCATCCTTAACAATCGACTCTAACATCTTCCCAACCACTGAGGTGAGACTAACTGGCCTATAGTTTCCTTTTTTCTGCCTCTCTCCCTTCTTGAAGAGTGGAGTGACATTTGTAACTTTCCTGTCTCTGGAACCATTCCAGAATCTAATGATTCTTGAAAGATCATTACTAATGCCTCCACAATCTCTTCAGCCACCTTTTTCAGAACCCTTGTGTGTACACCATCTAGTCCAGGTGACTTATCCACTTTCAGATCTTTCAGTTTCCCAGAACCTTCTCCCTAGTAAACTTCACATAATTCATGACCCTCGACAAATGGAAGTTCCACCATACTGCTCGTATCTTTCACAGTGAAGACTAATGCAAAATACTTAATCAGTTTGTCTGCCATTTTGCTGTCCCTATTACTACCTCTCCAGCATCATTTTCCAGTGGTCTGATATCCACTTTCGCCTCTCTTTTGCATTTTATGTATCTGAAGAAACTTTTGGTATCGTTTTTAATATTATTGGCCAGTTTACTTTTGTATTCCATCTTTACCTTAGTAACTTTTTTAGTGAACTTCTGTTTGTTTTTAAAAGCTTCCCAATCCTCTAAGTTCCCACCAATTTTTGCTCAATTATGTGCCCCCTCTTTGACTTTAATGTTGACTTTTCTTGTTAGCCACGGAGGTGTCTTACTTTTTAGGATGTATATATCCTGTACCTTCCAAAATGCTTCCAGAAATTCCATCCATTGCTGCTCTGCCATCATCCCTGACAATGTTTTTTCCAATTAATTCTGGCCAGCTTCTCGCTCATGCCTCTGTAATTTCCTTTACTCCACTATAACACTGATACATCTGACTTCAGTTGCTCCTCAAATTTCAGGGTGAATTCAATCATATTATGATCACTTGCCCCTAAGCATTCTTACCATTAAGTGCTCTCATCAATTAGAATCATAGAACATTACAGCACAAAAACAGGCCTTTTGGCCCTTCTTGGCTGTACCGAACCACTTTTATGCCTAGCCCCACTGACCTGCACCTGGACCATATCCCTCCATACACCTCTCATCCATGCACCTGTCCAAGTTTTTCTTAAATGTTAAAAGTGAGCCCACATTTAGCACTTCATCTGGCAGCTCATTCCACACTCCCACCACTCTCTGTGTGAAGAAGCCCCCTCCCAATGTTCCCTTTAAACTTTTCCTCCTTCACCCTTAACCCATATCGTCTGGTTTTTTCTACGCTAGCCTTGGAAAAAGCCTGCTTGCATTTACTCTATACCCATCATAATTTTATATACCTCTATCAAATCTCCCCTCATTCTTCTAAGCTCCAGGGAATGAAGTCCTAACCTATTCAACCTTTCTCTGTAACTCAGTTTCTCAAGTCCCGGCATCATCCTTGTAAACCTTCTCTGCACTCTTTCAACCTTATTAATATCCTTCCTGTAATTCAGTGACCAAAACTGCACACAATACTCCAAATTCGGCCTCTCCAATGCCTTATACAACCTCACCATAACATTCCAACTCATCTACGCAATACTTTGATTTCTAAAGGCCAATGTACCAAAAGCTCTCTTTACTACCCTATCTACCTGTGACGCCACTTTTAGGGGATTTTGTATCTGTATTCCCAGATCCCTCTGTTCTACTACACTCTTCAGTGCCCTACCATTTACCTTGTATGTTCTACTTTGGTTTTTCTTTCCAAAGTGCGACACCTCACACTTGTCTGTATTAAACTCCATCTGCCATTTTTCAGCCCATTTTTCCAGCTGGTCCAAATCCCTCTGCAAGCTTTGAAAACCTTCCTCACTGTCCACTACACCTCCAATCTTTGTATCATCAGCAAATTTGCTGATCCAAATTACCACATTATCATCCAGATCATTGATATAGATGACAAATAAAATGGACCCAGCACTGATCCCTGTGGCACACCACTAGTCACAGTCCTCCACTACCACTCTCTGACTTCTCCCATTGAGCCAATGTCTAATCCAGTTTACAACCTCACCATGTATACCTAGCGACTGAATCTTCCTAACTAACCTCCCATGCGGGACCTTGTCAAAGGCCTTACTGAAGTCCATGTAGGCAACATCCACTGACTTCCCTTCATCCACTTTCCTTGTACCCTCCTCGAAAAACTCTAATAGATTTGTTAAACATGACCTACCACACACAAAGCCATGTTGACTCTCCCTAATAAGTCCCTGTCTATCTAAATACTTATAGATCCTATCTCTTAGTACTCCTTCCAATAATTTACCTACTACTGACATCAAAATTACTGGCCTATAATTTCCCGGATTACTTTTAGAGTCTTTTTTAAACAACAGAATAACATGAGCTATCCTCCAATCCTCCGGCACCTCACCCGTCGATACTGACATTTTAAAAATATCTGCCAGGGCCCCTGCAATTTCAACACTAGTCTCCTTCAAGGTTCGAGGGAATACCCTGTCAGGTCCTGGGGATTTACCTACTCTGATTTGCCTCAAGATAGCAAGCGCCTTCTCCTATTCAATCTGTATAGGTTCCATGACCTCACTACTCATTTGCCTTATTTCCATTGACTCCATGCCAGTTTCCTTAGTAAATACAGACACAAAAAAAACATTTAAGATCTCCCCCATTTCTTTTGGTTCCATACATAGCCGACCACTCTGATCTTCAAGAGAGCCAATTTTATCCCTTACTATCCTTTTGCTCTTAATATACCTGCAGAAGCTCTTTGGATTATCCGTCACCTTGACTGCCAAAGCAACCTCATGTCTTCTTTCAGCCCTCCTGATTTCTTTCTTAAGTATGTTTTTGCACTTTTTAGACAATAGACAATAGGTGCAGAAGTAGACCATTCGGCCCTTCGAGCCTGCACCGCCATTTTGAGATCATGGCAGATCAATTACTATCAATACCCGGTTCCTGCCTTGTCCCCATCTCCCTTGATTCCCCTATCCATAAGATACCTATCTAGCTCCTTCTTGAAAGCATCCATAGAATTGGCCTCCACTACCTTCTGAGGCAGTGCATTCCAGACCCCCACAACTCTCTGGGAGAAGAAGTTTTTCCTTAACTCTGTCCTAAATGACCTACCCCTTATTCTCAAACCATGCCCTCTGGTACTGGACTCTCCCAGCATCTGGAACATATTTCCTGCCTCTATCTTGTCCAATCCCTTAATAATCTTATATGTTTCAATCAGATCCCCTCTCAATCTCCTTAATTCCAGCATGTACAAGCCCAGTCTCTCTAACCTCTCTGCGTAAGACAGTTCAGACATCCCAGGAATTAACCTCGTGAATCTACGCTGCACTTCCTCTACAGCCAGGATGTCCTTCCTTAACCCTGGAGACCAAAACTGTACACAATACTCCAGGTGTGGTCTCACCAGGGCTCTGTACAAATGCAAGAGGATTTCCTTGCTCTTGTACTCAATTCCCTTTGTAATAAAGGCCAACATTCCATTAGCCTTCTTCACTGCCTGCCGCACTTGCTCATTCACCGTCAGTGACTGATGAACAAGGACTCCTAGATCTCTTTGTATTACTCCCTTACCCAACTCTACACCGTTCAGATAATAATCTGCCTTCCTGTTCTTACTCCCAAAGTGGATAACCTCACACTTATTCACATTAAACGCCATCTGCCAAGTATCTGCCCACTCACCCAGCCTATCCAAGTCACCCTGAATTCTCCTAACATCATCACATGTCACACTGCCATCCAGCTTAGTATCATCAGCAAATTTGCTAATGTTATTTTCTATGCCTTCATCCAAATTATTAACGTAAATGGTAAACAGCTGTGGTCCCAATACCGAGCCCTGTGGCACCCCACTAGTCACCACCTGCCATTCCGAGAAACACCTCGGGAACCTTTTTATACTCCTCAGGCACCTTATTTGCTCCCTGTTTCCTATACGTGTCATACATCTCTCTCTTCTTTATCAGAGTTGCAATCTCCCTTGAGAACCAAGGTTCCTTATTCTTATTCACTTTGCCTTTAATCCTAACAGGAACATACAAACTCTGCACTCTCAAAATCTCTCCTTTAAAGGCCTCCCACTTACCAACGACATCCTTACCAGAGAACAACCTGTCCCAATCCACGCTTTTTAGATCCTTTCTCATTTCTTCAAATTTGGCCTTTTTCCAGTTTAGAACCTCAACTCGAGGACCAGATCTATCTTTATCCATGATCAAGTTGAAACTAATGGTGTTATGAGCACTGGAACCAAAGTGTTCCCCTACACACACTTACGTCACCTGTCCTGACTCGTTTCCTAATAAGAGATCTAATATTGCATCCTCTCTGGTCTGTTCCTCTTGTATATTGATTTAGAAAACTTTCCTGAACACATTTCACAAACTCTAACCCATCTAGACCTTTAACAGTATAGGAGTCCCAATCAATATGTGGAAAATTAAAATCCCCTACTATCACAACTTTATGTACCGTGCAGTTGTCTGCTATTTCTCTGCAGATTTTCTCATCCCATTCTCGCTGACTATTGAGTGGTCTATTATACAACCCCATTAAAGTGGTCATATCTTTCTTGTTTCTCAGCTCCACCCATATGTCCTCAGTAGACAAGCCCTCTAATCTGTCCTGCCTGAGCACTGCTGTAACATTTTCCTTGATTAGCAATGCCACCCCCCTCCCACTCTTCATCCCTCTGCCTCTGTCACGTCTGAAACATCTGAACCCTGGAACATTAAGCTGCCAGTCCTGCCCCTCCTGTAGCCAAGTTTCACAAATGGCTACAATGTCATAATTCCACGTGTCAATCCATGCCCTCAGCTCGTCAGCCTTCCCCACAATACTCCTTGCATTGAAATAGACACACGTCAGAAGATTATTACCTCCACACACAACCCTTCTATTTGTGACTTTGCATGAAACTTTAACATCATTTATTTTTACCCCCGCTCCACTATCTACTCTGGCACTCTGGTTCCCATCCCCCTGCCAATCTAGTTTAACGCCCCCTCCCCCCAATAGCACTAACAAACCTCCCTGCAAGGATATTGGTCTCCCTGTAATTCAGGTGTAACCCGTCTCTCTTGTATAGGTCCTACCTGCCCCAGAAGATGTCCCAATGATCCTGAAACCTTAAACCCTGCCCCCCTACACCAGTTCCTCAGCCATGTGTTCATCCTCCAGAGCATCCTATTCTTACCCTCACTGGTATGTGGCACAGGTAGCAATCCTGAGATTACCACCCTCTCGGTTCTGCTTTTTAACTTCCTACCAAGCTCTCTATACTCACTATTCAGGACCTCCTCACTCTTTCTCCCTATGTTATTGGTACCGATGTGTACCATGACATCTGGCTGCTCACTCTCCCATTTCAGAATGCTGTGCACACGATCAGAGACATCCCTGACCCTGGCACCCGGGAGGCAACAAACCATCTGGGAGTCTCTGTCGCAACCACAGAACCTCCTATCTGTACCTCTAGCTATCGAGTCCCCTACCACTACTGCTCTCCTCTTCCTCCCCCCCCCTCCCTTCTGCACTGCAGAACCAGACTCAGTGCCAGAGATCCGGCTGCAGCAGCTTGTCCCAAGTAAGTCATCCCCCCCCCAACAGTATCCAAATCGGTATACTTGTTGTTGAGGGGAATGGCCACAGTGGAGCCCTGCTCTGCCTGCCCTTTCCCCTTCCCTCGCCTGGCAGTAACCCAATTACCTGTGCGCTGCTCCTTTGGCGTAGCTACCTCCCTGAAACTACTATCTAAAAACTTCTCATTCTCCCGAATGATCCGGAGGTCATCCAGCTCCTGCTCCAGTTCTCTAACGCGGTTTATTAGGAGCTGCAGCTGGATGCACTTCTTGCAGGTGTCGCTGTCAGGGAGACCAGAGGCCTCCCTGACTTCCCACATCCTGCAAGAGGAGCATTCCAACATCCTGCCTGGCATTCTCTCTACTCTAAACGAAGAAAACAAAACTTACCAGAACCCACCCTTGCCTCTGCCTATTCACGCCGAAACCTGTTGAGCCAAAGCTGTCCCACTCTGACTCAGTCCACTCCGACAGCCACTGTATGTGGCAGTTTTTTTTTTAAACCTTTGGCGCGCTACATCACGCGCCTGCGTGATTCTGGTTGATTGCACAACGCCCAATCCAAAATAGCTGATCCCTAGTGGGCTCAACCATGAGCTGCTCTAAAAAGCCATCTCAAAGGCACTCTAGAAATTCCCCCTCCTACAATCCAGCACCAACCTGATTTTCCCAATCTACCTGCATATTAAAATCCCTCATGACTATTGTGACATTGCCCTTTTGGCATGCATTTTCTATCTCCCATTGTAATTTGTAGACCACTTCCTTGCTACTGTTTGGCTGCATACAATTCCCATCAGGGTCTTTTTACCCTTGCAGTTCCATAGCTCTATCCACAATGATTCAACACCTCTGACTCTATGTCACCTCTTTCTAATGATTTGATTCAATTTTTTTTTTTACCAACAAGAACACTGCCTGCTCTGCCTTCCTGCCTGTTCTTTTGATAAAAGGTGTATCCTTGGACATTAAGCTCCCAGCTATAATCTTCTTTCAGCTATGATTTGGTGATGACTGTTCTGGCACTTTGGTTCCCATCGCCTGAAACTCTAGTTTAAACTCCACTCTGCAGTATTAACAAACCTTCCTGCTATGATGCTAGTCCCCCTCCAGTTCAGGTGCAAACCATCCCTTCTGTATAGGTCCCACCTTCCCTCTATGAGAGCCCAATGATCCAAAAATCTTACACCCTCTCTCCAACACCAATTCCTTAGCCATGTATTAGACTGTATAATCTTCCTAGTTCTGGCCTCATGAGCAAGTGGCATGGGTAGCAGTTCTGAAATCGCAATCCTGCAGGTTTATCTTAGCATTTAACTCACTGAACTCCCTATGCTGAACCCCTTGAAACATCTGGTTTCAAGCCATCCAAGAAGGCTAACTTGAGGGGGCCACTTAGTGATTCTTCTATATTATCTTCAGTTATTCCTTAACTCCTGAGCAGCTGATCCAAACTGCCCTATAGCATTAGTCATATTCAGAAACATTATCTGATAGCTTTGTTTACAATCAACCACTTTCCTCTAATCAATCAGTGTTGAGGATTGTTTTTCCAACCAAATCTTAATTGCATTCCAACTACCTTCTGTTTATCCTCTCCGATACCATCTTCAACTCAATCTTTCAACCATCTTATTTACTGGGAAAACAGCATGGTAGCTAAAATTTGGATGCCATCACATGGATGCAATTTGTCTTATGTTCTTAATTGGTTAAAGTTCAGTCCAAGTCTTTAAACTTACCATTTTAGAATGTAGCATTTCTTTGAACCATTTGTCAACTTTTCCTGGTTCTGGTAGTTGATTGTAAACCTCATGTCTCCTTTCATAATATCCATTTTCATTCTTGCATGCTTTCATTCCCTTAGTTTTTATTGGGGCAGGTTGTGGCATGGCTGCCAGACCAACTACCTCATTGCTGTCATTACTAAGACACCAGAGGTCTCTGAATTGTGTTATATTCATTTTGCAGTTCTTTAGAGTTCCCAAGGTGGCACTGGTTCTGGGGACAATTCAGTGTTGCCTACATACCAGCATGTGACATCACTGTTAACACTGCCCATTGGCTTGGCAAACCGTCCACCAAAGGTCCCTGCTGTGCACTGCAGCTTTGTCTCAGTTTACTCTGCAACTGTGAATAGTGCCTCTTGATATGGATACACTTTTCATGCTGTTTTTTCACTTGCTCAGTTAACAAAGAGATTCATTTGCTGGACTTGTTATTGTCCCTATCATGTTGTTCATTGAGCATGTTACACATTTCTTCCTTTTCCCCCCAAATGATTAGTTAAATTATTTACTTGGTGCTTGCTTCACCATGTGCTCGGTTTAGTTCGCTTTGATTTTCTAACTTGGCTCGTTCACGTTTAAATTCTTTTGTTTGACCTTGTAGCTCGGCATGCTTATGCTTTTTAAGCTTTAATAGTACTGCTAGAGTCCAGCCAGGTTTTTAATTTCCCAACAAAATTTTCTTAAAGTTCAAAGTAAAATTTATTATCTGTACATACATGTGACCACATACAACCCTGAGATTCTTTTTCTGCAGGCATGCTTAGCAATTCTACTAAGTGAGAGTCTTGAGGCTCCTGTACCTTCTACCTAATGGCAGCAGTGAGAAAAGAGCATGGCCTGGGTGGTGATAAATCTTTGGATGCTGCTTTTCTACAGCAATTTTCCATGTAGTTGTTCTGAATCTTATTCCATAGCTTCTCAACTTTGACCATAGTCTTAAGTTTGATGTTAATGAATACTCTCACGTTAGACATCAATTACAGTTGTTATAGAATATAATTATTGAGTTATGACCCAAAATAGAGCCTACAGACAGAATTTTCTTTGAATAGAGCTGCGCCCAAAATACAGTCAACCCAAAATTTAAATAGAGCCAGCCCGAAATATTTTAATAGAGACAAGAATGTTCACTCATTCGCCATTCAAGATGAGAATCAGTAAATCTGTTGATGCTCTACCACAGACTGCGGTGGAGGCCAAGTCCATGTGTATATTTAAGGCAGAGGTTGATTGTTTCCTGATGGGTCAGGGCATCTAAGGATATAGTGAGAAGGCAGGTGTATGAGTGGGATCCAGGATCAGCCATGATGGAATGGCGGAGCAGACTCAATGGGCTCAATGGCCTAATTCTGCTCCTGTATCTTATGGTCTTATGAGGTAGTAAAGTAGTTCCCTCTCTGACTGGAGGTGTGATGAGTGGTGTGTTGCAGGGTTCAGTGCTGGATCCCCGTTTGTCATCTAGATCAATGATCTGGATAATCGTGGTGAAATGGTGTAGTGGACAGCAAGGAAAACTATCATGGCTTGCAGCAGGATCTGGACCAGCTGGAAAAATGCGCTGAAAAATAGCAAATGGAATTTAATGCAGACAAATGTGGGATGCTGTACTTCAGTAGGGCCAACCAGGATAGGTCTTACAGAATGAATGGTAGGGCACTGAAGAGTGTGGTAGAACAAAAGGATTTGGGAATACGGGTCCATAATTAGTTGAAAGTAGCGTCACAGGTAGATAAGGCCATAAAGAAAGCTTTTGGCACATTGGCCTTCATAAATCAATGTATTGAGTACAGGAGATGGGATGTTATGTTGAAGATGTACAAGATTATTATGGTGAAGATTGATGAGGATAATCTGGATTATTGTGTGCAGTTTTGGTCACCTACCTACAGGAAAGATGTAAATAAGGTTGAAAGAGTACAGAGAAAATTTACAAGGATGTTGCTGGGTCTGGAGGATCTGAGTCATAAGGAAAGATTGCATAGGTTAAGACTGTATCCTTTAGAATGTGGAAGATTGAGAGGAGATTTGATAGAGGTATACAAAATTATGAGGAGTATAGACGGTGTAAATCCAAGCAGGCTTTTTACACTGGTGGGACTACAACCAGGGATCATGGCTTAAGGGTGAAAGATGAAAAGTTTGAGGGGAAACATCACTGAGGACCGTGAGAGTGTGGAATGAGCTGCCAGCACAAGTGGTCCATGCGAGCTTGATTTCAGCATTTGTGAGTTGCTTGGATAGTTACGTGGATGGTAGGGGTATGGAATGCTATGGACCCTGTGCAGATCAATGAGACTAGGCAGTTTAAGTAGCTTGGCACTGACTAAATTGATCAAATAGCCTGTTTCTGTGTTGTACTTTCCTATGACTCTAGCCTAGTAGAGCTGTGCCTGGAATAGAGCTGTAACCCAGAACATTTAGCATGGATTCGCCATAAATAACAAAGTAAAATAGAGTTTTCTTCTCACTCCTAAGCTTCATTCAGGTGGGGTACTGAAGCAAAATCAGACAATTTCTCTAACATTTCAGGAATGGAGGATTCTCTTGCCTCCTGTTAATGCACACTAAAAGTTCCTTCTTTATTATAGGAATCTTCAAACTGTTTTTCATTACCATCCCATTCTCGTCGCCAAAATTTTCAGATCTGGTGATTTTTTGATCCACTGGTTCTTTTAAGAGTCCAAGAATAAATGAAAATTTATTGCTTCATGATTGTTGATTTAAAGTATAAGCAAAAACATGCGCAGAGCATATGAAACTAAAGGAAAGAACCTTGGTGGGGGGCAAAAAAAGACAATACTAAGGACAAAGACAAAATGGCACTTTTTTGCAGAAACCGACAGTTTTATACCTAAATAGAACCACATTTCTGATATAAGCAAAGGGCCTGTAGAAGACACAGGTGTAGCCTGTGTTACACTTACAAATAAAAATTGAAATGATTAACCATTATGTAACTGGTATATTGCTTTGCCACCAGTAGGTGGAGTCCAACACCATATATTGTGAAAAATACAGTTTAAAATGCAAATTGTTAGTAAAAACTACAAATTGATGATGGATGATGGGGTGGTAAATTGGATTAGTAAGTATGATCTGGATGATGGGGTGGTAAATTGGATTAGTAAGTATGCTGATGATACTAAGGTAGGAGGTGTTGTAGATAATGAGGTGGGTTTTCAAAGCTTGCAGGGAGATTTATGCCGGTTAGAAGAATGGGCTGAAAGTTGGCAGATGGAGTTTAATGCTGAGAAGTGTGAGGTTCTACATTTTGGCAGGAATAATCCAAATAGAACATACAGGGTAGGGCATTGAGGAATGCAGTGGAACAGAGAGATCTAGGAATAACAGTGCATAGTTCCCTGAAGGTGGAGTCTCATGTAGATAGGGTGGTGAAGAAGGCTTTTGGAACGCTGGCCTTTATAAATCAGAGCATTGAGTACAGAAGTTGGGATGTAATGTTAAAATTGTACAAGGCATTGGTAAGGCCAAATTTGGAATATTGTGTACAGTTCTGGTCACCGAATTATAGGAAAGATATCAATAAATTAGAGAGAGTGCAGAGACGATTTACTAGGATGTTACCTGGGTTTCAGCACTTAAGTTACAGAGAAAGGTTGAACAAGTTAGGTCTCTATTCATTGGCGCGTAGAAGGTTGAGGGGGGATTTGATCGAGGTATTTAAAATGTTGAGAGGGATAGATAGAGTTGACGTGAATAGGCTGTTTCCATTGAGAGTAGGGGAGATTCAAACGAGAGGACATGATTTGAGAGTTAGGGGGCAAAAGTTTAAGGGAAACACGAGGGGGTATTTCTTTACTCAGAGAGTGATAGCTGTGTGGAATGAGCTTCCTGTAGAAGTAGTAGAGGCCAGTTCAGTTGTGTCATTTAAGGTAAAATTGGATAGGTATATGGACAGGAAAGGAGTGGAGGGTTATGGGCTGAGTGCGGGTAGGTGGGACTAGGTGAGATTAAGAGTTTGGCACGGACTAGGAGGGCCGGAATGGCCTGTTTCCGTGCTGTGATTGTTATATGGTTATATATGGTTATTCAATCTTCTAAAAATTTAATCTATTTAATACTTTATTAATAACAAAAAACAACTTATTTCAACAAGGTCACGACTTTAAATTACTCAGTGTTATCATTTCAGAGGATCTGTCCTAGGTCCAGCAGGCAAGTGGCATTACAAAGAAAGCATAGCAGCTCCTCTGTTTCCTTAGTTTTGTGAAGATTCAGCATGATATCTAAAACTTTGACTAACTTCTACAGATCTGGTGGTGAGTACAGTTGGCCCTCTTTATCTGAGAGAGATTGGTTCCAGGACCCCCTCGCAGATACCAAAAAACGCAGATGCTCAAGTCCCTTATTCAACCTGTCTCAATGCAGTGGACCTTAGGACCCAGCGGAACCCCAGACTTTATTTAACCTGTCTCAGTGCGGTAGGACATTAGGACCCAGCGGTGGAGCTCTGAATCCGCAGTGGTTCTGTTCATGAAAATACTCACGATCACGATTGAAAATAAAGTGGAAATAATAAAGCGATAGGAAAGAAGTGAAACGCCATTGGTCATTGTAAAAGCGTTAGGCTACGTTGGTCAATGATCTGAACAATTTTAAAGGATAAAGTGAGAAAGGCCCTGCCCCAATGAAAGCTACAATTTTTACTAAACAACGTAATGGTTTAATCGTTGGGTCTTGGGGTTTGGGGTTTTTGATCCTCCACATCAACCCGGCACAGATGGAGAGTGCATTTGGAAGCGGTCTGTCACTGGATCGAACCCGTTCTTAAGTGTTTTATATGCATAGAAAGGTAAAATGTATACTATATACTAAGACAAACGTTTGACTAGCTGAAGCTAAATAATACTGGATGTACCTGTTCCGACTTACTTAGTAAGAGAACTTCCGATAATTTTTGATCCCGATCCACAATAACCCACGCACATCTTCCCGTATACTTTAAATCATCACTAGATTACTTATAATATCTAATACAATGTAAATGCTATGTAAAATAGTTGTTATACTGCATTGTTTAGGGAATAATGACAAGAAAAAAAGGGTCTGTACATGCTCAAACAACAAGTGCTGGAAAAGCACTTCTGGGTTTTCTCGATTCGTGGTTGGTTGAATTTACAGATGCGGAACTCGCGGATGAGGAGGGCCGACTGTATATTGACTGGTTGCATCATGGCTTGATATGGAAGCACAAATGCAACACCCAAAATGCTGGTCAGGCAGCATCTATGGAAATGAATAAACAGTCAACGTTTGAATTGAATTGACTTTATTTCTTACATTCTTCACATACATGAGTAAAAATCTTTACGTTACGTCTCCATCTAAATGTTCAATGTTCAATCATAGTAATTTATAATAAATTATAATAAATAGAACAATCAATGTAATATAGAGTACACTCAAACCAGCGTGAGTTAATCAGTCTGATGGCCTGGTGAAAGAAGCTGTCCCGGAGCCTGTTGGTCCTGGCTTTTATGCTGTGGTACCGTTTCCCGGATGGTAGCAGCTGGAATTGATTGTGGTTGGGGTGACTCGGGTCCCCAATGATCCTACGGGCCCTTTTTACACACCTGTCCTTGGAAATGTCCTGAATCATGGGAAGTTCACAACTACAGATGCGCTGGGCTGTCCGCACCACTCTCTGCAGAGTCCTGCGATAAAGGGAGGTAATCATAAGGGATGTAGTTCCCATACCAGGCAGTGATGCAGCCAGTCAGGATGCTCTTAATTGTGCCCTTGGAAGAAAATTCTTAGGATTTGGGGGCCTATACCAAACTTCCTCAACTATCTGAGGTGAAAGAGGTGCTGTTTTGCCTTTTTCACCACACACCTGGTGTGTACAGACCACGTGAAGTCCTCAGTGATGTGGATGCTGAGGAACTTAAAGCTACTTACCCTCTCAACCCCAGATCCATTGATGTCAATAGGGGTTAGCCAGTCTCCATTCCTCCTGTATTCCACAACCAGCTCCTTTGTTTTTGTGACATTGAGTGAGAGATTGTTTTCTTGACACCACTGTGTCAGAGAGATGACTTCTTCCCTGTAGGCCACCTTGTTATTGTTTGAGATAAGACCAATCAATGTAGTGTCGTCAGCAAATTTAATTAGCAGATTAGAGCTGTGGGTGGTGATACAGTCATGGGTAAACAAGAAGTAAAGGAAGGGACTCGGTATGCAGCCCTGAAGGGCTCCTGTATTGAGAGTCAGAGGGTTGGAGGTGAGGGAGCCCCCTCTTACAACCTGCTGGCGATCTGACAGGATGTTCAGGATCAAGCTGCACAAGACAGGATCAAGGCCGAGGTCTCTGGGCTTCTTGTTGAGCCTGGATGGAAATATGGTGTTGAATGCGGAACTGTAGTACAAGAACAATTTCCCAAATATCGATTGGCATGTTCCTGGAGCGAGAGGTTTAGATGGGGTGGAGATTGTTATGTGTGTTCAAGAAGGTTCCTTGACACAATACGTGGATAAGCCTACAAGAGGAGAGGTTGTACTTGATCTGGTATTGGGAAATGAACCTGGTCAGGTGTCAGATCTTTCACTGGGAAAGCATTTTGGAGATAGTGATCACAATTCTATCTCCTTTACCATAGCATTAGAGAGGGATAGGAACAGACAACTTAGGAAAGCGTTTAGTTGGAATAAGGGGAAATATGAGGCTATCAGGCAGGAACTTGGAAGCATAAATTAGGAACGGATGTTCTTAGGGAAATGTACAGAAGAAATGTGGCAAATATTCAGGGAATATTTGTGTGGGGTTCTGTATAGGTACGTTCCAATGGAACACGGAAAGGATGGTAGGGTACAGGAACCGTGCTGTCCAAAGGCTGTTGTAAATCTAGTCAAGAAGAAAAGAAGAGCTTACGAAAGGTTCAAAAAACTAGGTAATGATAGAGATCTAGAAGATTATAAGGCTAGTAGAAAGGAGCTTAAGAATGAAATTAGGAGAGCCAGAAGGGGCCATGGGAAGGCCTTGGCAGACAGGATTAAGAAATAACTTAAAGCATTCTACAAGTATTGAAGAGCAAGAGGATAAAATGTGAGAGAATAGGACCAATCAACTGTGACAGTGGGAAAGTGTGTATGGAACTGCAAAGGTACTTAATGAGTACTTTGCTTCAGTATTCATTACGGAAAAGGACCTTGGCGATTGTAGGGATGACTGACAGTGGACTGAAAAGTTTGAGCATGTAGATATTAAGAAAGAGGATGTGCTGGAGCTTTTGGAAAGCATCAAGTTGGGTAAGTCCCCGGGACCAGATGAGATGTACCCCAGGCAACAGTGGGAGACGAGGGAGGAGTTTGCTGAGCCTCTGGTAATGATCTTTGGAACATCAATGGGGACAGCAGAGGTTCCGGAGGATTGGAGGGTTGCAGATGTTGTTCCATTATTCAAGAAGGGGAGTAGAGATAGCCCAGGAAATTATAGACCAGTGAGTCTTACTTCAGTGGTTGGTAAGTTGATGGAGAAGATCCTGGGAGGCAGGTTTTATGAACATTTGGAGAGGTATAATATGATTAGGAATAGTCAGAATGGATTTGTCAAGGGCAGGTCATATCTTGGGAGCCTGATTGAATTTTTTGAGGATGTGACTAAACACATTGATGAAGGAAGAGCAGTAGATGTAGTGTATATGGTTGTATATGTATATTTAGTGTAATGTATATGTAGTGTAATGCAAGGCATTTGATAAGGTACCTCATGCAAGGCTTATTGAGAAAATAAGGAGGCGTGGGATCCAAGGAGACCAGAATTGTGGATCCAGAATTGGCTTGCCCACAGAACGCAAAGAGTGGTTGTATATGGGTCATATTCGGCATGGAGGTCGGTGACCAGTGGTGTGCCTCAGAGATCTGTTCTGGGACCCTTGCTCTTTGTGATTTTTATAAATGACCTGGATGAGGAAGTAGAGGGATGGGTTAGTAAATTTGGTGATGGCACAAAGGTTGGGGGTGTTGTGAATAGTATGGAGGGCTGTCAGAGGTTACAACGGGACATTGATAGGATGCAAAACTGGGCTGGGAAGTGGCAGATGGAGTTCAACCCAGGTAAGTGTCGGGTGGTTCATTTTGGTAGGTTAAATATGATGACAGAATATAGTATTAATGGTAAGTCTCTTGGCAGTGTGGAGGATCACAGGGATCTTGGGGTCCGAGTCCATAGGACACTCAAAGCTGCTGCGCAGTTTGACTGTGTTGTTAAGAAGGCATACGGTGTGTTGGCCTTCATCAGCCATTGGATTGAGTTCAAGAGCCGTGAGGTAATGTTACAGCTATATAAGACCTTGGTCAGACCCCACTTGGAGTACTGTGCTCAGTTCTGGTTGCCTCACTACAGGAAGGATGTGAAAACCATAGAAAGAGTACAGAGGAGATGTACAAGGAATTAAGGAGATTGAGAGGGGATCTGATTGCAACATATAAGATTATTAAGGGATTGGACAAGATAGAGGCAGGAAATATGTTCCAGATGCTGGGAGAGTCCAGTCCCAGAGAGCATGGTTTAAGAATAAGGGGTAGGTCATTTAGGACAGAGTTAAGGAAAAACTTCTTCTCCCAGAGAGTTGTGGGGGTGTGGAATGCACTGACTCAGAAGGCAGTGGAGGCCAATTCTCTGGATGCTTTCAAGAAGGAGCTAGATAGGTATCTTATGGATAGGGGAATCAAGGGATATGGGGACAAGGCAGGAACCAGGTATTGATAGTAGATGATCAGCCATGATCTCAGAATGGCGGTGCAGGCTGGAAGGGCTGAATGGTCTACTTCTGCACCTATTGTGTATTGTCTACAAGGATGTTGCCTGGATTGGAGAGCATGCCCTATGAGAATAAGTTGAGTGAACTCAGCCTTTTCTCCTTGGAGCGACGGAGGATGAGAGGTGACCTGATAGAGGTGTATAAGCTGATGAGAGGCATTGATTGTGTGGATAGTCAGAGGCTTTTTCTCAGGGCTGAAATGGCTAGCATGAGTTGGGCATAGTTTTAAGGTTCTTGGAAGTTGGTACAGAGGAGATGTCAGGGATAAGTTTTATACGTAGTGTGTGGTGAGACCATGTAATGGACTGCCGGCGACGGTGGAGGAGGCGGATACAATAGGGTCTTTTAAGAGACTCCTGGACAGGTACAAAAAATAGTGGGCTATGGGTAACCCTAGGTAATTTCTGAAGTAAGTACATGTTCGGCACAGCATTGTGAGCCGAAGGGCCTGTATTGTGCTGTAGGGTTTCTATGTAACAGCATTCTCGCATAAGCATCCTTCTTCTCCAAAAGGGTCTTCAGGGCTGGAAAGGAAGGGGGGAAAGGGGAAAGATAACAGAATAAAAAGTTGGGGGAGGGGAAGGAGGACAGTGAGAAGGTGATGGGTGAAGCTCGATGGGTAGGCAAGTTAAAGGGCTAGAGAGGAAGGAATGTGATAGGAGATTGGACCATAAGAGAAAGAAAAGGAGATGGGGATCCAGGGGATAGCAATAGATTGGTGAGACAGAAAATCCATAAAGAATCCATGGCCCAGTCTATCACAGGTAAAGCCCTCCCCACCATTGAGCACATGTACATGGAGTGTTGTCACAGGAAATCAGCATCTATCATCAAGGACCCCCACCACCTAGGTCATGCTCTCTTCTCACTGCTGCCATCAGGATTAAGGTGCTGGAGCCTCCGGACCCACACTACCAAGTTCAGGAACAGTTATTACCTCCCAACTAGAAGGCTCTTGAACCAATAGGGATAACTTTACTTGCCCCATCATTGAACTGTTCCCTCTGAACTGGACTCATTTTCAAGAACTCTTCATCTCATGTTCTGAAATCTATTGCTTATCTATTTATTAATATATTTTAATTAAAGTATTAGTAGTCTGAAGCCTCCGTCAGTCAGAGTTGACCATGAATATTGTGTCCTAGCTGTCTAGATACACAAGCCTGGGCAGTACGACATGGAGAGCAAGCTGTTGCCCATGTAGCAAGCTCCCTCTCTCCATGTAGCTGATGAGCCCAAAAGAACGGCAGGGACCACACAGATTGACACCAACAGCATCGCAGTAGTTGCCAGTCTGTATTGAACTTAATGTATGACTGCCTTAGGGACACCGGCTATGGACTTTTTCCTCTGGCTTTACTCTCAAAACCTTTGCCATGAATGGGTATAGCCACGAGGCAACGGAGGTTTGAGATCAAAGTTTTGCTTCTAGATGAGCTGCCAACCACGGCTGATGAGCTCCATCTGCCTAAAGTGACTGGTAAGGCACCAGTAATCTGCCTTTGCCCCATCTTCTGTCAGTAGAAATGGTTCCACCAGGCTTAGTAGCTAAGCCACATGTGAAGGCCAGGAGCTAGACTTGGTTGTTAGAGGTTATTTGAGACACACACCATTGAGAGCATTTAATAGGTAATGGGAACTTGACCCCATTACCACCCCCAGCTCCTAACAATTTTAAGGAACCCAAATATTAATATATATTTTTGTATTTGCATGATTTGTTGTCTTTTGCACCATTGATTGTCCATCCTGTTGGGTGCAGTCTTTAATTCTGTTGTGTTTCTTGGATTTACTGTGTATGCCCACAACAAAATGAACCTCAGGGTTGTATATGGTGATATATGTACTTTGATAATGTATTTATTTTGTTAATGGTAAAAAGTGCAAATATCTAGAAATTGCTGGTTGAATCATATCACTTTGGTACTTGCTCTATGAAAATAGGATCTTGGCCTAAGCCTAACTAGAATATGTGGAATTGCCTGTCACTTGATCATTACATTGATGCACAATTTTAGCATATATAATTAACTGCATAAGAATCCTTTTCATGGGCAAGCTAAGATGTAAAGCAAATACTGTGGAGCTGATATGTAAAAGTAGATTGAATGTGTGAATCAAGTGAGTATCTTTGAAAGGTCACTAACCTGAAAATGTTATCTTCAATCTTTCTTAGATTTACTAAATCACTTTTACATTGTTAAATCACATTTTATTTGTATTTTTTCTAGAAAGAGAATTCTCATTCAGACTTGGCAATTTTTTTCTCTGCTTTTCTGATTAATGTACCCTCTATGGCTTTTTCGCAGTCCTTGATCTTGATTAAAAAGGTTTATCATTGGTGTTTTATTTATTTCTTGAAATACAGTGCAGATTAGGCCCTCCCCTTTGAGCCATGCTGCCCAGCAATCCCCTGATTTAATCCTAGTTTAATCATGGAACAATTTACGATGACCAATTAACTTACCAACTGATATGCCTTTGGACTGTGGGAAGAAACCCATGCGTTCACGGGGAGAACGTACAAACTCCTTACAGGCAGCAGTGGGAATTATTCAGTAAGGTCACAGATTTTCATTTCTTTTTAACTTAAACAATTTAGAATCCTATTCCCAGTGGCTGTAAAGTCACATTATCTCTCAAGCTGCATGATTTTTTATATCTTTCCATTCTGGTATATTAGACTTGTATCATTTCAGTTTGGAGCACGCACCTGCATGAAGGAAAGGATTGATCTCTGCTTTAGGAAGGCAAAATTAGGAAGGACTGAGTGAAGAAGGAAGGTATAAGGAGGTAGGAGGGGTACAGATTAGATAAAGGCCAGTAGGTGATTGGTAGTCTGCCGAGGAGTGAAGGGTAAGTGTGAGTCGTTGCACTTTGGGGGGGGGGGGGGTCAAATAAAAGGAAAAAGTATATTGTTAATTGTAGGTCCCTTACTAGCATTAAGGTATTGAGGTAGTGTCATTGACAAATTTATAGATGGCATTTGAGCTATGCCTAGCCACACAGTCCTGGTTATAGAGAGTAGAGCAGTGGATTAAGCACACATAGAACCATAGAAAATTACAGCACAGAAACAGGCCTTTTGGCCCTTCTTGGCTGTGCTGAACCATTTTTTTGTCTAGTCCTACTGACCTGAACCTGGACCACATCCCTCCATACACCTCTCATCCATGTACCTGTCCCAAGTTTTTCTTAAATGTTAAAAGTGAGCCCACATTTACCACTTCATCTGGCAGCTCATTCCACACTCCCACCACTCTGTGTGAAGAACTCCCCCCCCCCCCCCCCCCAATGTTCCTTTAAACTTTTCTCCCTTCATCCTTAACCCATGTCCTCTGGTTTTTTTTCTCCCCTAGCCTCAGTGGAAAAAGCCTGCTTGCATTCACTCTATCTATACCCACCATAATTTTAGACCATAAGACAAAGGAGCAGAAGTCGGCCATTCGGCCCATTGAGTCTGCTCCACCATTTCATCATGAACTGATCCAATCTTCCCTTTAGTCCCATTCCCCCGCCTTCTCACCATAACCTTTGATGCCCTGACTACTCAGATACCTATCGATCTCTGCCTTAAATACACCCAATGACTTGGCCTCCACTGGCGCCCTTGGCAACAAATTCCATAGATTCACCACTCTAGCGAAATTTTTTTTTTCTGAAATCTCTTCTGAATGGGCGCCCTGCAATCCTCAAGTCCTCTCGTACTAGACTCCCCCACCATGGGAAACAACTTTGCCACATCCACTCTGTCCATGCCTTTCAACATTCGAAATGTTTCTATGAGGTCCCCCTTCATTCTTCTAAACTCCAAGCAGTACAGTCCAAGAGCGGTCAAACATTCCTCATATGTTAACCCCTCCCATCCCCGGAATCATTCTAGTGAATCTTCTCTGAACCCTCTCCAATGTCAGCACATCCTTTCTTAAATAAGGAGCCCAAAACTGCACACGGTACTCCAAGTGAGGTCTTACCAGTGCCTTATAGAGCCTCAACATCACATCCCTGCTACTATACTCTATTCCTCTAGAAATGAATGCCAACATTGCATTCACCTTCTTCACCACTGACTCAACCTAGAGGTTAAACTTTATATTTTATATACCACTATCAAATCTCCCCTCATTCTTCTATGCTCCAGGGAATAAAGTCCTAACCTATTCAACCTTTCTCTGTAACTCAGTTTTTCAAGTCCCAGCAACATCCTTGTAAACCTTCTCTGCACTCTTTCAACCTTACTAATATCTTTCCTGTAATTCAGTGACCAAAACTGCACACAATACACCAAATTCGGCCTCACCAATGCCTTATACAATCTCACCATAACATTCCAACTCTTATACTCAATACTTTGATTTATAAAGGCCTATGTACCGAAAGCTCTCATTACGACGCTATCTACCTGTGACACCACTTTTAGGGAATCTAATATCTGTATTCCCAGATCCCTCTGTTCTACTGCACTCCTCAGTGCCCTGCCATTTACCTTGTATGTATCATCCAGATCATTGATATAGATGACAAATAACAATGGACTCAGCACTGATCCCTGTGACACACCACTAGTCACAGGCCTCCACTCAGAGAAGCAATCCTCCACTACCACTCTCTGGCTTCTCCCATTAACTAACCTCCCATACGGGACCTTGTCAAAGGCCTTACTGAAGTCCATGTAGACAACATCCATTGCTTTCCCTTCATCCACTTCCCTGGTAACCTCCTCAAAAAGCTCTAATAGATTGGTTAAACATGACCTACCATGCACAAAGCCATGTTGACTCTCCCTAATAAGTCCCTGTCTATCCAAATACTTGTAGATCCTATCTCTTAGTACTCCTTCCAATAATTTACCTACTACCGACGTCAAATTTACCGGCCTATAATTTCCTGGATTACTTTTAGAGCCTTTTTTAAACAATGGAATAACATGAGCTATCCTCCAATCCTCCAGCAGCTCACCTGTAGATACCGAGATTTTAAATATATCTGCCAGGGCCCTTGCAATTTCAACACTAGTCTCCTTCAAGGTCCGAGGGAATACCTTGTCAAGTCCTGGGGATTTATCTACTCTGATTTGCCTCAAAATAGCAAGCACCACCTCTTCTTCAATCTGTATAAGTTCCTTGATCTCACTACTAGTTTGCCTTATTTCCATTGACTCCATGCCAGTTTCCTTAGTAAATACAGACTCAAAAAAAAAAACCATTTAAGATTTCCCCTATTTCTTTTGGTTGCATACATAGCTGACCACTCTGATCTTCAAGAGGACCAATTTTATCCCTTACTATCCTTTTGCTCTTAATATACCTGTAGGAGCTCTTTGGATTATCCTTCACCTTGACTGCCAAAGCAACCTCATGTCTTCTTTCAGCCCTCCTGATTTCTTTCTTAAGTATGTTTTTGCACTTTTTATACTCCTCAGGCACCTTATTTGCTCCCTGTTTCCTATACGTGTCATACATCTCTCTCTTCTTTATCAGAGTTGCAATCTCCCTTGAGAACCAAGGTTCCTTATTCTTATTCACTTTGCCTTTAATCCTGACAGGAACATACAAACTCTACACTCTCAAAATCTCTCCTTTAAAGGCCTCCCACTTACCAACGACATCCTTACCAGAGAACAACCTGTCCCAATCCACGCTTTTTAGATCCTTTCTCATTTCTTCAAATTTGGCCTTTTTCCAGTTTAGAACCTCAACCCGAGGACCAGATCTATCTTTATCCATGATCAAGTTGAAACTAATGGTGTTATGAGCACTGGAACCAAAGTGTTCCCCTACATACACTTCCGTCACCTGTCCTAACTTGTTTCCTAATAGGAGATCTAATATTGCGTCCTCTCTGGTTGGTACTTCTATATATTGATTTAGAAAACTTTCCTGAACACATTTTACAAACTCTAACCCATCTAGACCTTTAACAGTATGGGAGTCCCAATCAATATGTGGAAAATTAAAATCCCCTACTATCACAACTTTGTTTCCTGCAGTTGTCTGCTATCTCTCTGCAGATTTTCTCCTCCCATTCTTGCTGACTATTGGGTGGTCTATAATACAACCCCATTAATGTGGTCATACCTTTCCTGTTTCTCAGCTCCACCCATATGTCCTCGGTAGACAAGCCCTCTAATCTGTCCTGCCTGAGCACTGCTATAGCTGGTGCACATCTTGGAGGTGCACCAGTGTTGATTGACAGCAAGGAGATGTTATTTCCGATCTGCACTGACTGTGGTTTCCCAATGAGAAATTCACGGATCCAGTTGCAGAGGGAGGTATTGAGGCTCAGGTTTTGGAGCTTGTTGACTAGGACTGAAGTATGATTGTGTTGAATGCTGAGCTTTAATCAACAAACAGTAGGCTATCGTAGGTATTGCTATTGTCCAGGTGATCCAAGACAGAGTGGAGAATCAGTGAAATGGCATCCACTGTAGACCTAGTGTGCTGATAGGCAAATTGCAGCAGATCTAGGTCCTTACTTAGGCAAGAGTTGATTCTAGCCGTGACCAACCTCTCAAAGCACTCATGTCTACTGTGATGAATTGCAACTGGATGATAGTCATTGAGGCAACTCACCCTGCTCTTCTTGGGCACTGGTATAATTATCATTCTTTTAAATCAGGTGGGAACTCCCAACTGCAGCAGTGAGAGATTGAAGATGTTCTTGAATACTCCTGGTTGGCACAGTTTTTCAGAGCCCAAGCAGGTACACTGTCAGGAACTGACACCTTGCAAGGGTTCAACTTCTTGAAAGATAATTTGACTTTGGCTCCCAGGACAGAGATCACAGGGTCACCACATGCTGCAGGGATTTGCACAGGTGTAGTTTTATTAACCCTTGCAACGCATGCATAAAAGGTGTTAAACTCATCTAGAGGTAACATATCACAGCCAATCATGAAGTTAGGTTTCACCTTGTTGGAAATAATGGCTTGCAAACCCTGCCAGAGCTGACATGCATCCAATTCATTCTCTAATCTGAATTGAAATAGTTTTTTCCACCCTTAAAATATAACCATATAACAATTACAGCACAGAAACAGGCCATCTCGGCTCTTCTAGTCCATGCCGAACGCTTACTCTCACCTAGTCCCACCTACCTGCACTCAGCCCATAACCCTCCTTTCCTGTCCATATACCTATCTAATTTTTTTAAAATGACAAAACGAACCTGCCTCTACCACTTCTACTGGAAGCTCTTCCCACACAGCTATCACTCTCTGAGTAAAGAAGTTCCCTCTCGTGTTACCCCTAAACTTTTGCCCCTTAACTCTCAACTCATGTCCTCTTGTTTGAATCTCCCCTACTCTCAATGGAAAAAGCCTATCAACGTCAACTCTATCTATCCTCCTCATAATTTTAAATACCTCTATCAAGTCCCCCCTTAACCTTCTACGCTCCAAAGAATAAAAACCTAACTTGTTCAGCCTTTCTCTGTAACTTAGGTGCTGAAACCCAGGTAACATTCTAGTAAATCTCCTCTGTACTCTCTCTATTTTGTTGACATCTTTCCTATAATTCGGTGACCAGAACTGTACACAATACTCCAAATTTGGCCTCACCAATGCCTTGTACAATTTTAACATTACATCCCAACTCCTATACTCAATGCTCTGATTTATAAAGGCCAGCATACCAAAAGCTTTCTTCACCACCCTATCCACATGAGATTCCACCTTCAGGGAACTATGCACCATTATTCCTAGATCACTCTGTTCTACTGCATTCCTCAATGCCCTACCATTTACCGTGTATGTCCTATTTTGATTAGTCCTACCAAAATGTAGCACCTCACACTTATCAGCATTAAACTCCATCTGCCATCTTTCAGCCCACTCTTCTAATTGGCCTAAATCTCTCTGCAAGCTTTGAAAACCTACTTCATTATCCACAATGCCACCTATCTCAGTATCATCTGCATACTTACTAATCCAATTTACCACCCCATCATCCAGATCATTAATGTATATGACAAACAACATTGGACCCAGTACAGATCCCTGAGGCACACCACTAGTCACCGGCCTCCAACCTGACAAACAGTTATCCACCACTACTCACTGACATCTCCCATCCAGCCACTATTGAATCCATTTTATTACTTCAATATTAATACCTAACGATTGAACCTTCCTAACTAACCTTCCATGTGGAACCTTGTCAAACCCTTTGGATTTATTTTCACCTTACTTGCCAAAACAATCTCATCTTCTTTTAGCTTTTCTAATTTCTTTCTTAAGATTCTTTTTACATTCTTTATATTCCTCGAGCACCTCATTTACTCCATGCTGCCTATATTTATTGCAGATCTCCCTCTTTTTCCGAGCCAATTTTCCAATATCCCTTGAAAACCATGGCTCTCTCAAACTTTTAACCTTTCAACCGAACAGGAACATAAAGATTCTGTACCCTCAAAATTTCACCTTTAAATGACTTCCATTTCTCTATTTCATCCTTCCCATAAAACAAATTGTCCCAATCCACTCCTTCTAAATCCTTTCGCATCTTCTCAAAGTTAGCCTTTCTCCAATCAAAAATCTCAACCCTGGGTCCAGTCCTATCCTTCTCCATAATTATATTGAAACTAATGGCATTGTGATCACTGGACCTGAAGTGCTCCCCTACACATACTTCCGTCACCTGACCTATCTCATTCCCTAACAGGAGATCCAATACTGCCCCTTCTCTAGTTGGATAGAGAATAGAATTCTCTATTCTATATTAGTGTAGAAATAGCAGGGGCTCTGACAGAAATATTTCAAATGTCATTAGAGACGGGGATGGTGCTGGAGGATTGGCGTATAGAGATAGAAAATAGCATTCAATAGGTCATACCTGGACTACTTGTGTAGTTCTGGATCACCAGTCTTGAATGCCACATATCTAACCCTCAGCAGACTGCAAATCTCTTGGTTCATCCATGGATTTTGTTTTGAGTATGTCCAGTATGTTCTCGAAGGCACACACTCATCCACACAGGTCTTGATGAAGCCGGTGACAGATGTAGCATATTCATTCAGATCAGAAGATGAATCCCTGAATATTGTCCAGTCCACTGACTCAAAGCAGTCCTGTAAGTGCTCCTTTAGCTCCCTTGACCATAGTTTCCTGGTCCTCACCACTGGTGCTGCGGTCTTTAGTCTCTGCCTCTATACTGGAGTAGAAGTACAGCCAGGTGATCGGACTTTCCAAAGCGTGAGCATGGGATGCCACAGTAAGATTTCTTGATGTTGATATATGATGCCTATAAAAAGTATTCACCTCCCACTTGGAAGCTTTCATAGTTTATTGTTTTACAGCATTGAATCACAGTGGATTTAATTTGGCTTTTTTGACACTGATCAACAGAAAAAAGCTCTCTCATGTCAGTGAAGACAGATCTCTACAAAGCGATCTAAATTAATTATAAACATATAGCATAAAATAATTAATTGCTTAAGTATTCACCTCCCCCCTTAACATGACACGCCAAAAGTCATCACTGGTGCAGCCAGTTGGTTTGAGAAGTTACATAATTATTTACTGTAAATGGAGATCACCATATGCAGTCAAGGTATTTCAATTGATTGTAGTAAAAGTACACTTGTGTCTGGAATTTCCAACTGCTGGTGAGTCAGTATCTGGGAAAAACCACACCATGAAGACAAAAAAACACTCCAAGCAACTCTGTGAAAACGTTTTTGAAAAGCACAGGTCAGGAGATGGATTCAAGACAATTTCTGAGCCACTGAATACCCCTTGGGGTTTAGTTCAGTCAATCATCAAGAAATTGAAATAATGTGGCACAGCTGTAAACCTGCCCAGAGCAGGCAGTCCTCAAAAGCTGAGTGACCGTGCAAGAAGGGGACTAGTGAGGGAGGCCACCAAGAGACCTATGACCAGTCCGGTGGAGTTACAAGCTTCAATGGCTGAGATGGGAGAATCTGCACATATGACAACTGTTGTCCATGTGTTTCACCAGTTGCAGCTTTATGGGAGAGTGGCAAAGAGAAAGCCTCTGTTTGAAAAAAAATCACATGAAATCTTAGCTAGAGTTTGCCAAAAGGGAGACTCTGAAGTCAGCTGGAAGAAGGTTTTCTGGTCTGATGAAACCAGAATTGAGCTTTTTGGCCATCAGACTAAATGCTGTGTTTGGCATAAGCCAAATACCGCACATCATTAAAAACACACCATCCCTACCATGAAGCATGGTGGTGGCTGCATCATGCTGTGTGGATGCTTCACTATAGCAAGCCCAAGAAGGGTTTTGAAGTTATAGGGTAAAATGAATACAGCAAAGTACAGGGAAATCCTGAAGGAAAACCTGATGTAATCTGCAAGAGAACTGTAACTTGGGAGAAGATTTGTTTTCCAGCAAGACAATGATCCCAAGCATAAAGCCAAAGCTACACAGGAATGGCTTAAAAGCAACGAAGTTAATATCCTGGAGTGGCCAGGTCAGAGTCCCAACCTCAATCCAATTGAGAATTTGTGGCTGGACTTGAAAATGGCTGTTCACTCACGAACCCCATGCAATCTGACAGAGCTTGAGCAGTTTTGTGAAGAAGAATGGGGAAAAATTGCAGTGTCCAGATGGGCAAAGCTAATAGAGACCTATCCACACAGACTCAAGACTCAAGGTACAGAGGTCCAGGTTCTGCAACTTCTCAATCAGGATTGTGGGAATGATGGTATTAAATGCTGAGCTATACTCGATGAACAGCATCCTGACATTGGTGTTTGTGTTGTCCAGGTGGTCTAAAGCCATGTGAAGAACCATTGGGATCACATCTGCCATTGATTTGGTTGTGGTGATAGGAAAATTACAATGGGCAAGGTCCTTGCTGAGGCAGGAGTTCAGTCTAGTCATGACCAACCTCTCAAAGCATTTCATCACTGTAGATGTGAGTGCTACCAGGTGATAGTCATTAAGCAGCTCAGTTTATTCTTCTTAGACACTGGTATAATTGTGCCTTTTTGAAGCAAGTAGGAACTTCCGCCCGTAGCAGTGAGAGTTCGAAAATGTCCTTGAATACTCCCGCCAGTTGGTTGGCACAAGTTTTCAGTGCCTTACCGGGCGCTCCATCAGGACCTTTTGCCTTGCGAGGGTTCACTCTCTTTGAAGACAGCGACCATCAGCCTCTGTGACAGAGATCACAGGGTCATCAGATACAGCAGATCTTCACAGCTGTAGTTATATTCTCCCTTTCAAAGCCGGCATAGAAGGCGTTGAGTTCATCTGGTAGTGAAATATTGCTGCCATTCATGCTGTTGGGTTTCGCTTTGTAGGAAGTAATGTCTTTGCAAACCCTGCCAGAGTTGTTGTACATCTGATGTCACCTCCAACCTCATTCAAAATTGTCTCTTCACCCTTGAAATAGCCCGCCGCAAAGCTTACCTGGTTTTCTGGTATAGACTTGGGTCGCCAGACTTGAATGCCACAGATCTAGCCTTCAGCAGACGACGTACCTCCTGGTTCATCCACACCTTTTGTTTTGGTAATGTACAATAAATCTTTGTAGGCACACACTCATCCACACAGGTTTTAATGAAGTCAGTAACAACTGCTGCATACTCATCCAAGTTCAAAGATGAATCCCTGAATACAGTCCACTCCAATGATTCAAAGCAGTCCTGTAGGTGCTCTTGTGCTTCCCTTGTCCGTACCTTCTTGGACCTCCCTACTGGTGCTGCAGTCTTCAGTCTGCCTATACTCAGGGAGTAGAAGTACAGCCAGGTGATCAGACTTTCCGAAGTGAGGGTGTGGAATAGCATGGTATGCATTCTTGATGGTGGTGTAACAGTGGTCCAATATGCTGTTTCCACTGCCAGGATGATGGTAGAAAACTCCCTTAGCAGATAAAATGGACGACATTTGACCACTAGATGTTCCAGGTCAGATGAGCAGGACTGACAGAACTGCCATGTCTCTACATCTGAGTTAATCAGAAAGGATACTCCACCTACTCGACCTTTAAAAGACTCAGATGTCCTGTCTTTGTGGTGAATGGTAAAGCCTTTGGGCTACAACGCTGCATCAGAATGGCGGGGAATAGCCATCCTTCCATGAAGTGAAGTACACATCAGTCCCTGATGTCCTTCTGGTACAGCAATCTTGCCCTGAGGTCTTCAATTTTATTTTCTACAGACTGTATATTTGCCAGCTGGGGCAGGGGATCTGAGGGCTATGTTTCAATCGTACCTGCAGACTGGCTCGTCTTCTGCACTTCCATTTCCTTAAAGGGAAACTGCAATCGTGTCCTGTGTCTGCTGTCCGGGGTCCACCAATTTTTGAGGATTGATAGATTTTTTTTTAATTGTCTTAAAATGAAGCTTATTGAAGTGCCCATGGCTGTGATTGGATTTCAGCTGTAGTAGTCCGAAACAAGAATATTTGATGATTCCCATTGGAGTTGCATGTGACGAGTCGCCACTTAATGGCACCATCTTTGATCACTGTACACTGAAAGTGGTTATGCAAGTGGATAAGATGGTAACAAAGGAATATGGCATGCTTGCCTTCATTGGGATGGGTACTGATTAAAAGAGTAAGGAAGTCGCACTGTAGCTATATAAAGATTTAGCTAGATTGCACTTGGAATTTTGTATGCAGTTGTATGCAGTATAATTGTCCAATTATAGGAAGGATGTGGAGACTGGAACAGTGCAGAAGAGGTTTACCAGGATACTGCCTGGATTAGAAGGTATGTGTGATAGTTAGAAATGTTAAACATACTTGGGTTGTTTTCCCCGAAATGTCAAGAGACTGATTGGAGGCCTGATGGAGGTCTTTTATACAATGAGGGGCATAGATGGGGTAGACAGTCAAAATTTTCTCCCAAGCATGGAAATGTCAAATACCAGAGGACATTCTTCTAAGTTGAGGTTGGGTTGAGGGGGCGTGTGGAATTTAAAGATGACATGTGGTTTTTGCACAGAATGGGATACTAGGTATAGGAGTGAATGTAAGCAGTTTGGAGTTTAAAAAGGCTTTTAGAGTTGCACATAAATGCAAAGGGAATGAGGAGATGGATGATACACCAGAAGAGAACATTTAGCATAAATTGATATCAAGATCAGCATGACATCGTAGGCTGTACTGATCTATAGTTGACAGCTGGAAAAAGTGGAGAGTTAAGGTGGAGACAGCTTCTGGAAAGTGATAATTGAGAACAAAGCCAGTAGTGCTGGAATTTGATAAGTAAAGAAAGTGAAGGGAGCCATGAGGGAAGAGGGCAGATGAGGAAGGAAGATGTGGGCAAAATATATGGGTCATAGGTGGATGGAACCAGGTGGGGGTGAAGATAGGTGGTGGCTGGAAAGGTGTGGGGGGAGTGGTTTTGGCAATAAAAGTGGGAGGACTAGAGGTAGATTCTCCAGATAGATCAAAGGGGAAAAATGAACACTGGAGGTAAAATGTTACTGAAATAGAGAAACCAAGTGTTCATGCATGTTCTTTCTTTTTACCCCTGACCTTGAACATGATGTTTTCTGCAGCTACAATACATGCAACTGAGATCAAGAGTTCAAAGCTTGTCCCTCACCAGCAAATAATATGTGGGTATTATTGGGGACCTCTCCAAGTATTGACAGGCTACCCAAGTACTAAGGTCAAGCTATTTCACATCTATCAACAGCAGAGTAGCTGCTGTTAGTGAATGCAGGACTTTGCTGAAGACTGTGCTAACCAATTTCACATCTCAGTGCTGCGTGCACAATGCTGAATGACCACACCCCACCTAACCTGCCCAACACCATCATCCTCTCCATACAGGAGTAGATGATTGATTGCTTTGTGCCAGTGTTGCCCAAATTTATCATATTCTCAGCACAGCAGAGAGTACCAGTGACAAGAGCAGCAGTTTGCACCAGGTTCCCAGCACAACAGTACTGCTTTTCTGTCTAAATAGAGCTTTATTGACTCCCATTTATTGCTGATTTCATGAGCACTCTTTCGTATGAGAATATTTCTCAAGAACTAGGTAAGTTATCACTGTACTTCAGAGCCCATGTCCTTCGAAGTCAAATGCAGTCTTTGGGTCCTGAGGTTTTTTGGCTTTCAGTTTTATTAACTTCTGCAGTGCTCCACGTTTTACTTGTGCTAGTTTCTTTCAGTTCCTCCTTTGATACACCTGTTGCTCCATATTTAACAAGTAAACCAAAGGAGGAACAAAAAGAAACTTTTTTCTCTCTTTGACGCAATATTTCCTGATTGGGATGCTGTTCATTTTTATGTGGGGGGGGGGGAGATTTTGTGTCTCTGAGCATCTTTGGTATTCATGTTTTTGTGGCTACTTGGGGAATACAAATTTCAAGTTGCATTTGGACACATGATTTGATAATAAATTAACCTTTGAACCTTTCTATCCAATAAAATTTCTCCTTTCTCAATCTATGAGGTTCCACAAATATGATCTTAACTTTTATTTCCCTTGTCCTCAAGGTTTAGGATTTTTAAAAATTCTTTACTTTTAAAGGAATTTGCCAAACACTATCAATACTATTCCTTGAATAACTTTATACTATTCCTCTGTTCCATAACTGCTTTTTCCAGAATCACTTAAATTCGATTTTTAAAAAAACTTTCATTTTCCCTTAAATCACTGATATCAGCTTTACATCAGTTTAGTATTTTTATCCATTTTTCTCTGATGGCTATACATTGTTAACCATAGATTTTAGACTATAAGACCATAAGATATAGGAGCAGTCTTTCACTTTTTCTGCATGACCATTCACTTCCTGACACTGTATTCCATCTGCCTCTTCTTTGCCCATTCAATCTATCCAAGTCCTTTTGTAGCTTATCTACTTTCTCAAAACTACCTGACTCTCCACCTATTTTATTGTCCCAACACTTGGCAACAAAGCCATCAAGTCTATCATTCAAGTTATTGACATATAATGTAAAGAAGCAGTCCCAACACGGACCCCTGTGGAACACCACTAGTCATTGGCAGCCAATGAGAAAAAGCTCCTTATATTCCTACTCTTTGCCTACTGCCAATCAATCACTGCTTTATCTATGCTAGAATCTTTCCTGTAATACCATGGGGTCTTAGCTTGCTAAGCAACCTCATTTGTGGCACCTTGTCAAAGGCTTTCTGAAAATCCAAGTATACAACATCAACCAATTCTTTGTCTATCCTGTTTGTTGTTTCTTCAAAGAAATCCAACAGATTTGTCAGATCAGACAAGACTTTCCCTTGAGGGCCCCATTCTGACTTTGGCCTATTTTAGCATGTGCTTCCAAGTACCCTAAAACCACATCCTTAACCATCAACTGCAACATCTTCCCAACCATTGAGGTTAGACTAACTGACCCATAGTTTCCTTTCTCCTGCCTCTCCCTTCTTGAAGAGTGGAGTGACATGTGTAATTTTCCATTCCTCCAGAATCAATTCATTCTTGAAAGATCATTACTAATGCCACCACAATCTCTTCAGCCACCTCCTTCAGAACCCTGCGGTGTGTACCGTCTGGTCCAGGTGAGTTATCTACCTTCAGTTTCCTAAGAACCCTCTCCCTAGTAATGACAACTTCACACACTTCTGCCCCCTGACATTTTTGAATTTCTGGCAAACTGCTAGTGTCTTCCACAATGAAGGCTGATGTAAAATACTTATTCAGTTTGTCTGCCATTTCCTTGTCTCTCATTACTACCTCTTCAGCATCATTTTCCAGTGGTCTGATATCTATTCTTGCCTCTCTTTTACACTTTATATATCTGAAGAAACTTTAAGTATCATCTTAAATATTGGTTAGCTTACTTTTGTATTCCATCTTTTCCTTAATGACTTTTTTAGTTGCCATCTGTTGGTTTTTCAAAGCTTCCCAGTCCTTTAATTTCCCACTAATTCTTGCTGTATTATATGCCCTCTCTTTGGCTTTTATGTTGGCTTTGACTTCTCTTGTCAGCCACGGTTGCGTCATTCTACCTTCAGAATATACCCTGTGCATTCCAAATTGCTCCCAGAAATTCCAGCCATTGCTGCTTTGTCATCATCCCTTACAGTGTTCTTTTCCTATTAATTTTGACCAGATCCTCTCTCTTGGCTCTGTGATTGCCTTTACTCCACTGTAATACCGATACATCAGACTTTAGTTTCTCCTTCTCAAATTGCAGGGTGAATTCAATCACATTATGATCACTTGCCCCTAAGGCTTCTTTTACTTTAAGCGCTCTAATCAATTCCACTTCATTGCATAATACCCAATCCAGAATAGTTGATTCCCCAAGTGGGCCCAACCACGAGCTGCTCTTAAAAAGTCATCTATCTGGTAGGCATTCCAGAAATTTTCTCTTGGGATCCAACAACAACCTGATTTTCCCAGTCTACCTGCATATTGAAATCCCCCATGACTATTGTAACATTGCCCTTTTGGCATGCATTTTCTATCAGCTGTTGTAATTTGTAGATCACATCTTTACTGCTATTTGGGTGTCTGTATATAACTGCCATCAGGGTCTTTTTACCCTTGCGGTTCCTTAATTCTACCCACAATGATTGAACACCTTCCAACCCTATGTCACCTCTCTAATGATTTGATTTGGTTTTTTTAAACCAGTGGAGCCACACCACCCGATCTGGCCATCTGCTTGTCCTTACAATACAACGTGTATCCTTGGACATTAAGCTGCCAGCTATAATCTTCTTTACAGCCATGACTCAGTGATGTCTAGAACATCATACCTGCCAATCTGTAACTGCTACAAGTTCATCTACTTTGTTCTGTATACTGTGCGCATTCAAATATAACATCAATCCTGTATTCACCCTTTTTGATTTTGTCCGCCTTTTACATTGCATCTCATCCCATTGACTGCAATTTTGCATGATCATCAGCCTCTCCTTGCTAGCAGTCTCACTACGCATTGCCTCTGTTTATAAATCAACTACTTTATCCTCAGCACTATCATTCCAGTTCCCGTCTCCCTGTCAAATTCAATTAAATCCTCCCAAACAGCTCTAGCAAACCTGCCTGCAAGGGTGTTCATCCCCCTCTAATTCAGGTTTAACTCATTCTTTTTATACAGGTCATACCTTCCCCAGAAGAAATCCCAATCTGAACCCCTGCCCCTGCACCATTTCCTCAGCCACACATTCAGCTGCCAAATCATTCTATTCCTATCTTCACTGGCACGCGGCACAAGTAGCAATCCAGAGATTACTACCCTGGAGGTAGTGTTTTTCAGCTTTCTACCTAGCTCTTGTAATATGGGGTCAATTCGTCCAACTTTGTATCTCAACTACAATCTTATTTCCTTCAAGACGTGTTGATAAATTTATACTGCAAAATCATTCTCATTAAAGTCTTATATTAAATCTTACAATATTACAATTCTCAGTGTTTTGGAGCCATGATTAAACATGTCTGATTGGGATATGGGTATATGTAATCTCTTGTAATACCTTAGCTGAAAATGTTTTGTAAGAACTAGTATTTATTTCTAAAGAAAAGTATTTCATGATGCTTGCTTTAACATGTGAATTCCTTTTAGGTACCTCAATATGAAGAAAATGTTGATTCGCATCAGTCCTACACTACGTCTGTGTCAACCACTCCTGATTCTTCATTGTTTTATGTTCCTTGGTCAACATCTGAAGACGACTATAAGCTCTTTGCTGGATCACAGAGTAATCCTAACCAGTATGTGGATTATCTGTTTTTTTTAATTGGGTGAAATCAATGCAAAATTAATGTACAAGCAACCCCCACATTGTGAGAAGTGTGTTGAAGGGATGACAATCCAAATAAACAGCTGGTAATGCAAGCCTCTCATCTGTGCATGTATCAAGAAACAGAAGATGGGGGTGGGGTATTATTTTTCACAATTTCTGAGAATGAATCATATTCCCAATCCCAGATTATTGGATTCTGTATAGATGATTTTTTAACCATAATCATGGGGGTCACTTTTATAAGTATTGCCATATTTTGAGAACTGTCAATTATTGCCCTGATGATATCAGAAGGAATTACTTTGCTAAGGCTATTATGAGAAAGTGAGTCTAACTTCAATCCCATATCTGTGGTCATTTCCTTTTAACAATGAGAAAGTAATAACTTAAAAATGAGAAGTATTTTAATCATATATATTAGAGGGAGAGAGAAATTGAAGGTAAGTAGGCAGCCAACCAAAATTTAAATTAATAGGTACACAATAAAAAGAATTAACTGTCATAACAAATCATAGCCATCATAGTGTGTGTGTGAGAGAACTAATGGCTAAAGTCAAAATGACAAGACCCCACAACCACAGAATAGAGACTAATAGTAAGCAATTATGAGTAAGTTAGGAATGGTATAATCAACACTTTTTTTCTTTCATGAGTTTGGTGCAAGCTGGGTTTGTTCCCTTTTTCTGGAGAGTGCAACTACACTTTTGGGGTGGATGGCCTAGAGTTGCTTGTCGGATCTAGAAACGGGTAGTGAAAAACCAGATAAATGACCAGATAAACCAGATACAGCTTTCATGCAAACTTGCAGTTCAAGTCAAGTCACTTTTATTGTCATTTCAACCATAACTACTGGTATAGTACACAGTAAAAACGGAACAACGTTCCTCCAGGACCATGGTGCTACATGAAACAACACAAAACTATACTAGACTACGTGAAGCAACACAAAACTACATTAGACTTCAGACCTACAGGGGATTACATAAAGTGCACAAAATAGTGCAAGACAGTACAATAATTAATAAACAAGACAATAGGCACAATAAAGGGCAAATTACAATATAATAAATGATGCAAATGTAAACAACGTTTTAGCAGGAATTGAGAAAGAAATAAGCAAAAATTTCAACGGGAGTAGAGTGGTGTTCAGTTGAGTGTGTGTGTGTGTGTGTGTGTGTGTCAGACTAGACTCTGGGAATTGAGGAGTCTAATGGCTTGGGGTAAGAAACTGTTACACAGTCTGGTCGTGAGAGCCCGAATGCTTCAGTACCTTTTGCCAGACGGCAGAAGGGAGAAGAGTTTGTATGAGGGGTGCGTGGGGTCCTTCACAATGCTCTTAGCTTTGCGGATGCAGCATGTGGTGTATATGTCTGTAATGGCAGGAAGAGAGACGCCGATGATCTTTTCAGCTGACCTCATCTTACGATCCGAGACAGTGCAATTTCCGAACCAGGCAGTAATGCAGCTGCTCAGGATACTCTCGATACATCCTCTGTAGAATGTGATGATGATGGGGGTTGGGAGATGGACTTTTCTCAACCTTCGCAGAAAGTAGAGACGCTGCTGGGCTTTCTTTGCTATGGAGCTGGTGTTGAGGGACCAGATGAGATTCTCCGCCAGGTGAACACCAAGAAATTTGGTGTTCTTAACAATTTCTATGGAGGAGCCGTCGATGTTCAGTGGAAAGTGGTCACTCCGTGCTCTCCTGAAGTCAACAACCATCTCTTTTGTTTTGTTCACATTCAGATACAGGTTGTTGGCTCTGCACCAGTCCGTTAGCCACTGCACCTTTTGTAAGCTGACTTGTCGTTCTTACAGATGAGACCCACCACAGTCTTGTCATCGGTGAACTTGATGATGTAATTCGAGCTGTGTATTGCTGCACAGTCGTGGGTCAGCAGAGTGAACAGCAGTGCCCTCAGGGCCCCCATGCTCAGTGTTATGATATTGGAGATGCTGTTCCCGATCTGGACTGCCTGAGGTCTCCCAGTCAGGAAGTCCAGAATCCAGTTGCAGAGGGAGGTGTTCCTTTATTTCTACTTGATCCTTGCTTTAGCAATGCAAACAATCAAGGTGCAAACTTCAGTTGACAAGGATGGTACACTCATTTTCCAACATTGACTTTAGTAGGGTGGGGACCAAAAGACACTGACTAACACAAAAGGATGTAGTGCCAGCTAAGAGAGGTTGGTGCATGCTTGTTAATGGCTGATGACTCGTCTGAATGAGATGTATAGAAGAGATGAATGAAAACAGAAAATAGAGAAATAAAAGTTGGGGATAGAAAGTGTTGGAACTGAGAAAGAAACTGGAGAAGGAAAACATGACATATATATTGGCCAGTTCTGCAACAAGTGGGAAAAGTTGCTTACCTGCAATTGTTGAATTCAGTGTTGAGTCTTGAGGGCCACAATGTGCCTCGACAGATGACAAGATGCTCGTTTCCACAGATGCTGCCCGACCTGCTGAGTTCCTCCAACGTGTTGTAAGTGTTGCTTTGACCACAGCATCTGCAGTGTACTTTGTGTTTAAGATGCTGTTAGCGTGTTTGTGTTGGGTTTCTTTGGAACAGTGTAGGAGGGCTTGGAGGTAGAGAATTAAAGTACTAGGCCTCCATGCAGACTGAATAATAATGAACTTATGTTTTCACTTTGAGTACTTTTAAGTTACCTTTTAAGTACTCGTGTTTGGTCATAGAAGATGGAGGTTAGTTATGAAAAGATGCTTCTCTGACTGGAGATCTGTGATTACCTGTGTTCTGTAGGGATTGGTGCTGGATCCTCTGTGATATAAATGATGTGGATGAAAATGTAGATGGGCTGATTAAGTTTTCAGCTGAGACAAAAATTGGTGGAGTTGTGGATAATGAGGATTGCTGTCAAAGGATTTAGTAGATCTATTGGAGATATGGCAGAGAAATGGCAGATGGAGTTGAAACCCCCTTTTACTGGGCTCTGAAAATGCAGCTCGTTAGCCCCTCGCTAACAGCCACTGGAGTCCTTGGCAAGAAACTCGCCTTTCTCAGGCGTCATATGTCTAGGGTGTATATGACTTTGGTCCTACCAAATCCCTGAGGTTGGGATGTCTTGTCCACTCAAACCCCAGTTTGCGTGAATGTTGTGTGATTTACTGCCCCAGCAATTGCCCGTCAACAAGAAATAACAGATCATACATTGAAGAAATATATTTAAGAATGTTAACTTAAGCAAACAGTCAAGGAAGGCAAGAAAGAAAAACAAACAAAAAGGGCCCATTACTCTTGCAGTTAAATGTACACTTAAGTTGGAACTCATCTTGAACTTGTCTGTCACTCATGGAAAAGCAAGTAGATGGGAGAGGGGGTAAAGAAGGCATTCAGCATGCTTGCCTTCTAAGTATAAAAGTCAGGAAACCACATTTCAGCTGTATAAAATGTTAGTTAGACCACATTATGGAGTATTGTGTGCCGTGTTTATTGCCACATTATGGTACTGATAATGGAGGCTTTAGAGAGGGTGCAAAAAAAGGTCTACCTGGATGTTCCCTGGATCAGAGAGTATTAGCTATAAAGAGAGGTTGGACAAACTTGGATTGCTTCCTTGAGAATGTCAGAACTGTTGATGGTCTTTTTCATTATACACCTGCTCAGGACCAAGAAACTGATTGTAGACTGAGGGAAACCAGAGGTCCATGAGTCAGTAATCATCAGAGGATCGGAGTTGGAGAATCAGTAACTTTAAATTCCTGTGTGTCACCATTTCAGAGGACTTGTCCTGGACCCATGATATAAATATTATTGTGAAGAAGCACGGCAGTGCCTCTACTTCCTCAGGAATCTGCAGAGGTTTGGCATGTCATCTATAGATGTGTAGTGAAATTGTGCTGTCTGGTTACATTACAGCCTGGTATGGGAACACCAATGCCTTTGAATGGAAAATCCTACAAAAGGTAGTGGATTCGGCCCAGTACATCATGGGTAAAACCCTTCCAACCATTGAGCACATCTACACGAAATGTTGCCGTAGAAAAATGGCATCAATCATCAAAGATTCTCACCACCCAGGCCATACTCTTTTCTCACTGCTGCCATGAGGTAGAAGGTACAGGTGTCTCAAGACTCTCACCACTAGGTTCAAAAACACTTACTATCCCTCAACCATCAGGGTTTTGAACAAAAGGGGATAGCTAGACTCGTTTAAGGATTTTGTTATATTGTTATTTCACTTTTGTTATTTATTGCTATTTATTTATATCTGCATTTGCAGTTTGTTTGCAGCTAACAGTTCCTGACCTTTATAGTTTAGTTACTATAGATATGCTAAGTATGCCCGCAGAAAAAGAATCTCTGGGTTGGGTGTGGTGATGTATGTACTCTGATAACAAATTTTACTTTGAACTTAAACATGAAAGGGGATTTCACTGAAATTTTTAAATAGAAAAGTGTCTGGTGCTTATTTTTAAAAGTTGTGCTTTCAGTGTTAATTATGTAATATAAAAGTTACACATACAGAACTTGTAGACAAAGAAGTAAAAGCATTTTTTTCTTATTTTCACAGCATGTCATCTTCTGGAGCATGCAGTGGATAATGTGGAGCTAATTTTTTTTTTGGAAGAGCAAGCCCCAAGTAGACCAAGCCTAAATAATTGTTAGCCATATTTGAGGTGCTGAGAACAAATTGGAGCACATAAATCTGTCTTTAGTATTTGAAGATTAAATTTCCTTTATTCTTCCAGACTTGGCTGAAGATTTATTTTTTGCCGTCTATCAGCTGAGGACTGGGTGAATGCTGCAATTTTTTTCTTTGGATGGTTCAAAAGTAGGAAATGCAGTGGATTCAGGTTAATTGGGCCATTGGTTAATCAGGGCAGCTGTTTATTTGGGACACCTTTCAAAGAACAAAAACTAATCAAGAAAATAGTCAGGATTCCCTTCATTTATTTGGGATACTGTTCTCCTTAATTGGGACAGGAGATTATTGACAAGCAGTTTCTAATTAGCGTCAGTCGCATGCATTTCTGAGGCTGTTAGACACTACACCATGCAAAGAGCAAATGATTTTTAAATGCATCAGTTGCATGTGTTTGTGTCCAAAATGTAGTGATTTTTCTCTTGTTTATGATTGGACTACTACACTGCGAAGTCTCTTCTAGTGCACCCTGAAGAAGTTTAAATCTACCCTTCGCATTTTGTGTGTGTTGATTTTTGTCACTGATAGTTGGCAAGAAATAAGCAGTAAGATAATTCAGAACTGTTGCTTGCCATGGTTTCAAGTTTTCAGGCTTAGAGATGCCAGAAACAGGCCGGAGTGAAAATGAAACTATTTCACTAGTTCAAGTTAAGAACTATGAAGTATTTGAAGGTATCAACAATCACCTTGAATGTTTCAATGAAAATTAAGATTTGGTGGATGCAATTGTTGATAGCATTGTTTGAAGGCAGTTCATTATCTGCACTGATTTTGTTTATTTACACAATCAAAAGAACATGGCAGTGTACACCGGATTAATTCCTCTGTCAATAACTATTAAGAACTAATAGACAGTTTTGTAGTGCTGTGGAGGATTTGGTAGTGTTCTAATTTGTTCTGAATTTCCATTTAAATAAATTTTTACTCAGTTAACTAGTAGTCTTGTCTTTTTTAAATCTTTTTAACCATTTCCATGAAACTTTGGCTAATTGGGGCAGCTGTTTAATTGAGCCAAAATATACTGGTCCTGATGTATCCCAATTAAGTGGAATCCACTGTATATTTTAATTGAAGAAAAAATAAGTTAATATTTTGGACCTATGTATAATGGCCTTGGGAACATAAAACAATTTAATATAATTTAGCAGCACATAAATTCAGTGTAATTCAGTGGTTTAATCCTGCTAGTTTATTTAAATATTTAAATAAAACAAAATGTTTTGAAAAATGCTCTTTCAAAACATTTTGTGTTATAATTGGTGGGACTACTGAGCAAATGTAGATTTCAGCGGATGTGCTCCTTGTGATGTTTAATCTCAAAATCCGTGGTATCTAATTTATCGCCTACCTATCTTAGCTATATCATATTGCTACCATTTATTCTGACTTGAGGAAGTTAGGACAATAGTAAAAATATTGATATTTTTGGATTTTATTTCCTGGATAGGTCACAGGATGAAATGAATGAATTTGGGAGTGCTGCAGACTTGTATAGACTTGTTTCCAACATTCTGGAAGAACCTGACGAGTCACAGTCGTTATTTGTTGAAGGGTAAGTTTATGCATAAGAAATCTATGGTAAAACCAAATAAATATCTGAGGACGGAGCATCTTTAACTAGAAATTGGATCAGTTAGCACTATAAGCACAGCAAAATTAAACATTTTGTTTTTCCACATAAAATCGCAAAACCACAGTTATTCTCCAGAAATTGCATAGTTTGGATACTTGAGTGTGATGCATGATAGCACATGTCCAAATATTGGTCTCATAGCTCACAAAGACAGTGCCTTGAGCAATGTTGTTCGTAGAATATTTGTGGGACAAATTGGTCTGCACATTTCAACTTATAACTTTATTGACCATTCAGTGAATCATTTTCATAGCGCCTCATTCATTGCATATGCTTGATTTTGTGTAGGCATGCATGTGCACCTCTTCAGTCTGCCGCATAACAGTCTGGAATCTGTCTCATGATTCAAGGCTGCTGCTTTTTATCATAGTGATTTGAATGCATTGCCATTTGTACACTTGATGGCTCATCTATGGGTGCTTTGGAGCTCTCATTGCATGTAATTAACCAACTGGAGCTGCAAGGCAGAGAACCTTGAAGAATAAGAAGTGCTGGTTTTGCAGGCCCCATTCACCACTCCTAAACAAATTTATAGAGAACTATTGTCCTATCTCCAGTTCTTTGAAAATCAGTGTACCCAGATGTTACGGTTTTTAAATGAATAACCAGAGGTTGTGAACTTTTTGTGGATAGAGCTTGGCACTGTGAACTCTGAACGTTATATGCTGCAGCAATCAATTATGGAATGCTTCCCAGTTTGTTGCACATCACAGCATTCAGACTTTGAGTATTTCCTGTTCAACGAGTGAGGGAACTTAATACCCTCTTCTCATGAGGGTGTAGTCTATGGACATGAAAATGACAGGTTGCATCCTCAACATCAGCCTTTGGATTTCAATAACACAGGTGCCTTGGCAAGAGGTGAGCACCTTTTGGCACCTCAAACCTTGTCTGAAGAGAAACTTGCACAATGTTGACAATACCTACTGGTAGATTCCACTGAGGGATGGAGCATACCTTGATCACTAATATGGTGTGAACGAAGAAACAGATTTTTGTAGGGCATTCTTTCTTTAAGGATTCTCTGCCTCAAGCTATTAGCCACTCAGGAACACCAGATACATCGTCCACAGCTATTCTCATCAAGATTCTTTTTAGTATACTATGAATGTTACAATCATATGGATTAATGAAAGTTCTCACATTTCAGTCAACGCTACTTTGTATCATTTGAGAAATCAATTAGATTGTTTCTTTCCACACAACTGGTGAAGGCAGGAAATATTTAATATGTTCTAAGCTACATCACTCAACAGACTACAGCTGGGTAGCTAACTCTTTGGCTGTCCTGATGAAGGGTCTCGGCCCAAAACGTCGACAGTGCTTCTCCTTATAGATGCTGCCTGGCCTGCTGTGTTCCACCAGCATTTTGTGTGTGTTACTTAATTGAGGTGTTGAGTCTAAAGGAACCCCATATAAGGTGACTTAGAGACTTTGAAAGTTGGACCAGTGCATTAGAATAGTGCTTTCCTGCCAAGTAAACTTTATTGTTCCCTTAACATATTTATTTCAATCTGAGCCAGTTTCAAAAGTGTCTTTTAATTTGTTGGCTTCAAAGACATGGATCTTGAGTATTGAGAATCATATCTCTTCTCGTTGCAGTCCTGACCCCTCAAAACAAAAGACATAATGAAAATGCATGATGCAGCTATAAAGAAACTTGCTACTTGACAGTAGATTAAGCTGCTGTCAAAGCATCTAGACGTGCCAGCACATGATCAATTCCCACATAGCAGTGGGTGCTCTCACTTGTCTGAACTTTACACTTGTAGAATAAAAATCCACTCCTGAATGACAGTGCTCCAATGAAATTTCTCTTGTTGTAGAAAGCTCTTTGATGACAAAAGCATTGATTGGAGTGGCTTAACATTTTATCGTGGCACATGACTTGGCATAGTCTCTACCTGTGCCTCTGGTTGCTGCATAGTAAAAGTACATCAGGAGACATGGAAGTATATTAACCTTTTACTGGGGAAATAATCTGCCCTGTTTGAAAATGAATTCTTTAATATCATCTTGGATTCCATAATGCAGTCTGTATAATGTGCTAGTTATCCTGATGCCAACTGTTTCACTAGGTGATGCATGACTTTAAAGCGCCTTCTCAAATGCTTTGGTTCTAGTAAATGAGCTGGTATTTTGTAGTACAGTTGGCCCTCCTTATCCGTGGATTCCGCATGCACGAATTCAACCAACCGCGAATTGCAAAAACCTGGAAGTGCTCTTCCATCACTTGTTGTTTGAGCATGTACAGACTTATTTTTTCTTGTCATTTTTCCCTAAACAATGCAGTATAACAACCATTTTACATAGCATTTACATTGTATTAGGTATTATAAGTAATCTAGAGATGATTTAAAGTATATGGGAGGATGTGCGTGGGTTATCGTGGATCGGGATTGAAAAAAATCGAAAGTTCTCTTACTAAGTAAATCGGAACAGGTACATCCGGTATTATTTAGCGTCAGTTAGTCAAACATTTGCCTTAGTGTATAGTATATGTTTTACCTTTCTATGCATATAAAACACTTAAGAACGTATGTTTCCGTGCCGGGCTCGGGAACGGAAGTTCTCGGGACTCGGGACAGATTGTCCCCAAACAAGCTCTCCACCGTGCCGGGTTGATGTGGAGGATCAAAAACCCAATAATTAAACCACTGCGTTGCTTATGTCATGTACCCCCGTGACCAGGTTACCGAACCAGCAGAAATGGAATAATACATTAGAGTCTGGTATTACTGTAACTAAGTGTTTATTAGTAAACTAAGTAATACAGTACTACAAAATGCAAATATATATGAAACAGGTTAGCAATGATATATACAGAAGGGTGGAAATAGGAATCAAAACCAAGCTCTTTCAAAGTCTAGGGGTAAATGAACAGTCTCACGATGATGCAGAGTTCAGTTCAGTTTAGTTTAGGTCGAGGTAGTTGCTGGTGTACCGTTGGGGGAAGAGAGAGAGGTGATGCAGTTGCCGTCAAACCTTCCATTGTCTTCTTGTCCTATTGTATTCACTGACTGTGACCCCTCCGTACCAGCGCGACCGTTCTTCACCTGTCACCCAGGTGAGGGTAGACACACAAACAAGCCCCCACTGGTCTGCCTTCACACACTGTGAGCCTCTGATCGATTCCCCCGAATTGATCCTCCAAACCCCCACCTTCACATGGGTGCACAACTCTCTTTCAGTGTCCTATGGTGTATCTGCTTGTGTCTCAGCAGACTTGCTTTTTATCTCCCCTGACGGGGTACCGGCCATCCATCAGCTGTCCATCACCTGGTACCGCCTTGCTGTTTCAGCAGGAATCCACACAAGCAGGCAAAGAAAGTGTCCTTGGAGGAAAGTAAATAATTAGCGAAGAAACCATAATACTAAATCATCTCTCTCTCTCTTCTCTTCTCCTCTCTTCTCTCTTCTCTCCCCCCTCCCTCTCATTATCAGCATCTGCAGCAGGATGCCTCCCTTCTCTCTCTCTCTCTCGTTAGCAGCATAGTTTACAGGGGGGTCAACTCTGGACCCCATCTCAGCCTGGTTTGCTCATCACACATCACACCCCCACCCTTTAAAGAATTTTTATGGGAGGGGGGTAAAAATTCAATATTAATGCATGTCTAATATAATACATAAGTAGTCATTAACCAACAGAGTAACACAGATATAATTTCAAATCTAACACCTAGATAAACAATCAGCAATTACATTGTCAGTCCCCTTTTGTTGTATCTTTACATCAAATTCTTGTAACGTCAGACTCCAACTCAGCAACCGTCCATTCTTATCCTTCATGTTAGTCAAAAAATACCAATGGATTGTGATCAGTATAAACTATTAGTGGCTTCTGTGCCGGACAGATGTAAACCTCAAAATGCTGTAACGCCAGAATAAGTGACAGTAATTCTTTTTCTACAGTGGAATAATTTCTCTGGTGCACATTAAACTTCCTAGAGAAATAAGCCACTGGGTGTTCAATTTCGTCCTTGTCTTTCTGCAGCAACACTGCCCCTGCAGCCTCGTCACTAGCATCCGTTGCTAGGGAGAAGGGTTTCGAAAAGTCAGGTGCTTTTAACACAGGATGGTAACACAATATGGTTTTCAGCCTCTTGAAGGCTTGTTGGCAAGGGTCACTCCACACAAATTTTTCACTCTTTTGCAAGAGCTTGGTAAGAGGGAGGGCAATATCCGCAAAGTTTTTACAAAACTTCCGCTAGTACCCCACCATTCCCAGAAACCTTCTCAGAGCTCTCTTATCAGTCAGGACGGAAACTTCAGAAATAGCCTGCACTTTAGCCTGCGCAGGAGCTAGCTGCCCCTGTCCTACCACATACCCCAGGTATGTGACTGTAGTGTGGCCGAATTCACTTTTGACGAGGTTCACTGTGAGGTTGGCTTCAGACAGCCGTTTAAACAGTTCCTCCACAGCTGCAATGTGCTCGTCCCACGTATCACTCCAGACCACTAAGTCATCAATATAAGCCCCTGTGTTCTTTAACCCTCTAATCACTGAGTCAATCATCCTTTGAAATGTCCCTGGAGCGTTTTTCATTCCAAAAGTCAAGACATTATACTCATATAACCCTGATGCTGAAATTTCTCGAGCCCTGTCAGTTAAAGGAACACACCAGTACCCTTTTAGTAAGTCAATCTTCATGATGTACCTAGCCTTCCCCACTCTATCAATGCAGTCATCCACCCTTGGGATAGGATAAGCATCAGTCTTTGTGATGGCATTTACTTTCCTGTAATCTGTACAGAATCTTACACTACCGTCAGGCTTCGGGACAACCACACATGGAGATGCCCAGTCCGAGGTAGATTGCCTGATAATACCTGTAGCTAACATATGTTCAATTTCTTTTTCCACTAGCTTGCTCTTTTCTAAATTCATCCTATAGGGGTGTTGCTTAATAGGCTGGGCTGCATTAACAATAACATCATGTACTGCGACCGTACATCTCTGAGGAACATCTGGACAGAAATCTGTATGCCAGTTAATTAGTTTTGTCAGCTGTTCCCTCTGCTCAGACTTCAAATGACAGACCTTATAGCAAAGTTGGTCAAAACAACAGTTCTGTAGTCTGGTGGGCACTATATTTATCTTTTCAAAGTGCTCTTGCCCCTCATTAGCAGTTTCCACAGCCTCATTTGTTTTTGTGATAGCACTGACTGGTGCTTCCTTAGGGTCATGATAAGCTTTTAGCATATTGATATGGATTAAATTGAGTTGGTTTGCGCCAATTAGGGGTTTCAATAACATAATTCAAAGAGCCTATTGTCTTAATTACCTTGTAGGGACTTTGGAATCTCACCTGCAGGGGGTTGGTCACCAAGGGAAATAAAACCAGGACCTTATCACCAACCTGAAATGCCTGTTTTCATGCTCGTTTATCATACCACTGCTTCATTTTGACTTGGGAGTCTTGGAGATTTTTCTTTGCAAGGTCAACTATCTTACTAAACCTCTCACAGAATTTTAAAACATAGTCAATCACATTGACCATTTCTCTCTAAGTAAGGTGAGAGGTCCCTTGCATAGTTCACAGGGGGGTCAACTCTGGACCCCATCTCAGCCTGTTTTGCTCATCACACATCACACTTAGTAATAATTGTAGCTTTCATCAGGGCAGAGCCTTTCTCACTTTATCCTTTAAAATTGTTCCGATCGTTGACCGACGTAACCTAACGCTTTTCCAATGACCGATGGCGTTTCACCTCTTTCCAATCACTTTATTTCCACTTTATTTTCAATCGTGTTTGTGATTATTGTCGCGAACAGAAACACTGTGGATTCAGATCTCTACCGCCAGGTCTTAATGTCTACCGCACTGAGCCAGGTTAAATAATGTCTGGGGCTCCGCTGGGTCCTAAGGTCCACCGCATTTGAAACAGGTTGAATAAGGGACTTGAGCATCCGCAAATTTTGGTATCCGCGAGGGGTCCCGGAACCAATCCCCCGCAGATAAGGAGGGCTGACTGTACCTTATGGAATGGTGTTCCTGTTAAGCTGTGTGTCCTACGTCCTGATGCATTTGTGCATTCAAAAAAGAAAAGCATGGAAGTGAATGTGGTGCTTTTAGGTGGAGTGATTAACATGCATGCATATAAGTAGAACATTAATTACTGTAAGAGAAGGATGTATAGTAAAGGTTTAGAAAATACTGGCATGTCTCAGATAGCTGACTTGTCCTTGACCTCGCTGTATGCTATGGTTTGAATGCTAATGTTATCCATTATGAGGTAGGCCACTTCTAACTTGATAAATCTTTGTTTGTGGAAGATTCTGTCTTGCTTGTATTTTAAGCATTTATTACATCAAAGCGTTGGAGCTACACTTGAGGCAACGGTTCAAATATTCTTCTCATCTTCATCTTGGATCTGAGTAGCATTCTGACAAACCTGGCAAGATGATGTGACTTCTCCGTTCTCATTTCAGGATGTTGATGTTACTGTCTATGAAATGGACAAGTGAGGGTGCTCCCTTCCCTCCCATGTCTCCCTTACAGCTATTTGATTAGAAAATACAGCAGCACACAATTATCATTTCTTTGGCTTTTTGGAGAGTAACTATTAAGGGCTGGATTCCTGATATTAAATGGCAGAGTAAAGAGCTGCAACTATGCTGAATTCAAATCATTAGTGTTGGGATTAATACAGTTTGCTATTTAAAATAGTATAGCAATTCCATACTTTTTCTGAGGTGCACTTGTACTGGCAGATTAAACATGCTGAGCAGGATTAGCACATCTTTTTCAGAGTGATGCACATTCTAGGCATTGATACTTTTTGTTTTCTGCACTCTTGCATCCAATTCACAAGAATTGTTAAGCTAAATGTCTTGCCACTGTATAGCAAAGTGATTATGTAATACAAGGATTGCAGAGATTCAATTTGCTGTACCATCTTATCCCAAACCTAAACAAAATATAGTGAGAAATCTATTGACCTGTGCTGGTACAAATTTGGACTCTCAAAATTCCTAGTTTCCAGTGTTGGCAAGAGCTGGTGATGTCATTTTCTACAGAAAATGTCATTTTCTGCTCTTCCCACTGTACTCCTGGCTGCTCCTGCACTGTACTGGTGCTCCTTATAGAATTGAACCATAAATCATGCTTCTCAGCATGGGAAGTTTGCCCATCAAGTCTATATCTGACTCACATGTATGGGGAAAACCAGCTGCCAGAAGAGAGTTATATCAATTTTTAGATTTAATTAAGTTGGTGTAAGTAATTGTAAGTTTAAAACAAACATTCATTTTAGCAGACTCTCTAGTATCATTGACATTCACAAATATTCATAGCTAGTAAGACAAGGCTTCACCAGCTATCCAAGCTATTCTGTGATTGTAAGGTTATATTTGGTTATATTTGGGGCCATGGGCAAGTAGTCAGCATTCTTGGGAGATTGGAAAATCAGCCTGAAAAATGCATAATGTCTGTTGAGAATTGTTATATTCACATCTAATGTTCCCTAAAATCCATCTTTTGTTTTAGAAATGCATCTTCTAACTTGTTAAGATCAGTATGGTCTTCAACAACTAGCAGATTTACAGAACATCTTGATCACTCGTCTGAGCCTGACAAGCCTGTAGATGCATCATATTCACAACCTGTTTTTAATGTAAACGAATTCATAGAAACTTCTGACAAACAGCAGTACCAGCAGGATAATCATTTAGTCTCTCAGCAAAATATAAACATGGAAGATGTTTTACGATTTGATGGCTTTTCTCTCACAGAGCCATGGCTGTTGCCTTCAAAGGAAGACACTTCAGTCACTGATACCACCAAGCTGAACTTTCAAGAGTTCCCTGATGTGAAGAATTGTGCTAAACTTCAAGTAGGATTATCAGTTAGAGAACCAGGAACAGAGAACCACATGTACGGCAGAGATGGGGGAGACTTTAAAGAAATTGATCATGCTTCCAATCCAACATCTACAGAGCTGCTTCCTTTCCTTCAGAATTCAAGAAACAATTACATCAATAGCAGCAATGGGTACATGGAACAATTACATGACAATAGGTTCCAAAACAAATTTGTGAACTTTAATATGACAGATGGAAAATCTGCTTCTAATTGTACACCAGAAGTATCAGTAATAGAAATGTATACGTGTGCTGGAGTCGCCAAAGGAAATCAATCACAAGAAGGGTTTGATGAATTAAACTTTGATCAACATACCTTAAAATATTGTACAAAATCTGCATCAAATTTGAACGATGAACAACTTTCAAAGGAAGTGGGATTAGGTAGTGATTTGGGACAAAAGTGCATTTCAGAATCTGGAAAAAATCCTCTCATATTTTGTCCAATTAGAAGCAACTTTGAGAAGACCTTTGAAGAGCAACAATATTCTAACTATGATTATTTTTCACAGCAGTCTGAATATGTTCAGCCGTTAAATGCATTACCAGTGTGTGTATATTCTGGAGAGTCTTACCAAGAAGGGCAATCCTGGACAAACTTGGCTACTTCTAGTTCGGAAACTAATACTTCTGCTTCATTTGGGAACCCAGATAGTTCAGTAGACCTTGAGAATCAGACATCTGTCTCTAAAACATCTACTCACCCCTACTACCTAGCTTCTCATCAGTTTCCCATGCCTTTTCCTCAAAATAATGCTTATTTCCAGAGGTCTACAGGAATTTATTATCAGGATAACTACACCAAGGTGCCCAGTACTCAATTCACCTATAATATAGAAAGGGCTGAGCCAGGTGCACATATTGAAGGACAGAACAAAGCTAGTGAAGAAATGTATTTTGAATCACCCATTGAGAAAATTTGTCAAAATGGAAAGCAAGCAAATGAAAATTCATCTCAGCAATATGTTGCAAATAAATATCCCAGCTATCAAACTAAACAGCAAAGTTGCCATGATTTGAATGAGGACATGAAAAAAAACGATGAATTTTCACAAAATATGTACAGTGATTTTATAAGTGCTCAGTCTTATTATAGTAATCACAACTCTCAACAAGGAGCTCAAGACACCAACAATGTAGCAAGTTATATAACTCATTCTTCAGCTGGTTTTTCAAGTCCCTTTATGATGTGTGACTATAGGCAGAACCATATTTCCCAATTTGGTCTACTTGGTGTTGCTTCAGGAAGTAATCTTCAGCTTGGTCACCCTGTAGTCTCATTCATGGATCGCACTGAGTTAATTCCTTATGGAGAGTTTAGTTATCCCTATCCTTATCACACTAATATGTTTTATGGAAATGTTCCTCCTTATGGATTTGTACCAGCTTGTGAATTTCCAAGACCTATGAAAAATCGTAGCAGTTCAGCCAGTGAACTTCATATTCGATTAGAAGAGTGCTATGATCAATGGAGGGCTTTGGAAAAAGAACGAAGAAAGGTAAATAAGTCTGTTGAATTGTTAAATATTAACTTTTATTTCAAGAACCCTAGGAGCATCTTAAGCTTAAATATTCTTGTTTTATTAATAAAATACTATACTGTCTATTTCTTTAGTGAAACAGAATTTTATTTCCAGCATTGAAATTTTCCCCATTTTGTTTGTTCCAGGTGATTAGAAATTAGGACTATCTCAGCTTATGTTTATTTAAAATAGAGTTTGAGAGTTAATCAGGAGCCCAAGAAACTTGATGATTTAAGTCTGAAAATCTTGTCTGAAAATAATGATGAAAATCTTAAGGATGCAGATTTTGTATAAACATGAAAATCAAGTCCTTTTCATTGACCTTGATAGTAACAGAAGAGGAAGGAAAAACAATTTTGGAAATGTGGAAAGCCTTGAAATGGTTACCAGTGGCAGCAGTGATTAATTGATATTTTTGTCTATATTTCTCAACCAAGGTATTTGCTGACTATTGGTAGATATCTTCAGCTTTGGACTCCTATTGGGGATCTCAGAGCCATTGTGAAATCTAAGATTTTGACGTATGAACCCAATTAAAATTTATGGATGAGAAAACATCATCCAACCTTTATCTGGGGACAGTTTAAACTAATTTGGTAAGGGGATGGGAAATTTGAGCGATAGGGCTGAGGATCGGGCAGTTATTATGAATGATCTTTCAAGAATCACTAGGTTCTGGAATGGTTCCAGAAGGTTGGAAAATTGCAAATGTCACTCATTTAGAAGGGAGGAAGAACAAAGGAAATGATAGGCCAGTTAGTCTGGCCTTAATAGTTGGGAAGATGTTTGAGTTGATTATCAAGAATGGGATTTTGGGGTACTTGAAGGCACATGTTGGAATTCTTTGAAGAAATAACAAGCAGGATAGGCAAAAGAGAATTGGTTGATGTAGTGTACTTGGATTTTCAGAAGGCCTTTGACAAGGTGCCTCAAGAGCTCAGCTTTACTTACATTGGTTAGGTCTGTTCCTTCATTCCCAAATTCAGCTATGTACTCATTGAATCAGAATGGGGTTTAATATCACTGGCATATGTCATGAGATTTGTTAAGTTTGTAGCAACAGTACAATATGATACCTTATAGAGGGAAAAAAATTGAATTACACTAAGTGTGTGTGTGTTGTATATATGATGTATATCACAAAAAACAGAAATAAAGAAGTAGTGAGGTAGTGTTCATGAGTTTAATGGCCATTCAGAAATCAGACGGCAAAGGGGAAGAAGCAGTACTTGAATCACTGAGTGTGCGCCTTCAGGCTCCTGTACCTCCTTTCTGATGGTAGCAATGAGAGCAAGGCATGATCTGGGTGATGGGGGTCCTTAATGATGGATGCCGCCTTTTTGAGGCAGCACTCTTTGAAGATGTCCTGGATACGCGGAGGCTAGAGCCCATGATAGAGCTGACTAATTTTACAACCCTCTGCTGCTTTCTTCGATCCTGTGCAGTAGCCCCCCTTACCAGACAGTGATGCAGCCAGTTTGATTGCTCTCCATGGTACATCTGTAGAAATTTGTAAGTGTCTTTGGTGACATACGAAATCTCCTCAAACTTACAATAAAATATAGACACTGTCTTGCTGCCTTTATAACTGCGTCGATATGTTGGGTCCAGGTTAGGTCATCAGAGATGTTGACACTCATCAACTTGAAACTGCTCACTTCTTCCACTTCTGATCCCTCTGAGGACTCTTGTGTGTTCCCTCATCTTACCCTTTCTGAAGTCCACAATCAGTTCTTTGTTTTTTCCAATGTTGAGTCCAATGTTGTTGCTGCAATACCACTCAACTAGCTGGGATATCTTGCTCCTGTAGACACTCTTTTCACCATCTGAGATTCAGCCAACAATGCTTGTATTGTCAACAAATTTATACATGGCATCTGAGCTGTCCCTAGCCAAACAGACATGGGTGTAGAGAGGGTAGAGCAATAAGCTACGTACTCATCCCTGAGGTGTGCCAGTGTTAATTGTCAATGAGGTGGAGATGTTATTTCCAATCCACAGGGATTGTAGTCTTACGGTTAGGAAGTCGAGGATCCAGTTGCAAAGGAAGATACAGAGGGCCAGGTTCTGGAGATTTTCAATCAGAACTGTAGGAATGATGGTGTTAAACGCTGAGCTGTAGTCAATAAACGGCATCCTAACATAGGTTTTTGTATTGTCAGGTGATGCAAGACCACGTGGAGAACCAATGAGATCGCATCCGCTGTAGACCTATTGTGGTGATAGGCAAATTGCAGTGGATCCAGGAGCTTGCTGAGTCAGGAATTGATTCTAGCTCTAACCAACCTTTCAAAGCACTTCATCACTGTAGATATGAGTGCTACTGGACAATAGTCATTAAGACAGCTCACCCTGCTCCTCTTGGGCACTGGTATAATTGTTGCCCTTTTGAAGTAGTTGGGAACTTCTGACTAAAGCAATAAGAGATTAAAAATGTCTTAGAACACCCCTGCCAGCTGGTTAGCACAAGTTTTCAGAGCCTTACCAGGTACTCCATCAGGGCTTGTCACCTTGCGAGGGTTTACCCTCTTGAAAGACAACTTGATGTCACACACCAAGACAGAGTTCACAGGGTCATCAAGTGCTGCAAGTATCCTCATAGCTGTAGTTTTTTCCTCCATTTCAAAGCAAACATAACAGGCATTGAGCTTGTCTGGAAGTAAAGCATCACTGCCATTCATGATGTTGAATTTCGCTTTGTAGGAATTAATTGCCTTAAAACTCTTCCAGAGTTGAAGTGCATCCAATATCGCCTCCAACCTCGTTCTGAGTTGTTCTTTAGCTCTTGAAATAGGCCTCCACAAGTTGTACCTGGTTTTCTTGTACAGACCTGGATCACCAGACTTGAATGCTACAGGTCTAGCCCTCAGCAGACTACGAACCTCGTGGTTCATCCATGGCTTTTGATTTGGGTATGTACAGTAAGTTCTCATAACCACACACTCATCCACACAGATTTTAATGAAGTTATTGACAGCTGTGATGTACTCATTCAAACCTGAAGGTGAATTCCTGAATACAGTCCAGTCCACCAATTTAAAGCAGTCTTGTAGGTGTTCCTGTGCCTCCCTGGTCCATACCTTCTTGGTCCTCACTACCGGTCTTCAAACTCTGTCTACACCCAGGGAGTGGAAATACAGCCAGGTGATCAGATTTTCCGAAGTGTGAGCATGGGATGGCACGGTAAGTGCTCTTGATGGTGGTGTAATAGTGGTCCAGTGTATTATTTCCTCTGGCATTACAAGTGATTTGTTGGCAATAATTATTTATAGACTTTTTCAAGATGGCCTGGTTAAAACCCCCCCAAAATAATGGGGAAGGCATCAGGATGTAATGGAGCTTTGACCAGTAACCAATATAGATTCAGAAGTTTGAGAGGAGGGGATTTCACTCAGGTCCACTGCCCAAGTTAAAAAAAAAGGCAGCAATGGGTTGCGGCAGTGTAATAGAGCTTTGACCAGCAATCAATCGGCATTTGGGATTGATTAGCATGAGCAAATTAAAGGAAGATGGGGCAAGCGCAGCGGCCATCATCAGAGTGGTGATCTTGAGGCTTCAGCGAGGAGAGGCTCTAGTCGGAGAAAGTCAAGAAGAGAGAGCCTCTAGGTAAAGTTTTTTTTCCCCTTCCCTTCTTCATAATTGCTCAGCTAGGACAGTAGAGATTTCAAGCAGGATAGTTGAATACCCCTCTTGTGGGTTGTAGGAAGGCAGGGAGACCTCAAATATCCCTGACGGTTACAACTACGAGAAATGCATCCAGCTGCAGCTTCTAACAATCCACGTTAAAGAGTTGGAGCTGGAACTGGATGAACTCCGGATCATTAGGGAGACTGAAGTGGTAATCGATAGGATACATAGAGAGGTAGTTGCACCCAAAGTGCTGGACACAGGAAGCTGAGTGACAGGAAGGGGAAGGGGGTTAAGGAGCCAGTGCAGTGTACCCCTGTGGCCATCCCTTTCAACAACAGGTATATCCAAGGCATAAACATAACAGGTTTAAACTGGGTGTACCACGCAGTTCCTCATTTCTGCTCATCATCCTGCTTAGGAGGAACTTGCACCTTCTCAAAAGGAGCTCTAACACAGGGTGAATGGACAAGGTTTTCAAAAAGTACTCTCCATTTTTCTCCTTGCCTGCTCCCAAGACCCTCTCACAATGGAAGTATTTGTTCACACAAGAATGGAAACTCCAGCTTTTTCAACTGGTTCTGGTGTGTCAATAGGCTGTTACTTCAACATCTCCTTCCGAAAACTCCAGTTTCAACAAGTTATCATTGTACGGGTACTCATCAGTACTAAGCGCCCAAATCTCAAGGGCACTGATTGGAGTCAATGGTAAATGCATCAAATACTGGTTGTAAAGCAAAGTAACTTGAGAACTTGTCTTTAAAGTCTTCGCCCTCAGCTGCCTTCCCCCCCTCTAAAAAATGGACTACCCATGGTTTGACTTGACTTTATTTCTTACATCCTTCACATACATGAAAAGTAAAAATCTTTACGTTACTTCTCCATCTCAATGTGCAAATTATAGCCATTTGTAATAAATAGTATGTACAACAGGACAGTCAATGTAGCAAAGAAATACAGCTGTATCAGCATGAATAATCACTCTGATGACATGGTGGAAGAAGCTGTCCCGGAGCCTATTGATCCTGGCTTTTATGCTGCAGTACCATTTCCTGAATGGTAGCAGCTGGAACAGTTTGTGGTTGGGGTGACTTGGGTTCCCAATGATCCTTCGGGCCCTTTTTACACACCTGTCTTTGTAAATGTCCTGAATAGTGGGAAGTTCACATATGCAGATGCACTGGGCTGTCTGCACCACTCTCTGCAGAGTCCTGTGATTAAGGGAAGAACAGTTCCCATTACCAGGCAGTGATGCAGCCAATCAGGATGCTCTCAATTGTGCCCCTGTAGAAAGTTCTTAGGATTTGGGGAACCATACCAAACTTCTTCAACCATCTGAGTGAAATGTGTTTTTGTGCCTTTTTCACCACACAGCTGGTTCAGATTAAAGAAACCTCAGTTTGAGGTAATGCTGGGTAAATACTGCCCATACACAATTATCAGTTAGCAAGAAATAACAGATCATACACTTCATAAAATGAAAAAGTATATTTACTAATTTCAGCTTTATCAGTTATTAAAAGAAAGAAGAAAAAAATAAAAGGGCCTATTACAGTTAGACCAATCTAAATGTGCACTTGACCGTCAGAGCTCGTCTCTTCCTAAGCTGGGTATAAGTGTTACGCCATCACACCCTTGGTCTGCATGAAAGCGCTTGCCACAACCTGAAATTTCCTCGATGTCCATATCAAACAAACTGGCTCTCTCTTTGTTTACTACCAAATACTAATGTGTACACCAGATCTGCGAGGGTTTGAAAACTTATCCAACTGTCTTGCAGCCTTTTAGCTGGTGTCAAGCTGGCATGAGATGTTTCTTGTGAAAGCATCTCACTGCACTTGGGTTGTAAAGAAATGATTTGCTGATTAATTTTGCAGTAAAGATAATTATGTATCTTCTTATTATGGGTGGCTGTAACACAGCAGTCGGTAAACACACTCTTGATACACGTGCATTTTCTCTCTCTTGTACACCACACACACACACACACACACACACACAGACACCCCCCCCCCCCCCCCCGTAATAGGTCCTGAACTGAGCTGATACACTTGGGATGGCTTTATGGTGCCTTCCCGCCATACACAGTGGAATATTCCAATTGTTTAGTCATAAGGATTTGTGACTGTATATAATATTGTTTGTATGCTGTATTTAAGGTAGATACTTCTATTTATTTTGTAGTCTGATTATAACTACATTGTGGGGTGCATCATATTCTGATTCATGTGCAGTCTTGTCTTAACTTTGTGGGTAATTAACAATGGTATGGCTTGGTGCCTAATAGATGGGGCTCATCACTCTCAGTAGGAGAGAGATTGGGGCTGCCAGGAGCTCACACTGGGCAAAAATAGTGTGGAGCTATGATTGCGTTTTCTGGTAGTTATCTTTTTGTAAATATTGGCAGTCTTCTTTTTGCTAATTTCACTAATTTTTGATGCACCAAATAAATACCCTTGCCCGAAAGTGCTGAGCAACTCCAGACATTTTTTTTTCTTTGGTCATAACCCACATATTTAACAGTGACACTGTATGCCACTACCAACAGAATTTTTGGACATACCATTTTGGCCATGTATGCCAAATATTTGCCACCCCTGAGTCATCCGAACTCTTGAATTCATTGCTCCAACCAATGAAAACAAACAGGCCAACTACCTTTTTCATTGTCCTATCTACTTTTCTCTTCACTTCCATCGAACTATCGTGGCAACTTTATTACTACACCTGTACACCTTGTTAATGCAAATATATAATCAGCCAATCATGTGGTAGCAACTCAATGCATAAAAGACTATAGGACACAGGAGCAGAGTTTGGCCATTTGGCCCAGCAAGTCTGCTTCACCATTCAGTCACGGCTGATCCTTTTCCCCCTCCTCAGCCCCACTCTGCGGCCTTCTCCCCATAACATTTGATGCCATATCCATTCAAGAATCTTTCAAGCTCTTCCTTAAATACACCCAAAAACCTGGTCTCCATAGCTGCCTGTGGTAATAAATTCCACAAATACACCACCCTTTGGCAAAAGAAATTTCTCCATATCTCTGTTTTAAATAGACGCGCCTCTATCCTGAGTGTGTGCCCTCATGTCCTAGACACCCCCCCATCATGGGAAACATCCTTTCCACATTGACTTTGTATAGGGTTCTCAACATTCGAAAGGTTTCAATGAGATCCCACCCCATCCCAGCCTTCTAAATTCCAGTGAGTACAGACCCAGGGCCATCAAATGTTTCTGGTATGATAACTCTTTCATTCACAAAATCATCCTTATGAACCACCTCTGGACCCTCTCCAATGCTAGCACATCTTTTCTAGAATGAAAAGTCCAAAACTGTTACTGTTCACAATACTCAAGGTGAGGCCTCACCAGTGCCTTAAAAAGACTTGGCATCACATCCCTACTCTTGTATTTTAAACCATTTGAAATAAATGCTAGCATTGATTTTGCCTTGCTCGCTCTTCAAGAAGGAAGAGAGGCAGAAGAAAGGAAACTATATGCTATAGGTCTGACCTCAGTGGTTGGGGAGATTTTGGAGTCGATAGTTAAGTGTGTTTTTTTTGGGGTACCTGGAGGCACATGATAAAATAGGCCATAGTCAGCATGGTTTCCTCAAGGGAAAATCTTCCCTGCCAAATCTGTTCCAACTCTTTGAAGAAATAACAAGCAAGATAGGCAAAGGAGAATCTGTTGCTACTGTGTACTTGGAGTTTCAGAAGGTGCCACATGTGAGGTTGCTTAACAAGCTACGAGCCCATGGTATTACAGGAAAGATACTAGCATGGATAGAACATTGGCTGGTTGGCAGGAGGCAGAGAGTGGAAATAAAGGGAGCCATTTCAGGTTGGCTGCTGGTGACTAGTGGTGTTCCACAGGAGTCTTGTTTGGGACCGCTTTTTATGTTATATGTCAATTGGATGAGGGAAATGATGGCTTTATGGCCAAGTTTGCTGATGATACGAAGATAGGTGCAGGCACAGGTAGTGTTGAGGAAACAGAGAGGCTGCAGAAGAACTGAGACAGATTAGGAGAATAGGCAAAGAAGTGGCAGATGAAATAAAGTGTCAAGAAGTTGTAAAGTCATACACTTTGGTAGAAGAGATAAAAGCATAGACTATTATCTAAATGGAAAATTCAAAAATCTGAGATGCAAGTGGACTTTGGAGTCCTTGTGCAGGATTCCTGAAAGGTTAATTTGCAGGTTGAGTTGGTGGTGAGGAATGCAAATGTGATGTTAGCATTCAAGAGGACTAGAATATAAAAACAGGGATATAATGTTGAGGGCTTTATAAAACACTGGTGAGGCCTCACTTGGAGTATTGTGAGCAGTTTTGGGCCCCTTTTCTAATAAAGGATGTGCTGACATTAGAGATCCTTGCAAGGAGTTTCATGAAAATGATTCTGGGATTGAAAGACATGTCATGAGGATGGTTTGATGGCTCTGGGCCTCTACTCACTGAAATTCAGAAAATTGATGAGTGACCACATTAAAACCTATCAAATATTGAAAGGTCTCGATAGAGTGGATATGGAGAGGATGTTTCCTGTGGTGGGAGAGTCTAAGACCAGAGGACACAGCCTCAGGATAGAGGGGTGTCCTTTTGGAATGGAGATGAGGAATTTCTTTAGCCAGACAGTGGTGAATCTGTGGAATTTGTTGCAAGTGGTTGGAAGCCAAGTCATTGGGTGTATTTAAGGCAGAGATTGATAGATTCTTGATTGGTCAGGACCTTAAGGGATAAGGGGAGAAGGCAGGAGATTGGGGCTGAGAGGGAAAATAAATCAACCATGATGACATGGTGGAGCAGGCTTGATGGGCCAAATGGATTTATTCAGCACCTATCTTATGGTAATTTAGAAATTTACTTTCTCATTTCCTTTTGACATTAATTTGCCCATAAACCAAACTAGCCAAATTTTTGAAATTCATATACATATATATACACAATACATATTTTCAAAAAATTAACTGGGAGGAAGTCTTCAGAAGTATACAGTGGATTCTGGATAACTGGGATACATTGGGACCAGTACATTTTAGCCCAATTAAGGTGCTGTCTGAATTAGCCAAAGTTTCATGGAAATAGTTTTAAGGGTATAAAAAATACAAACTGAGTAACAATTTACATATCTAAATGAAATACAGAACAATTTAGAGCACTATCAATACTACTATAGCACTGTAAAATTGTATTAGTTCCTAATAGTTGATTTGGTGGTTGTCCGTCATAATTGACAATGGCAGGAAACCTATGCAGGAGAGCTTTTAAAGTGAAAACACCATTGTACTGGGGCAGTTCCACTGTCTCGATCTCAGAAGTCCAAGTCCAGTGGTACGAAGGTCATCACTGCGGTTCCTTGGTTGCAGTTGGTTGACCATGACTACATCTGTGCTTCATCGTGCCCTTCACTCTCCATGAAACATTGCAGAACCACCTTCCTGGCTGTTGGATCTCACTGCAAGTCTCATCCATCCAGTCTACTGGAGATGGTTTTGCATGCTAGGACAGGCATGTCTCTATCTCACCGGAGTATCAGGTCCGCCAGCTACCCTCACCTGATTTAGCCTGCCTATTGAAACATGTCTGCTGTCGCATGCAAACAGCTCTTTGGAGTCACAGGTGAGAGCTGAGTGTACCTTGCTGTGTTCTTTTGATTGTAAATAAACAAAATCAGCACAGACACCTAGTGTGGATAATGGACTGCCTTCATATAGTGTTTGACATTGCATCTTCCAAATCTTCATTTAAATTTTAACATTCAAGATGATTGTTGACATCTTCAAGTTCTATATAGTCCCTAACTTGTTGAAGTAGTGAAATCATTTCACTTTCACTCCCAGCCATTTCTGATATCTCCAAGTCTGAATGCTTGAAACCACAGTGAACAAAACAGTTCCAAATTGTCTTTCTGTTTATTTCTCATCAAACTATCAGTGACAAAAATCACATTTTTAAACACAAACACACACAAGTGATGCTATTTAAAAACTGTCTGCACAGTGTAATGTTTAATGGCCATGCAAGTGCACATATCTAACACTAGTTAGAAACTGTTTGGGAATAGTCTCCTGCCCCAATTTAGTGACATTTGGTCTACTGACAAGAGATGACCAGAAAAGATGGAAAGTCCGTCTCCATCCTTGTGCAGGTGCTCTTATAGAGACAAGAACAGATTCTTTGAAAAACTCTGAAAGTGGTCTACACTTCTTTGCTAGCCAGCATTACCCTCAACTGTTTCACATTGTCATGACTGTTGGAATAGGCTTCTTGCTCAGTGGAGGCACAAATAGGTATTGAAAGTTTTTTGGCTTGAGTGATTGTGATTAGAGTATAGGCTGGTACCTTGTGGGAGTTGTTAATTATCAGTGTTGAAGTGAGCCTGGAATCTTTAACAGCATCTGTAGTTGCAACAGATATGCCACTCATTGTCTGCTTACCCCTCTTAAGAGTCCCATTGATACTGTGGAAGTGAAAATGCTGTCCTCTTCCAGGAAGTAAGTATTATACCTCCCAGCATTAATCTCCAGGCAATGTTATTACTTGTGCTGCACAACAGCCATTGTAAGATCAGATCTCCTCTTGTCAAGTTACTAGCTGCAGACCAGCTCTTAAGTAAGAGTTTATTGTGGTTGCCTGTTATGGGCATTTGTACTTCATTACAGTAGTAAAGAAGCAGCAGTTCCACCAGCTACTGATAGCTACAATCAATGTGGGAAACTGCATTGTAGTATTAAAAATGGAAAATAATGGAAACACTCAGGTCAGACAGCACCTGTGGAAATTTATTTATTTATTTAGAGAGTGCAGAACGGGCCCTTCTGGCCCACTGAGCCACGCTGCCCAGCAACCCACCTTGATTACTTTTTGCTTAATTACTTTTTGTTATATAAACTGCTGATTCAAAAGTTGCTGGTGTACATGATTATGGTTCATGGCCAGAGTTAACTATTCTAATTGTTTTAATACAAGCAACATACACAAAATGTTGGAGGAACTCAGCAGGCCAGGCAGCATCAATGGAAGAGAGTAAACAGTTGACGTTTCGGCTAAGACCCTTCATTAGGACTCGTGTTTGTAATTGTTTTAATACTTCTCTTTTGATGCAGTTCAGAAAATTGGATCTTTGATCTTGTGTCCAATTTTCACTATGCCTGATTTTCTATAGGGTAATCCTGGATGGATGGCATCAAAGGTTACGGGGAGAAGGCCAGGAACTGGGGTTGAGGAGGAGATAGAAAAAAAGGATCAACCGTGATTGAATGGCGGAGCAGACTCAATGGGCCAGATGGCCTAATTCTGCTCCTTTATTTTAGGGTTTTATGTCTTACGGATTAAATAAGCCTCACTGAAGATGTATGCCATTCATATCATCCTGAATTAATTTGCACTTTACTTGCTATGTGGGCTGAATTTTACTCTGTCAAAGCTGTAGAATACCACTTGTCTGTATAAAAAGGGTAATTGCTAATGAATATTTTCCTGCATTCCTAAAACCTCATTTCCTGTTGGTCGACTCTATATTAAAATCTAGATTTTAACTTTGAGCACAATTCCTCTTTTGTTTTAAATATCTTGCTCTTTTTCCAATATGTTTTTGCCATCTTAAAAATTAAAATTTATAAATATGGTGATTGGGGTAAAGGATTTTGATGCTGAAGAATACGCATTTCCTATTTCAGGTATAAACTACCAGCGTTGAAAATTTCATATCTAGCACATCTAGACTATAATCTTCAGTTTTATCTTGCCCTAACATGCCTTTCTCAGAAGGTGCTTCAAAATGTACCAGTTTGATATTTTATAATTTGCCACATGGTCTGGATAGAGCCATAATAATGCAAAGTTTACTTTTAAAGAACAGTCTTGAATATTCTTTTATTTCATTGTTTTCTTGTATTTTGACTTGTCATTTTATTGTGTGTGGACAGTAGGACTGGTGGTATTAGGTAGACAATCAGCAAACTCTTATGCCGTATTGCCATGTGCAAACTATTTTTCTCTGAAATGTTTAAGCATGGTTTAATTTTGTAAGAATTTGTATTGGTTATGATAATCTTCCCCTTCTCTCTTTTTAAGACTGAAGCAGCACTTGCCCAGAACCACCCAGGAAAGAGAGTGACCAGTTCAAATAACACACCTCTTCCCAGGCGTCCTTCAAACCTTTCCGGGGTTGACCGTTTGATGGTTGATCAACTACGTGAACAAGCAAGAGTATGTTTGATCATATCTGGTAGAATGATTAATTAAACATATTCCTTTTAATATGCTTAGGTGTATACTTAGCTTTTTTTGTTTTATTTTGTTATTTTTTGAAATGAAGATATGCCCAGATTTGTAAACAAGTCTGCAGGTGCTGGAAATCTGGAGCAACACACACAAAATACTGGAGGAACTCAGCAAGACAGGCAATATCTATGGATGGGAATAAACAGTTGACATTTCAGGCTGAGGTCCAGTATCAACTGTATATTCCCCTCCAAAATGCTGCCCAACTTGCTGAGTTCCTCCAGCATTTTATATGTGTTTATCCAGGCTTGTAATGATTTGCCATTGTTATTGTCCTTGTCACTACATTGTTCTTTGTAGTGCAAACAAGATGATTGTGAGTATTTGCCAACAAAAGTAATTCAGAATTGAGTTAATACAGAATAGAGGAATGGTGGCAATGAGTAGGCAATGGAATAAAGAGTAATCTTCATTTTTAATTTGATTGCTTGTGTCTTTAAATCAGAGTATTGGTAGTTGAAATTGGACAGAATTATAACATACCCTTCCAGAAATGTTGAAAGAAAATTGGAATATGTGCTGCTTTAAAAAAAAAATAGGCTTCAAGCTAGACAAAGGAGAATTGGATGATGTTGCATACTTGGATTTTCAGAAGGCCTGGAAAAGGATCCACCTATGAGGCTATGAGCCCATGGTATTTCAGGAAAGATTCTAGCATGGATGAAGCAGTGGCCGCTTGACAGGAGGCAAAGAGTGAGAATAAAGGGACGTATAAAGGGACATCTCGGCCTGAAACGTTGACAGTGCTTCTCCTATAGATGCTGCCTGGCCTGCTGTGTTCCACCAGCATTTTGTGTGTGTTGTTTATAATGTCAATGCAATGTCTTGTGTTGTTGGATTGTCATTCCTCTTTGTCCTCTTTGACTTGGGAGTTTGTTGGTCCTAGTCAAAAGTCTTATAAGATTTTTTTATTAGGACGGCTTACTTTTGTGATGGGGTCATTCTTCATTATAAAGGCTCTTTCAGTCTTCAGTGTAATTTCCTTTATCACTTCTATTACTACAGTCAATAACAAAATATAAATTAGTGCTTTTATTCCCCAGTGAGCCAAGACCTCATTGCCTCAACAGGATTATGTTTGTTGCTTCACATAGGCAATATATTTTTCATGTCAAGAAACCAGATGAGAACCAGTTTTATGGTGATATTTAAATTTATAATGGTTTCTGTTTCATATGCTGACCTTTTAAAAGAATAGTCTCTGGAGAAAGCTGAAGAACTGCTTATGGGGGTTATCGGTTCCTCAGTTTACCAATTTTATCTGTGAAAGTGCCAGCTACTTTTAATTTTTGGCGATTTGGAACTACATACTTGAGAACAAAGGTTAATGTGCATGGTTCAGATCATCTCCAGAAAATCAAGAATACTTGCAAGTGATTCCAGTCTCAATCATTCAAATTGTGCAGCGCCTTTATGGTTATACTTTAGCAAATGTTAATCTCTGAATTCCGTAAGTGACTAAATGCGTGCTTGTAAGTGAACTCGTAGTTAAAAGGTTAAAAATGCCCATCCCAGAATAGAAGAATGCAAAGAGTTTCTAATCAGAATGGACATTTAGAAGTTGCCACATACAAGAATGATTAATAATCTAGGAAGTTATTTGTGAATGATAAGAAAATATTACAATATAACAATTGAAAGAGAAATTTGACAAGCCATTGATGATAAATTAAATTGTGAAACAGATAAAACTACAGACTAAATCCAGACCTTCATGGAGTAAGAGTGCTGCCCTGAAGCAACATTTTTTATTTTCTTGGAGACTTGACTTGCCTGGAGACCTAATAAATTGAAAACAACGTGGCTAACTTTTTGTGACATACACAATGGGTCAAATCATATCTCTCATAGCATCCCGAGACAGCTATTGAAAAGATGGAAATTAGAAATAACTAGAGATCTAGGTAAAGACAACAAATATCTATCTATGCGATGAGACTTGGTCAAAGGACCCATGTGCGAAAACTGTCAGGAGCAATCCATGCTCTTCTGTATATGAATGGTTCAGTACTAATAACTAGTGTTACGTACCCCGTAACTGGGTCACTTACCAGCAAAGATAGAGAGGTCCGTTGAAGTCTGATGGTACTATTTTTAACAGTATTTATTGATAAAAATACACAAAAATAATATCAATGCAACCATACAGATAATATACGTCGTCAATACTAAATCTAAAAGTGCGAGTATAATAATAATCAATAAGAAATAACTCTATCGTTGTCTAGGGGATAATGTATGGTCCGATGGAAAGATAAAAGTCACTCAAGTTCATTCAAGCTGCAGCTTTTGGTTGGAGAGAGAGACGGATTAAAACTTGCCCATTCCTTTTATGATGTCAATCCTTCAAGAGTCGTTGGGGCTGATTTCTCCTTTGTTGTTAGCTAAAGCCGTTCTTCTGTGGCAAGGCCCACCAATTCCGAGGCAAATGGAAAAGGATGCACGTGGCTTTCCACCGGCTTTCGCTACTACGCTGTTACAGGATTTCTAGCGTTTCTTCTGGTGCGTCTGAAGGGGCTGTTCCCCCAGACCCTCTTTTATCCTGACTCACAGGGTCTCAGATGTCAATCAGGGTGGAGGGATGCCTCCCCTCATCCAGCCCACTTTTGGTCATTCCCTGAGGGCTTCAAATAAATAGCACCGTACTCAGTACACAATTCCGTCTCCAAGAGACAATGGCCGTTTCCCGTAGCTTTGTATGGCCGAGGGGCCAAGACATTCCAAACATCTCTCTCTCATTTCCTGGGTCTCCTGACCTGACTTAATAGCGATCTTGTGATTCTCAAAAAGGAGGGGGCACAGGCGTAACACTAGGATGTAACACAATTGATGAAATAGAAAATGAAAGTGGTAGTTTATCAACCAAAAGTCCAGCTATAACAGGATTAAGGTGGACAAAATAAAATGGACTTGGACTGCAATATTGTTGTGTTACTACCTAATTGGAAGAGAACAGAAGGAACAAGAAGGAAGTGAGATCACAGTACATTCAGAAAAGAGGATCCCTGAGTGTAGGATTCAGAGAACAAAAGGAAGCCACAAGCCTGATTTAGACTGACCATCTTGTGTTTAAACAGATAGTGTAGTCTGCAACCTGTGAATGCTTGTAGTTGTCTTTATAATTAAGAGTTTGAATAAAGCTCAGTATACGTTAACCAGTTGTCAGTGGCATAACAGTGTAGTAAAAGTAACATAAAATTTAATAAAAATATTGTTGCCTTTCTAAATAGTCTGTTGATAAATGTATTTTAGTTGGGAGCCAAGATTTGGTAGCCACTTTAAAATATTCTTTTTCAAATTCCCCTGCTGGAGTAAGATTGAAATTGATATTATGCAGAGAATGAACACATTAATCTTGCATTATGCATCCTATTCATGGTTATGCATGGCAGAATATTGTCACACTATCCCTTTGGATTTTAAATGACTGAGATTATAATACTTATTACATATTATTTTGATGAATGTATAACTATTCTTCAATATTGACTTTGATCTTTAAGAATAGAATTATGAATAAAATGGGTGAAAATTGCAGACTACTTAGTAATTTTAATTAAAATTTGTTTTGCAAATATTCATTACCTCAATGAAAAATCTTACTCTGTTGCAACTACAAACATGGCATAAATTCATAAATGAGTCAGTGATCAAATAGTATCAGCTTCTGATAATCTAGAATTCAGTTGAAGTATACATTTCTGGTATTTTAAGTGGATGCATGAACTATATTTTTTTAACAACAGGTTGTGACATTGCTCAGCAAAATGGAACGTCTCCGCAGTTCTCCTTTTCATGCTAATATTTCTACAGCTATTGACAGATATCTAAAAGCAATTCATTTCGCCCAAGCTCGTAGGAAGAATGAAATAGTAAACATGGCTAATCAACAAAGGCAGGGAGCATCAAGATTTCAGGATGACCAAGGTATCACCATAAACTTACTCTGTTTAATAAAGATTTTTTTTATATATTGGTCAACTGACTTCCAAAAGATCTGAATATCATAAACTTAAATTACCACAGTATGACTGTATATGACTGATTTTTGGAGAGTCTGTATCAGTGCTGCAGTAATTTAACCAGCTGAAATTTATATCAACCATTGCCTGTTTAGTCCAGTATGGCTTTTCTGTATCTTTAACTGGAATCCTTGAATGGTACTATGACACAGAAGGTCCTTCCTCAATATTAATTCAATTTGATCCATGTTGTTGGACTTCTTTTCTGAACTTCATGCAAAAGATGTGTTGAGAATAGATAAATAGTATCTTGTGATTCAGTCTGCCCAGCACAACCAGTTAACTGCAGTGAACTTACCATGCAATATAATGTTTCATTGGTTCATATTCTTGTAATACACCTTTCTCTGCAAGGAAATGCATCGTTAATTTTACAGCATTATTTAACCCCTATGCTTGAGCTGGATTTTCAATTGGTTTCATTCCTCTGCACTTTTTCCTTAGCTGTACATTTTTCTTGTGTTCAGGTTATTTTTAAAAATAACAGATCTGTTTTAATCCTATAATAAAGAGTGAAGAATGTGCTGACATTGGAGAGGGTTCAAACGAGGTTCACAAAAGTGATTCCCGGATTGAAGGGCTTGTCATATGAAGAGTGTTTGATGACTGGGCCTGTACTCAATGGAATTCAGAAGAATGAGGGGTGACCTTAATTATGACCTATCGAATGGTGAAAGGCCTTAATAGAGTGGATGTGGAGAGGGTGTTTCCTATGGCGGGAGAGTCTAAGACCAGAAGGGAAAGCCTCAGAATAGAGAGGCATCCTTTTAGAACAGAGATGGGGAGGAATTTCTTTAGCCAGAGAGTTTTGGATCTGTGGAATTCTTTGCCACAGATGGTTGTGGAAGGCAGATCATTGGGTACATTTAAGGCAGAGGTCAATAGATTCTTGTTTAGTCAGGGCATGAAGGGATAAAGGGAGAAGGCAGAAGATTGGGGCTGAGAGGGAAAATGGATCAGCAGTGGTGAAATGGTGGAGCAGACTCAATGGGCCAAATGGCCTAATTCTGCTCCTATATCATATGGTCTTTTGAAGTTGACTAAGGGTAGTCTAGAATTTGGATACCAATCTTTGCACAAAACTTTGCTTGCTTGATATGTTATGAATGATTATTTTGCTTTGTACTTAATGTTAAGTCATTTCAAAGTTCAGATAGATCCATTCATATTTTTCTTCTGCAGACATTCTTTCTTTGGCCATTGCAATCAAAGAAATGACTGTAGCTACACGGAAAGCAAGGACTGCTTTGTGGTGTGCCCTCCAGATGACTTTACCAAAACCACGAAATGCCAATCCAGATGACCAAAGTGAAGTAGAAGAAGAACTTCAGGACGTAGTAACTAATAGAAACAAAAACTGTCAAAATAGAAGCAGCTACTATAGTGGGGAAAAGAATGAAGTGGCAAAAACTCGTATTGATTAAGGAAGTGCTGGAAAATAATAGACTATAAAGCCAATATATAAATTCTCTTCATTATTACCTTTAAAATAACTAAACTATGAATTTGTTAGATAATACTAGTTATAGACACTGCAGCACGTGGTCATGTTTGGTTAGTAAATACATATTTATTGAGGCATGTAATATGAAACATCACAACCATAATTTAACAAGATCATATTTTGGCGAATTGTTCTTGTCAAATCTTTTCAATCAAAGTGACTAAATCTCCTTAGGAAATTTTAATCTAATGTATGTTTTAGTTTTTTCAAGACGGTTATTTATTACACTTAAAACTTGTAAACAAAGTCATGGCTTTGACATGGCCTTTATTTAGTGAAGGTGAGCAACGAGTTCATCAAGGTGCAGTCTTTTTCACTAATAATCAGTAAGTGAAAAATATATTAATGTCACAACAGTAAGTGCAGATTAATGAAACCAAGGTGTATAATGTAATCATCCTGTTAAGTAATTGTTTATCATAGATTAGGTCTAGTGGTCCTATTTTTATTCATATTACCCTAATCTAGTTGGACACTCTGCTTAGATAACTGAAGTTACAGGAAATGTCAAAGGTCACAGACTTTCATCTTATACAGGCCTAGAAATGTTAATTTATTAATATTAGGAATAATTCATTAGAAAATACCATTACTATTAGTAGTAGTTTGACGTTTGTGCAAAGATAATAGCAACCCAGGAGTAACTAAAAGGCAATAATTTCATTTTGAAATTTGGATGATACAAGATTGCAGGTAGGATTTCTGGAATATCCTAATGTGAAATTACAGCCTCGAATTTGCACTATAATAACATACTTTGAATTTAGATTTTTTTGCCAATGTTAAATATTATGCAGATGCATAATATTTATACAGAATAATTAACAATTTGTGACATTAGGTACACACTGGCAAGTACAAGGCAGTCATATTTTAAAGTTTTTTTTTGACATTCTTTCCATACTTAATCTCTTTGTGTGCTGAAGCTTCTTGCTTTTTATTACAGTATAGTTCCACAGCTAATAGCACTAACATTATCTCATCAAAGTAGCATCTTATGCAAATATAGATATAGAATTGTAGTACATTAGTTTATCGTGTGAGTCATCAACATCAAAGCTTGATATTGTTCTTAACCAATGTTCACGTACACATCAGCAATCAGGAACAGTAAGCTTTCTCTAGCCCTAGGAATAGAAAGGTGCCTCAAGTGTGTGTATGGCTGAGATCAGTTAATTCAGCACAGACTGGGGTGGAATCTAGAATTTCTAGTTTGGCCAATGATGGCTGGTGGTTTTAGCTTTATCAATTAGGGGAGCTGTGAATGGTTAATATTGTCCATGTATCACTGTTTGTTGATGCATGTTTTATTTATATGTTTAAAAATCATTTCAAATAGTTTCAATTATTTGTCTTGATGTTAGGCAGGTTTACTCATGTCTGTGTAGAACCCATATAATGGCAATATATGATACAGTTGATATCCCACAATTAATTGTGCTCATATATGCTATAATAGAATAACAATGTGTACTCAAGTAACTATATTATATAATTAGATACATTAACCAATTGTATTTGACTAATGTTAATCTTAGAAAGCAGATGACTCTCAGCAACATAGAATGTTTTCAGAGAAAAGTGAAAAAGGATCACAAAATATGACCTTATGAGGTGATGCAAAATCTTGTAAAATGAAGCTTGCAAAGTAGTTGAAGCTTGTAGTTATGGTCTGTACCTTTCTAAACTCAAAAAATTATTTGTTATAAGAAATACTGTATCATTAACAAAACTGTGAGCAAGTACTATTTAATATGTAAATCTTACTTTATTATTAAAGTTATGTGCAGTGAATGTTTGCACCTCTGTAGTAGAACTACAGAAATAATGTGTTATTTGACAATCTAGATGTGTTGATCTGGTAAGTTTCTTTTGTATTTGAATGTGTTGACATTTACTAAGTTTGAAGTGTATATTCATTTTAATTATTGCCAATATGTCTCACATTTAGTATTTGTTACAGGTTTTTTAAAATGTAGTTATGAAGCAACTTGTTTATAATATATACGTTGTGTAAAAGTTGATGGCTTATTTTCCATGTAGACATCTGTTGTACTACTCAAAGTTTTTGAAAAAGGTAAAGTGAGCTGTTCTGCATTTCTGATTTAAAAAATCTAGAAGATATAACTAATAACTGTGTCCACACAAATTAGTTTTATATTATGTCAGTAAATGTTTAGTAACCATTGCAGGACATTTGATACTTGTAACTGAAGTGAATTGATTCCAACTTGACAGAATTGTACTTGATTTAAGTACATAAACAAGCTAAATTGTCATTCATTTCTAATTTATTAATTGAAAGTGTTTGTAAGTATCTTAAAATCATCTTAAGTATCTTAAGAAAAATACTTTAAATAATTTTGAGACATTAAACCTTAGATTACTTTTGAGAAGTTAGCAACTCACACACAAATTTGACATACTTTCAAATTTCTATTGTCTTACCTGATATAATTGTCACTTCGAAATACTATATTTTGACATGATTTACAGGGACTTTAATAAATTTCTTCCAATATATAAAATATCTTAAATTTTTAAATATTTCTCTTGAAATCAGTTTCAACCATATTGTTTCATAGTGTATCTTGATGTTATCTGGAAGATATTTTAATGCGTTCTTCAATTATATGTCAAAGTAAATGTGACGTATCAGCTATCTTTTACATGGTTTTGTGTTGTACAATTAACTTCAGGAACTAAAATCTTTTAACCTTTGAGTTTATGAATTAAATGGATTAATGAATGAAACGTATCTTTGTCATTTATGTGATAAATTGATCATGAATACAGTATGAAAAACCTAGATGTTAAATGTTTGTGATCAGTGAAATAATTGGCGATGTAATACATAACTGCTAACATTTGAGGAGTCAATAGGTTGTGCATTTAAAAAGAAAATGCAGTGACTGCTTGAAATAATGTCATTTAAAATTGGGAAGAGTTTACCCAACTTCCAGAATTAATATTTAAGAATTGACCTTGTATCAAAGAAGGTGTATTTTTTGATTTTCCTAAGTTAAAGTTGATAAATTTTACTGAACTGTGTAAGTTACTGAAAATATAACTTAGATAAATTAAATATTGATCTAATTTTTTCTATTACAATTTTTACTATGTTCAGCTGGAATATTTAACATATCTCAATAGAAATAGCTATGCCTCTGTGTCCATCAAATCAGACTGTTTGGAAAAAATCCAACTATTTTTAAAATGAGAAAATGCAAAAGTTGTAAATAACAAAATGGAATATCATCAGGGGAAAAAATTCAGCCAGACTCAGTACGAGGGAACATAAATAGAAAAACTGCAATGCCAACAAGTCGTGAAGCATTATACCTGTTGTTCAGGTTTTATGAATGTCTAGTTTGGTTATGCTGACATTTGCAGCACAAAGTATGTTGGTTGCTGTAGGAGCCATGGACCTATTCTCTATCTTCATTATATTCTGTGTTGCTCATTTTTTATATTTATTATGTTTATTTATTGTAACTAGTCACGTAACTGGGTGGCGTAAATAGAAGGGAATAAGTTACGTCTTCGTGCTTTATCGGTTTACGCTTGGGTATGATTAAGTTTCATTGCTTCAAAATTGTATGTTTGCTAATAAAGGATCGAATACTTATCCTCGAAATTTGGAGCAATCATTACAGGAGTGAGGACAGGTCATGCAAGTATAACAAATCTGTAGGGTCGCCGGCAGCGGCAATTGTTTTTATTTGGTTTTGGCTTGGTTTGGCTGCTACAGTTGGCATGTGTGTATGTCGTGTGTGTTTAAAATGTGCAAAGCTGAATGCTTCCTGGAAGAATAAGGAATAGTCAGTCGGGTCAGTCAACATACAAATTGAAATTTTATGTGCTTGATGCTCTTGTTAACCACGTACAGTTGAACTTGTCGTCAGCAATATGCTTAACAAGTACTTGCAGGTTAGATACCACAGGAGATTACCTACTATTTTGTATTGTTAGTTGCAGATGTAAAAAGAAAACACTGGGCCTGAAGCTGAAGGAATTTGTGTGTTCTTCTTGTTATCTGCAGCATGACAGAGAATGAGCAGAGGGGTGTAGGGCAGAATAAACTGCAAGACGAGAAAGACTGCAGGAGGCCAAACCAACACCAAGTAACAGAACTACTTAATCTTCAGCAAACACCTGTGCTTCTGTAAAAATACTGTTAAAATGCCACATGCTGCAATCACAACTTCAGTCTGAGAGCAAGACAAGAACCTTGCCTATCAGCTTTTGCATGTCAAATCCATTCAATTCAAAGCTGGAGTCATAGAGTACTACAACACAGTAAAAGGCCTTTTTGCCCATCGAGTTCACGCCTACCTGATAATACATCTAGTCCCATCTATCTGCATCTGGACCATATTGTTTCAAACTCCTCCCATTCATGTATCTCTTCAAAATTCTCTTAAATGTTGCAACTGAACCCTCATCTACCACTTCTTCTGGCAGCTTATTTCACACTTACATCATCATCTGAGTGAAGAAGTTTCCCCTCAGATTACCCTTAAATTTCATCCTACACCTATGACCTCTAGTTCTAGTCACATCTAACTTCAGGGGAAAAAGCCTGCATGCAATCTATACCCCTCATAATCTAGAACAGCTCTATAATATCTCCCCTCATTCTACGTGCTAGGAAATAAACATGGAACAGAGAAATTTACAGCACATTGTAGGCCCTTTGGCCCACAATGTTGTGCTGACCATGTAACCTACTCTGGAAATTGCCTAGAATTACCCTACCGCATAGCCCTCTATTTTTCGAAGCTCTGTGTACCTATCTAAGAGTCTCTTAAAAGACCCTATTGTATCACCTCTACCACCATCACCAGCTGGGCATTCCATGCACCCACCACTGTGTGAATAAATTACCTCTGACATCTCTGTACCTACTTCCAAGCACCTTTTAAAAAAAACTATGCCCCCTCACGTTAGTCATTTCAGCCCTGAGAAACAGCCTCTTGACTATCCACAAGATCAATGACCCTCATCATCTTATACACCTCAATCAGGTCACCGCTCATCCTCCATCGGCTCCAAGGAGAAAAGGCCAAGTTCTCTCAACCTATTCTCATAAGGTATGCTCTGCAATTCAGGCAACATCCCTGTAAATCTCTTCTGCACTCTCTCTATAGTATCCACATCCTTCCTGTAGTAAGGTGACCAGAACTGAACGCAGTACTCTAAGTGGGGTCTAACTAAGGTCTTATATAGCTGTAACATTAGCTCACGGTTCTTGAACTCAATCCCAAGGTAGATGAAGGCCAACGCAGCATACGTTTCTTAACAAGACAGTCAACCTGCTCAACAGCTTTGAGTGTTCTATTGACACGGACCCCAGCTTCTCTCAGATCCTCCGCACTGCCAAGAATCTTATCATTTATATTGTTTTGTCTTCAAATTTGACCTACCAAAATTAACCACTTTACACTTTTTTTTGTAATTTATTTTTTTTATTGAAGTTAATCATCAAACAAACATTTCCATAAGATGTATTTCAGACATTGTACATATATATCATATAATCATAAATGTCACAAATCACATAGTATTTATCTGAGGTATACACTTATAGAAGAGTGGAAAGAAAAAACAAGCAAAAGGAAAGAACTATGTACAAGTAGGGAGTGATCTTTTTTTTTACAACATATTCATTGATCTGTGAGAATAAAATCAGGCCTTTAAGGGATTGTGTAGTTAAACCATTTTTCCCAGTATGAATCAAATTGTTCCAGCTTATGATTAACAAATGCTGTTATCTTCTCCATTTTGTAAATGTCCATTGTAATTTCCATCCATGCATTTAAAGTTGGGCTCTCTTGTGATAATCATTCCCTAGTAAGAGTCTTTTCACCAGTCACCAACAGTATATTCATTAAATATTTATCTCTTTTCATCCATTCTTGAGGTATATATCCAAAATATATGGTCTTACTCTCTAAGGGTATTTCACATTTAAAGATATCTTGTAGGGCATTGTGTATCCCCCTCCAATAGTCTTTGATAACAGGGCAGTCCCAAAAAATATAATTATTTGCATTTTGATTTCCACAATTTCTCCAGCAAACAGGGAGGTTACTATCATAATGGGATTTCTGAGAGGCTGTAATAAAATATCTTATCAAGTTTTTCCATCCGAACTCCCTCCATTTCTGTGAACTGGTACACTTCCATGATACCTCCATATTATTATCCATTCTTCCTCAGATATAATTATCGCTCCTTCCTTCTCCCATTTTGTTTTAATGTAATGAAGTCGAATGTGTTTTAAGATTTGACAAACCCTTATACATGCTTGAAATGATTCTACTACCATTATCTGAATTATATGCTTTTCTAAATAGCTCTATCAAGCATGTACTTGCCTTGGTTACATTTTTAAGCATCCTATTAACATATTGTTGCATCTGTAAATACCATAAAAAATCTTGTTTTTCTAATAAGTGTTTCTCTTTAAGCATTTCAAAGCTGAACAATGTTCCTTCTTTCATTATGTTGCAAAGAACTGTTAATCCTTTAGCTGTCCAGTCCGTAAATCTAGCATCCAGTTTATTCGGCGTAAAATCCGAGTCATATGCACATCATTTAAGAATCGCAATATCTCCCTCTAGATTATATTCTTTTATAGTAGTTTTCCATATTTTAAGAGTCAGTTTCACCCATGGGTTACCAATAGTATTTATGTACCTTTGCAGGTTGTTATCAGCCAAAATTGCTTGTATGGGGATGGGAAGTACCCACTCCTCAATGTTTTTCCATTGAGCGTCATATGATGGGTTGCACCAACATATAACAATTACAGCACGGAAACAGGCCATCTCGGCCCTTCTAGTCTGTGCCAAACGCTTACCCTCACCTAGTCCCACTGACCTGCACTTAGCCCATAACCCTCCATTCCTTTCCTGTCCATATACCTATCCAATTTTACTTTAAATGACAATACCGAACCTGCCTCTACCACTTCTACTGGAAGCTCGTTCCACACAGCTACCACTCTCTGAGTAAAGAAGTTCCCCCTCGTGTTACCCTTAAACTTTTGCCTCTTAACTCTCAACTCATGTCCTCTTGTTTGAATCTCCCCTACACTCAATGGAAAAAGCCTATCCACGTCAACTCTATCTATCCCCCTCATAATTTTAAATACCTCTATCAAGTCCCCCCTCTCCATTATCATTAAATTCTAAGTAGAGACCAATTTCTTTTTTTAATTTCATTGAGTAGACTTGAATTTAGTTTCCAAATGGTATTCTTTGGTTGTAGATCAAAATCAACAGATAAATATATAGGTGCATGGTCACTTACATCTATTGTCTCAATTCCACAGGTGTTTATTTTGCAAATATTATGTCTTTTCCAAATATTATGAAATAGTCTATTCTGGTATATACAGAATGGGGAGCAGAATAATGAGTGCAATCCCTTCTGTTGGGGAAAAGGACCCTCCATATATCAATTAAACCAACATCCTCAAAAAGTATATTAACTTTCTTATGTAAGGATTTTGTTTCATAGGTTTTTCTATTGGAAGAGTCTAACTTTGGTTGTAGTTGTAAATTTGTCTCCCCCGCATATCAGGAGACCTTCTGTTTCCGCTACCATGATATCAGTAATTTTCTGAAAGAAACCAATATCACTTCCCAGGGGTGCGTATATATTCAATAGAGTAACTGAATTTCCGTCTATATTCCCCCTTACCAGAATATATCTGCCCTCCTTATCTCCCATTTCAAATACTTTTTCAAAATTTAGCTTACTTGAGATAAGAATAGCAACTCCTCTCCTATGTCCTGATTTATATGAGGAGAAAAACAAATTAGTGAAGCCCATTATCTTTAGTTTTCTATGCTCATTATCACTTAAGTGAGTATCCTGTAAATATATTACATGGGCTTGTTCTTTCTTCATTTTGGTTAAAATTCTATTACATTTGATTGGATTTAATAGCCCATTGACATTAAAAGAAATGAATTTTACTTTGTCCTTAGCCATCTGTATTTATCTATCAATGTATCATTGAAATTAGCAGAATAAAACTTAATTGATCTACTCCCTGAACAAATAATAACCAAGAAACGCAAATAATAACAAAAAAGGCAACAAAGGTGTGATTCCAAGGCTGAGGTCTCTATTAGATGACACTGGGTTGAGCTAGAGGAAATGTCTAACTGTGGGGGATAGCCCCTCCTACCTGTGAGTTGAGGGCCCCCATTGCAGTATCCGTAAAAGTCAGTGAACAAATCCATTACACAGAAAAGATTTCCCTGTGTACTCCTACATATATATATATATATATTCTCGTTTTGGTGGGGAAAAAGGAGTAAGTGAGTGAATAAAGAAGAATAACTGAGTAATATAAAATCCACATTATAATAAGTATTTCTCGAGATAGGTATATCACCGTCTATTTTTGCTTCCGTTTAGCTTCTCAACATTTTAAAATTTAGCCAAATTTAGCCTTATGGCTCTTCTGGAGGGGGTGAGAGCTGTCTATGGAAAACTCCCAGTCTCTTCCTGATATACTTCTCTCGCCCTCTTCCCATCTCCTGCTTTCTCGATTCTTGCACTATTTCCCAAGCAGAGCGGGAAAATTCCTCGGCCAGGCTTTCCCTCGGTTTGATCACGCTGACGGGCAACCCTCTGGCCTTCATGTCTGTAGTTGCCTCTTCCACTGTCTGATACTGTTGGATCCCATCTTGATAAAACACTCGAAGTTTAGCAAGGTACGGAGTTTGAAGTCTAATCCTTTCTTGCTTTAGTGTTCGTTTTACTTCAGAGTATTCTTTATGTTTCTGCATGACTGTGGCGGGGGGGTGGTATAATCTTGATTGAACTATATTAATTTACCGTCTAAAAACGCCCTCTTCTTAACTCAGGCCCTTCGTAGAATCTCCACCTTGGTACTGTATTGAAGGAAGCTAATTACTATTGAGCATGGCTTACCTTCTGTGTCTCTAGTAGGCCACAGAATGATCGCGCGATGTGCCCTCTCAATTTCCAGCTCCATAGTCGAAGGAATCTCCAGTGTGTCCTGCAGCAACTTTTGTACAAATTTCGTCATAGACAAACCCTCTGCTCCTTTGGGAATGTTGCATATCCTGATATTTTTCCGCCATGATCTTCCCTCCAGGTCAAGCAGTATACTTTCTTGTTGATTTAATATTTTTATTGTCTTACTTAGCATCTTCCACCTTCTCAATTTGAGTCTCTGCCACCGCTATTTTTTGACTGACGTTGGTGAGCTCTGACTTAATATCATGTAGCTGCTGTTTTATATCTTTTTGGAACTCCCGTATCTCATTCAAAATTTTTATATTTGCCGCTTCGCCTGAACAAGGCCCATCGTCAGCCTTGCTAGCACGCAGTCAGGTAGGAGAGCCGCTCACTGCACCCCTCTTGTCCACAGGCTCCGCAGTGTTGCTTTTTTTATTTCCATTCTTTTTTCCCCATTCTTGCCCCTCTTATCAGTTCAAATACTTTCAAAAAATCCTATATTTGATGGTTTAACGGGGCAAAATAAGCGTTTTTCCGGAGCAGCTATTGACTTAAGCTACCATTCTGGACGATGACATCACCAGAACCCAAACCACCTCACACTTATCTGGGTTGAAGTCCATCTGCCAGTTCCGCATCCTATTAATGTTTTGCTGTAACCTCTGACAACCCTCCAGACTATCTACAGCACCCCAACCTTTGTGTCTTCAGCAAAATTACTAAACCACCCTTCTTCATCATCCAGATCACCGACCTCCATGCAGAAACCATTTGATCAGGTTCCCCATGCAAGGCTCTTTCAGAAAGTTAGGAGGCATGGGATCCAAGGGGACCTTGTTTTGTGGATCCAGAAATGGCTTGCCCACAGAGGGAAAAAGGTGGTTGTAGATGGTTTGTATTCTGTATGGAGGTCGGTGACCAGTGGCGTTGCGCATGGATCTGTTCTGGGACCCATCCTCTTTGTGATTATTATAAATGACCTGGATTAAGAAGTAGAAGGGTGATTCAGTAAGTTTGCTGAAGACACAAAGATTGGGGTGTTGTGGATAGTGTGGAGGGTTGTCAAGAGGTTACAGTGATACGATGCAGAACTGGGCTGAGAACTGGCAGATGGACTTCAACCCATATAAGTGTGGAGTAGTTCATTTTTGTAGGTCCAATTTGAAGACAGAATATAAATAGTAAGACTCTTGGCAGCGTGCAGGATCAGCGAGATCTTGGGGACGATGTTGATAGGACACTCAAAGCTGCTGCGTAGGTTGACAGTGTTGTTAAGGTGTATGGTGTGCTGGCATTCATCAACTGTGGGGTTGAGTTCAAGAGCCGTGAGGTAATGTTACAGCTATGCAAGAAGTTGGTCAGACCCCACTTGGAGTACTGTGTTCAGTTCTGGTCACCTCAATATAGGAAGGATGTGGAAACTATAAAAAGGGTGCATATAGAGACTTACAAGGATGTTGCCTGGATTGGGGAGCATGCCTTATGAGAATAGGTTGAGTGAATTTGGCCTTTTCTGCTTGGAGCGATGGAGGATGAGAGGTGACCTGATGGAGGCATATAAGATGATGAGAGGCATTGATCGTGTGGATAGTCAGAGGCTTTTTCCCAGGGCTAAAATGGCTAACACAAGGGGGCATAGTTTTAAGGTGCTTGGAAGTCGGTACCGAGGGGATGTCAGGGACAAGTTTTTCCACACATACCCGGCAGCAGAGGTGGAGGCGAATACAATAGGGCATATATGTCAAACTCAAGGCCCGCGGTGGAATTATCTTTGGCCCACGAGATAATATCTAATTACTATTAAAGCTGACCCCAGTAATCGAAGCGCCTATGGCGTATGATATGGCTAATGCTGAGTTTATTCAGGTACCAGGTTTTCAGGGTTTTTAGTGTTTATTCGGCAGTCTTCTTCATAAGAAACAGAATTTGTAAAGTGAAACACTTTGTAGTTATAGCAGAGACTGAGACACATGAGAGCAGGCTGAAAAAACGGAGGCAACGAAAGCTGCGTTCGCACGCGTCCGACTGATCCGGCCCGCATGAAGCTGCATTTTGCTCAATCCGGCCCGTGACCTAAAATGAGTTTGACACCCCTGCAATAGGGTCTTTTAAGAGCCTCTTAAGATAGGTACATGGAGGTTAGAAAATAGAGGGCTATGCGCAAGGGAAATTCTAGGCAGTCTCTAGAGTAGATTACATGGTTGGCACAACATTGTGGGCCAATGGGCCTGTAATGTATTATTAAAAAAAAATTAAGTTCTAATAGTTTGTCTAATTGATTACAGTTAGAAGTTCTCCTTAGTAAGTGATTTTCCCTCTAATCTACAACAATCCACTTACAAACACTATTTACAAGGTGAACAATTTACGTTTATTCTCATGAATTACAATTTAAATATTTTCCAAATCAAAGAATTAAAGTGAATAATATTTCAAAAAAAACTGAATAGATGATTTAAATTTCAGCACTGGACAGTACAGAATCTTTCAAAGTGTTAAAGCCATCCAGAAATTGGGATTTAAAAAAATCTTAATAATAATGTTCATTCTCCAAAACATTTTTTATTATTCAGTTACAATTAATCAAATGCACAAGAATCTCCCTTCACTGAAGGGGTTTCTGCTTCACAAACTACTTTTGTCTGTAAGCTATTTTCATGTAAATATTGATGAGGCCTCTGTTGGTCAGGGTTGACCATAGATGTTGCATCCTAGCTGTCTAGATACGTCACAGCAAATTGAAACACATTAAGTAATAGACAGCCTATAACAAATGAGTGCTAAACTGGAATTCAATGTTGACACAATACATTGCAAAAATTACACATTTTATGAAAAGCAGTTTTTCAAATATTAGATGTCAATCTCCTCAAAACAAAATTGTGGCTGGTACACAGCACAGTTCATAATATGCAAGCTTTGTACTGAGACTTTTCTAGCCATTTTTACCGCTTCCGTTCTCCCTTCTGTGTTCTCTTCTTCTCCTTTTCTTTCCTTTCCTGCTTTGCAAGCTTGTCTTTTTCTCGCTGCAGTTTATCTTGCTCTTTCTTCTTCTGTGCATCTTCCCGAGCCTTTTCTCTTTCTGCTTTCTTTGCAACAAGAACAGCTTCAACATTTGTATTTTTGAAAAGAGCTGTAGTTAAATTAAGAATTTTTTTTCCAATTCATATTTCTGGTAAACAATAATTACAAGTCCAAATGCATATTATGAAAAATAAAACTGAAAGTAAAATATACAAAGGGTACTAAAACAACTTGAATCTCACTTTTTTCATTATTTTACGAGATATGTACATTTATCGTTTAACTCATTTAACTTTACTTTTTAAAATCAGATATCATCAAATATAATGTGGTTCTCTTGTATTAATTATCAAATTTATTGCTCAGGGCATGTGGGTTACAAATGAATAATAATGGGTACATAGCAGCCCCATCAACTCCTCAGCTTTTTTTTTCTCAGTTTAGAAGGGTTTTGGCCCAAAATGTCAATTGTACTCTTTTCCCCAAGTGCTGCCTGGCCTGCTGAGTTCCTCCAGCATTTTGTGTGTGTTGCTTGGATTTCCAGCATCTGCACTGCAAGATTTTCTCTTGTTTGTGATTGGAGCACCATTATTAAGCTCATTTTTTGAAAAAGTCACAAAAGCACTGGCAAATCTTTCTTCATCCTGTGTTCGTATTTGTAATTAATGTTCTGGAATTGAATTTTTTGAAGTAGTTACGAGGAATGTTGACGAGGGTAAGGCAGTGGATGTAGTCTATATGGACTTCAGCAAGGCCTTTGACAAAGTTCCACATGGAAGGTTAGTTAAGAAGGTTCAGTCGTTAGGTATTAATGCTGGAGTAATAAAATGGATTCAACAGTGGCTAGATGGGAGATGCCAGAGAGTAGTGGTGGATAATTGTTTATCGGGATGGAGGCCGGTGACTAGCGGGGTGCCTCAGGGATCTGTTTTGGGCCCAATGTTGTTTGTAATATACATAAATGATCTGGATGATGGGGTGGTAAATTGGATTAGTAAGTATGCTGATGATACTAAGGTAGGAGGTGTTGTGGATAATGAGGTGGGTTTTCAAAGCTTGCAGGGAGATTTATGCCGGTTAGAAGAATGGGCTGAACGTTGGCAGATGGAGTTTAATGCTGAGAAGTGTGAGGTTCTACATTTTGGCAGGAATAATCCAAATAGAACATACAGGGTAAATGGTAGGGCATTGAGGAATGCAGTGGAACAGAGAGATCTAGGAATAACAGTGCATAGTTCCCTGAAGGTGGAGTCTCATGTAGATAGGGTGGTGAAGAAGGCTTTTGGAATGCTGGCCTTTATAAATCAGAGCATTGAGTACAGAAGTTGGGATGTAATGTTAAAATTGTACAAGGCATTGGTAAGGCCAAATTTGGAATATTGTGTACAGTTCTGGTCACCGAATTATAGGAAAGATATCAATAAATTAGAGAGAGTGCAGAGACGATTTACTAGGATGTTACCTGGGTTTCAGCACTTAAGTTACAGAGAAAGGTTGAACAAGTTAGGTCTCTATTCATTGGAGCGTAGAAGGTTGAGGGGGGATTTAATCGAGGTATTTAAAATGTTGAGAGGGATAGATAGAGTTGACGTGAATAGGCTGTTTCCATTGAGAGTAGGGGAGATTCAAACGAGAGGACATGATTTGAGAGTTAGGGGGCAAAAGTTTAAGGGAAACACGAGGGGGTATTTCTTTACTCAGAGAGTGATAGCTGTGTGGAATGAGCTTCCTGTAGAAGTAGTAGAGGCCAGTTCAGTTGTGTCATTTAAGGTAAAATTGGATAGGTATATGGATAGGAAAGGAGTGGAGGGTTATGGGCTGAGTGCGGGTAGGTGGGACTAGGTGAGATTAAGAGTTCGGCACGGACTAGGAGGGCCGGAATGGCCTGTTTCCGTGCTGTGATTGTTATATGGTTATATGGTTAATATGATGCCCAGAATTTAGAGTATGTGTCAAGACCTGCAGCCCTAAAACTAGTAAAATTGACATTCACTTAGGAGGTAGAGTGTTCCTGGACCTCCAACAGAAGGTGTGCCTAAATGTAGTAACTTTCTTGAAATAATTACAAGCATTTAATGCACAATGTAGTTTGTATAGCCAACTGTTTCAAAGAGCAATCCAGGTAGCTTCACCACTAAGTTCTTCCCCAATATCCCTGCAATTTGTTTTTTCTTTCCATTATTCAGGTTTTTTTTAAAAGCGATCTTTGAATCCACAATTTAATTAAGAAACTGCAAGGGTAAAACAATGATTATGGAGATCATATATAGGTCTCCAAATAGCAGCCAAGATGTGGGACTGAGTTACAAAGGGAGCTGGAAAGGGCTTGTAATAAGGGTAATGATACAATTGTAATGGGGGACTTCAATATACACAGGGATTGGGAAAATCAGGGTGGTGTCCGATCGCAAGACAGGTAATTTGTTGGATGCCTATGGGATGGATTCTTAGAGCAGCTTGTGTTTGAGTCTATTTGGGGAAAGGCTATCTTAGATTGGGTGTTGTGTAACAACCTAGATCTTAGTAAGGAGCTTAATGTAAAGGAACCCGTAGGAGGCAGTGATCATAGTATGATTGAATTCGTACTGCAATTTGAGAGGGAAAAGAATAACTCGCATGTATCAGTAGCACAGAGAATTACAAGGGCATGAGAGAGGAGCTTGTGCAGGTGGACTGGTGGGGATGATGGCAGAGCAGAGGTGGCTGAAGTTTCTGAGAATAGTTCATAAGGTGCAGGATAGAAATGTCCCACAGAGGAAGAAGTGGTTGACAACGGAAGTTAAGGACTGCATAAAAGCCGAGGAAAGGGCATATAAGGTAGCAAAAGTGAGTGGGAAGTTGGATTGGGAAGCTTCAAAAGGCAACTAAAAAAGCAACAGGAAGGGAAAAGATGAAATAATATAAAGCAGGATACTAGAAATTTTTTTCAGTTACATAAATAGTAAAAGGGAGGTGAGAATTAATATTGGACCCCTGGAAAATGATGCGGGTTAGGCAGTAATGGGACATAAAGAAATGGCGGATGAACTTAATGGGTACTTTGCATCAAACTTCACTGACACTAGTGGTGTGCCAGAGGTCCGTGAGTGTCAGGGACCGGGAGTGAGTGCCATTGCTATTACAAAGGAAAAATTGCTAAGCAAACTCAAAGGTCTTAAGGTAGGTAAGTCACTGGGACCAGTGGACTACATTCCAGAGTCCCGAGAGAGGTTGCTGAAGAGATAATGGATGCATTGGTCATGATCTTTCAAGAATCACTTGATTCTGGCATGGGCCTGGAGAACTGGAAGATTGCAAATGTTTTTCCACTCTTTAAGAAAAGAAGAAGGCAAAAGAAAGGAAATGATAAGTCATTTAGTCTAATTTCTGTGGTTGGGAAAGTGTTGGACTCTATTCAGCATATTTTCTGTGAAATCTTGCCTGACAAATCTGTTGGAGTTCAGGGCTGAAATGGCTAACACGAGAGGGCAGAGTTTTAAGGTGCTTGGAAGCAGGTACAGAGGAGATGTCGGGTAACTTTTTTTTATGCAGAGTGGTAAGTGCGTGGAAAGGGCTGCTGGCGACGGTGGTGGAAGCGGATACGATAGCGTCTTTTAAGCGACACCTGGAGCTTAGAAAAATCGAGGGCTATGGGTAACCAAGGTAATTTCTAAAGTAAGTACATGTTTGACACAACATTGTGGGCTGAAGGGCCTGTATTGTGCTGTAGGTTTTCTGTTTTCTTCAAGGAGGTAACAGGTAGGGTGGACAAAGGGGAGGTTGTGGATGTCATTTACTTTGATTTTAAGAAGACATTTGATAAGGTGCCACACATGAGGCTTCTTGACGAGATAAAATCCTATGCTGTTACAGGAAAGATACTGGCATGGATAGCGGAATGGCTGACAGGCAGGAGGCAGTGAGTGGGAATAAAGGGGGCCTTTTCTGGTTGACTGCTAGTGACTAGTGGGTCAGTACAGGGGTCAGTATTGGGACCGCTATTTTTCACATTGTCAATGATTTGGATAATAGAATTGATGGCTTTGTGGCAAAGTTTTTGGATGATACGAAGATAGGTGCAGAGATATGTGCTGAGGAAGCAATGTGATTGTAGCAGGACTTAGACAAATTGGAAGAATGGGCAATATAGTGGCAGATGGAATACAGTGTTGGGAAATGTTTGATAATGCATTCTGGTAAAAGGAACAATAGTGCAGACTATTATCTAAATAGGGAGAAGGTTCAAACATGAGAGGTGACAAGGGGCTTAGGATTCCTCATGTAAGACTCCCAGAAGTTTAATTTACAGGTTGAGTCTGTGGTAAAGGCGGCAAATGCAATGTTGGCATTTATTTCATGGGGAACAGAATATAAAAGCAAGGAGATAATGCTGAGGCTTTATAAGACACTAGTCAGGCTGCACTTAGAGTATTGTCAAAACTTTTAGTCCCCATATCTCAGAAAGGATGTACTGTCAATGGAGAAAGTCCAGAAGAAGTACATGACAATGATTCCAGGAATGAAGGGGTTAACATATGAGGAGCATTTGGCAGCTTTGGGCTTGTATTCACTGGAATTTAGAGGAATTTGGCAGGCGATTTCATTAAAACCTGCCTGATGTTGAAAGGACAAGATTGGAGCTAGAGGCTGAGAGTGAAGGAGTAAGGAATCTCAGAAAGAAACCATTTTTTTCTTCACTGCTCAGAGAAAAGAGGCTGGACTGTGCAGGCGCGTGATGTCAGCCAGTAGAGCGCCAAAGGTCTAAAAAGGCGACCACAATATCCAGCCGGCAGCGGAGTGAGAGGGAGCAGAGTGGGACGGCTTTGGCTCAACAGGCAGAGGCGAGGGTAGGATCCGGTAAGTTTTCTTCGTTTAGAGTAGAGAGAATGCCAAGCAGGATGTTGGAATGCTCCTCTTGCAGAATGTGGGAGGTCAGGGAGACCAGAGAGCAACACCTGCAAGAAGTGCATCCAGCTACAGCTCTAAACAAACCGCATTAGGGAACTGGAGCAGGAGCTGGATGACCTCCGGATCATTCGGGAGAATGAGGAGATTTTAGATAGTAGTTTCAGGGAGGTAGCTACGCCAAAGGACCAGGACACAGGTAATTGGGTTACCGCCAGGCGAGGGAAGGGGGAAGGGCAGGCAGAGCAGGGCTCCCCTGTGGCCATTCCCCTCAACAACAAGTATACCGATTTGGATACTGTTGGGGGGGGGATGACTTACCTGGGACAAGCTGCTGCAGCCGGAGAGCAGTAGTGACAGGGGACTCAATAGTTAGAGGTACAGATAGGAGGTTCTGTGGTTGCGACAGAGACTCCCGGATGGTTTGTTGCCTCCCGGGTGCCAGGGTCAGGGATGTCTCTGATCGTGTGCACAGCATTCTGAAATGGGAGGGTGATCAGCCAGATGTCATGGTACACATCGGTACCAATGACATAGGAAGAAAGAGTGAGGAAGTCCTGAAGAGTGAGTATAGAGAGCTTGGTAGGAAGTTAAAAATCAGGACCTTGAGGGTGGTAATCTCAGGATTGCTACCTGTGCCACGTGCCAGTGAGGGTAAGAGTAGGATGCTCTGGAGGATGAACATGTGGCTGAGAAACTGATGTAGGGAGCAGGGTTTCAGACTTCAGGATCATTGGGACCTCTTCTGGGGCAGGTGGGACCTGTATAAGAGAGATGGGTTACACCTGAACTACAGGGGGACCAATATCCTAGCAGGGAGGTTTGTTAGTGCTATTGGGGAAGGTTTAAACTAGATTTGCAGGGAGATGGGAACCAGAGTGACAGAGCAGATAGTGGAGCGGGGGTGAAAATGATATTAAACGTTCATGCAAAGTCACAAATAGAAGGTTTGTGTGTGGTGGTAATAATCTTCTGAGGTGTGTCTATTTCAATGCAAGGAGTATTGTAGGGAAGGCAGACGACCTGAGGGCGTGGATTGACACATGGAATTATGACATTTTAGCCATTAGTGAATCTTGGCTACAGAAGGGGCAGGACTGGCAGCTTAATGTTCCATGGTTCAGATGTTTCAGATGTGAAACAGTAAAGGTACGACCACATTAATGGGGTTGTATTATAGACCACCCAATAGTCAGGAGGAGGAGAAAATCTGCAGAGAGATAGCAGACAACTGCAGGAAACATAAAGTTGTGATAGTCAGGGATTTTAATTTTCCATGTATTGGTTGGGACTCCCATACTGTTAAAGGTCTAGATGGGTTAGAGTTTGTAAAATGTGTCCAGGAAAGTTTTCTAAATCAATATATAGAGGTACCGACAACAGAGGATGCAATATTAGATCTTCTATTAGGAAACGAGTTAGGACAGGTGACAGAAGTGTGTGTAGGGGAACACTTTGGTTCCAGTGATCATAACACCATTAGTTTCAACTTGGTCTTAGATAAAGATAGATCTGGTCCTCGGGTTGAGGTTCTAAACTGGAAAAAGGCCAAATTTGAAGAAATGAGAAAGGACCTAAAAAGCGTGTATTGGGATAGGTTGTTCTCTGGTAAGGATGTCATTGGTAAGTGGGAGGCCTTTAAAGGAGAGATTTTGAGAGTGCAGAGTTTGTATGTTCCTGTCAGGATTAAAGGCAAAGTGAATAAGAATAAGGAACCTTGGTTCTCGAGGGATATTGGAACTCTGATGAAGAAGAGAGAGATGTATAACATGTATAGGCAACAGGGAGCAAATAAGGTGCTTGAGGAGTATAAAACGTGCAAAAAATACTTGGGATTATCCTTCACCTTGACTGCCAAAGCTACCTCATGTCTTCTTTTAGCCCTCCTGATTTCTTTCTTAAGTATTTTTTGCACTAAGAGCTTCTACAGGTATATTAAGTGCAAAAGGATAGTAAGAGATAAAATTGGTCCTCTTGAAGATCAAAGTGGTCGGCTATGTATGGAACCAAAAGAAATGGGGGAGATCTTAAACGGGTTTTTTGCATGTATTTACTAAGGAAACTGGCATGGAGTCTATGGAAATAAGGCAATCAAGTAGTGAGGTCATGGAACCTATACAGTTTGAAGAGAAGGAGGTGCTTGCTGTCTTGAGGAAAATCAGAGTAGATAAATCCCCAGGACGTGACAGGGTATTCCCTCGAACCTTGAAGGAGACCAGTGTTGAAATTGCAGGTGCCCTGGCAGATATATTTAAAATGTCGGTATCGACGGGTGAGGTGCCGGAGGATTGGAGAATAGCTCATGTTGTTCCTTTGTTTATAAAAGGCTCTAAAAGTAATCTGGGAAATTATCGTCCGGTAAGTTTGACGTCAGTAGTAGGTAAATTATTGGAAGGAGTACTAAGAGATAGGATCTACAAGTATTTGGATAGACAGGGACTTATTAGGGAGAGTCAACATGGCTTTGTACATGGTAGGACATGTTTAACCAATCTATTAGTTTTTTGAGGAGGTTACCAGGAATGTGGATGAAGGGAAGGCAGTGGATGTTGTCTACATGGACTTCAGTAAGGCCTTTGACAAGGTACCACATGGGAGGTTAGTTAGGAAGATTCAGTCGCTAGGTATACATGGTGAGGTTGTAAATTGGATTAGACATTGGCTCAATGGGAGAAGCCAGAGAGTGGTAGTGGAGGATTGCTTCTCTGAGTGGAGGACTGTGACTAGTGGTGTGCCACAGGGACCAGTGCTGGGTCCATTGTTATTCGTCATCTATATCAATGATCTGGATGATAATGTGGCAAATTGGATCAGCAAATTTGCTGATGATACAAAGACTGGAGGTGTAGTGGACAGTGAGGAAGGTTTTCAAAGCTTGCAGGGGGATTTGGACCAGCTGGAAAAATGGGCTGACAAATGGCAGATGGAGTTTAATGCAGACAAGTGTGAGGTATTGCACTTTGGAAGGACAAACCAAGGTAGAACATACAAGGTAAATGGTAGGACATTGAGGAGTACAGTAGAACAGAGGGATCTGGGAATACAGATACATAATTCCCTAAAAGTGGCGTTACAGTTAGATAGGGTCGTAAAGAGAGCTTTTGGTACATTGGCCTTTAGAAATCAAAGTACTGAATATAAGAATTGGATTGTTATGGTGAGGTTGTATAAGGCATTGGTGAGGTCGAATTTGGAGTATTGCGTGCAGTTTTGGTCAGCTAATTACAGGAAGGATATTAATAAGGTTGAAAGAGTGCAGAGAAGGTTTACAAGGATGTTGTTGGGGCTTGAGAAACTGAGTTACAGAGAAAGGTTGAATAGGTTAGGACTTTATTCCTTGGAGCATAGAAGAATGAGGGGAGATTTGATAGAGGTATATAAAATTATGGTGGGTATAGATAGAGTGAATGCAAGCAGGCTTTTTCCACTGAGGCTAAGGGAGAAAAAAACCAGAGGACATGGGTTAAGGGTGAAGGGGGAAAAGTTTAAAGGGAACATTGGGGGGTGGGTTTCTTCACACAGAGAGTGGTGGGAATGTGGAATGAGCTGCCAGATGAAGTGGTAAATGCAGGCTCACTTTTAACATTTAAGAAAAACTTGGACAGGTGTATGGATGAGAGGTGCATGGAGGGATATGGGCCAGGTGCAGGTCATGGGACTAGGCAGAAAAATGGTTTGGCACATTTCTGTGCTGTAATGTTCTATGGTTCTGTAAGGTTGTGGAGAGGATGTTTCCTCTGGTGGGGTTATCCAGAACTAGAGGGCACATCCTCATAATTGAGGGGCAACCCTTTAGAACAGAGGTCAGGAGGAATTTTTAAGCCAGAGAGTGGTGAATCTGTGGAAAGCTCTGCCACAGACTGCAGTGGAGGCCAAGTCCATGGGAAAAGTTAAGGTGGAAGTTGATCATTTCCTGATTGGTCAGAGCATGAAAAGATACAGTGAGAAGGCAGGTGTGTGAGGTTGTGGGATCAGTGATTAGCAATGATGGAATGGAGGAGCGGACTCGATAGGACGAATTGTCTAATTTTGCTCCCATGTCTTAAGTCATACCCGCCAATCTCCAACTCATGTTACAAGGTCATCTGCCTTATTCTGTACACTGCTTGCTTTGAAATATAACACCTCAAGTCCTGCATTCACCCTTTTCAATTTTGTCCCTGTTACACTGCAACTCATTCCACTAACTGTAATTTTGCCCTGTCATTTGCCTGTCCTTCCTCAGTCTTGTTACACACTTGTATACCAGCCACCCCATCCTCACTTTATCACTGCAGTTCCCATCCTCTTGCCAAGTTAGTTTAATCGGACCCCAATAGCTCTCGCAAACCTGACCACAAAAATATTAGTCTCCCAAGGGTTCCGGTGTAACCTTACAGAAAGGACAGGGTCATACCTTCCCCAGAATATGGAACATAGAAAACCTACAGCACAATACAAGCCCTTCGGCCCACAAAGCAATTCCGAACATGTACTTACCTTAGAATTACCTAAGCTTACCCATAGTCCTCTATTTTTCTAAGCTCCATGTAGCCATCCAGGAATATTTTGAAAGACCCTTTCCACCGGCAGCCCATTCCACGCACTCACCACTCTCTGCGTAAAAAACTTAACCGACATCTCTACTGTACCTACTTCCAAGCACTTTAAAACTATGCCCTCTTGTGCTAGCCATTTCAGCCCTGGGAAAATGCCTCTGACTATCCACACAATCAATGCCTCTCATTATCTTGTACACCTCTATCAGGTCACCTCTCATCCTCCGTCAATCCAAGGAGAAAAGGCCGAGTTCACTCAGCCTATTCTCATAAGGTATGCTCCCCAATCCAGGCAACATCCTTGTAAATCTCCTCTGCACACTTTCTATGGTTTCCACGTCCTTCCTGTAGTGAGGCCACCAGAACTGAGCACACTACTCCAATTGGGGTGTGACCAGGGTCCTATATAGCTGCAACATTACCTCTCAGCTCTTAAACTCAGTCCCATGATTGATGAAGGCAAATGCACTGTATGCCTTCTTAACCACAGAGTCAACCTGTGTAGCAGCTTTGGGTGTCCTGTGGTCTTGGACCCCAAGATCTCTCTACTCCTCCACACTGCCAAGAGTCTTACCATTAATGCTATATTCTGCCGTTATATTTGACCTACCAAAATGAACCACCTCACACTTATCTGGGTTGCACTCCATCTGCCACTTCTCTGTCTAGGTTTGCATCCTATCAATGTCCCGCTGTAACCTCTGACAGCCCTCCACACTATCCACAACACTCCCAACCTTTGTGTCATCGGCAAATTTACTAACCCATCCCTCCACTTCCTCATCCAGGTCATTTATAAAAATCACAAAGAGTAAGGGTCCCAGAACAGATCCCTGAGGCACTCCACTGGTGACTGACCTCCATGCAGAATACAGTTGGCCCTCCTTATCCGCGAGGGATTGGTTCCGGGACCCCTCGCGAATACCAAAAAATGCGGATGCTCAAGTCCCTTATTCAACCTGTCTCAATGGGGTGGACCTTTGGACCCAGCGGAACCCCAGACATTATTTAACCTGTCTCAGTGCTGTGGACATTAGGACCCAGCGGCAAAGCTCTGAATCCGCAGTGTTTCTGTTCATGAAAATGATCACGATTGAAAATAAAGTGGAAATAATAAAGCGATTGGAAAGAAGCGAAACACCATCAGTGATTGGAAAAGCGTTAGGCTACGTCGGTCAACGATCTGAACAATTTTAAAGGATAAAGTGAGAAAGGCTCTGCCCTGATGAAAGCTACAGTTATTACTACGTAACGCAGTGGTTTAATTATTGGGTTTTGGGTTTTTGATCCTCCACATCAACCCGGCACGGATGGAGAGCGCACTCGGAAGCGGTCTGCCACTGGATTGAACTCGGGAACTTCTGTTCCCAAGCCCGGTGGTGAAACATACATTCTTAAGTGCTTTATATGCATAGAAAGGTAAAATATATACTAAGACAAACGTTTGACTAACTGACGCTAAATAATACTGGATGTACTTGTTCCGACTTACTTAGTAAGAGAACTTCAGATATTTTTCGATCCCGATCCACAATAACCCATGCACATCCTCCCGTATACTTTAAATTATCTCTAGATTACTTATAATACCTAATACAATGTAAATGCTATGTAAAATAGTTGTTATACTGCATTGTTTAGGGAATAATGACAAGAAAAAAAGTCTCTACATGCTCGAACAAAAAGTGCTGGAAGAGCACTTCCGGGTTTTCTTGATTCGTGGTTGGTTGAATTCGCGGATGAGGAGGGCTGACTGTATGACCTGTCTACAACCACTCTGCCTTCTGTGGGCAAGCCAGTTCTGGATCCACAAAGCAATGTCCCCTTGGATCTCATGCCTCCTTACTTTCTCAATAAGCCTTGCATGGGGTACCTTATCAAATGCCTTGCTGAAATCCATATACACTACATCTACTGCTCTTCCTTCATCAATGTGTTTAGTCACATCTTCAAAAAATTCAATCGGGCTCGTAAGGCACAACCTTCCCTTTACAAAGCCATGCTGACTACTCCTTATCATATTATACTTATCCAAATGTTCATAAATCCTGCCTCTCAGGATCTTCTCCATCAACTTACCAACCACCGAGGTAAGACTCACTGGTCTATAATTTCCTGGGCTATCTCTACTCCCTTTCTTGAATAAGGGAACAACATCTGCAACCCTCCAATCCTCCGGAACCTCTCCTGTCCCCATTGACGATGCAAAGATCATCGCCAGAGGCTCAGAAATCTCCTTCCTCGCCTCCCACAGTAGCCTGGGGTACATTTCATCCAGTCCCGGTAACTTACCCAACTTGATGTTTCCCAAAGGCTCCAGGACATCCTCTTTCTTAATATCCACATGCTCAAGGTTTTCAGTCTGCTGCAAGTCATCACTACAATCACTAAGATCCTTTTCCATAGTGAATATTGAAGTATGGTAAAGGAGATAGTGATCACAATTCTATCTCCAAAATGCTCTCCAACTGAGAGACCTGACACCTGACCATGTTCATTTACCAATACCAGATCAAGTACTGCCTCTCCCCTTGAAGGCTTATCTACATATTGTGTCAAGAAACGTTCCTGAATACATCAAACAATCTCCATCCCATCTAAACCCCTCACTCTAGGGGGAAGCCAATCAATATTGGGAAATTACAATCTCCTACCACAACAACCCTGTTATTACTACTCCTTTGCAGTGTGAGAGGAAGGATAGGCAGGTGATAGAGAAGGGACGCGCTCATTCCAATGGTTTGAGATGTGTCTATTTTAATACGAGGAGTATCATGAATAAAGCGGATGAACTTAGAGCGTGGATCAGTACTTGGAGCTATGATGTTGTGGCCATTACAGAGACTCAGATGATGCAGGGACAGGAATGGCTATTTCAAGTGACAGACTTTAGATGTTTCAGAAAGGATAGGGAGGGAGGCAAAAGAGGTGGGGGTGTGGCACTGTTGATCAGAGATAGTGTCACGGCTGCAGAAAAGAAGGAAGTCATGGAGGGGTTGTCTATGGAGTCTCTGGGTGAAACTTAGGAATAGGAAGAGGTCAATAATTCTACTGGGTGTTTTTTTTTCAGTGGGAGAGCATTTTGGAGATAGTGATCATAATTCCTTCTTTAACAAGGCATTGGAGAAGGCTAGCAACAGAGAAGCTATGGAAACGTTTAATTGGACTAAGGGGAAATATGAGGCTATCAGACAGGAAGCATAAATTGGAAACAGTTGTTGTTCAGGGAAACGTACAGAAGAAATGTGGCAAATGTTCAAGGGGTATTTGCGTGGGGTTCTGCATAGGTACTTTCCAATGAGAGCCAGAAGGGGCCATGAGGCCTTGGCGGACAGGATGAGGAAAACCCCAAAGCATTCTACAAGCATGTGAAGAGCAAGAGAATAGGACCATGCAAGTGTGACAATGGAAAAGTATGAAACCGGAGGAAATAGCGGAGGTACTTAATGAATACTTTGCTTCAATATTCACTACGGAGAAGGATTTTGGCGATTGTCGGGATGACTGGCAGTGGACTGAAAAGCTTGAGAACGTAGATATTAAGAAAGGGGATGTGCTGGAGCTTTTGGAAAGCATCAAGTTTGATAAGTCACCGGGATTGGACGGTATGTACTCCAGGCTACTGTGGGAAGCAAGGGAGGAGATTGCAGAGCCTCTGGCAATGATCTTTGCATCCGGTTCCGGAGGACTGGAAGGTTGCGGATTTGTTCCATTATTCAAGAAAGGGAGTAGAGATAGCCCAGGAAATTACAGGCTAGTGAGTTTTACTTCAGTGGTAAGTCAATGGAGAAAATCCTGAGAGGCAGGATTTATGTACATCTGGAGAGGTATGATTAGGAATAGTCAGCATGGCTTTGTCAAGGGCAGGTCATGTCTTATGTGCCTGATTGAATTTTTTGAGGATGTGACTAAACACATTGATAAAGGTAGAGCAGTAGATGTAGTGTATATGGATTTCAGCAAGACATTTGACAAGGTACCCCATGCAAGGCTTACTGAGAAAGAAAGGAGGCATGGGATCCAAGGGGACATTGCTTTGTGGATCCAGAACTGGCTTGCCCACAGAAGGCAAAGAAAGAGTGGTTATAGACGGGTCATATTCTGCATGGAGGTTGGTGACCAGTGGTGTGCCTCAGGGATCTGTTCTGGGACCCCTACTCTTTGTGATTTTTATAAATGACCTGGATGAGGAAGTGGAGGGATGGGTTTGTAATTTTGTTGATGACACAAAGGTTGGAGGTGTTGTGGATTGTGTGGAGGGCTGTCAGAGGTTAGAACGGGACATCGATAGAATGCAAAACTGGGCTGAGAGTTCAACCCAGATAAGTGTGAGGTGGTTCATTTTGGTAGGTCAAATATGATGACAGAATATAGTATTAATGGTAAGACTCTTGGCAGTGTGGAGGATCAGAGGGATCTTGGGGGCCGAGTCGATAGGACACTCAAAGCTGTTACGCAGGTTGACTCTGTGGTTAAGAAGACATACAGTGCATTGGCCTTCAGCAATCGTGGGATTGAGCTTAAGAGCCGAGAGGTAATATTGCAGCTATATAGGCCTCTCTTCAGACCCCAATTGGAGTACTGTGCTCAATTCCGGTCGCCTCACTATAGAAAGGATGTGGAAACCATAGAAAGGGTGCAGAGGAGATTTACAAGGATATTGCCTGGATTGGGGAGCATGCCTTATGAGAACAGGTTGAGTGAACTCAGCCTTTTCTCCTTGGAGCGACGGAAGATGAGAGGTGATATGATAGAGGTGTACAAAATAATGAGAGGCATTGATCCTGTAGATAGTCAGAGGCTTTTCCCCAGGGCTGAAATAGTGAGCACGAGAGGGCACAGTTTTAAGGTGCTTGGAAGTAGGTACATAAGAGATGTCAGGGGTGAGTATTTTTACAGAGAGTGTTGAGTGCGTGGAATGGGCTACCAGCAACGATGGTGGAGGCGGAAACGATAGGGTCCTTTAAGAGACTCCTGGATGGCTGCATGGAGCTTTGAAAAATAAAGGGCTATGGGTAAAGCCTAGGTAATTCTAAGGTAGGGACATGTTCAGCACAGATTTGTGGGCCAAAGGGCCTTTATTGTGCTGTATGTTTTCTATGTTTCTATGTTTAAACTGTTTCCCTATGTGCTCTTCGATGTCCCTGTTACTAGTGGGTGGTCTATAAAAAACACGCAATAGAGTTATTGACCCCTTCCGATTCCTAACTTGCACTCACAGAGATTCTGTAGACAACCCCTCCATGACTTACTTCCTCCTTTTCTGCAGCCGTGACACTGTCTCTGATCAACAGTGCCACACCCCCGACTCTTTTGCTCCCCTCCCTGTCCTTTCTGAAACACTTAAAGCCTGGCACTTGAAGTAACCATTCCTGCCCCTGAGCCATCCAAGTCGCTGTAATGGCCACAATATCATAGCTCCAAGTACTGATCCACGCACTGAGCTCACCCGCTTTGTTCATAATACTCTTTGCATTAAAATAGAAACATCTCAAACCATCGGTCTGAGTGCATCCCTTCTCTATCCCCTGCCTATCCTCCCTTTCGCAGTCTCCAATCTTTCTCTATTTGTGAGGCAACTGCCTCTTCCTCCATCACTTCAGTTCGGTTGCCACCACACCAGCAATTCTGGTTTAAACTCTCCCCAATGGCCTTTGCACACCTCCCCGCCAGGATATTGGTCCCCCTCAGATTCAAGTGCAATCCGTCCTTTTTGTACAGGTCACACCTGCCCCAAAAGAGATCCCAATGAACCAGAAATCTGAAACCTTGCCCCCTGCTCCAATCCCTCAGCCACGCATTTATCCTCCACCTCATTCTATTCCTATGCAGTGGCAGATGGAGTTCAACCCGGAGAAATGTGAGGTGGTACACTTTGGAAGGACAAATTCCAAGGCAGAGTACAAAGTAAATGGCAGGATACTTGGTAGTGTGGAGGAGCAGAGGGATTTGGGGGTACATGTCCACAGATCCCTGAAAGTTGCCTCACAGGTAGATAGGGTAGTTAAGAAAGCTTATGGGGTGTTAGCTTTCATAAGTCGAGGGACAGAGTTTAAGAGACGCGATGTAATGATGCAGCTTTATAAAACTCTGGTTAGGCCACACTTGGAGTACTGTGTCCAGTTCTGGTCGCCTCACTATAGGAAGGATGTGGAAGCATTGGAAAGGGTACAGAGGAGATTTACCAGGATGCTGCCTGGTTTAGAGAGTATGGATTATGATCAGAGATTAAGGGAGCTAGGGCTTTACTCTTTGGAGAGAAGGAGGATGAGAGGAGACATGATAGAGGTATACAAAATATTAAGAGGAATAGACAGAGTGGACAGCCAGCACCTCTTCCCCAGGGCACCACTGCTCAGTACAAGAGGACATGGCTTTAAGGTAAGGGGAGGGAAGTTCAAGGGGGATATTAGAGGAAGGTTTTTCACTCAGAGTGGTTGGTGCGTGGAATGCACTGCCTGAGTCAGTGGTGGAGGCAGATACACTAGTGAAATTTAAGAGACTACTAGACAGGTATATGGAGGAATTTAAAGTGGGGGGTTATATGGGAGGCAGGGTTTGAGGGTCGGCACAACATTATGGGCCGAAGAGCCTGTAATGTGCTGTACTATTCTATGTTCTATTCTCACTGTCACGTGGTACAGGCAGTAATCCCAAGATTACTACCTTTGAGGTCCTGCTTCTTAACTTCCTTCCTAAATCCCTGCAGACTGCTTCAAGACCTCCTCTCTTTTCCTACCTATGTCGTTGGTACCAATACGTACTATGACCTCTGGCTGTGTTCCTTCCCACTTCAAGATATCATAGACGTGATCAGAAACATCCTGGACCCTGGCACCTGGGAGGCAAGCTACCATCCACGTTTCTTCCCTGCATCCACAGAATTGCTTGTCTGACCCCCTAACTATAGAGTCCTCTATCACTACTGCCTTCCTCTTCCTTTCCCTACCCTTCTGAGCCACAGGGTCAAACTCTGTGTCAGAGGCGCAACCACTGTTGCTTCCCCCAGGTAGGCCGGCCCACCCCAACAGTACTCAAACAGGAGTAGTTATTGTTAATAGGGATATTCTCTAGCATCTGCTTCTTGCCCTTCCCTCTCCTGAGTTTAATCTACTTATCTGTCTCCCCAGGCCCCGGAGTGACTACCTGCCTATAGCTTCTATAGAAGAGATCCCAATGATTCAGAAATCTGCAATCCTGCCCCCTGCACCAGTATTTCAGCCATGCATTCATCCACCAAACTATCATATTCTTACCCTCACTGGTGCATGGCACAGGGAGCTATCCAGAGATGACTCCCCCGGAAGTCCTGCCCTGGGGGTCTACCTAACTCCCTTTATTCTCTATTCAAGTCCTCCTCTCACTTCCTACTCATATCACTGTTACCAATATTTACCATCACTTCCAGCTGTTCACCCTTCTCTTTCAGAATGCTGTGGACCTAAACCAAAACATCCCTGCCCCTAGCACCTGGGAGGCAACATACCATTTGGGTGTCTCTATTGCACCCACAGAATCTCCCGAGTGCTCCCCTAACTGTGGAATCCCTCATCACTACTGCAGTTCTTTTCTCCCCACCTTCCCTTCCGAGCCACCCAGCCTGACTCACTAGCGTCAGAGACCTACTCACTCCGTCTTCTTCCTAGTATGTCATCTCCCCCCCACCCCAACTGTATCCAAAAAGGCATAGTTATTATTGAGGGAAACGGCACAAGGAGTACTCTGCACTGGCTGTCGATTCCCTTTTGCTCTCTTGACAGTCACGCTGGTAACCACCTCCTGCAACTTAGAGGGACTACCTCCCTGTAGCTCCTCATCTCCTCACTCTCCCAAAGGTCATTGAGCTGCAGCTCCAGTTCCTTGACATGGTCTCTAAAGAGCAGCAGTTCAGTGCACTTCATGCAGATGATGTCATCAGGGAAACTGGAGGTTTCTGAATGTTCCCACATGTCACACAAGGATTACACTGCTAACTCTGGATCCATTCCCACTAGCTATGTACTAACAAAAAAAGAAACTTACTGGAAACTTACTTAGACCCTCCACCTGTTTTTGCCCAAGCCTGTTGAGCCAAGGCCTGACTACTCCCAACACTCACCCTGTCAACAATAGCTGCTCTGCTTGCACATCCTTTCTCAGATAAGGCACACTCCTGACGAGACCTGCAGTTTTCAAATAGTTCACGCCCTGCAAGATGTCATTCTCTCACTACTTCAAACAGATACTCACTCCAGACGAGACCTCTGGTTTTCAAATGACTCCCGTCCTGCACAAGATGTCGCTCTCTCACTCACTACTTCAAACAGCAACTCACTCTTTATTTGATAGATCAAGCATTTGAGAGTTATGGGTAATTGTCACAGAAGAGGAGTTGAAGCTGGCATAAATTAGCCATGAATGTATTGAATGGTAGGGCTGGCTTTGGGCCTAGGTGGTCTACTCCTGTTTCCAGTTCTTTTGGTTATATGTTCTAGAATGGCCTATAATTAATAATTACATGGACACAATTTTTAAAAAATGAAAATGTAAATAGTTTTGCTGAGATTACTGTTGAAGCTCACTTCCACTCCCCTTCTGATCCTCAATTTCAACTTAAAATGAAAACTATTTTAAACTGACACTCTTGACAAAAATCACAAAAAAGTAAATAAAAGCAATAAAAATATCCTTAAAATGCTCCACAGAAATCTGAAGTCATGCAACAAATTTATCATAAACAGCATAACTGCAGTATCTTGAAATGTTACAATCACAAAATATTTATTATAATTAAATTACCTTAAGAAATCATACACCAAAATTAATATGTTAGAAAAAGGATACACTTATCACTATCAAAATTAAATGATCCATTTCCTCCATGTCCCTCTTCATCTTCAGTGTTTCAGTTAAAGAAATTAAATGTTTAAGATGCGAAAAGTAAAATAGGAGAAACTGGTGCTTTCTAGCAATTGTTTGGTAAGTCATTTCAGATATAACACAACAATTGAATGCAAAGGGCATTTACAATAAGACTGATTGGATCCACTCCTACTCTTTGAGCTCCAAGATGTTACATGCATAATTTGCAAGGAGAAAACAAATTCAATATGTTCATTGAAAGAAATGAAATAGATCACACAAAGTGACTAAATGAATTAGCTTGCAGACAAATTACTCCTGGACAATATACTACAATCAAATGATACACAGGATGTTAGTTAGATCAATATTAATTCAATTTTGTCAACAAAAAGTTAGGTAGAATTTAGCTAAACAAAAAATGATTGATGCAGACGTATCACACTTCAGTGACTGTTTGAATTGTTTGGTTGAGTGGCTGAGTTTTATGGCTAGGTTTACTTAGTTTCATAAAATTCTACTTCGAACTTCAACCTTATGGATTGCTGGAATACAGTACTGTGCTTTACTACTGTATGTGATCTTATTAAGATGATAAAAACTAAAAAAAATACTGCTACACATAAAGTTTTCAAAACTATTTTGATGCACTGACCAACAAAATTACAAGAGTCCTGCAATATATATTAGCATATCACTATTAACTCATAACAGAACAAAAGGATGAATGTTAACACACATGTCCTGACGAAGCGTCTCGGCCCGAAACGTTGACTGTTCGTTTCCACGGATGCTGCCTGACCTGCTGAGTTCCTCCAGCGTGTTGTACGTGTTGAAAAGTATAATGTTGTCACTGGAACAAGTGAGCATCTACCATAACTAACTTTCCCAAGTTTGCTTACTCTACATTTGTAGCTGCACCCCAATTTCAAAACTGTATGGAGATATTACTCTACAATTAATCTATATAAATACTGCGCAACTCATTGTTGGAAGGAAGTGACAGCTGTCCTAATGTTACAGACATTTAAAAGTTACTAGAAAAGGGAATTTTTCAGAAGATTCAGACAACTAATATAATTCCAAATATAAAAAGGGAGATAGAAAAATCTCAGTGGATTAAAAATCAAAAATGTTCAAACCAGTATTTGGAAAAATAATTGTGACAAAAAGATTCAAAAACTTTAGAATCTAAAACTATGTAACCAGCATGGATTCCAAAATAGTCAAGGTTGACCAACATTACTGAATTCTTTCACATTCACAAAGGTTAGATCAAGGCAATAAAAGGTATACAACACATTTAGATTTCAAATAAGCCTTTGATAAATACTGCAGAGAGCCATGACCAGTCAGAATGTGTAGAATCAGCAAAATCCTATTAAAATGAAAAGCAAACTGACTACAAAAGAGAGCTTCTGGCAAGATGGCAGTATGACTGGTCACAGCAGCTTCTACGCGACAACAAAAAGGTGATGCCGTTCTACTTAAGCTTACTTCTAATGATCGCAAGATCCAGCATACATTAACAACTTAAAGGACTGTAGGCTTGCACCATCAGCAAGTTGCTCGCTGGCGGAGATAATGAAGGAGCTGTGCAACCTGAGTCGATGGAGGCTTACAATCAAATAGTGAATGGCCATCATGATCACAAGACCCCTTTGTACATTGTTAATTTGGTACGTTGCAAGTTCGGTTCGCTGATTCATTGGATGACAGCAGGGGCAGATGGCAGCAGATATCTGTGGACTCAGTCATAGTGAGGACTAGACATGAAACCATGGTGTTGCCTGTTTGCAGCTGCCGGAGTGAGGAAACAAAGCTGTTGTGCTTCACTGGGGGCGATGGGGTGTGGCATCCAGAACAGAGTCAACACTGCCCTCCCAGGGTTTTGCACAGAAAAAGATGAGTTCTGTTTCAGTCTACTGCGGATTTTTTGGTAGAACTCAATGGACTCGGACCTCAAGCTGCTTTTCAACCACTGGGCAGAGGCACTCAAGTCGCGCTCTACCAGGGGCAGCGCAGTGCAGTTGTGGTCGACTAAAGATTTTATATGAACTGAGGGGTTTGGACTATATGCATATATATTTGTCCGGTTTGGTTTTTACTAATATTCTATATGTGCCTGTACATGCAAGGTGCCAGGGCTGGGTGAGAGATGATCTCGGTGGGCTGGGATGTCTGGACTATGTACATGCATTTTTGCATCGTTATATTTTTACTAATATTCTATATGTGCTTGTGTATGCAAGGACTGGGCCTCAAAGCCCCGGTGTCACAGAGCAGGTTGACAGATGATATTGGTGGGCTGAGGTGGTCTGGACTATATATATGCATATCCTGCGTCATTGTAATTTACTGTTTGTTGACTTTAAGACCATAAGACACAGGAGCAGAATTAGGCCATTTAGCCCATCAGGTCTGCCCCACTAGGGCTGATCCCAGATCCCACTCAATCCCATACCTGCCTTACCGTATTCTTTGATGCCCTGATTGATCAGAAACGATCAACTTCTGCCTGAAATATACCCACGGACCTGGCCTCCACCACAGTCTGTGGCAGAGCATTCAAGATACAAGATTCAAAAACTTTATTGTCATTCTAACCATACATCAGCTCTGCAGGGCAGAATGAGACAGCGTTTCCCAGGAGCAGTGCAATCATAACATAACAAATGCAACACTCAATAATAAACATAACAATAAATAGTAAAACACAACAGCCACATGTCAGTTAAAAACAAGTTATAAGTGTCCAGTGCAAGTTAAAAGTGTCCAAAGCAGATTCAGGTAGAGCAGCTATTTAGCAGTCTGACTGCCTGTGGGAGGAAGCTGTTTAGTAGCCTTGTGGTTTTAGTTTTGATGCTCCTGTAACGTACCATGGATTCACTACTCTCTAGCTAAAAGAATACATTCGGCCCTCCTTATCCACGGGGGATTGGTTCCGGGACTCCCCACAGATACCAAAAAATGCAGATGCTCAAGTCCCTTAGATAAAATGGTGTAGTATTTGCATATAACCTATGCACATCCTCCCGTATACTTTAAATCATCTCTAGATTAATTATAATAATTAATATTAATTATAATACCTAATTATAATACCTAATAGGTATTAATTATAATACCTAATACAATGTAAATACTATGTAAATAGTTGTTATTCTGTATTGTTTAGGGAATAATGACAAGGAAAAAAGTCTGTACATGTTCAGTACAAACGCAACCATCATAGCTGTTCTGGGAACACTGATGCCGCCTTCCTCTCGGTCACAACACAAGTAGCGAATGAACGAGACATGAAGCAAATAATGCTCAACTTCCGGGTTTTCCCGATCCGTGGTTGGTTGAATGCGGAATCCTCGGAAAAGGAGGGCCGACTGCACCTCTTTACCTCTGTTCTAAAAGATCACCCCTCAGGTGCTGTGTTCTCTAGTTCTGGATACTCTCCACCACAGGAAACATCCTCTCCACATCCTCCTTATCTCGTCCTTTCAACATTCGGTAGGTTTCAGTGAGAGCCCCCAGCTCCCTGTTGACGATACTCCAAATGCATCCTGACTAGTGTCTTATAAAGGCTCAGCATTATCTCCTTGTTTGTATATTCTATTCCCCTTGAAATAAATGCCAACATTGCATTTACCTTCTTTACCACAGACTCAACCTGTAATTAACCTTCTGGGAGTCTTGCATGTGGACTCCTAAATCCCTCTGCACCTCTGATGTTTGAACCTTCTCACCATTTAGGTAATAGTCTGCACTACTGTTCCTTTTACCAAAATGCATTATCATACATTTCCCAGCACTGTATTCCATCTGTCACTATTTTTACCCATTCTTCCAGTTTGTCTAAGTCCTGCTGCAATCGCATTGCTTCCTCAGCACTACCTACCCGTCCACCCATCTTCGTATCATCTGAAAACTTTGCCACAAAGCCATCAATTCCATTATCTAAATCATTGACAGTGTGAAAAATTGTGGTCCCAATACTGACCCGAGGAACACCACTAGTCACCGGCAGCCAACCAGAAAAGGCCCCTTTTTTCCCCACTCACTGCCTCCTGCCTGTCAGCCATTCCTCTATCCATGCCGGTATCTTTCCTGTAACACCGTAAGATTTTATCTTGTTAAGCAAACTTGTGTGTGGTACCTTGTCAAATGCCTTCTGAAAATCCAAGTAAATGACATCCACTGCCTCTCCTTTGTCCATCCTGCTTGTTACTTAGACCATAAGAACTCCAACAGATTTGTCAGGCAAGATTTCCCTTTACAGAGTGCTGACTTTGATATATTTTATCATTAGTCTCCAAGTACTCCAAAACCTCATCCTCAAAAATAGACAAAGGTAAGCAAGCAGAAGCCCGTGGTTAGGCTTAACTACCTTCCTCCCTTCTTAAACAGTGGAGTGACATTTGCAATCTCCCAGTCCTCTGGGACCTTGCTGGAATCAAGTGATTCTTGAAAGATCATGACCAATTCATCTGTTATCTCTTCAGAAACCTCTCTCAGGACTCTGGGATATAGTCCATCTGGTCCAGGTGAATTACCCACCTTAAGATCTTTCAATTTGCCTAGCACTTTTCCCTTTGTAATAGCAACGGCACTCACTCCTGCTCCCTGACACTCACGGACCTCTGGCACACTGCTAGTGTCTTCCACAGTGACGACAGATACAAAGTACCTATTAAGTACATCTGCCATTTCTTTGTCACCCATTACTAACTCACCAGCATCATTTTCCAGTGGTCCAATATCAACTCTCATCTCCCTTTTACTCTTTATACAACCGAAAAAAAAAACTTTTGGTATCCTGCTTTATATTATTAGATAGTTTCCCCTCATATTGCATCCTTTCCCTTCTTACAGTATTTTTAGTTGCTGATTGGTGGATTTTAAAAGCTTTCCAATCATCCAACCTCCCACTCACCTTTGCTACCTTATATGCCCTTTCCTTGGCTTTTATGCAATCCTTAACTTCTTTTGTGATCCATAGATCCCTACCCCTGCCATTTGAGAACTTCTCCCTCTGTGGGTCATATCTATCCTGCGCCTCGTGAACTATTCCCAGAAACTTCAGCCTTCTCTGCTCTGCTGTCATCCCCACCAGTATCCTCCTCCAGTCCACCTGGGCAAGCTCCTCTCTCATGCTTCTGTAATTCCCTTTATTCCATTGTGATACTGATACATTTAACTTATGCTTTTCTCTCTCAAATTGCAGTATGAGTTCAATCATATTATGATCACTCTCTCCTAAAGGTTCCTTTACATTAAGTTCCCTAATAAGATCTGGGTTATCACACAACACCCAATCTAGGACAGCCTCTCCCCTCGTCGGCTCAAGCACAAGTTGCTCTAAAAAGCTATCTCATAAGCATTCAACAGATTCCTTCTCCTGTGATCCAACACCAACCTGATTTTCTCAATTCCCTTGCATGTTGAAGTCTACCATTATAATTGTGTCATAACCCATATTACATGCCTTTTCCAGCTCCCTTTGCAATCTCAACCCCTCATCTTGGCTACTATTTGCAGTTTCTTAATTCCACCCACAAAGATCTGTATGTGTGTGGGCTGGGCATCAAGCCACAGTGTCATTGAGGGAGTGGGGAGGGCGCGCATTGGGACTCTTTTATTCTATGAATGTGGTCTTGTATGTACCTGTTGTTAATGTGTTTTAGCACCTTGACCCCACAGAAATGCTGTTGTGTTTGGCTATATTCACAAGCATTTATGTGTGGTGAATGGCAATTAAATTCAAATTGAGTTGGTTAATGGCCACTGCAGATTGGCAAATGATAGTAATATTCCATAAATGTTCTTGTGTGGAATTCTTTTGAATTGTATTTGGGAATCAGAAGTACAATTTCACCACTGCAGTCAAGTAAGAATGTAGAAGTGTAATTGCTACTGAGAAACAAGATGGCAAAATACGGGAAGAAAGATCAGCAGAATTAGCTTGCAACAACATTTCAATTCAACATAACTGAAACGTTTTGGCAGAAACAAGAACACATATTCCTTGAAAGCTGTAAATAGATCTAACTGATCTGCAAGTTCCCAGATCACTGAATAAAACAAACCTATAGTAACAAAATTAAAAACAAAAAAAAACTTCTGGGGTTCATTTATTTCCAGAGGTACAGTGTAAAATTAAAAAGCAGACAAGTTGGTCTAAAAACTGAAGGCCTAAAAATATGCTTTAAAGAATTGTAAAAGAGCAGGTCAAAAATCAGTCTTCCAGTCTAGTCACTCCTTTTTAAAAATACAAAAACTTTGTTTTTAAATAACACTTTATAGCACACACTTTCTTCAAACTAGAATATCTGGCACATCAATTAATTGTGCTGTTTTGTTTCACAAATGGTCAAAAACATGTTTACATATAGTGAAACTCCAGTAATTCAGGACAATCAGAATTTTGGTGGTGCCAGGCACATAGATTTCCTGAACTATTGAACATTATTCCTATTAGTACCCCAACAATTTCAGTTTAATATTTTCAACATGTTATACAGCATCATAATTAATTTCTTAGTGATCTGGGGTAAGTTTAAAGAGTGCCTGCCAGTCTGAAGGGAGAGCAGGTACAGGGGCCCTGGTGACTTTCAGGAATTTTTAAACAGAATAGCAGCCTATACCTGCAGGAAAACTTGTAATATTGAAGAAATATTGTTAATTATGCACCTTTTATTAGAACAGCAGGTTCACTGTTCCATTCTGTTTCAAAAGAAAATCAAAATTTCCTAAATTTATGCTGTCAAATTTTCACTTTCCACGATCTCCACCAACCGGTCACGATGGTGCCAGCGAATGATTCTTTGGACGACACCTTCGAGATAGTCAACCATTTCAGTTTATCTACATCTTCTACTTATTCTTTTCATCTTAATTTTGTTTTTAAAACTGTTGGAGCCTGTGACTTACAGACTGTAGCTCAATTGAGTGAGCTAGCGCTTGGCCATCCCCAAGAAAACTCCAGCAGAGAAATGTGAGCACGAGCTACCACGAGGAGAAGCTCAGAGATGAGACGAGGGGCCATGACCGACTACATTTCACATCGATTAAAGCGTCCAGGAAGATTGAAACATCTAGGCAAACGCAGAGGAGAGCAAGCAGTTCTTATTGGGGCCACTGGTTCATGTAGCTTCCCTCAGATGGGAAGCTGGGTCCCAATGTTCTCAAGAGATGTCATTGAAATTCTGAGATTTATGGAGGGAGGGGTGGGGGCAGGTTTGGGGTTTCCGAGTTTTTGTTACTTTTTCTTTTTGTGTGTGGGGGGGGGGGGGAATTGATGTCTTTCTTTCAACTACTTCCATGGTTCCTATATTTTATGACTATCTGGAGAAGACAACTAAGACCATAAGACATAGGAGCAGAATTAGGCCATCTGGTCCATCAAGTTTGTCCGCCATTCAATCATGGCTATAGTAAGGTGTGAGTTGCTCTGGTAGCGTGTCACGTTCACTCAGCCATCCGCTGATGATTACACATTTCAACATCTGTAGTGTGTCATCTTTCGCTGTTTCTATGCAAATCTGCTCTAGATGCTCATCACGGATTGGCAGGTGCGACAGGAAGTTGACTTCACCGAAGCTGTTCTCCTGGCCTGGATTATCGCTGACTGCTCGCGATAGCATATCCGCGAGGTGCATGAGCTTTCCTTGACAGTAGGTGATGTCGAAATCATAGCTCTGCAGGCGAAGAAGCATTCCCTGTAGGCTCTTTGGTGCCTTCACCAACGGCTTCTTAACTACCATTTCGTGCGGCTTGTGATCGCAGAGTGCTCTTGTGAAGTGGCCAAAAGTGTATTGATGAAAACGCTCAAGTGTGAAAACGATTGTGAGCATTTCCTTTTCGATTGCGTTTCCGTGTCTATTAGCGCTCTGCTTGGATATGCAATCGGACGCCCATTCTGGAGGAGTGCTTCCCCTAGGCCTTTGTTGCTGGCGTCACATTGGATGATTAGCTCTTCTTTAGAATTGTAGCATGCTAACATCAGTGCTTCGGATACCATCCACTTGATCTTAGAGGGAGCGTTTTGCTGCTCAGCTGACCACTTCCATGCTACATCTGGCTCTGTCAGCTCTCTTATTGGCTCAAGGGTATCTTGAGAGACTTGGTAGAAAACGGCTCAGGTAGTTGACAAATCCAATCAATCGCTCCATTTCAATACCATATAACCATATAACAATTACAGCACGGAAACAGGCCATCTTGGTCCTTCTAGTCCGTGCCGAACGCTTACTCTCACCTAGTCCCACTGACCCGCACTCAGTCCATAACACTCCATTCCTTTCCTGTCCATATACCTATCCAATTTTACTTTAAATGACAATACCGAACCTGCCTCTACCGCGTGCGCGTCTGAGGCATCCTTCTACGCCCAAGTGTGATGAATGAATTCTTTCCTTCATTTGCTTTCGCCCACTTTGCGGTATGATAACACACTCACCTTTGAAGATTAAGCCTCCTTGGACTGTGAGCTCATCCCTATAGCTATAGTAAAGTGTGAATTGCTATGGTAGTGCATCACGTTCACTCGGCCATCTGCTGATGATTACGCTTTTCAACATTTGTAGTGTGTCAGCTTTCACTGTTTCTATGTAAAATGTTAATTCTCGCCCCACTGTCGACTTGGAAGTCTATTGGCTTTCCATTGATGAGCATCTGTGCGAATACGTCATCCCTTGTTTTTAAACTGCCGACCACCATTATGACATTGTCGATAAACTCAGTGCTGCTGTCACTGTCGGTTTAGTCATCGCTTTGTGTTTCCACACCATGCACGGCTTCTGCTTGCTTACCTTTGCAAAGTGATTTCGAATGCCACATGCCTTGCACACCTGTCTGTCTGTATGTCTTCCATCCGTCTATCAGTCCATGGTTGACTGTCACGGCCCGTGCCGGGGAATGGGGGGTTGAAAAAAGCAATTTTCCAAGCACCACTGCTGCCACCATATTTCGAGACAGATATTTCAGATAAAAACGGCGCATGCGCACCAACTTTAATCATCTGCTCACAAGTGCATGTACAAGTATATCATATCATCCATCATCTAAATCATTTATATACAGCATAAAAAGAAGTGGTCCCAACACCGATCCCTGCAGAATACCACCAGACACTGACAGCCAACCAGAAAAGGATCCTTTTATTCCCACTCGCTGCCTCCTACCAATCAGCCAATGCTCTAACCATGTTAGTAACTTTCCTGTAATACCTTGGGCTCTTAACGTGGTAAGCAGCCTCATGTGTGGCACCCTGTCAAAGGCCTTTTGAAAGTCCAAATATACAACATCCACTGCATCCCCTTTATCTATCGTACTTGTAATCTAGAAACATAGAATATAGAAAACCAACAGCACAATACAGGCCCTTCGGCCCACAAAGTGAACCACCTCACATTTATCTGGGTTGAACTCCATCTGCCACTTCTCAGGCTAGTTTTGCATCCTATCAATGTCCTGCTGTAACCTCTGACAGCCTTCCACACTATCCACAACACTCCCAACCTTTGTGTCATCGGCAAATTTACTAACCCATCCCTCCACTTCCTCATCCAGGTCATTTATAAAAATCACAAAGAGTAGGGGTCCCATAACAGATCCCTGAGGCACACCACTGGTGACTGACCTCCATGCAGAATATGACCCGTCTACAACCACTCTTTGCATTGTGTGGACAAGCCAGTTCTGGATCCACAAAGCAATGTCCCCATGCCTCCTTACTTTCTCAATAAGCCTTGCATGGGGTACCTTATCAAATGCCTTGCTGAAATCCATATATGCTACACCTACCGCTCTTCCTTCATCAATGTGTTTAGTCACATCTTCAAAAAATTCAATCAGGCTCGTAAGGCACGACCTGCCTTTGACAAAGCTATGCTGACTACTCCTGAACATATTATACCTCTTCAAATGTTCACAAATCCTGCCTCTCAGGATCTTCTCCATCAACTTACCAACCACTGAATTTCCTGGGCTATCTCTACTCCATTCTTCAATAAGGGAACAACATCTGCAACCCTCCAATCCTCCGGAACCTCACCCGTCCTCACTGATGATGCAAAGATCATTGCCAGAGGCTCAGCAATCTCCTCCCTCGCTTCCCACAGTAGCCTGGGGTACATCTCATCCGGTCCCGATGACTTATCCAACTTGATGCTTTCCAAAAGCTCCAGCACATCCTCTTTCTTAATATCTAAATCCTCAAGCGTTTCAGTCCGCTGCAAATCATCCCTACAATCGCCAAGATCTTTTCCGTAGTGAATACTGAAGCAAAGTACTCATTAAGTACCTCTGCTATCTCCTCCGGTTCCATACACACTTTCCCACTGTCACACTTGATTGGTCCTATTCTCTCACGTCTTGCTCTTCACATACTTGTAGAACGCCTTGGGGTTTTCCTTAATCCTGTCTGCCAAGGCCTTCTCATGGCCCCTTCTGGCTCTCCTAATTTCATTCTTAAGCTCTTTCCTGCCAGCCTTATAATCTTCTAGATCTCTATCATTACCTAGTTTTTGAACCTTTCGTAAGCTCTCCTTTTCTTCTTGACTAGATTTACAACAGCCTTTGTACACCACGGTCCCTGTACCCTACCACCCTTTCCCTGTCTCATTGGAATGTACCTATGCAGAACCCCACGCAAATATCCCCTGAACATTTGCCACATTTCTTCTGTACATTTCCCTGAGAACATCTGTTTCCAATTTATGCTTCCAAGTTTCTGTCTGATAGCCTCGTATTTCCCCTTACTCCAATTAAACATTTCCCTAACTTGTCTGTTCCTATCCCTCTCCAATGCTATGGTAAAGGAGATAGTGATCAGAAGTCTATCTCCAAAATACTCTCCCACTGAGAGATCTGACACCTGATCAGGTTCATTTCCCAATACCAGATCAAGTACAGCCTCTCCCCTTGTAGGCTTATCTACATATTGTGTCACGAATCCTCCTGAACACATCTAACAAACTCTACCCTATCTAAACCCTTCACTCGAGGGAGATGCCAATCAATATTTGGGAAATTAAAATTTCCCACCTGAACAACCCTGTTATTATTACATCTTTGCAGAATTTGTCTCCCTATCTGATCCTCGATGTCCCTGTTACTATTGGGTGGTTTATAAAAAACACCCAGTAGATTTATTGACCCCTTCCTATTCCTAACTTTCACCCAGACACTCTGTAGACAACCCCTCCATGACTTCCTCCTTTTCTGCAGCCATGACACTATCTCTGATCAGCAGTGCCACGCCCCCACCTCTTTTGCCTCCCTCCCTGTCCTTTCTGAAACATCTAAAGCCTGGCACTTGAAGTAGCTATTCCTGCCCATGCACCATCCAAGTCTCTGTAATGGCCACATCATAGCTCCAAGAGCTGATCCACGCTCTAAGCTCATCCGCTTTCTTCATAATACTCCTTGCATTAAAATAGACACATCTCAAACCATCGGTCTGAGTGTATCCCTTCTCTATCACCTGCCTATTCTCCCTCTTGCACTTACAAACTTTCTCTATTTGTGAGCCAATCTCCCTTTCCTCCCATCACTTCAGTTCAGTTCCAACACCCCCAGTAATTCTAGTTTAAACTCTCCCCAATAGCCTTTGCAAACCTCCCCAACCAGGATATTGGTCCTCCTGGGATTCAAGTGCAACCCGTCCTTTTTGTACAGGTCACACCTACCCTAAAAGAGGTCCCAAAGATGCAGAAATCTGAATCCCTGCCCCCTGCTCCAATCCCTCAGCCACACATTTATCCTCCACCTCATTCTATTCCTATACTCACTGTCCCGTGGCACAGGCAGTAATCCCGAGATTACTTCCTTTGCGGTCTCCTCAAAGAATTTCAACAGGTTTGTCAAGCAGGATTTTCCCTGAAGGAAACCATGCTGACTTTGTATTATCTTGCCTTGTGTCACCAAGTACTCCATCACCCCATCCTTAACAATTGACTCTAACATCTTCCCACCATTGAGGTCAGATTAACTGGTCTATAATTTCCTTTCTGCTGCCTTCCTCCTTTCACATAAGAGTGGAGTAACGTTTGCAACTTTCCAGTCCTCTGGAAACATGCCAGAGTCCAATGATTGTTTAAAGATAATTTCTAATGCCTCCACAATCTCTAACACTACCTCTTTCAGAACTCCAGGGTGCAGTTCATCTGGTCCAGGTGACTTATGTAGCTTTAGGTCTTTCAGCTTTTTGAGCACCTTCTCCCTTGTAATAGTAACTGCACTCACTTCTCTTCCTTCACACACTACAACATCAGGAATACTGCTAGTGTCTTCCACAGTGAAAACTGACACAAAACACTCATTTAGTTCATCCGCCATCTGCTTGTCCTCTGTTATTATTTCTCCTGCCTCATTTTCTAGTGGTCCTATATCCACTCTCATTTCTCTTTTATTTTTAACATACTTGAAAAAACTTCTGCTATCCACTTTGATATTCTTTGCTAGCTTGCTTTCATATTCCATCTTTGCCCTTCTAACGACTTTTTTAGTTGCTCTCTGTAGGTTTTAAAAAACTTCCCAATCCTCTATCTTCCCATTAATTTTTTCTTTGTTGTATGCCCTTTCCTTTGTTTTTACATTAGCTTTGACTTCCCTTGTCAGCCACGGTTGTACTATTTTACAAATTTGAGTGTTTCTTCATTTTTGGAATACACATGTCCTGCACCTTCCTCATTTTTCCCAGAAACGCACAATATTGCTGGCCTGTTTCTACCCTCACTGGTGCATGGCGCAGGCAGCAAGCTAGAAATTACTACCCGGGAGGTCCTGCTTCTCAGCTTTCTACCTAGTTCTCTAAATTCTCTTTTCAGCACCTCTTTGCTTTTTCTTTCTATGTTATTGGTACCAATATGTACCAAGATATCTGGTTGCTCTCTCTCCCTCTCCAAAATATTGTGGACACGATCTGAGATGTCCCTGATCCTGGCACCCGGGAGGCAACATACCATTTGGGTGTCCCGTTCACGTCCACAGAATCTTCTGTCTGTTCCCTTCACTATCGAGTCCCCTGTCACTATTGCTCCCTTCTTCACCACGGACCCATGCTCAGTGCCTGTAGCCCGGTTGCCGTGGCATTGTCCCGTGAGGTCATACCCCACAACAGTATCCGAAACAATATATTTATTATTGAGGAGAATGGTCACAGTGGTGCGCTGCTCTAACTGACAGTCACCCAGCTTCTCACCTCCTGCAACTTTGGGGTGACTACCTCCTTGTAACTCTGATCGATGATCTCCTCACTCTCCCATACAAGCCCAAGGTCATTCAGTTGCTGTTCCAGCTCCCTAACACGGTCTTCAAGGAGCCGCAGCCGGATGCACTTCATGTAGATGTAGTTCACTGGGAGACTCTGGGTCTCCCAGTTCTCCAACATCTGGCTTGAAAAGCACACCACAGCCATTTAAATGGTACAGTAAGAGAGGGAAAAAAACAAAAATGAAACCTTAACAGGTGCTTTACACAGAGCTGACGCCTATTCCGAACCAAAGCCTCTTTTGAGCCAAAGCCTGTCCCTTCTACTCTCGCCACTGGCCTACTCCCGACCATGGCCGCTCCGCTTAACCCTGCTGTACCTTTATTTAGTTCGTAGAGCTCTGTTGACGCCACTGATACGCCATGTACAATCTCAAAAGTTGCTAATAAAATGAACCCTTTAAACCATGATGCTACACACAAAAGCCCTACATACCTCACCCTCATCTGCCAGCTTTTTCATTTTTGCTGGAAGGAGAAAAACAGAAAAGGAGCAAGGCTAAGTTTTAAAATCAGTGAATATAAAATTATTCAACTGAAGTTATTTTAATTCTTCTCTCTGTGAAAGCAATACGAGAAAGGATATTCCTCTTCATCGGTTATATTTGCATACTGTGCAAGAACGGCAGCTTTCGTAGGTTTCTCTGCTTCTGAAACACCTTTTTGTTTCACAACAATCTGGGCTTGTTTCTCAATCATACTTGCTATGGTGTGTACTTCATCTTAAAAAGAGATAAAAGGAGTCCAGTTAGATATTAAACTTTAATAGTTAGAATCCCAAAGAGCAGCAAATGAGCTTCATTAACTTCACAACAGTGGTGTATGGGAATAACATACTGCATAGTTATGAAACATACTCACCCAGTTAATTAGCTTCATGCATTTAAAATATGCAAATAAAACAGCAATTATTCGACATCGTAGATATCCTGAATTTTACCTTCAATACTTTTCTCTTGTGTGATATTGTTTGTGATCTCACACCACTTTTGAATTATTTCTTTGCAAATGATTTTTAATGAATCTTCATCCTGAAAAAAAGTACAAGGATAGTTTTATACACAACCTGCCCCAAAAAAACCCAGTATATACAAGACTGATAAATGTGAGAAATATTCTGGCCTTTTATTACATTTTAAGAGCCAAGTCTGTGGACGGTTCTGAATAATTGAAGGTCTGCACTCTAGAACTAGCTTGAGAGTTAAACTGCTTCAGTAAACATTCAGCCAACAGTTATGCCCTGTAACAAAAAGCAAGACAAACTCAGTTGGCTGATTACCAGTATTGGAAGAAATAAATGAAAACTTACAAAATAATAAATTGCTCAAAATCCTTTAAATGACAACCATATGCAGCTAGATCCATATGAGTAAATTGCACCAATAAGTATCGGGGAATTTCTAACTTCTACAGTACAAAATCTGGTCACCCACTCTTGGTGAACAATACCAGCAAAGTAACCATAGTTAACATCTTGAGGGGTCACCATTGATCAGGTACATAAGGTACACCAGTTTCAAAAGTAACTGCAAGGAAAAGTCATTGACTTGACATCCTGCAATGAGTTGTAGTAACCTGACTTTGCAAATCAGAAAAAGAAAATACTCTTCACTTGTGTGCACAAGTGTTACTCCAAAGATCCTTAAGATCTTCAACATCATTTAGAATGCCAAGAGAATAAAAAAGCTACAAAAAGGGAAAAGGTGAAATATGAAGGCTGACTAGACAATAATATAAAGCAGGATGCCAGAAGTTTTTTCAGTTATATAAAGAGTAAAAGGGAAGTGAGAGTTGATATTAGAAAACTGGAAAATGATGCTGGTGAGTTAGTAATGGGAGACGAAGAAATGGCAGATGTACTTAACGGGTACTTTGTATCAGTCTTCACTGTGGAAGAGACCAACAGTGTGCCAGAGGTCCGTGAGTGTTAGGGAGCAGGAGTGAGTGCCATTGCTATTGCAAAGGAAAAAGTGCCAGGCAAACTCAAAGGTCTTAAGGTGGGTAAGACTTCTGGGCCAGATGTACTATATTCCAGACTCCTGAGAGAAGTTGCTGAAGAGGTAACGGATGCATTGGTCAAGATCTTTCAAGAATCATTTGATTCTGGCACGGTCCCAGAGGACTGGAAGATTGCAAATGTCACGCCACTCTTAAGAAGGGATGAAGGCAAAAGAAAGGAAATTATAGGTCAGTTAGCCTCACCTCAGTGGTCGGGACAGTGTTGGAGTCAATTATTAAGGATGAGGTGATGCAGTCAGTCAAAGTCAGCATGGTTTCTGTGAAGGGAAATCTTGCCTGACAAATCTATTAGAGTTCTTTGAAGAAATAACAAGCAGGGTGGACAAAGGAGAGGCAGTGGATGTCATTGACTTGGATTTTCAGAAGGTATTTGATAAGGCGCCACACACGAGGCTGCTGAACAAGACAAAATCCTATGGCGTTACAGGAAATATACTGGCATGGACAGAGGAATGGCTAACAGGCAGGAGGCAGCGAGTGGGAATAAAGGGGGCCTTTTCTGGTTGGCTGCCAGTGACTAGTGATGTTCCTCAGGGGTCAGTATTGAGACCACTGCTTTTCACATTGCTTGTCAAGGATTTAGATAATGGAATTGATGGCTTTGTGGCAAAGTCTGCAGATGATACGAAGATAGGCGGAGGGGTAGGTGGAGCTGAGGAAGCAATGTGATTGCAGCAGGACTTAGACAAATTGGAAGAATGGGTAAAAATAGTGGCAGATGGAATACAGTGCTGGGAAATGTATGATAATGCATTTTGGTAAAACGAACAATAGTGCAGCCTATTATCTAAATGGGGTGGGGGGGCAGGTTCAAACATCAGAGGTGCAGAGTGACTTAGGAGTCCTCGTGCAAGACTCCCTGAAGGTTAATTTATAGGTTGAGTCTGTGGTAAAGAAAGCAAATGCAATGTTGGCATTTATTTCAAGGGGAATAGAAAAGCAAGGAGATAATTCTGAGCCTTTATAAGACACTAGTCAGGCACATTTGGGAGTGTTGGCAACAGTTTTGGGCCCCTTATCTCAGAAAGGATGTGTTGTCATTGGAGAGTCCAGAGGAAGTTCACGAGGATGATTCTGGGAATGAAGGGGTTAATATGAGCACTTGGCAGCTTTGGGCCTGTAGTTACTGGAATTTAGAAGAATGCAGGGGATGCCATTGAAACCTACCAAATATTGAAAGGACTAGGTAGGGTAGATGTGGAGAGGATGTTTGTAATGGTGAAGGTATCCAGAACTAGAGGGCACAGTCTCAAAATTGAAGGGAGACCCTTTAGAACAGAGGTATAGAACAATGTTTTCAGCCAGATAGTAAATCTGTGGAACGCTGTCACAGACTGCAGTGAAGGCCAAATCCGTGCGTATATTTAAGGCAGAAGTTTATTGTTTTCTGATTGGCCAGGGCATCAAAGGATATGGCAGGTGTGTTGGGTTGAGTGGGATATGGGATCAGCCATGATGGATTGGCGGAGCAGACTCGATGGACTGAATGGCCTAAATCTGCTCCAATGTCGTATGGTCTTATGGAGACTTCAGAGTTAACAACTCAGGGGGTATAAAAGCAATAGTATGGGATTATTTGCTCTACAGACAAGGGTCAATACAAGTGAGAGGCACTGAGCTACTTAGTACCACTAACATTATCTGCGGTAGCAACAAGCCCTGAACACTGCAGAAACTAAGGGAAAACAAATGTGAATCACAGCATATTATCCTACAGTTCCAATATTTCTCCATTTTCCCTTTTCCTTCGGTTTCCATTCATCTCCTGTTTACATCTCTTCCAGACAGATCATTTGTGATTGACAAGACTGCACCATAACCTTTTCTGTCATTTAGACTTTTGGACTTCATGCATTCCCTTTCTTCTTTCCACATCTCTCTCATCACTGCAACTTAAAAATGATCTAAATTTTTCCACTTTTCATGAGAAACTTGTGGCCTCAAACAGTGTTTCTTTCTCCACAGGTGTTGCCTGACCTGTTGAGTATTTTCAGCATTGTTTTTATTTACAGCAAAGAGCAAGAAGGCTGTGAGTGAACTGCTGATTTTTTGGAGCAAAGGGAGTTTTTTTACTACTCGGGTTAAAGAGAGGCGAGACTGCGCAGGCGTGTGACGTCAGCCAGTAGAGCGTGAAAGGTTTAAAAAGGCAAGGACTCTTCAACGGTTTTTAATTCAGAGCAAGAAGGCTGCGAGTGAACTGCTGATTTTTCGGAGCGGGCAGCGGATTTAGAGACAGCAGAGTGGTAGGGCTTTGACTCAACGGGCTTAGGCAGTAATGGGACGAGGCGAGGTAGGAATTATGTGTGTGAGGCCAGTTTTCTGTGCTCGGTGTTAGATGTGGGGGCGGTTCTGGAGTCGCCCAGCCTCCCAGTCGGCCATATCTGCACCCGGTGTGTCGAGCTGCAGCTCGTGAGGGACCGAGTTAGGGAACTGGAGATACAGCTCAATGACCTTTGCCTGGTTAGGGAGAGCGAGGAGGTCATAGACGAGTTGTGGGCAGGTGGTCACACCAGGGCCATGGGAGACATTCAGGTGGGTCACAGTTAGGAGGGGGAAGGGGAAGAGTCAGGTACTAGAGAGTACCCCTGTGGCTGTACCCCTTGACAATAACTACTCCTGTTTGAGTACTGTTGGGGGGGGACAGCCTACCTGGGGGAAGCAGCAGTGGCCGTGCCTCTGGCACAGAGTCCGGCCCTGTGGCTCAGAAGGGTAGGGAAGGGAAGAGGAAGGCAGTAGTGATAGGGGACTCTATAGTTAGGGGGTCAGACAGGCGATTCTGTGGACGCAGGAAAGAAACTCGGATGGTAGTTTGCCTCCCAGGTGCCAGGGTCCGGGATGTTTCAGATCGCATCCAAGATATCCTGCAGTGGGA